>NW_012267241.1:15927115-16054515 GCF_000151885.1 Dipodomys ordii | reverse complement strand
CATGGTTTCCCTTATTTGCAATAACTAGTATATGTTTGAGAGAAGCAGTAAAGGTCAGATAAATTGATGTTAGGTGAAATGAACCCCAAGATAAGGACTCAAATGGTTTTTCTTTCTTGCTATTGTTTCTAACATATTTATAAGATGATTTCTTTGTTGCTTTGTATGTCCCTCCCCCACGGCATAACCCCTGTTTTCACTGTATTTAATGTTGGTATAATTTAGGGAGGGGAAGGGAAAAAACAAATTGTTTAAATAGGGATACAGGTGGACCCATTGTAACAATGAAAGGTACAAGATGCTATGTCAAAAATCGAACTTTACAACTTTGGTGAGTTGGGGGGGATAGGGGGGAGATAGGAAGGGATGGGAAGGGGAAACAAAGGAGGAGGCAACAATGCTTGATAAGAAATGTACTCATTACCTTGTTCATGTAATTGTAACCCCTCTGTACGGTATTTTCACAATAAAAACTATTAATAAAAAATAAATGCACTTTCATCACCAACCACCTCATCACCTAAAAATAATCCATCAGGTGATACCTCGTATTCTCACTGCTTTCTTCCAGTGAAAGAATGTATCCCACTAATATTTTACTTTAGAAAGTTCTTTCTGGCAATGCTGATTCTGTATCCCTAAGTGCCCCCTAGTGACAAGGTCCAATTTCAGAATCTCTTTCACACTTTCTTCTAACCATTTCCTTTGCCCAGTACAAATGTGGTGACTTATACATAAAGCATCTCGTTTACCATCAATTTTTAAAATTTGGCACAGAAGAAGCCTTTTTAAGTAAGTCTAGGACATCAAAACAACCAATGACTGTTTTTCTTTATAAATTAATTTATAGTTGGAAAAAACCTTTAGTCTCCTATAATATGAACAACGTTACCCTTGCACAGGATTACCAAGTAAGCTATTTGAGAATTCAATTTGTCAGGTTCTCCACCCCTGCTGTTACCTAGGATTAAGATTCAGATTTTTGACATAATGGCTTTCAGCCTGTGAAACAATAAATCAGCAGCATAGATAATAAGAATGACATCATGTTCTTTTCCTGATCACTTTGGAACTTCTGCAAGTGGTGCAGAGAGGAGACATTGCAAGTGCAAATGCTTAGGTTTCAACACTGATTCAGTAATGTGTGATACTGGACATCTTAAGCAAGTTCTTCAAACCTCCATTTTAGATTGGGAATAGGAATAACCTGTAATGAGAATAATACTATTTATAAAAGATTTCTGTGGGATTAAATGAGATACTATTCAGAAGTCTTAGTAAATTATCAGTATAGGTTTAAGGCTTCACAAAATGTAATTACTTAGATGTATAGCTCAATAGTTGCTATAAACTAGTCCTGTCTTACCTTCTCTTTCTAAAATTATTTGGTAGAAACAATCTTACTGTTCTAAAGCAGAGTCAAAATGACCTTTACATAGATTGTGGGCCATTTTTACTTGTAATGCATGTATTTTTAGATTCTCTGTAGAAGAGTCAAGGGCCCAAGAAATTAACTAGGACATTCCATAAATCCAGTTCTGTTGTGCCACATTTAGCAGATTTTCTGTGGATGTAAATGGAAAATGGGAGACATTATACATTATCTTCCTCTGTCCTCTCATTGGTTAGAAGATTCCAAAACATATCCTTATTTTGTGGAGATGAAAGGCAAAGGGATTTCATCTACTGTTCTAAATGATAGAAGGACCAGTGGCTGAAGAGGTATATCAAGGGCTTTGGGAGGTGATTCTAGGGGTGTGAAACCCTCAAGATCAGCACAGTGTTTCCCTGGTTCCCCTCAGGCAACTCTTAGAGACAGAAATGTGTTGAATTCCTTAGCCACTTCCTGGGGGGAACACAAAGTTAGGGAGTACTGGGTTAGCAAGTGATCTTGAATAAGTATCCAGGTCTAGGATGCTTATGCGAAATTGCCTCTGATTCTATATTTAAAACTGTTAGTTTGAAAGATGTCTGCCTTTTCTCACTTCCATTCCTTATACTTCCTTAGTCCTATTTCCATCACCTATTTTCAAACCTAGTTACAAGAGAAACCTATCAACACGAAGAAAACAGGATCTGCCTGCTACTGAAATTTTCTCTCTGATGTAATCAGAACACTAGAAAGACCTTAGCTGGTTCCCTGAGGAGAAAGAGATGTGCTGTACTAGGTTTTGTTAATTTTTCTTTTTATTTAGTCAGGTTCAAATGCTCATTGATGAATGTATTTTAAGAGATCTCTAAAATTACACCTCGGGTGTGGGTACAGTGTATCACTATCACAAGAACCCCAGCAATTCCAATGAACTTGAGGTAGACAAATGCCTTCTCTTTCTGAAAAAAAAATCTTCACAATGAGTCACAAGCTGAGTATACAACAGTGGTCCCTGGCATATAATTTGTTGTTGTTGTTGTAATGTTATTAGGCCCATTTAGACACTTATTTTCATTCACTCGAACTCAAGTGATTGAAAATAAATGTTCTTTATCCTCATGGTGTCCTAGTGTGTCACATTTATAGTTGAAGTAATGTTTTCTGAAACCTATTTTCTGTTCCAGTTTGTGGCTTTGTTCTTTTGTGGGCCTCTCAGTCTCCCTAGGATTGCTGCAGTTTTTAAAAGCTATTTCTGCTCAATCCGTCCTGTGAAAACTGCATGGAATAGTCCAATCTCACTGATCTGGATCAAGTTACAACCAGTAGAATGGGGGAGGAGGAAGTCCAACAGGCAGCATCAGTGCTAAGAAACAGCACTGGAGAATGGACAGTGTTAGCAGTCTTGTGATGAGAATATCTAGTATATAGCCCAGGAGAGTGCAGTAATTCAATGTGCTGTGACACTACAGTTACCACTGTATATCTGCATGCATCTACATGTACTTCTATGATACCATAGTTGGGCCACTCCAAAGACAGTGCTGATTAAAAATTATTCAGGTATTTGTTATGAATTTAATACCATAATTTATCTACCATATAGTTGGCATCCCATAAGTTATTGATAGATTAGTAAGTGCATGAATGAAACTTTACTATGGATTACTACTTGGCTTTTTGAACAATGTTGTTGAATCACACTAGTCAAAAGGCCAAAATTCAGGATGAATTTCTATGCATCCAGTTAGTTGGATTTTATTTCTCTAATGACAATTTACAATTCCATTCAGGCTCCCTGAATGCTGTAGAAGAATGTGACGATTAGATGGATTGGATTGAGTGTAAAATTACAGTCAGGATAATCTCTACATGTGTTTCCTTGGGGTGTTACTAATCCCATAATGTCAAGAGGATTACATACAGGAATATAAAAAGTTCAACTATGGATCCTGGCATCGTGGCTCATGCTTGTAATTCTAGTTACTCAGGGGGCTGAGTAATTAAGATCTATCTGAGGACCTTGATTTTGATCCAGTCCAACCAGGTAAATATATGATATTCTTATATCTAATTAACCAGGAAAAAGTCAGAACTGGAAGTGTGGCTCATGTAGTAGAGCTGCAAGCTGTGAATGAAAAAAAAAAAAAAACAATACCCCAAACTCAGCAAGAGTGCAAGGTCCTGAGTTTAAGCTTCAGTAATGGTACAAATGTAAAAACCAACCATGGGTAGTGGCATCTATTTTGATGAGATGTTCTGTTAACTGTGTAGCTGGAAAACTGATCATGAAAAGTGCCATTCTTACTTTACTAATAGTTGCTCCTCCTCACCAATCCCCATTGAAGTCTGACGTCTATGAAGTTTGCAAGTACCAACAAGCTTCCTTTGAAAACAATGCACAAAGTTTTTCTCCTAATAAAATGTCTAGATTTTATTTGTTCTTCAGACACACTGAGGTTATCCTGGCATGTACATATATCCCAGAGTACAATCTTAATTTTCTGTTTTTCACAAATATTTGCAGAGAAAAAAGGCAAAAACTAAGCAAAATTGCTTCTACTCTTTATGTAAAATTTTCCTTTATAAGATGGGAAGCTAAATCTAGAATGGAAAGAAGAAAGATAAAAAGGTTTTAGGAGAGAGGGAGAGAGAGAAAGAAGAAGATAGGATTAGGATGGGAAAGGAGAGGAAAAGAGAGAAGAGTGAAGAGGGAAGGCAAAGGGAGAGGAGAGGAACTTACTACTAATCTATTTACATTTTGTAAATAGTGTATATCAGAAGTATACAAGCTAATGAAGGGGAAGAGATAAATATCCACTTGAGGAGATATGTTGGACAACACGTCGCAAATTGTCCTGCAATTATGTTGTGGCAGGTATGGAGTCACAAATGTTCTAAGATAACCATGCTCAGGAAGAGCTTCTTTTCAATCAAGAGGAGCTGGGAAGTTTACAGAATTTCCTGGAGAAAGGACCTTTACTCAGAACCCTGAGGCAAAGTCTGGCTGTGGGAAAGGAGGGCTGTAGAAATGAGAGAATTCAAATGCTACAAGACATATGGCCAGGAAGGGGTCTTCTGGATCAAGCAACTGATAGAAGCCCAGTGGAAGGAAGTGAATCAGCAAGCTGAGGAGGTATCCTGGTGGAGGGGGCTCAGGAGAGAAAGGGAAGTTTCCAGATGACCATACAAAGGAATTGGCCTTTTCTGCTGAGGGTTAAGAAACCTTTGAACTATTTCAAGCTTGGGAATAACACCTGGCAAATTCATTCTAGCTGCCATAGTACATGGAATAGAGAGGAGGCAGAGGGGATGCAGGGAGATCAGCTAGGAGGTTGTATCCATGGCTGATGGGCAATGGTAGTGCATGGAAAAGGACAGAAAGGGACAACATGATAGACATTTAGAGGTGAAATGGATAGAACTTGCCAACTGAAAATGTGAGCTAAAGAAGGGGAAGTGTCAAGTTTTATGAGCTAGGAACAACCAGATAACTGAACTAAAGATTTAGAAAAGGGATGGGGTTATGGGGTGTGACAATATAGCTTAATATGTTGCTGATGTTCTGAAGATAGTTTGTGAGATTGAATGAAATCTTGAAGAAAAGAATAAGGATTTAAAAGCAACATGAGCCTAGAAACTCATGTGTAAACTCCAGGTAGAAGAAGATGGCTTCTCCAAAATATGGAGAAGGAGCATTCAATAAGGAGAGGGTAGCCAGCAGATAGTGGCTCTCCCTAGTAATTCTAGCTACCCTGAAGACTGAGATCTGAGGATCATGGTTCAAAGTTAGCCTGGGCAGGGAAGTCTGTGAGACTCTTATCTCCCAGAAACTACTTTTAAAAAGCTGGAAGTGGTGTTATGGGCTCAAGTGGTAGAGTGTTAGCCTTGAGCAAAGAAACTCAGAGATAGTGCCCCAATTCCTTGAGTTCAAACCCCAACACAGGCAAAAAAAAAGAAGAGGGTTATAAGATGAAGACAAATCAAATCAGATAGACCATGAAGTATCTTTTAAATTTAGCCACACAGAACAAACAGTGGAGTGTTTGGTACAGAAGCCATAAGGGAGAGAAGAGAAGCACAGATATGGAGGAGAGACAAGAAAATGGATAGGTCTTAAAATGTGTGGCTGAATAGAAGGAGAACTCTTTGGGAAAAGGAAGCGAATGAGTGAGAATGGGGATAACAGATTGAAATGGAGGTGAAAATGATTAAGTACATTATATACATGTATAACCAGACTGGATATTTATATAATTACTATACACTAATTTAAAAAGATGATTAAAGGAAAGAACTATAGTTGAGCAGATGAAGGATTCAGGGAGGTTATCTATCTATCTATCTTCTAATATATCTATGTATCTGTCTATTCATCCATCCACCCAGCTGTCTTTAAAGAAGAAAACAAGAGGCCAATGGAGAAGAAGTTTACAGATTAAGAAGTGAGCAAGCTACTCATGAAATCATGGAGCATAAGCATCAGGAAATAGCTACTAGAGACAGGCTAGAAATATAATCTTTTAGGATTATATTTTAAAAAGTTATTTCAGAAAATGGATATAACCAGGGAAAGATTTCAGAAGTTACTTTGAGTATATGTAACAATAATCAGATATTATAACATATCAGGTATAAGTCTTAAAGTCATAATCTCCCACTTATTCCTGGTCCCTCTTCAAACATGTTAATATTAAATCCAATCAAGTTAAGTATACTTTGGGGCTTTTTTGTATTATTCTACAACTGATGTCTTTTGGTTTTGAAAGGATGCATTTTGAGTATATATTTCTTTTAGTGTGAAACATTTAACTGGAAAAGATGAAAACTAGCTGCAGAGAAAAAAAACTTGTGTGTCATGCTACTAGTAATTAACCTGTTCTCTCATGCTTGTTTATTTCTTTACCTTTCTTGGTTGCTTCTTTCTTCCCTTAGCACCTACACAGTGTCTGGCTCACAAGAAACATACTACTAGAAATTAACATTTCTATTTGTGCACGTTTCATCTCTATGAAGAGAAATAAGTCTTCAATGGCCCTTCAGTCTTGAGATATAGGTTCCTGTAAGGTTATTGCTTTTTTATTACTGTTGTTTGTTGTCCGTTATTTGTTTTTCTTTGTAAAACCATGGATACTCAGCCGGGCGCTGGTGGCTCACGCCTGTAATCCTAGCTACTCAGGAGGCTGAGATCTGAGGATCACGGTTCAAAGCCAGCCCGGGCAGGAAAGACCGTGAGACTCCTATCTCCCAATAAACCACCAGAAAACCGGAAGTGGCGCTGTAGCTCAAGTGGTAGAGCGCTCTCCTTGAGCTGAAGAGCTGAGGGACAGCGCCCAGGCCCAGAGTACAAGCCCCACGACCGACAAAAAAAAAAAAAAAAAAAAAACCATGGATACTCTCACAAAGTTCTCTCTCATTTTCTCTCGCTCCCTTGTCTCTCCCTGTTTCTTCTGTTCCCTCTGCCAAACACAAAATATATGTTCATATTTAGGAAGATTTTTACATTGTACATTGAGGATTTGAAGAAAAAAACCTCTTGTAACTTATTCACTTAGAATCACCAGGCTTTAGTGTTAAAAGAATCTTTGACACCACCTCATCTCCCCACCAGTTTAGAACACATGCTCTTTAATGGATGACAACATTTATAATGGTTTAACTGGTGGCCAAGGAGCCCATTCTATAAATTGGTGACCTTGCATTTCTGTGAACATGGCACAGAGCTAATGCCCAGGGAAGAGGTAAGGGATCTGAATGTTCAATTTTTGGCATGATGTTTTTCATGCATAACTGCTTAATGAATGGTAGATAATTGGGATTTATTGTTCAGAATTCTTTAGTTAAATAAATGAGCACAGATCTTCAGATTAATTGAATATGCCAGAGGATCCTCCAGTTTAGTACAATTTTCCCTCCAGTTTAAAATTAAAACACTCTGGAGAGGTGGGTGAAAGAATGCCAGAAAGTATGGCAGTGCCTTTCTGACATGTGGTACACAATCTGTGAAGGCATTCCTACATTTGGTCCTATACTTTGGGAAGTAATGGAGTAGGAAATTACATCAAGTAAACTATTTATTATTCTGTGGAAAAGGTGGTAGCACTCCTTTAAGAAAAAAAATAACTTTTAGAACAGAACTTCTGAAAAGTTTATTCATAGTGTTGAATTGTGGAAAAGTCCTCTCATTTACCATGTTCTGCTTTTGCCTTTGGTAGAATCAAATCCATGGTAATCTACTTTGAGTCACATTGGAAATACACAGCTCATAAGCCTTGGAGGAGAAATCCAAAAGCATAGTTTCTAAATTAAACCAGCCAAAGAAACAAGTTATACTTTCATTTCTTTACTTACCCTGCCCTTTGTCTTTATTGCTGAGAGGATTTCTGTGTTTCAAATATTATAAATATTTCTAAGGTTTCTAGATTCTTGGTTAAACATAATTCTATTAGAGTCAGTAATAATTTTCACTTATGACATGTCTAGAAATTAACTGCTTTCTTTGTAGTAAATTTACCTAAGATAACAAAGCAATGTTTGTCAGTCAACAGCTGGGTCTAGAGCGTTTGGTATTTGCTCTGGTGAATTAAGGTACAGCACCTCTCATTGTCTAGAATTTTCTTTTCTTACCTCTACTGTCCTCTCTCAAACTAATGACTTTAATGACCTATAGAGAAAATAGTCCATCTCTTTCTTTGTTCTTGTGTAGTATGTTATTGTCCATATGTGAATGACACTGTCCACAGTCACCTAGAATGGTCCAACAGGACAAAGTTAGGGCAGATTAATGGGATGAATGTAAGGGCTGGAGTTCTATGACATGGGTCCTTTCCGAACTCTACAACTATACCTGTGAGATAGTGGGCAAGAAATGTGCCTTCTTTAGACAAGTTTCTTGTTTACCACGAGGAGATAACGATACCTGTTATCAAGGGACTATTGGATGGCTGAATGAGAAGGAGTTATGACTGGTGGATGCTGATGAATACATTGCCATTGTGTAGCATTTTGGCTTTGGGAACTGTCTAAGCATTGTGGGGAATCCTCGTCTTAATACTTGATTGGGAAAGTTCTAGTTCTGACTGTTCCAAAGGGATTCAGACCACCTACTACAGAAGCTGTGGTCATTTGAAGGAATTTTGGACAAAAGCAATCAAAAGGGAAGAAGGACAGGGAAAGGGAAGAATGAACAGTTGAACACAGAGTGGTCCATCAGAGAGTGAACAGTGATTAGGGAGAAACTGAGGCTGTCTAGTATCAGGGATTTTGAGATGGGGATCAGTTGCACTATTTGGAAATGAATCTCATCCATTTTTAATTTCAAATGAAGGTTATTATATATATTATATATATATATATAGTCAGTGATATAAAATTCTGGGCTGAATAATGTAAAAATAAGGTTAACAAAATAGCGACAATGTATATAATCACAAGCATTGATTTAAGTCCTTATAATAAAACAATTTTCTTAACTTATTAGCATTTTTAGAGGGGAACTAATTCTTAGAGAGGGTAAATAACTTGCCCATGTACAGACCATCAGCCTTCATTTAAATTGATTTTTACCTCATTCTAGAATCCAGGATTTACAATATGCACAGGAGGAAAGGAATCCAGGATCAAGGACCAAGCCACCGGGTGAAGGTTGCTAGTGACAGAGAAAGAAATAGACTTCAGTTTCATCCATCCTTTCCATGTATGTGTGATCCATAGTAAAGCAATTGATTCAGAATAGGAGATCTTTAAGCATGTGACATAGGAAGGGCAAGGAAAGCAACAGAGATCCTTCAATAGTTAGATGACAAATGATTTGATTATAATAACTAATGTAGTAGGAAGATAGACCAATGAGATCCTAGACTTCCTCACTGCAATAAACAGAAAGACTGCATGGCAACCTATAGCGAAGTAGTAGCATTTGCATTTTGTCTTGGAGAATACAGAATGATTCTGATCTAGTAGAATGTGCTCACCGGTATATCAGGGACATGCATCAAAAACCACAGTCAGATAGACCTCGCCCATCAGAATGATGGGGTGAGGGAAAGGCAACGATGGAGCTCAGATAGAACCAGGAAGCCAGAGTTCTGTGATGAAGACTTCAAGAGTCTTTCTCAGGTTGAAAAAGACCACAACTAGTACTGATACCATGTCTATTGAATGACTAGACTAGAGTTGGTAGAACAAACTCTGTTAGAATTAGAAACTCCCATCCAAGGCTATAACAGCAGCCCAAGGCAGAAAGTAAACATGGAAAGAAGGAGATCCTTCAAGAGAATATACTAAGAGTAAACTCAGGATGCCCTTTAATGCAAATTGCTGAATAATATTGTACTTATTTTTTCTCATTTGAAAGTTGCTTTACTTTCTAGTCTTGAGGAGTCTGAAAGGCTGGAGTGAATACCCTAACACTAGGTCTCTCCTGGTGACAGGTGATGGGTTGAATGCATGGTTTCGCTCAATCTTCTCTCAGTGGGGAATACAGAAGTGCAGGGAGCCAGATTGCCTAAGGCCAGCAGGTGTCAGCATCTGGTATTTCCCAGCATGGTGATTCTTGCCCACAGACAAGGTCACCTTTAGGAAAGCAGCATGGTGAAAGAAGGGTAAGTTCTTGCTATCTTGCTACCCAGGCCCAGGTGTATCTGGCTGTGTCTCAGCCCAAGCAATGTTTTCTACAAGGGACTGGTAAGAGGGTATATATGCACCTTCTCAGATTTTGGGGCCACTCGCCTGCTCCTAGTTTAACCAATAGATAAACAGCATTGTTTTTGTTGTTTATAATTCATGTAGCTCCTTTAATTCATGGAACACTTTTCCACACAAATAGAAACAATAAAGAAAACAAAATCAAGATCACCATTCAAAGGGGTAAAGAAATATTCCCCTAGCTGGGCATTAGTGGCTCACATATAACCCTAGCTACTCAGGAGGCTGAGATCTAGTGAATCATTGTGGGAAGTCAGCCCAAGTAGAAATGTCCTGGATTTCTATCTGATTAACCAACAAAATTCTAGGCTGCAGGCATGGCTTAAGTGGTAGAGTATCACCAGAACAAGCACGCAATCTGAATAGTGGGAAGCCCTCGTGGTGGCTCATGTCTCTAGTCTTAGATACTTAGGAGGTCAAGAGGTCCAAAGGATTGAGTTTCAAAGCAAACTTGGGCAGGAAAGTCTGTGAACCTCTTATCTCCAATTAAGTACCAAAAAAAAAAAAGTGCCAGAGGTGGAGATGTGACTCAAATGGCAGAGCTCTAGCTTTGAGGTACAAAGCTCAGGAACAGTGCTCAGGCCTCGAGTTCAAGTCCCAAGACCAGCCCCCCCCCACCCCCCCACCAAAAAAACGATTAACTGTCTCAGGCCTGTTAGAAGGAAGTAAAATCACTGGACTGGTGCCATTCCCTTGATAGGGAAAATGGGAATGGCCACTATTCCACTTTATATTACTTCCCGGCTACAACGATGTAAGCAGCTTTGCTCTTCTACAGACCTCCCCTGTGATGTCTGTTCAACTTCACTGCAGGCTCAGATTAACTGTGGGCTGAAACTTGTAAAACCATGAGACAATCTAATACAACTTATACTTATTTTGTTCTAGTGACAGAAAACTAACAAATTTCAGTAGTATACCATTTACATGTATGTTACTCCTACCACATCCAGATTTAACTTTTTCACTGAGATTATGATCTTTGGAAGGGAAACTCTAACTAGGTCACTTACAAAAGAAAAGATTGATTTTTTTCCCTTTAGTTTTCTTTTTCTAGCTGCTTATGTCTTTTGCATATATCAGTACCAAGTAATGCTTTTTGTTTGACTTACTGAATCCATTTTTAAAATCGCTGATGACTCAATTCTTTTTAAATACCAATTACCTAGAATCTAAACTTTAAAATGTAGATGACTCTAAAGGATCATCTGTTTATTCTTGGCAAATTCGTCTCTTGTCACAGAAGTCTTTCAAATAAGTCATGTAGAAAATTTCAGCAAATGTGAACTTATTGAATTGATTGCCATCTCTTCCTTTTATTTAAAATGAGGCTGGGCACACCCTTAGTCATGTCAATCTCTTTAAAAAGCTGATGAAAAAAAGTAAGTTGAAGGGTGTTTGTCAAATTAAAGAGCTCTGATTGTGGTATTACCATAAATAAACGATGTGAGTGTAGCAAATATGAAATAATGAGATTTAAGAACTCTATAACCAGGCTGGCATTCACAGGCCTGCAAGATCATGTGCATTTCATTAAAGGCAATGGAGTGTACCAGTTCATTTTGGCATTATTCATAATTGAAACATTTCAATTTTAGTTAACACACAAAAACTCATTTGAAAGTCAAATGAGAAAATCAGTTCTATGCTCCTATGTTGCAATTCCACCGTGATATCAGCTAGCCAAATTTAGCCTCAAGAGGAAGGAAGAATATCCAATACAATATGTGGAAAACTTCTCTTTTCTTTTTTTTCTTTCTTTTAAGAATCACAGAGAAGATGCTAAAAGTAATGATTTTGCAGCCAATTCAATAAAAATTGACTTGTGTTGTAAAAGACCCCCTTATATTACGCTATGCTATTCTTTTTTTATTATTACTATTCTTGAACTTCTTGTGCCTTTCCATTTTCCTTTGTGTGTGTGTTTGTTTATTTTTGCTGGTCATGGGGCTTGAACCCTGGCCTGGGCCGTGTCCCTGAGCTTCCTTTTTTGCTAAAGGTGAGCACTCTACCAAATGAGCCATAATACCACTTCCTGCTTTTTTGAGTAGTTTATTGGAGATAAAGAGTCTCAGGGGTTTCTTGCCCAGGCTGTCTTTGAACTGTGATCCTCAGATCTCAGCCTCCCGAGTAATGAGGATTATAGGTAGGAACCATCCGCGCTGGGTTATTTATTTATTTTTAAGATCAGCCCTCACTGTGAGGTCCCATTCTAGGGCTGAAGAGCTCTTCATCTCTTACTGGTTCATTTAGATCAAATAACCTCTGCTTTCATTGTATTTGATGTCGGTATAATTTGTGGAAGGGAAGGGAAAAACAAGTCGTTTAAATAGGTATACAGGTGGAACCATTGCAACGATGAGATGTACAAGTTGTTATGTCAAAAACGAACTTTACAACTTTGGTGTGGGCGGGAAGCAGTATTGGGTGTGGGGGGGAGGATGGGAAGGGATGGGAAGGGGAAACAAAGGAGGAGGCAACAATGCTTGATAAGAAATGTACTCATTTTCTTGCCCATGTAATTGTAACCCCTCTGTACAGTATTTTCACAATAAAAAAAGAGTGTTTGACTTCCTGTTTTGAATTATTTCTGAATATATTTTTTCCATTAGAATCTCTTCTTAAAAGTAAGTTTTACTGATTGTTATTTGCAGATATCCAACTTGAGTGTATATCTCAAAAAAGAAAAAAAAAGGAAAGGAAAGGAATAAAAAAGGGCATGAAAATTCTTTGACTTCCTTACTGAGACATTCTTGTGACTATAGTCTTCTGGTTCTGGGATGGAATTGTCTGAGCAGGTAGATATGGTGGATAAGGCTATAAGATTCTACACGTTATTTTGGTAACTTTCATAGGTATATAAAATTATCAAAACTCAATGGGTTGAACACTGAACATTCATGTATTTTACTGTGTACGTCAAAGGGGCACTTTGATTTTAAAAAAATGTAAGGGATTCTATTCTTTTAAAAAATGGTCACTAACTACCATGTGAATACTTTCCCACTTCTTACCATGAAGAATTAAAAAAAGCAAATTCTGTGTACTAAATTGCGCCTACCTGATTGACCAGTTATGATGCAAATGTTAATATATTCAGTTTCTTTGGACTAAGTGTCAACTTATTGTGAAGTTCAAATACATAAAGCATTAAAACCCCCTTCTCTGTATCAGGATTGCATTTGCAGAGATGACTGCTAGTGCCACTTTATACCAGCAAGGGGAGTAGTTGCTCTTTGAGAAGATTTCCATCTTTTTCACCACTGAATTTCTCTATAGGCCACTTTAACAAGAGAAAATAAAATGACTCTTGGGTGTAGCCACAATGAAAATGACAGATCATTTGAATTCAAGAGAAAAAGATTGGAAACCTTGACCCTGTAAATGACTTCAAACTTCAATGAAAAGAGGAAAAACACTTGCAGATCAGCTTATTAAAATAATATGTTTGTGCCATTCAGATACTAGGAAAATAGTTAAGAGAACAGCCAAATTAACTATGGGCTGCCACTTTTTCTTTGTTAATTATTTCCATACAAGGATAAAAATTCACAACCCCTTTTCTCACAAAAGAGAAAGACCCTGACAATTGCATAGTTTCTTGCCGTGGATGTGAGACTGAAAATACTTGTTTGCACAAAACTTACTATTTCCATGAATACCTACAGTGGCTTGACAGAAAGGAAGACTGGCGGAGCACTCTTGTGCCCTGTAGCAGTTTCTAGGTAAGATCGTGAGGCTTTGAATCTTAAAGTTTATGGTGTATGCTTAAAAAATATATATCATCATGTTCATCAATTCTTATAAGATTTGTAAGGCTTAATTCTCACATAAGCTCAGGAAGGCTTTTGAAAAGTCTCTTTCTATCCCTTCCTACAGGTTTGGTAATCCTGGATTTATAGAGAAGAATGTTCAGGCTGACAATGAGAAGTACACTCTACAGCATGCAAAAGAGAGTGGAGGTGCTTCTCTACCAATGATTCCAAGTTGGATAAGGGTTTTTTTTTCCCCCAATCCAACCTTCAGAATAACTGACTTGGTTGCTAATGTTACTATTATTTGGAGCTGGTGCCCCCTAGTTATGTCCGGGGGCCACATCTTTGTCATATCGGGTGCTGAATAGGAGATGTACTCTCAGGTTTGAGGATAGGAAACCAAACAGAAGTAAACAACAGTCCCTTCTAGGAACTGTGCCCAGGAGGAAGTTAATACAGTGCTACCCAGTGTAAGTGCCCCAGGGTGGGGGGTCACTATAGGCGCATACTTGAGAAAGTTGGAAGGGAGAAATTCTTCTTTTAATACCACATAGCTCTGCAGCTCGTGCACAGAGTAGGCTTCTAGTTTGGAAGAGGGTACAATCTGCTTTCCATATGGAAAAGGATGTGGCCCTTGGATATGCGTATTCCACTTTGTTAATTTTTAAAATTATCCTTTAATAGTTGTTACAAGGAGTTTTGATTAACAACACTGAGTGTGATGCATCTTGATCCATGTCAATCCTTCCAACATTCTTCCTCATTGCTCACAACCACATATCACCTCAAGTTACCTAGTTCCATTTTCTACATGTGCATTCTTTGATGGTACATAAATCCTAACTGAAAATTTATTTATTTATTTTTGTGCTGGTCCTGGGGCTTGAACTCAAGGTTTGGGCACTGTCTCTGAGCTTAATTGCTCAACGTTAGTGCTTTTCCCCTTGAACCCACAGCTCTACTTCGTATATTTTTGATAGTCTCATGGACTTTCTTTCCAGGGCTGGCTTCAAACTTCAGTCTTCATAGCTAAGCCTCAGTGAGTAGCCAGGATTACAGGTATGAAGCATTGGTGCCTATTGAAGATTTAATTTTTAATGAATTTCCAAGAGATATTTCTCAGTTCCTCAGTTCAATAACCTTAAAAGCTGATTTTGAATTCCCTTCTGCTCATGTAGTAGAAGCAAGGCTTTTCTCTCTGAGTCTGTTTTAGGGAGGCATAGGAGTTAGAGTCATAAGAACCAATTCTTGTGACTTCACTGTGAACATTTTATCAAGCCTCAAATCTGAGCAGTTACAGTTTGGGCTGTGTCTTTGCTGTCAAGAGTCACAGGATTGGCTGTAATTGCAAATCCTTTCACTATGCAGCAAAAGCTTTTGAAAGAACATCAGGAAAAACATGTAACTGAAATGCTTCCACTTAAACCTGATTTTGAGTTTGTTGCTGACTGGGTATGTCTTGTGTTCTTCCAACAAAGTAGGAAATAAACCAAAGACTGTATCCAAGAGTGACTGAAACCTCTGTAGTAGTAGATAAAGGGTAGAAATGAGAGTCAAGAAGAAAATATACAAAGAACCCAGAAATAGGAGACTTTGTTGATTTTAAGAGGAAATAGAAGAGAATGTATTAATGCCAAAGCAAGGGAATGAATGGGTGTTTGTCCTGGTGTTTGGTTTTAGTTAGAAATGGGGTGCATTGTTCAGTAGAGCAGAATGAAGACTGTGTATAAATCAGTGAGGAATGAAATGGTGGTGGTAGAAGGCTCTGGGGTCTGGCTGGATGATTTTAGCACACTCAGAAAGAGGCCAGGGTATCTTTGTGGTCAAAGGGGATATCCTGCGTGAAACGAAGTCATGAGAAAGACCACTGCTGCTGCTTCTTACCCTGAGAATGGCACTTCTGCAAGGATTAGGTCATGTTGGGAAGTCTCACTGGATGCAAAGGTGTCCTGGGGCAAGCTCTACCTTAGCAGGTCACCACAGATAAGCAAAAGGAATGCATCAGAAGCAAGAAGCTTGGAGGGGAATTTCATGTGTTTCATGTTGGGACAGAAGGGAAGAATTAGCTTTGGTACTACAGGGAGAGAAGTAAAAGCTCTGGGCTTTTCCATCCGCTAATTAGTCTCTGGAGTTGTAGTTTTACAGAAAGCAGAATTTTGTCTGAATCAGATAGGTTCTTTCCCTCTTGATGTTTCAAATATTATTTATGGAAGATGCTTACTTTCATTACCTTCAAAGAGCTTGGATATTCGGGAGCCCTCTTACACTCATTCTTAGTGAATAAGCACTGACTGAGCTAATCATCATGCTCCCCAATGAGGTATATGTCATTCATTAATTAAAATAGGAGTCAATCATGGGCAAGATTTAGCTTATATATATTTTTTATTACTACCATTTGGAAAATTTAGGATGAGAGTTCTAGCAATTCAAATCTCCCTCTGAGGAAACTTCAGTCACCATTGCAATAGATCTTGGCAGCTCTCTCTGGGGGTTCCTTAGGCTGGCTAAGTGTTTTAAGGTGACATGGGACAGTTTCTGAGCATGGAAGTGCGTTCTTGCCCATTACATCTAGCAAATTCTAGACTAAGGTTTAGAACTGGGCCTGAGGGAGCAAGGTAGACATAGCAGGAAGTCTGTTTTCTTTTTACTTGCCTCAAACTCTGCATTTTTATTCCAGAGAAAGGTGAAAAATTCTTTGGTGCATCTTGTGGCAGAAACGAACTAAAATTCAAGTGGAAAATGAGGCTGAGGTTGTGGTTATGAGCCAAGGGTGGGTAGTGGGTAAATAGAAAAGTCAGGTGATGTATTCGGAAGAGTGAGGAATATGACCTTGGGAGTATCTGAAAACTCAAAACTTCAGAGTAAGCTACTCATTTAAATAGGTAATGATATCCACACTGCTGGCTGAACAGAAAAGATACTACTCTTCACTCAAACCAGAATAGAGGATTGAATGCAAAGTCCTTAGTACTAGGTTTCTCAAATTTGGAGATCTTCATTACTCAGTGTTTCCAATTTCCTCTCACAAGCATTAGTTCTAAGACACTAGAGCACTTGCTTTGATTTTCCCCAACTTCAGATCACCAATTCACTAGGTGGCTGCTTCAGACCTTGTAGATATGGCTGTTCATGCAAAGCCATGTTTTCAGAGTGGGTCTTTTGAACGACCATCAGGAAAAACATAACCAAAATGCCTCCACTACTTGAAAACATTAAGACATAAGCTCCCCACATTTCATTGTGATGCTTTCCCTGATTTTCACTAGAAACAAACTCTTACAGGAAGTTCCCATCTCTGGAGCACCTGTTCTCTGTGTACTGGGGACAAACCTGGTCATCTCTGATCTCAGGAACCTGTGCAATCTATGTGCACTGCTGTCCCTATTCTGTTTCCAAGAGCTAAACAACATCACCAAGCTGTGTTCTGGACACTATGTTGGCTTCTTCTACTCTCTGTGTCACAAAGCCCTTTTTTTTTGTCCTTGAGTGGTAATATTTGTATTACCACTTGAGTGGTAATAATTTTTTTTGTCCTTGAGTCAGTAATATTTGACAGTTTACCAAATACTTTCATGTCATGTTGCAGTTCTCTCACCTTGTGAATTTATGGTTACTATTTCTGCCAGTTGACACATAATACCATTGATATTCACAGAAGTTATATGGCCTGGCTAAGGTCTATCACTCTTGGATCCTACACTACATCTAATACTTATCCAATGTTACAAGGAAAGAAAAATGAAAGCTCCTGACATAAATGTCTTTGCATTTCTTTATACCCACCTTTAAGTGTTGGTTTTAGGGTTTCAACTCATGTCTTTGCTCTCACTGGGCAGATGCTTTACCTCTAACCTCTTTTGCTTTAGTTATTTTATTTCTTCTTTGGATATTTAATATTAGCATCCATGGTATAGGGGCATTACATTTTGGCATGTTCATAAATGCATCCAGTGTATGTTGCTTAGACTAATGTCTTTCATTACTCTCCCTCATCTCTGTTCCTTCCTTCCCAAACCAATTTCAGCAAACTTTACTGTTCTATTTTTACAGTATACATAAGACATTTGGACCTTGTATGCCCTCCATTCTCCATCCCCCTTCCATTCACATCTACAGCCCAGGAAGGACTTTCCTTTTCAGTTTCCTAATAGTCATTTTTGTTAAGGCCATCTTAATTGCTCAAAGGGGTTTCACCATTGTATTCCATTCATACATGTATCATGCTTTAGGTATTTTGCATATATTATGTCTCCTGCTGCTGCTTGGGGACAACCACAGACTGTAATCCTCCTATCTATATACCTGCCATGTATCTGAGATGGCACGGGCACACTTCCATGCCTCCTTTCTTGGTTGATGTGAGGCCTCACTAACTTTGGGCAGGGTGGCTTTGTGCCATGGTGCCCCTACTTTCTCCCTCCTATGTACCGAGATGACCCTCAAGAACCTCCTTATCCTGTAAATATGTCTTTTTTTAAAGCTGTTGCTTGTCTCAAAGAGAAATTCTACTCTCTGTGTCACAAAGCCCTTTTTTTTTGTCCTTGAGTGGTATTTTTTGTCTCCATGGTTCACATTTCAGCTCTATGCAGATTACTCATATCTCTGTCTCTGAATTTCAGGTGGTGTTTTGGATCACTTAAGAAGCATCTCTTCTTGATCATATCACTCTCCAGATACCTTACTCTCTAGATGTCACATCCCTCGCTAGACATCCAGGCAGGTAGGGGCAGCTCTCTAGCAACTGTGAGGTCCTGAACGCAGGGCCTCACAGTAAAAAAACGTTACAGAAGAGCATCTATTTGTTAAAATCCTGATATTTGATCATTCTAAAATAAGATAATAAGAACTAATCCTCTTCTATTAATAAATGCTTATGGCTCACAGAGTACACCAGAGGAAACTTCTGAAAATTGAAATAATGAGGTTGGAAACGTGGGGAGGGAAAGCTGGCCTGAATTATTGGAATCAGAATCTGTTGAAAGCAATGCAGTATGATTAGCTTCAAGACTACGATCAGTCAGGACTCAATGAAGTCTGTCTCAGGAAGCATCTACTTAATGATGCAGTTCCTCGATTCATAGGTAAATCTTAGTGCCTAAACAGCATGGTATACTGGAATCACAAGGATAACACATTCTGTATATACAAGTTACAAATGTTCTTTTGAATTCAATCTTGCAGACTGTTGAAAGGGAGTTTTTACTTAATTTAGATCAAATTGTCAAAAATCGGACTATTAGCAATACCTGAATTAATCAGGCTTTACTACATTCAGGGAGACAAGCCCTTTGAAAATGAAAGAATTTAGTCTAAAGTCTCAAGGAAGACTTTTAAAAATAAAAAAAAATGGAGAGAACAGCAAATATGCTCTTTCAAATATACTAAAGATTATTTATTCATCAAGTTGATATAAGAAAATCTCCCTTCAAAGCCTTGGGTTTCATTTGTAAATTCCTCAAGGACACGGGTCACAGTCTCTCCCTGCCCTGAGAGATTTCTACACCTCAACAGTGGCACGTGGGCTGTGTGTTCTGGGAATCACTGTCATCAGACCAGATGCTGAGAAGCAGTGCTGTGAGGTTTCAGATACATCATGTCTTCTGCTTCTTTGTCAGTAGCTGCATGAGAGCATTATGAGGAGGGTACTCACTGATTCCGGGTGCAGGCTGGAAGTAATTGGCTGGCCCCCATGCTGGAAAAATAAGAAAAAGGGAATTCACATGTTATCTTCACATTTAAAGGTATTTATAGAACCTTTGGTGCAGAGATGTCTCAAAACCTCTAAAACTTGGTATAAAACACCACCACCAACAACCCACAGCTGTATGAAGGTAGGAATGGGGAGTTAGTCAGCCATTGTGTTTCTGAGCCTGATGATAGGGATGACAGCTTTGTGCCTATGGTCTAACCAGCAGGGAGTGGGAGCCGGGGAAGATGGGGGTGGGTGGGCTGGAAGAGGGTCATTATGTAAACATTTCTTTGGATTTATAGCAGAGCCCAGGCAGGACAGCCCTTGAAACTATTAGCTTCAACAACAAACAAACAGAGCTGTGGCTCAAATGGTAAAGCCAGACTTAAGTATAAAACCTAAAGGTTAGGGACCACGCTGTGAGTTCAAGCCCCAATAACAGCACATACAAAATACACAGATTGACATTTAGGCAAATAAAGTCATGTGGTTTAAGAATTGATGAATTTATTAAGTCTCTGTCCTCTGTCCTGCTCCACTTAAATAACCTACTGTCCATATGTCTCATTTATAATATTGCTTTCCTAACCCTAATTGAGCTCCAAATCCTTTTAACTCATATCTTCAATCTTATGACAAATTACATTTGTATTAAAATATACTAGGTATACTTCCATTGGTGAGAAGTTCTATTATTTTTAGCATGATTTTAAAAATATATATCCAAGAACATTTTTGAATAGAACTGATAAGAATTGCCTAGTATAACCTTTCTTTGATTTGTTGTGTTTCTGGGTCTCTATTAAGAAAATTTCGGCCTGTGCCAAGGAGACCTAGGGTTTCTCCTATTCCGTCCTGTAATGTTTTCAGTGTCTGCTTTGACTCCGAAGTCTTTGATCCATTTGGACTTGATTTTGGTACAGGGTGATATATAAGGATTTAGCTTTAGTTTTCTACAAGTGATTAACCAATTTTGCCAGCACCATTTACTGAAGAGGCTGTCTTTCTTTCATTCTATTCTTTTAGCTCCCTTATCGAAGATTAGATGGCTATAGGTCTGTGGGTTCATTTCTGGGTTTTCAATTCTATTCCATTGGTCCTGAGGTCTGTTCTTGTGCCAGTACCAAGTTGTTTTGATTACTATGGCTTTGTAGTAGAGTTTGAAATTTTGATATTGCAGAACTTCTGCATGGCAAAGGATATAGCTACCAAGATCAATAGAAAGCCCAAGGATTTGGAGAAGATCTTCACTAGCCATACAACAGACAAGGGTCTCATATCTAAAATATACCTGGAACTCAAAAAATTAAATCCCCCAACAACAAATCCTTAAAGAAACAACTGCCCAATAAAGACTTAAAGAGAAACTTCTCTGAAGAGGAAAGAAGAATGGCCAATAGACACATGAAGAAATACTTAACCTCCCTAGCTATAAAAGAAATGCAAATCAAAAGAACATTGAGATACCACCTCACCCCAGTTAGAATGGCTATAATCAAGAACTCTAATAACAACAGATGCTGGAGGGGATGTGGACAGAAGGGAACTTTACTGCATTGTTGGTGGGAGTGTAAACTTGTTTAACCACTTTGGAAGGTAGTATGGAGGTTCCTCAAAAGACTCCACATAGAGCTCCCCTATGACACAGCAATCCCACTTTTGGGCATTTACTCAAATGATCACAAACAAGACCATACTAAAGCTACCAGCACAACTATGTTTATCACAGCATTATTTACCATAGCTAAGATATGGAACCAACCTAGATGCCCCTCAGTAGATGAATAGATCAAGAAAATGTGGTATATATACACAATGGAATTCTATGCCTCCATCAGAAAGAATGCCATTGTCCCATTTGTTAGGAAATGGAAGACTTGGAAAAAATTATATTAAGTGAAGTAAGCCAGGCCCAAAGAAATATAAGTCCCATGGTTTCCCTTATTTGCAAAAACTAGTATATGTCTGAAACAAACAGAAACTGTTAGACAAATTGATGTTAGGTGAAATGAACCCCAAGATAAGGATTCAAATGTTTTTTCCTTTCTTGGGATTGTTTCTAACATATTTATAAGATGATTTCTTTGTTGCTTTGTATATCCATCCCCCAGGGGATAAGCCCTGCTTTCACTCTATTTGATGCTGATATAATTTGTGGAGGGGAAGGGAAAAAACAAACTGTTTAAATAGGATACAGGTGGACCCATTACAACAATGAGGTGTACAAGGCATTATGTCGAAAAATGAACTTTACAAGTTTGGCGGGGTGGAGGCTGGGGGTGGTGGTGATAGGGGGGTGTGGGGTTGAGGGGGTGGAAGGGATGGGAAGGGGAGACAAAGGAGGAGGCAACAATGCTTGATAAGAAATGTACTCACTATCTTGCCCATGTAATTTTAACCCCTCTGTACAGTATTTTTACATTAATAATAATAATAATAATAGAACTAGGAGAGTTGAGAGGATGGGTCAGATTGGGACAGATAGGAGAAAATGATTTAAGGGCTGACATCGATCAAGATACATTGTACTCACAAACTGACATGCTGACTTAAAGCCACTTTGTACAATTACTTGAGGATAATAATAATAAAAATACATAAAAATATATTTAAAAGAAAAGAATTGCCTAGTATAAGGTATCAGCAGCTCTCCTTGATTTAGGTATTTCTGAATTTTGGATGAGGGTATTTATAAGTCATTTATAAAGCTCATCAATAAGTTACAAGTCCTTTAGTACAATTGATCTCCACAGGTTGGAACTTGATACATAATCCATGGCTCCAACCCACTTTAATGTAATTGCAACTCTCTGTTTATGCGTTGACTCATGTAACAGCAACGTGATTAAGGTCACGCTTTCATGGTTTAGTGATAAGAATATTGTTTAGGTGAGAGCCCAGAATCTTCCTCCATACAAAATTGATTTTATCCAGCTTATTTTCAGTGTTTATTTCATCTCTCACTTAATCATGGGAGGAAATTAAATTGGCACAGAAAAAATAATAGACATTGAGAATGTCAAATGCCTCTGTTTCTTTATCTGTTATGATAGCCTGGTAAGTTGCTTATTGACTGTATGATGGATTGTTCTCATTAGGTATTGCTTTTAAGCTATCTGGCTTACGATGATCAAGACATTTCCTCAAAGAATGATGACATGACAGATGTTTTCCTCTCTCTATAATGGCTCAATCATAAAAGTGAGGCAAAGTCAAGTATGAACTTCTTAAGTGTGTCTGAAAACTTGACATTGAGACATAATAAGGAGAGCAACTCAGGTATTGGATACCCTTCCTTGGTCTTGCAGATTCAAGTATAGTATTTATTGTATCACTCCTGTACTGTGCAGCAAACCTGGGCTCAAAAGGGATCCAGTATCCAGCATGCATCTGTATTGAGTTAAGTCGTATTTCTGAGAGACAGTTCTTAAATATGAAAAGTTTTGTGAATTGTTTTCTAAGAAAAAGTGTTCTGCTCTACTTCCTAATAATATTAATAGAGTGTACACCTCTTCAAAAGCTTTCTCCATACTGTATCTTCTAAGTCACTGTAATTTTTATTTCTTTTCTAGGATAATAAGTACCTAAGAGATTGGCCTCACTTTGTACCTACAGATTGTTGGTTTACTGGCTACCCGATCATCCATTTAAAAGCTGTGAATGCTTTTCTATGATCGACCTCATGTCCCATATGTTTGGTTCTTACATTGTGTTTACAAGATTGAATAGGAAATCAAGACCTATTTAGTGGCATAGATAATCTACTGAAAAATCTCCCTATTTTAGTAGGAGTTATTTTACTTTCTGTGTCAAAACACATTCATCTGTGGAAACTTGATGTAAATCCTGGAAATGACTAGGTTGAGATCTGATGGAAAAATCAATTCTCTTCTTTTACATTTTTATTAACATCAATTAGTTGTATAAGAGAGTTTCATTGTTGCATGTCTGTATATACTTATAATATGCCTTGATTACACTCACCCCAAACTCTCTCATCTCTCCTTCCCATCAGTATCAACAAGTTTCATTGTTCCATTTTCACACATGTATCTATTTACCCTCCACATTAACCTTCCTTCATTCATTCTCTTTATTTATTTTCCCCTTTCCATTAATTCCTAAACCCTGGACAGGATTGTTTTACAGTTCTGTCCTTCATCTTTTAAGTGTATGGTAACTGTCCAAAGAGGATTCATAGTTGGTATTTCACATATGTATATGAAGTTCTTTAATCAGGTTAAATCCTTGCTCTTACTTTCCCCAGCCTCCCTTCTCTCTATTATCCAACATCTTTCAATGGGTCTTACTATTCTATCTTTATTCATGGATGTAATGTAATTCAATATTGTTCATTCTCTAACATTCTCTTTAAAAAGTAGCATTTCACTAGTCTTTATCTTGAGGGTTAGAATATGTAGCCCAAATAGTACAAGAAACTGGGTGGAACTTATACTCTATTTGGAGAAAATAGATATGATCATATATATATACATATATATACCTACATACATGCATTCACACACATATATAAATGTATAATTTTTGTTGACAGTAGGGTTTGAACTCCAGGCCTCATGCTTGCTAAAAGAAAAGCACTCTACCATGTTCCCAACCCTTTTTAATCTTTCATTTGTTTATAGGATACGTTGTTAGGCTTTTGCTCTGGGTGGTCATGATCCTCCAAACTCTTCCTCTCTAGTCACTAGGAATATATGAACCATAATCCTTACCTTCTTTTAGTATCACTAACATTTATTTACTGGGCTAACATCCAACTATAAGCCCTCTATCTTTGCTTTCCAGGTAGCTGTTATTATAGGGGTGAGCCACTGTGCCTGGCATATGTAATTTATTGAAAGAATTCAAAGAAATTCATTTACACAATAAATTGGTAAAGTTGTTTGCTTTCATCCTTCCTTAATAACAAATATAAAGATAAGAAAAAACTGAAATAGGGGTTGGGGATTTAGGCCAGCGGAAGGGCGCCTACCCAGCGCGTGCAAGGTGCAAGGCCCTGGGTTTGGTCCTCAGCCCTGGGGGGGAAAATTAAGAAAAACTGAAATAGGATTACATTTGGAATGCCAAAGCCTATTCTCAGCAGTTTTCTTTCTCTTTTTTCCTCAGCTTTATCTTACAAAAATATGATTATCAATACCCTGTCAGTTCTACACCCAGATATTCAGGTGAAAAAAATATCATTGCAGTGAAGTTTAGGTTCTTTGTTTTCTAATATTTGGTTGCTGGATTTAAAAGTTTATCCCTGTATTTTCTTCTGAGATATTGACTTGATCTAACCTTACCATTTTTCTCTTCTTTTAAAATTGCCTAGATGCACAATTATGAAATCAATAAACACAATAACAGCTAACACGTCCTGAAGACTGCTTATTAAATACCAAACAGGCTGCCGAGTGCTTTATGTGAACCTTATCTAATTTGATATTATAAAACTCTCAGGGGAATACAATAGAAATTTCTGCATATGGAATACAGCTTCATACTCCCACCCATAGCTACCCACTCCCTTCCATTTCTACATAAACCATACTCATAATCATCATCTGTATTTCTCAGTGTTAGTGGTTTCTTTGAGTTAATCCAGGTATCTCTTAACTTCATACCTCACTGGTTCAAAACAAAAGAGATTTCGGCAAACAAATTTTGCTTGCTGAAACTGCCAAAGAAAACATTTTTTTTGTAGTTGTGAAACTGAAGAAACCCGAAAAGTCCTCACCCCTCCTCAGCAGACAATAAGCAACACAGAAGAGTTTGTAACTCAATGGTCCCATGGGGTTCCTAAGGGTAGAATGGAGCTTAAGGAAATCAGTGATGACAAACAGCAATTCAACCCAGGTAACTTGAATCTCACCTTCGACTTGCTTCTAGTTCTTTGGTTTATAGGTTCTATCTGTCACCAATGCTTTTCTGGGTTAAGACTATCTAATTGTCTGTTTTGAAGAATTTCCTTAAGTCCTAGAAGGAATAGCTTTAGGGTAACTGTTTGAAGACACTCCATGATAGATTATTATGACTTCAGTTTATGTTAAATGTTAATGTTTTTCCCCCTTGATATTTTCTAAGGTAGTTTCTGCAAGAAGAAAATTAGAAAGATATTCATTTTTTCCCTCTGATATTGGGGTTGAACTCAGTCTTGCACTTGCTCAGCTTGTTGGCTGGCTTGGTGCTCTACCACTGGAGCCATGCCTCCAGCCTGGCTTTGTGCTAATTATTTCAGAGATGAAGTCTCATGGACTTTTCTGTTGGGGCTGGATTTGTTCTATAATGCTCCATATTTCAAGATACTTGAGTAGCTAGAATTACGGGTGTTAGCCAAAATTCATATAAAGGTTAAGAACAGCTCTCCTTTCAATCAAATTACGTTCAATTGTTCAAAATGTCCATGTCATTCTAAGTTTTTAAAGTAGTTAATTAGTTTTTAACTGATTTAATTTTGAACATGACTAGATGCTGTTAAGATTTAAGCCTTCTTTCGTATACAGAACTATCCTACTTCAATATTTTGGATTGCTTCATGGGGCTGAGAAGCATAAAATCAGACAGCTTATTTTATGAACGTTACAAAGTGAGTTAATCAGAGATACAAATGAAAAGGAATGAAGGAAGAGAGAGGGAGTAGCAGTGTTTGTGACAGTTGCTCCTTTACAGGATATCACAAACAAAGCCATGCTTTATTGTAAGGAGACAGGTAGAAGGTGAATTTAAGCCAAGCTCCTAGTGCTTCATAGTATATGCTGTGTAAACAGAGTGGGAAGCAAATATTATTCTGGGAAAATCTGAGAGACCAGGAGACCAAGAGACAGAGTCTGCAGGGAGAATTGCATTGAAAAATATCTCAAAAGCCTGGTTCTCAACTGACCTGAGGAAAAACCACTCACTTAGCTTCTCTGAGCTTGATTACCTTATCTATAGAATGTCTTAATGCCTATTTTGGAGTTAACATTCGAAGACACAAAACAAAGCCAATTCTTTATGACCAGGCAGTTACCGTGTTTTGTACTATTTATGTGACATTTACTAAATGTCTCCCTAGTGTTTTCTTATGTGTCATCTTTCAGGATGCTCAAGGCAGTTCCTCAAGAGTGATAGCCTGGCAAAAGACACAGCTAGCAAGAAAATAGAAAGCCCACAGAATGGGAGAAGAGTTTTTTTTACTAGCTGTGCATCTGACAAGGGCCTTGAATCTAAAATATACTTAGAGTTCAAGAAATTAACATCATCAAGAATAAACCCTCAAAGAAACAATAGCCCAATTAATAAATAGGCTAAAGACTTAAAAAGAAACTTGTCAGAAGAAGAGATAATGTCAAATAGACACATGAAGAAATATTTGATATCTTTGGCTGTAAAAGAATCGCAAATCAAAATAACATTGAGATTCTATCTCACCCAGTTAGAATGACCATTATCAAGAAAACTAACAGTAACAGTTGTTGGCAGGGATGTGACCAAAAGGGATCACTATTATACTATTGGTGGGAATGTAAACTTATTCAACCACTCTGGAAAGCAGTATGAAGGTTCCTCAAAAGGTTAAACATAGAGCTCTCCTATGACCCAGCAATCCCACTCTTGGGCATTTATGCAAATGACCACAAACCAGCCCTCACTAAAGTCATCAGCATAATCATGCAAATCAAATGTCCCTTAATGGTGAATGGATCAAGAAAACACACACACACACACACACACACACAATCACACACACACATGTACTGGAATTCTATGCTTCCCTCAGAAAGAATGAAATTGTATCATTCATGCAGACATGGAAAGACTTGGAAAAATTATATTAATTGAAGTAAACCAGACCCAAAGAAACATAGGATACATTTTTTGGTTCATTTGTTGTAACTAGAATGAACTTATAGATACACAAGTAAATACACTGGATGGTAAAAGACAAAAAATACACTTTGACATGATAAATTATGTAGAACTCCACTTATTCATGTGAGACCAAAGGAGAGGATCATGTAAAGGTATGTTTATCAAAATGAACTCCAAGAAACATCAACGAGCTTTTTCATTTTGCTTTTTGTTTTTGTTTTCTCCTTCATTGCTATTTTTTATTTTCTATACCTTTTGTCTTGTATGTAACTTTATCTGTTTTGAGGAGGGCAAGGGAGAGCACAGAAATGGTGGAACAAAGGGTAAACAAATGCATCAGTGATACTCGCTAGACATTATATTGTCAGAGGGGGAAAACTGGGAGAAAATGAAGGGAGAGTTGACAATGTTCCAAAAGAAAAGTATTCATTACCTGAATTGTATAACTGTAACCTACAATAACAATAATAGTAAAGAGTGACAGGCTGCCAAGAGCCTGCATTGGCTACTCTTGCTACATCCATCCATCTATCTATCTCTATCTATCTATCTATCTATCTACCTATCTATGTTATCTTATCTGTCTGTCTATCTGCCTGTCTGCACATATGTGTGCCTGTGTGTCTGTCTATCCATCCATCTTTTCTTTATTTTGAACTTCTATTTTACTTCTCTAAATTTTACCATCCATATGGGCCCCTCTTGTTGGATCATGCACAGCTGGACTTGAAGGAAACATGTAATTCCTTTCCTTAGCACATCTGTCCTGAGGAACTTGCACAAGTGTATCTAATACATAGATAGATCTTCTAGCCACCCAGATGTGCATCCTCTGTGAACTTTCCTTCCTCATACTTATTTCCAGTCACTTCTGATTCTTTTTTTTTATATCATTTGAACCTTCAGCACTGCAGCCACTTGTTCTTTGCCCACTGATATCAGGATTATAGCATCTGTCCCCAAATAGTAGGTACTGTCTAAGAAGTCCCAGAAACTAAGTTCACAACAAACTCTTACAGTCCCTGCCCTGATTAAAATGCAGTGACACACCATCCTCCATCTTTCCTATAGTAGTCAGTAGAGGTCTCAAGTCAAAGAAGAGGTAATACTATTAATAAAATACTAACTCCATTTCCACCTTTCAGAATATGGACCTTTTGACATTGGAGACTCCTTCCCTCTCTTCCCTTTGTCTCTTCCTCCATTTCTCCCTTCCTTACTCACTGAATATTTGTTTCATTCACCTTTCTCTATTTGTGAGTTTGTTATTAACATTCCTAAAAGGCAGAGGCAAATATTACATCCACTAATCATTCAAAAGCAGTAAAAAATTAAGTTGCTAAAATTTGTTGTTATATTACTATGAGCTAGCCATTGGGCTAAAGGCTTGACAGGGTGTCAATCCATTTTGTCTTTATGAAAATTCCAGAAGCTAAAACAACTGTCATGTCTGTTTCACACCTATGGTGAGCAAGTTGAGAGAGGTTAAGGTCATGAGACCTGAGGGTTTTGGGAAAGATTCCTGTGCTAGCAGAATGGACAATAAACTTGGCCTCTTCACCTTTATACTTGATTTCCTCTACAAACAGACATAGCTGCATGGCATACAAAGGGTATATGGAACATGAGCTTTATTTCCTTTGCAAAAGACCCCATAAGTAGTACCAGGGTGCTGCATCAATGCTTCCAATCACATTGCAGGCTCTACCCAAAAGAAGTTGGGTGACCTTTCCCCCTTGTGAACCTTTCACTTAATTTGTAAAACAAACACCAAATAATACCCAGAATCCTCCCAGGTACACATTGACTATATATCTGAGGCAGAGATATGTCAATGACTTCCAGCTTGTTATCGGTTCATTTCAATTGTCTAATTGTAAAACCCACACCACCATCACAAGTTTCACAATATGCAAGCAATCAAGATCAAAGTCTCAACTTCTCTATCATTCTGAGCTATGGTTGCAGGTGTTACTCATTGGATGAGAAATGTGTACTCATATCTAATTTTGCTTTGGTGTAGGTTTAGGCTGGAGAGGACAATATACTTGATTTAGGAAGATAATTGCATTGTTCTCTTTCTTTGACATTTCAGGACTGCTTACCCAGCTTAATCCACATCAATACTTTTCTTTGGATTTGAAATAAAATCTTTTTAAAAAAATATGTCTATGCTACAAATCCTTTCTGGGTAGTCACATCTTATTATGTTGACTTTGATGAGGACAATGTTAACACTGGTTGTTCTTAAATCTTTTAGCTCTCTCACAGGTCCAATATGAAGTCTTCTTTGTCTCTTCCACCTGGACTCCTGTCCCAGTGTTTCCTTTCAGACAATGCTTCAGTCACTCAAAGCAGAGGCTTAAAAATTCCTCTTTCACTTATCTCATGTCAATGATAACTATGTTCTCCTTATAGTTTCCAAATACTTACAAATCTACACACATCTCCTCTTACAATTCCTTAGTTTGCATCCCCCATTACCTGTCCATCCAAATAATCACAGTTGACATTCAAGAAGTATCTTTGGTTGAGTAGATAAGGGTCACTTCAAAGGTAAGATACACAAATAGAAATCATGTCCCTGATCTCCTCATGTTCTGCCACATCGCAGCTATTTTTTGTCATTCACCAAATTGCTCAGGCCTAGGATTTAGGCTCATTTCTTATCACTCCTTTCTCTCTGTCCCATATCCCTTATGTATTACTTCAAAAAGATGTTCTAAAACTGATAGCATTATTTTATTTCTACTGAACTCCATAGTCCAGGCCACTTCATTTTTCTCCATGTTTACTTTCATAGATAACTAAATTGTTTATCTCTATTTCTCTACTAGAGTGTTCCAGGCCAGAAGGTTTAAAGGGGGGAGGTAGGGATTATCTATCTTAGTCCATTGCTTAGAATTTGACAGTGATTGTCCATTGCAGATATCATAAAAACACACACTCTTTGCCACAGTGTAGAAAAGGCCACCCAATCTGGATGTTGCCCACACATTCACCTTGTTCACTATACTCTACCCACACTGACAATTTCTGTTCCTTCCTTCCAACAAGCCTGTTCTGCTTGAACCTTCTCTTTCATCACTCCCACTTCTCTCAGATGCCCTGATGGCTGGTTGCAACATACTGCTGAGGATTCACTTCAAATGTCTACCACTATAGCTGGAGAAGTACAATGTACATAACCACTTAACTTCACTTCTACCTATTCCAATAATGTAATGACTCACTAAATACTGAAAACCAGGAACCCAGTGAAACAAGTTGTTCAAAATTAGGGGGAAAAAGCACTTGAAAAGTTAAAGTTGTTGCTTTGAAATACTGATTTCAATTCCTGTGGATATGTATCCAGTAATAGGAGTTCTCTTTTTAATTTTTTTGAGGCAGCATCCAGTTTATCTGGGACTTTTTTTTTTACTGTTTTCAACTATATTGTACTAATCTTTTCTCCCAACCACAGTGCATCAATGTTTCCTTCTCTCATCCTCTCATTCCCACAATATACCAATGTACCTTTCTCCTTAAATAAATATTTATATATATTTTATAAGATGGATTTCATTATTCAGTTTTTTTCATGTGCACATAATGGACCTCAATCAATCTATCTGTCTACTGATGTCTGTCTGCCTGTCTGTCTCTCTCTCTGCCTGTCTATCAATCATCTATCTATCCTTATAGATCAGTTGCATTTCAGTAAATACAGAAAACATTTAAACGTACTTTATATTGTACCACTGCATTGACGCACAGAATTTAAAAGTGCAAGTTCAGTTCTTGACACAGTCTACTAGTCTAAGGATACTTTTTATGCAGGTGGATGCAGACACTGTATGGTCACTAGATGGTGATGCTCCAAATAGATACAGAAAAATCTGGAGACCTGTGTTCTAGGTCTGCCCCAATTCTGCGGATGACCAGACTACCATCTTCTCATCCTTTAGGGAAGGTGGAAAAGAGGGCAGAAAAGAAATCTCTTTTGCCTCTCAGATTTTCTGAAGTGTCTAGAAGTCACAGCCAATTCAACAAGCATTTATGGATCTATAACAATGCTAATTTAAGTTACATTATAGGATTTTTACAAAAGGATAAAACAAAGGCACAGCTGTTTTGCCTTTAATATTTAATTTTTTGGTGCTATAAATTAAAAACACCTCTTGTCTCTACCTATTGAGTAGCTAGTTCATAACAATATTTGATTATGAGCATTTTATTATGAATATATTCAAATGAATGTAAACATTAGGAAAATTGGAAAACTTCATTTTTTAAATAATACATTTCTCTCTATTTCATGTAGAACTATGTGGTGTCAAAACTCCCTATCATCTAGATGAGACCAGTGTGTTCCAAATCTCTACCTGAGGCAAAGGATTGGAAAGATCAGTTTTGACATTTTGGTCTGATTTCTCTCTTTTTAAAATTAAAATTTCATTGTAAAGAGGGTTACAGTTACATAGTTAAACAATGAGTTCATTTCTTTCTGAACAGTGTTACCCTCTCCCTTATTTTCTCCCGCTTTTACCCATCCTGACTCCCCTTTCCACAAGTTGTAAAGTTCATTTCCAACATATTGTATAGTGAGCATCACTGCTGCATTGGTTCATCCTTTGTCTTGCTGTTTCTATGATTCCCCTTCCCTTCCACAAATCAGATAAACTTATATATGACAAAGTGTACAGAAATTAAAAAAGTGATAACTAAAGGGGAAAAAAGAAAGAAAAAAGAAGTAATTGAAAACATTATAATAAAACACCTTTTGTTTCTTTCGTGGAGATCATTTTGATATGTATCATTTAATATGATCTTATGCACATAGCTATTGAGCCACTGAGATCCTCTCCGAAGAATATCCTTCTTTGTTCTCACTTTGTGAATGCTTAGGGTGCTGTTTAATCATATCTAATAATTAATTGTCTTTTACTATCCATTGGGTTTACTTGTAGATTTATAGACATAGTGTAGCTATTACAAATGAGGGAAAACATGCAGCTTGTGCTTCTTTGGGTCTGGGTTACTTTACTTAATATAAATTTACTTAAATCTCAAAAATTTAAACCCCTCAAAATAAATCTTCAATGAAACAGCAACTCCATTAGCAAGTGGGCTTAAGACTTAAAGAGGGGCTTTTCTGAAGAGGAAACAAGAATGGCCAATAGACACGTGAAGAAATGCTCAACATCTCTGGCCATAAAAGAAATGCAAATCAAAATAACATCGAGATTCCACCTCATCCCACCTAGAATGGCCATTATTAAGAAAAATAACAGTAACAGTTGTTTGCAAGGATGTGGCCAAAAGGGAATGCTATTACACTGTTGGTGGGAATGTAAACTTGTTCAACCACTCTGGAAAGCAGTACAGAGGTTCCTCAAAAGGCATAGAGCTTCCCTATGACCCAGCAATCCCACTCCTGGGCATTTACCCAAATGACCACGAACAGGCCCACACTAAAGCTACCAGTACAACCATGTTCATTGCAACAGTGTTGACCACAACCAAAATATAAAATCAACTCAGATGCCCTTCAATGGATGAATGGTTCAAGAAAACGTAGTTATACATAATGGAATTCTATGCTTCCATCAGAAAGAATGGCATTGTTCCATTATCAAGGAAATGGGAAGACTTGGAAAAAATTATATTATGTGACCCAAGGAAACATGAGCTTCATGTTGTAAAGACTATTTCTCTCTCTCTCTCTCTCTCTCTCTTTTTGTTGGTCATGGGCTTAAACTCTGGGCCTGGGCACTGTCTCTGAGCTCTTCAGCTCAAGGCTAGTGCTCTAACACTTGAGCCACACAGTACCACTTCCAGTTTTCTAGTGGTTTATTGGAGTCTCATGGACTTTCTTGCCAGGCTGGCTTTGAACTGAGATCCTCAGATCTCAGGCTCTTGAGTAGCTAGGATTACAGGCATGAGCAACCAGGGCCCAGCTTATTTTCTTTTTTATACCCACAACTAGTAAATACCTCCTGGTACATAGAAATTGACTGCTATTATTAGTTTTTATTCCTGAACTGGAGCTGAAACTCAAGGTCTTGTACTATCACATGGCTTTTTCACTTACAGCTGATGTGATACCACCTGAGCCACTCATCCAGCTTTTTGTTGGGTAATTGTAGACAAATGTCTTGATGGTTTGTCTACCTGGGCTGCCTTTAAACCTGGATCCTCAGATCTGAGGTCCCTGAGTAGCTAGGACCATATGCCCAAGTCATTAGTGCCTAAATTGACTATTATTTTGAAAAGTACATTATATGCATGTATGAAAATAAATTAACAAAAACTATTGAACTCATTTTCAACAGGAGATAAGAAAGAGTAAGGAAGGGTCATTATGACTAATATACATTATGTGCTTTTATGGAAATATCAACATGAAAACCTCTATAATTAATATTACATGAAATTGTGATGAAAATGAAGAAATCAGGGGAAAAACCCATATTTGTCATGGCAAGAATACTGGAACATCAAGTTTGACCCCTGTAAGGTATTTTCAGTATCTAATACAGTATTGTTAGCTGTAGGTACACTATTGTGGGGTAGATCTCTAGAATTTCCCTAGGGCTGAAGGGAGTGGGGAAGTGGGAGTAGCTTAATAGATGCTGGTTACAAAAGCACCGAACTAAATTTCTTTTGCCCTTACTCTTGTGCTTAGGGTCATGTCTGATCTCTTCACTTATACCAGTCCTATCTTGAAGAATTGAGATAGCTTCATCTAACTAATCTGTGTTTTTACTCTTATGAGTTCTGAAACCAAATGGTTAACATGAATCTTAGTCACATTGGCATTTACATTTCTAGCAGCAAACATGAACTGAGTGTTCCCTTGTATCTGTCAGCTTATATGCAAATCTTTTCTTGTTCATCCAGAACAAAGATCCTCTTCTGACATTTCGTCTTGAGTGACAACGTTAAATTTTATCATTTACTAGTGGAGACAGCATGATTTCTATCTTACACTGTGCCAGATATTTCTGCTGTTTGTACTGGACGTAATTAAACAGAAAAGATAATAAACACAAGATGATGGGGGCATCTGTTCGCTTGATCCACTCCTGCCACCAACCATTCCATTATATATTACTTAAAAAATGAACATAAATGAAATCCATTTTTCAGGTCATTTAGTTTTTGTTTGTTTAACTTTTACACTTTCCCAAAGCCTATTGCCAATTCTTCAGCCATTCAGATGATAAAATATTGCTATACAGCATATGTGTTGAGTGCTTCTGGAGAATTTCAGTGAAATTAAAACATTGCAATGATGATTAGGATGCCAAAAATAAGACATTACTTGTACTGTAATATGAAACCTGGATTTTGTCCACTGTGGTAGGAACATGGGTTTATTTAAATATTTTCTGCTGCAAAGTTAAAAGAAATTAAACTGATTATCTCTTTTGAGTCTCTTCATTAAATAGAGGATTTTTTCTTGTGTTGTAAACACTAGAAAAGTAATTTAAGTTCTAGAAATAGATTCATAATTTACCTTTAAAGTATTCAGTTCATTTGCATTGGTTAAAATGAAGAAGAAGATTTTCTAATATACTCAGCAGTCCAAAATGTTATTGCTAATCACATAGCCATGCCTTTAGATGTGCTGGGTATTGTAGAACAGCCATTATTTTAACTAAATCATTAAAATATGTTTTAATGTGGCTATTAGTTAATATTTTAAGAAGTAACAACTATTATTACATTTGAGTTAAACACGTCACACAGTTTTGAATGAGGCATTGAAAAAATCATCATAGCAGTGATTCTGCAAGCATGTTTGATAAGGACACACTGAATGCTAACACTGGATATTTTTCAAATGCTCTAGAAGTCAGTGTCCAGCTGCTTTTTCTAGCACACAATGATGGTTACTGTTAACTGTGTGAGGGGGCCAGGGTATCTGCATACACTGGGAAGGCTCACTTTGTAGTAGCAAAAAAGAATTGCAATATTCCTTAGCAAAGTTCTCCTGTTACTTTGCAAAAGTTGGAGAGCCCTATATCAATGACAAATGAGTGACTGTAATTGTACTGTTTTGGTACATTTATTTCTCTTTAACCCTTATCTTATAATCTACTCTTTTCATTACAGTATAAATTTTGGCACACACAACTTATTTCTGCAATATTTTCAATATTGTTTGGTTAATGTTTTTGAATTACGATCATTTTTTTTTTGCTTTTAAAAATGTAGCTACTCAGATGCTAGTAGCTCATGCCTGTAATTTTAGCTACACAAGAGGCAGAGATCAGAGGATCACAGTTTAAGACCTGGGTAGAACAGTTTATGAGACAAGACTAACTTGCAAAGAGCCAGTCTAGAAATGTGGCTCAAGCAGAAGAATGCCAGCCTAGCAAGAAACCTGAATAAGCATGAGACACTGAGTTTAAACTCTAGTGCCAAGAGAAAGACAAACAAAAGTAAATGCAGCTACTGAAAATTTGAAATTTAAATAAATGGCTTGCATAATATTTAAATTGGATATTGCTTATCTAGGAGAAAGAAAGAAGTTAAAAAAAGAACCAACAACAACAACTAGGAATAGCACCAAAAAACCAAGAAATAAGCCATTATGGAATTTGGAAACTTACAAATTTATTTAGGTGGTAGATACCCTGAGTTAAAATATCATATGGTATGATCAATTCTTCTTCAGAGTATTTAGCAAACAATTGAACACATAATGTTGAAACCACTTGTATCCACTACATCAATGTTTACTATGATCAAAAACTAGAAACAACATTATCCATCCATCCATCCATCCAACACAATCATCCTTCAGAAGATGAGTGGGTAAATAAAGCATACTTTGTTATTATAAATATTATAAATGAATATTATGTAGCCCACAAGAAAGATGGCAATTCTAATACACAGTATAATATGCTTAAAAAGTAGGCATTTAACAATGTTATATTGAGTGTTATGGACATAGGGATCAAGACAATGTAGTATATGTACACTATAGGATTTTGCTCATCCATTGCTAAGAGTGATATTGTATCATTTGCAAAGAAATGGAAAGACCTGAGCAAAATTATGTTGAGTAAAGTCAGTCAGGCAGAGCCAAAGGTTGCATCTTTTCCTTCATGAGTAGAAGCTAATATTAGTTTTTAAACATGTAAATAAATAGGTGGTATGCAAGTATATGCAAATCTATTTATTACCTGAAATATTATGGTGGCAAGGAAGAACTCAAATAGTCTAATTTTTCAGAAAGGTAAAGTCCAACTTCAACAAAATAAACACCAGGAAATGGGTACTTGAAATGGATGGGGTGGAGTCAAGTGGAGAGGGATAGATAAATAAGGACAAGTGCAGGTGAGTTATCGATAGAGTCAAGAATTCAGTGTATATCCGACAAAATTAACAAGACTGAAGGGAGTAGTGGGAGAGATGGGTGAGAATATTGACAGGGCTAGCATTGGTTAAGATGCTTTGTACTCATAATCTGCCTTGTTAAATGGCAGATATACAATATAAGATGCACCTTGATGCATGTCTAAAATAAACCCAGAAGAGTATGAATCCTAATTTTGTTGAGAGCTGTTTGGTTAATGTTCTGGCTTAAAAAGACTACTTGGGTACTCAAAGTTCATTTTGGGGTTAATTTCCATTTTAATTGAGAATTTCTTGTGACTTAAATAAACCAGAATACATGATTTAAGATAAAAGCTGGAAGTAATTTTGGTTAACACAAATATAAAACACCTGGCTTTTCCTTCTGGGTACAAGGACCATGGACATGCCACTTAAGAGTCAACACAGGTAGACGTCTATTTCTCAGTTACACAATCAGACAGACTGCTTCAAGGTAAAATCTATGAGCTGACTATAAACAATATTTTTTTCTCTGCCACCCAAAGAAGCCCTGTTTCAAATGTCAGTGAATGCACAAATCTCTGTTCTTCCCTCTATAATAACAATCCAAACTAAACATCAAACGTGGAGGGAAAGATGCTTCATATCTGTACTTCCACTGTATGGTGTGACATGCCATTTTCCACATAAGCTACTTACCATTTTAAGTTTGTTTAGTTTGCATGAACACTCTCTTCAAGTGCACTGTTGAATGATGAAATTTAAGGTATTTTCAAAATAAGGTGTCACAGTTTTGTTGTGATTCATTCTGTATGATAAAATCAACTGTCTGGAAAATGAAGTTTGGTTAAAAAATAGAGGCCTCAGGAATTTTTTTCTTTTGAACCAATAACCCACATGTATGTCCTCCATTTTGTGGGTAGAAAAAAATCTATAGAAGAGATTTTATTTCAGTCAATAATAAATGCCAGTCTGAAACCACACACTCTGAGTAGATTGGTTATTTTTAAAAATAGAACTCATTAACACAGTTGAGAGAGCTAGTTCTTCAGGAAAGCTGCTTTGAAAAGCAAACGGCTGGGGATGGATTGTCTGGGAGGCCAAAGCAGAAAATTAGTAGCTTAGTAGTAGATGATGGATAAACATAAGACAGAGTTTATAATGATCTGGGCCCTTTGGGTATAGAGTATGAGGAAAGAATAACTTACTTCTCTTTTTTCATCTTGTGCTTGTGGCTGGGTTCAAAACCCAACTTTAGTGAACCAAGTGACGATGACCACTTCACACTTGAGGACAGTGGGAAATGCCTGCGCTGGGATCCAGTGGTACATTGGTCATTTTCAAACCTGAGCAGATTCCTAGTTTGTCATCTTACCAATGTCCACTGTGTGAACATGCCCACCACAGTCAATCTGAAGCTGCCTTCATAGTCTCAATGAATACAAAAGAGGGAACTGATAAGTATAGCCAGTTCTTCTCGATATCTTTCCACAGGTTATAAGCTCTTTTAGCAACTTGCTGCCCACATGCTGTTAATCTGGTTCCTTTAGTTAACACATGTGACCTCAAGTTCTTAATTTTTAAAATGTTGACCTTAAACAAACCTCACAAGTTCAGTTTAAGGGTGAAGTAGAAGTAAAATGAACACAGAGCCTGAAATAAATAATAAGTGTCAATTCCTTGCCTGATGACTAAGATTCCCTTTCTTTCCCTCAACTCATCTTCTTACTTTTCTTTTCCCTTCTCCTTCTCCAAATTTTTGAAAAATCAGCATTCATTTCATGATCCATTACTTATAACCACTGCTTGGTTTCCACTTACAGAATTTCTGAAAAAAATTATTTCTATGCTATTAGATATATCCCGCCAATCTAATGGCAATTTTTCCAGTGATTCTTTGCTCTCTATGTAGAACTGGCCAGTATTTCCTTCAAATTCTCTTCTCTTTGATTCTAAGACCAAAGGCGTCCAGTTCTATAGGAAAGGTTAGTTTGATCTTGTTAAGACTCTCAGGGTCTCATTTCTCTTATATATTTGTTAATATGTGTGATTTTTCCAAGAATTCATTCTATTTTATTCTCTTCTTGTACCGTCCATTCATTTTGATCATGCTTACTTATAACCACGGTTTCAATTCTTATTCAGGCATCAGTGACTTAAAAGGCAAGCTGAATCCCAGACAGATCTCTGGAGTTACAAGGTGTCATGTCTGTATTTCCACTTGCTATCCAATAGTTTCAACAACTCTACATATCCCATACTATAAGCAATGTAAATATGAATTAACTTACTATTCTCCCTGCCTGACTTCTGTGATCTCTGCAGTGGAGCTGGATCATAGGTGTAGATTCAGAATTTAATTCTGTTATTACTAGCTAGACAAATGACCTTGGTCATACCACATTTGAAGACACTCAAGGTTTAGATTTAGGGAAATATTGTTCAGCTGCATATTTATTTCGTATTTTAGGTTGGACAAATAGGAATCATATATCTTCTCTTCCATATCCAATTCTACCCTGTAAATACACCTTTTCATTTATTTGATTTCCTTGCTAATGTTACTGTCTTAGTGAGGACATTGCAGACCTCATCTTTCATTCTTAGCTAAATTAAAAGGCTATGCCTCCCAATTCCTTGACTCCTGTCATTTCCCTTACCAATTCACACTTATATAGATGATTGGAAAATGCAAACAGATATGGTAACTACTTTTATTACAAAAATTTTCAGAATCTATTATATGAAGTTCAAACATCACAGAAGGGCACAAATGGTTCTCATAGATTCTGGACCATTTCTCCTTTTTAGCTGCCACTCCTGATATTTGCCCATTCATGGATGTGGTTCAGTGTGTATTAATTTCTAGACTTTCTTTGGAGATGCAATGCATTTTCTTGTTTTATGTCCCTGGAAAGTCAGTCCTTTTCCACTTTCTATCTGGTAAACTGCTACTTTTCCCATGAAGGATTAGTGCAAATTTCACTTCTTCCTGGAAGCCCTCTCTGAATTCCTCTTGATGCCTTGTGTATAACTCTCTAGGAGGCATTTTTAATATTCATCTCATATGAAAGATTGGGAGTGGGGGGGAGGGGGGAGGCTGGGAAGGGATGTGAAGGGTAAACAAAAGGAGGAGGCTGCAATGCTTGGTAAGAAATGTACGCATTATCCTGCCCATGTAATTGTAACCCCTCTGTACAGTATCTTCACAAATAAAATAAAAAAATTAAAAAAATATTCATCTCATATGTCATTGGCTCTCACATATTCATACTGAAGATGTGGCCATCTGAACCATACAAACATTTACCAAATTTAATGTATCAACTTATGAAAGCCTCAAATTCATTCTCTGTAACCTTTATGGTGCCAAATAAGATGCTGTAAAGATAATGGTTGTCATAGGTTGGAAATCGGTTTAGATGATAATGATTTTCATTGTGATAGTGGTTGTCAGAGTAGGAATGAAATGTATATAAAATTACAAAATATCGACGTCCAAAATTAGTGGACTTTTGAAAACGACAGTATACTCAATTGTAACTAAAACTATAATATACTATTAGGCCTTTCTCACTCCTGTTTTTGAGAGTTTCCTTTTGGATAAGGGATGAGAACTGAAGCAAAAAGCAGTACAACTGCAAAACCAGAAACGACACAGCAAAAAAAAATCATACAAAATGTGCTTTGCCTTGAAAATTTACATTCAATAAGTTATATATAGAAAAGTATGTTATTCACACACAGGTGGAAGATTTTTTCAGTATTTAGTTGTATTTCACACACTATTACTTAGTTATATTTCATACATTCACAAGTGTTAGAATGTTTTAAAGTGGAGATGCTATTGGTCTTTCAGAACATTTCTAGGAAGCAGCAAACCTAGTCTAAAAGTAGGCAGCTAGGGAGAGAATTTGCAAAGCAGATGTTCTACCAGGTGCTAAACCTCCAATAATATTCTTCACCTTTAAGCTGTGAAAACAACAACATTGTTCTCTATTGGTAACTTTTTGCAAATTATGCAAATGAACAAATGATCTCTAACTTTAAAGATGTTTAATGCCATCAATGAAAAATTTTCAACTTTATTTTAAAATACTCAATATAGTGTTTATTAATTATTCCATTTTCTCTTCCATTAGGACCACTCTTCCTAATACTTAACTGAATTTGAAAGAATACGTCATGTTGGAAACATTGGAGCAATATACATTTGCTAGATGATATTTCCATAATCTATCTAAGGAAAACTTCTGGCAGTGTTTTGTAAACCTTAAGTAAAGGTGAAGCACTCTTGTTTGTAAGAATTTAATCTTTATATTTTATGCTATGTTGCTTTTTAATATCAAGAATTCCATGAACTTACTCCAGTAAATGTACTTCAAACTCAGTAGAAATTTGGTGGAAATTATTGATCATTTTTCTTTGGTTTAAGTTTCTTCTGTTTCACTTCATCAGTGAAAAAAATCAAGGGTATATAATCAATGAAATCAAGGACTCAACTCTTCACATTTTATCAATTTATTATTATGCTGCATATGTGTGTAATTGTTATTTTTATATGTTTTTATTGTAGAAATACTATACAGAGGGGTTACTGTTACATAAGTAAGGTAATCAGTACATTTCCTTTGAAGCATTGATACCTCTTCCTTTGTTTTTCTCCTACCATCCCTTCCCTCCCCACCTCCTCAACTCCTCCCTCCTCCACCCCAAGTTGTAAAATTCATTTTCAACATAGTCTTGTATATCTCATTGTTACAATGGGTCAATCTGTATCCTTATTTGAGCATTTTGTTATTTCCTTTCCCCTCCCTAAATTAGAAAAATGTATATACAAGATGAGGGCACTGACATCAAATACAGTGAAAACAGGAGTTTTACCATGGGGTAAAAACATAGAAAAGAAACCAAAAAATCACAGTACGTTTTAAATACACTAGAAACAATAGCAAGAAAGAAAACCACTTGGGTCCCTACTTGGGGTTCACTTTGCTTACATCATCTTATGTGACCAGATATACATAGCTTTGGAACTTTTCTGCTTGTTATTGCAAATAAGAGAAACCATGGGACCTATGTTTTTCTGGGCCTGGCTTACGTCACTTAATATAATTTTTTCCAAGTCTTTTCATTTCCTAACAAATGGGGAAATGTCATTCTTTCTGATGGAGGCATAGAATTCCATTGCGTGTGTGTGTGTGTGTGTGGTGTGTAGTGTGTATATACACATACACCACATTTCTTGATCCATTCATTTACTGAGAGGCATCTGGGTTGGTTCCATATCTTAGCTATGGTAAATAATACAGCAATAAACTTAGTTGTTCTGGTAGCTTTAGTATGGTCTTGTTTGTGATCATTTAGGTAAATGCCCAAAAGTGGGCTTGCTGGGTCATAGGGGAGTTCTATGCAGAGCCTTTTGAAGAACCTCAATACTGCTTTCCGAAGTAGTTGAATAAGTTTACACTTCCACCAACAGTGCAGTAAGGTTCCCTTCTGTCCACATCCCCTCCAGCATCTGTTGTTATTAGAGTTCTTGATTATAGCCATTCTAACTGGGGTCAGGTGGTATCTCAATGTTCTTTTGATTTGCATTTTTTATGGCCAAGGAAGTTGAGTATTCCTTCATATGTCTATTGGCCATTCTTACTTCCTCTTCAGAGAAGTCTCTCTTTAAGTCTTTAGCCCACTCATTAACTGGGCAGTAGTTTCTTTGATGATTTGTTGTTGGGGATTTAATTTTTTTGAGTTCTAAGTATATCTTAGATATGAGACCCTTGTCTGCTATATAGCTAGTGAAGATCTTCTCCCAATCCATAGGCTTTCTATTGATCTTGCTAGCTATGTCCTTTGCCATGCAGAAACTCTGCAGTTTCATGCAATCCCATTTGAACAACCTTTCTTTGATTTGTTGTGTTTCTGGGTCTCTATTAAGAAAATTCTGGCCTGTTCCAAAGAGCCCTAGAGTTTCTCTTATTCCTTCCTGTAATGTTTTCAGAGTGTCTGCTCTGACTTTAAGGTCTTTGATCCATTTGGAGTTGATTCTGGTGCAGGGTGATATATAAGGATCTAGCTTTAGTTTTCTACAGGTGAATAACCAATTTTGCCATTACCATTTACTGAAGAGGCTGCCTTTCTTCCATTCTATTCTTTTAGCTTCTTTATCGAAGATTAGCTGGCTATAGGTCTATAAGTTCATTTCTGGGTTTTCAATTCTATTCCATTGTTCCTGAGGTCTTTTCTTGTGCTAGTACCAACCTGTTTTTATTACTATGGCTTTGTAGTAGAGTTTGAAATTTGGTACTGATATTCCTCCAGTACTATTCTTTCTGCTAAGGATTGTTTTTGCTATTTGGGTTCGTTTATTGTTCCATATGAATTTTTGGGTTGCTTCTTCTATTTCATTGAAGAATGAGGTTGGGATATTAATGGGTATCACATTGAATTTGTAGATAGCCTTTGGAAGCATTGCCATTTTCACAATGTTAATCCTCCCAACCAGAAGCATGGGAGGGTTTTCCATTTCCTAATTTGTGCTTTAATTCCCTCTTTCAGGTTTTTAAAGTTTTTATCATAGAGGTCCTTCGGTTCTTTATTATTATTTTTTTATTGTGAAAATACCGAAGAGAGGGGTTACAATTACATGGGTACATGAGTACATTTCTTTTTTTTTTTGTCGGTCGTGGGGCTTGAACTCTGGGCCTGGGCGCTGTCCCTCAGCTCTTCAGCTCAAGGCGAGCACTCTACCACTTGAGCTACAGCGCCACTTCCGGTTTTCTGGTGGTTTATTGGAGATAGGAGTCTCACGGTCGCTCTTGCCCGGGCTGGCTTTGAACCGCGATCCTCAGATCTCAGCCTCCTGAGTAGCTAGGATTACAAGCGTGAGCCACCAGCGCCCTGCATGAGTACATTTCTTATCAAGCATTGTTGCCTCCTCATTTGTTTTCCCTTCCCATCCTTTCCCATCTCCAACCGTGCCCCCCTATCCCCCTCCACTACCAAAGTTGTAAAGTTCGTTTTTCGACATAACAACCTTTACATCTCATTGTTGCAATGGGTCCACCTGTATCCCTATTTAAACTATTTGTTTTTTCCCTTCCCCTCCACAAATTATACCAACATCAAATACTGTGAAAGCAGGGGTTATACCCTGGGGGAGGGACATACAAAGCAACAAAGAAATCATCTTTAAATATGTTACAAACAATTGCATGAAAGCAAAAACATTTGAATACTTATCTTGGGATTCATTTCACCTAACATCAACTTATCTGACCTTCTCTGCTTGACTCAGACACATAGTAGTTATTGCAAATAAGGGAAACCATGGGACCTATGTTTCTTTGGGCCTGGCTTACTTCACTTAATATCCTTTGGTTCTTCAGTTATGTCCTAGATATTTTATTTTGTGTGGAGCTATCATGAAAGGAGTTGCTTTCCTAATTTCAGCTACACTCTTCTCATTGTTGGCATACAGAAAAGCCACTGATTTTGTTTTTTGGGGAGGGTTCGGTCATGGGGCCTGAACTCTGGGCCTGGGCTCTGCAGTTCAGCTCTTCAGCTCAAGGCTAGCACTCTACCACTTGAGCCACAGCACCACTTCTGGCTTTTTTTCTTTTTGCTTATGTGGTACTGAGGAATCGAACCCAGGGCCTCATGCATGCAAGGCAAGCGCTCTACCACTGAGCCACCTTCCCAGTCCCGCAGTATTGATTTTTGAGGGTTAATTTTGTACCCTGCTACTTTGCCAAAGGTTTGAATCAGCTTGAGTAATTTGGGAGTGGAATCCATGAGTTTCTTTACATACAAGATCATGTTATCTGTGAAAAGGGGGAGTTTTATTTCAGCTTTCCCATTTGTATTCCCTTTATGTTTGCATCGTGTCTTATTGCTGTAGCTAGGCATTCTAATACTAAATTGAAGACAAGTGGACATCCTTGTCTTGTTCCTGAATTTAGGTGAAATGGCTTTAGATTTTCACCATTAAGTATAATGCTGGCTATAGGTTTATCAGACACAGCCTCTATTATATTGAGGAATGTTCCATGGATTCCTAGTTTTTTCAGAGTCTTCATCATGAAAGAATGTGTCTAATTGTTCTTACCAAGTCATGTAGACAAATTTTATTTTGTTTTTTTCTGGCCATGTGTCATGAATAAGATATGGGTTTCCAATACAACATCAAAAGGCACATGTGTTTTTTTAAAATGATAAAAAGTGAGACACCCTGTTCCACATATTCACTATGAGTTATTACTGACTTGTAGAAAACAGAATCTGTATGATCTGAACAGACTAATAGACTACAAGAGACCAGTTCTTTTTTTTCATAGTTTTTTTTTTATAGTCACGATTGAGCTTCAATAGATCAATGAATAGAATGCAAGCAGTAAGTTTTAACAGGGAAGTTGCAGGGATAAATAAGTTATTCATTTGTCTTCATGGTCCCTTAAATTAGAAAGGAGAAAAATGACAAGGACTTAGACTGCTATCCACTTTTCGATTAAGGTGGACTTTGTCTTCTATTTAGTATACTCACTGTAGGGAAGGGTTCAAAATATTTTATTTCCACCCATAGATGCAAAAAGTCAGGAGTTCCAGTGCTTTTTCATTGGAATGACCCAGGTATTATAAAAACTGTGGACTAGTGAAGTTTTGGGAAGAGTGGTACGTAGACACACACAGACACACAGACGCACACACACACATACACATTCACAGTATCTCTGTGATTAATGGCAATTTCTGGGTGTTCTGAGTATCCTTTCAGAGATAGGGATAAAAGCAGGAAATAAAGCTGGAGCCTAATTAGACCAAATCTTACCTGAAGTTGATTTTTGTTCTCTTTTCTTCTCCACTCTCCCTGAAATGAGAAGTGGCAGATAAGTTGCAGTGTGGGGTCGGGGGAATATGCTGTACCTAAGATGAAAGCTCAATTTATGACAATTTCCAAACAAAACCATTATTTCAGTCATGTCCAATGTGACTATAGCGATGACCATGTACAGATGAGGAGGAGGGACAATTCTTTCAAATAAATTCATAAACATAAAAGCCGTATAAAGTATGTGATAATTATGCTGTTGGGTTTTAAAAATCTTGTTACTAAGAGTTGTTTACTAAGCAATAAACCTGCAAATTGCAAATTCCCATCAATAGCAGTACAGAGGAGGCAAGTAAAAAAAAAATAACACCATGACCTCTTTAATCTATTTGAAAGACAGAAAGCATAGACAATATTTTATGAAATAATACATACATTTCTTCATGCCCAATGTTTAAAGATATGGGAGGGTGATTCACTTATTTTGAAAAAAGAGGGAGTGCCCATGAATTGACAGAGAAAGTGACGTTTGATTTGGACCATGAGATGTACGTGGGGTTTAGGTCATTTGACTCCTGGCAAAGAGACTATAGTGTGTACTCAGCAGACAAGGGAAACAGAACAAGTACATCCATTTAGAACTTGCTTTAGAAACCTACACACACATAGCAGTGCATAGGAAGAGAACTTTTATAATAGGATATTGGCAGTAGGTAATGCAAGCATGGGCTGGGCCATGACACTGGGAATGGTAAGAAAGAAAGAAGTGGATGCTACAGATGATGGGGAGCTCAAAGTTACAGAAATCAAGTATTTGTGAAATATGAGTGGCCAGGGAAAAGAAGAGGTCAAAAGTTATCTTTTATGAGGCAACGATAAAACAGGATGGGAGGTAGAAATGAGTTGAAATCATAGATGTAGGGATTTCTCACTATGAGTAGATTGGTGAATTTAGGGTTTCAACAGGGAGATAAGGCAGACAGGGTAGATGAATAGGGTAAAGCCAATAAACAAGCAACAAAAATGCTACTTCTGTTCATCCAAGTAGGCATGAGAAGACAGAGGAAACAGAGATCCAACGGGCTCCATGAATGCCACTAATAAAGTTTCAGGGTGTTTGTAGTGGGAATTCCTACAGCAGTGTGCATCACCGAACTCAAATTGTGGTTACTGGCCCATGCAGAAGTAGGTTTGGAAGAGAGGAGCTAGAGGAGAGGAGAGAGATGAAGGCCTTGATAGTAAGTGGGTAATAAAGAAGATGATGCTGAGAATAGGTCTTTTCAGTTATGAGACATGGCAGCATCAAATGAGAAGACAGGCTAATTCTTAAGCCTATCTCTCATTTTCTTGTCATCTACCAAGTTCTCCCAGTTTTTGTTAGCTATGGAAACACATAGAATCTATGCCTTTTTCCATGTGTTTCTATAAGCCTCTTACATCTTTAAAAAAATGCTAAGATATCCTAAACTATAAGGTGGAAAATCCTACAATAATCCTATACAGTGGAAAATGTATAATTTTCCTGCATGTAGCTGTTATAAGATTCATTCAACTGGTACCCTGATTAATTCTGCTCATTTGGGCAATTTCCGGAAAATTTGTTTGTTGCAATTTGTTTCAGTGACTCAAACAGATAAATGGCATGAATGGTCCATTTAAAACTCTCATTAATTCCCACACATGATGGGTAAACTCCTCATTTAAGTTTTCTAATGGGTGAGCCACTGTATATTGTTTTATTATACACCTGACACAAGTTCATGAACTTCAAAAAGTGAGTATTCAAAACTTAATACAGTGAAATACTTACAGTAAAACATCTTTCTGGAGAGTCTTTAATTTGTGTTAAGATTGGGCTAAAAATACAAGAGGATTGACATAATCCCCTGTATTCTATCCAACAACAATGTAATCAAGCTAGCTCTCAGTAACAATGCATACTGTAGAAATTACTCAGATACATGGAATTTGAACAGCACATTCCTGAGCAACACCTAGGTCACAGAAGAAACTAAAGAAGAAATTAAAAAGTTCCTACAATTCAATGAAAATGAATATACATCACCAAGAAACCCATGGACACTGCACAAGCAGCCCTGAGGGGAAAATTTATTGCTCTCAATGCACACATCAAAAAAATAGAGACAGATCAAATAAATAATCTCATGTTGCAACTAAAACTGCTAGAAAAGCATAAAAAAGTTGAGCCTAAAGTTACTAGGCGGACCAAGATAATCAAAATAAGAGCTGAAATTAACAAGATAGAGACTAATAAAACTATAGATAGAAGTAATAAAATAAAAACTTCTTTTTAAATCAATAAAATTGATGGACCTCTGGCAAGATTAATAAAAAAAGAAAAGAGGAAACCCAAACCAATAAGATTAGGGATGCCATGTGAAAAATTACAATAAATACCCAAGATATCCAAACAATTATAAAGAACTATTTCCAGAATCTATGCTCACTAAAGAAGGAAAACCTAGAAGAAATGGATGAATTTTTAGAGAAATAAAAATTGCCCAAACTGAACCAAGAAGAAATAAATCAATTAAATAAGCCAATATCTTACAGTGAGATAGAGGAAGCAATCAGCAGTCTTCCAACAAGGAAAAGCTCAGTGAAAAAAAGGGTTATACCATGGGGGAGGAACATACAAAGGAACAAAAAAATCACATGGTACCTTATAAATACATTAGAAACAATAGCAAGCAAGAAAAAAACCACTTGTGTCCCTACTTGGGGTTCATTTTGCTTAACATCATCTTATATGGCCATAGGTTTTGAACTTTTCTGCTTGTCCCAGACATATACTAGTTATTGCAAATAAGGGAAACCATGGGACCTATGTTTTTCTGGGCCTGGCTTACTTCACTTAATATAATTTTTTCTTAAGTCTTTCCATTTCCTAACAAATGGGGCAATGTCATTCTTTCTGATAGAGGTATAGAATTCCATTGTGTGTGTGTGTGTGTGTGTGTGTGTGTGTGTGTGTGTATGTATATATATATCACATTTTCTTGATCCATTCATCTACTGAGGGGCATCTGGGTTTGTTCCATTTGATGTTGGTTCCCTGCATCTTGTATATACACTTCTCTAATTTGGAGAAGGGAAGGGATAAAAATAAAATGATTAAATAAGGATACAGGTTGGCCCATTGTAACAATGAGATGCACAAGACAGTATGTTGAAAAATGATCTTTACAATTTAGGTAGGGGTGGTTAGGTGGGGGTAGGTGGGTGGGTGGGTGGGAGTGTACTTGTGGAAGTGGGTGGGAAGGGATGGTAGGTGAAAAAGGAAGGAGGAAGTAACAATGCTTGATAGGAAATGTACTCATTACCTTGCTCATGTAACTGTAACCCCTCTGTACAGTATTTTTACAATAAAAATGTATTAAAAAAGTCCAAGACCAGAAGGATTCACTATGGAATTCTATAAGACCTCAAACTCTTCCGGGAAATAGAAACAGAGGGAGCAATCTCAAACTTATTCTATGAAGCCAATATCACACTCATCCCCAAGCCAGGCAAAGACAACAAAAAAGGAGAACTACTGACCAACCTCCTTGATGAACATAGATGAAAAGCTCCTCAATAAAATTTTAGCCATCAGAATCCAGAAACATATAAAAAATTATACATTACGATCAAGTAGGCTTTATCCCAGAGATGCAGGGATATTTTAACATATGTAAATCAATAAATCTAATCCATCACATAAACAGATCTGAGGTAAAGAACCACATGATTATCTCCATTGACACAGAAAAGGCTTTTGATAAGATACAAAATTCACTCATGTTAAAAGCTCTGGAGAAAATAGGAATAGAAGGGACATTCCTTAAAACAATAAAAGCCATATATGACAGACCAAGAGCTAATATTATATTTAATGGGAAAAAATACAACCAATTTTTCTAAAATCAGGAAGAAGGCAAGGATGCCCACTGTCTCCACTCCTCTTCAACATAGTTCTGGAATCCTTAGCCAGAGCAATAAGGCAAGAAAAAGACATTAAAGGGATCCGCATAGGGAAGGAAGAAGTTAAACTACCCCTTTGTGCTGATAGAACATGATACTATACCTCTATGATCCCCAACACTCCACCCCCAAACTCTTAGAATTTATAAACCACTTTGTCAAAGTAGCTAGATACAAAATTAAATTAAAAAATTCAGTGGCCTTTCTGTACACTAACAACATACAAGCAGAAAGGGAAATCAAAGAAACAACCCCATTCACATAACCTCAAAAAATATTTAGGCATTAATCTAACCAAAGATGTAAAGAAACTATTTTTTTAATTGTGGAAAATACCATACAAAAAACTAAAGGAAGATTGTTTTAAATGTACCATGTGATTTTATTTTTTTATTGTTGTTGTTTCCTTTGTATGTTCTTTCCCCTATGGCATATTCCCTGTTGTCACTGTACTTGATTTTGGCACCCTGCATCTTGTATATACATTTGTCTAATCTGGGGAGGGGAAGGGGAACAACAAAATGCTGAAACAAGGACACAGGATGACCCATTGCAACAAGGATACCCACAGCACAGTGTATTGGAAACAAACTTTACAACTTTGGGCAAGGGAAGGGATGGGGGTTGGTGAGATGGAGTGTGGGAGGTAGGGGAGGGAAGGGGTAATGGGACAACAACAAGTAATATACTCATTGCCTTAGTTATGTAATGTAACTGTAACCCCTCTGTACAGCATCTTTACAATACAATAAAATAAAATAATTTTTTTTCTTAAAAAAAAAAGAAATCATAGAGGACACCAGGAAATGGAAAGACCTTCCATGTTCTTGGATAGGCAGACTTACTATAGTGAAAATGGCAATACTGCCAAAATTGATACAAAAATTCAATGCAATTCCCATTAAAATCCCAATGACATACTTTACTGAAATAGAGAAAACAATCCAAAAGTTCATATGGAACAACAAAAGACCTAGAATAGCCAAGGCAATTCTCGGCAAAAACAAACAAACAAACAAAACAAAAGCAGGAGGGATCGTAATACTGGACTTCAAACATTACTGTAGATCCATCATAACAAAAAAAACCATGGTACTGGCACAGAAACAGACCCAAAGTCCAATGGAATAGATTAGAAGTTCCAGAAATAAAACCACACACTTACAGTCAGCTGATATTTGACAAAGGAGGCAGAGACATACAGTGGAAGAAGCACAGCCTCTTCAACTACTAGTGCTAGGAAAACTGGGCAGTCACATGCAGAAAATTAAAGTGGACCCCAGCCTGTCACCATGCACTAACATCAACTCAAAATCAAACCTGAAACTCTGAAACTACGGCGGACAGAATAGGAAAGACACTTGAATTTATAGGCACAAGCAGGAACTTCTTGAATAGAGTCCCAGGATCACAACAAATTGAAGAGAGACTCGACAAATGGGACTACCTTAAAATAAAAAAGTTTCTGCACAGCTAAAGACATAGCAACCAAACTAGAAAGGCAACCAACTAACTGGGAAAAATATTTACTAGCAATATATCAGACAAGGGATTAATATCCAGATGTACAGGGAACTCAAGAAACTAATCCCTCCCAAACCTAACAAACCAATTACTAAATAGGCAAGGGAGCTAAAGAGAGACTTCTCAGAAGAAGAGATAAAAATGGCAAAGAAACACATGAGAAAATGTCCCATCATCCCTGGCTGTAAGGAAAATGCAAATAAAAACAACCCTGAGATACCACCTTACCCCAGTCAGAAGGGCCTGCATCCCAAATTCAGCCAACGACAAATGCTGGAGGGTATGCAGAGAAAGAGGAACCCTATTGCACTGTTGGTGGGAATGTACACCAATACAACCACTTTGGAAAGCAATCTGAAGGTACCGCAGAAAGCTAAATATAGATCTCCCCTATGACCCACCCATACCACTCCTAGGCATCTACCATGAGTAACAGGAACTAAGATACAAGCACACATGCGATTCCATCTTTATTGCAGTCCTGTTCACAATAGCCAGGATATGGAAACAACCCTGATGCCCCACTAAAGATGAACAGATGAATGGATCCAAAAATTGTGGTTCCCATATACAATGGAATATTATGCAGCCATTGTACAGGACAAAATAATGGCATTCACAAGGAAATGGATGGAACTAGAAAAAAAATAATTTTGAGTGAGGTAAGCCAAGAGCAAAGAGACAAATAGCACTTGGTCTCCCTGATATGTGGATGTTAAATACAAAATGTAAGAAGATAGGACAAAGTAAACAGGACTCAAGAAATAAAGGACCTTCACTCATCTTGTTATATCATGCTATTGATCACTTATATGATATATACGTGCACATCTGAGGGAAACTAGGACACAGAATCAGAGGGAAAAGGGAAAACATACAACAGAGGGCCCATCAGCTGCACTGGACATTGATGAAAACAAACTAAGCAACTCAAGGGCAGAGATAGGAGGGAAGGGATGAGAAGGATAGAGGGAACAGCTAACACCAAGCAAAAGGAAAGAAATGTACATAACACCCGATGTGGAAGAAATAGTTGCATTGTCAAAGCTCATAGAATTCACAAAGTTTATAGACCACAATAACGACAATTTGCCTCATGAAAGTTAGAATGTGTTTGTGACTTTAAGTATCACTATCTCACAATACTGTAAAATTTGTGTCATCCATCACAATAAAAATTATTCTAAAAAAAGATGGAGTTTAATCAAAAGGGAATGTATCCGAGACAGTAAGCACAGTGTTGCTGGAGTTGCTCATTTTCCATTCTCTGTATACACATGCCCTGGGTCAGTTCCCTTTTTCCATTGAATTAGGCTTGTATAACCTATAGGATTTTTGCAAAAATAATAGAGTATGGTTTCAGGGATTGTGCCTTAAAAGAATTGCAACTTTCACATTGTTTTCTCTTGTATCCTACCCTCTTGGGAGAGCCAGATAAGATGTTTAAGGACACACAAGCAACCCTAAAGAGAGATCCATGTGGTAGGGGGCTGAGGTGTCCTGTTCACAGCCTAGGAGGAACAACAGTTTCCTGCCAGTGATCAGTGTGTGTCTTCCAGGCAGAGGAACAAAATGTTCACCAGCCATCAATCCTGCAGGAGACTATGCCTCTGGCAGCCGGCTTGACTGCGACTCCATGGGAAATAGGGACTCGGGGCCATTCATTTCCATACTCAGATCTGCCTCCACAGAAACTGTGGGAGGTGGTAAAAGCGGATTGTTGTTTTCAACTGGTAAATCCTGGGAAGATTGTTAGTGTGTTTGATGAGCCTGTCTTAATTCATCATATACTTAACGTAACAATCCTTGAAGGCAAATCACCATCTTCCTGGCTATGTGGTCTGTCTATTAAGGTCAGAACACCCTTCTCTGGAATGCCTCAAGGATTAAGTTATTTGATTTTGTGAGTTAGAACTGGTCAGAAATAGACAAAAAATTAACATGACATTTTGTACTCCAATGTTTCAGAAGAGAGAATGGCAGACATTATTGAAAGGTTGTTTTTTTTTTGGTAGACTTTAAACAATTATTGGCTCCTATGTTATATGAAGAAAAGTGTTACACAGAACATGTGAATGTCATGTCAGAGTTCCATCAATTGGGGTTTCCATTCACTCTCGTTATCTCTCACTCTGCGTGGATGATCTTAACACATTCCTTTTACATTGACTTCCACAGCAAGACAATAGTGTGGGACCTATACCTTTAACTTCAGAACCTTCTTAGGTTTTACTGAGGTTTCTACTAGAAATCTCCCCCTACATTTTCTTTTTAAATATTTTTGTTATTTTTATGTAGTTGTACAACGGGGTTTCCATTCACTGACACAGCTTATGTATCCAGTCCATTTTTTTTTTTTTTTGGATCCGGTCATAGGGACTGAACTCTGGGCCTGGGCACTGTCCCTCAGCTCTTCAGCTCAAGGCTAACGCTCTACCACTTGAGCCACAGCGCCACTTCCGGCTTTTTTCTTTTTGCTTATGTGGTGCTGAGAAATCGAACCCAGGGCCTCAGGCATGCAAGGCAAGCACTCTACCACTGAGCCAACTTCCCAGCCCCTCCAGTCCATTTTGACCACTGTCATTCCTTTCAACATTATCATCCACTCCTCCCAACCTACCCTTCCTTTACTTATCTTGATTTTAGGTTATGTACTGAATTTTTTTGCCTTTTAACAAAGCAGTTTATGTGTGCAATGCCCCTTGATCTGGGTCATCAGTTCAATAGCTTCACCTCTTTTCAGCCCAACCCTTCCTTACATTCCTGAACTCTGTGGTGTATACAATGAATTATTGCCTGCCTTCTTGCCCCTTCCCCCTTTATTTTTCTACCCCTTTACGCTTGGCTTCACACTCCCCTCTTGCAAGTACCCATTTCCTGGTACTTATTTTGTTAGGCTTTGTTGACTTAATTATGTTAAGGAATTATCTTTGTACTTTCTATTCACTGCAATGCATACCCTTAGCTGAAATCTTTCTCTTTTTCTACCGTGCTTCTCATTCCTGCCCCTCTTGGCTGCTTCGGCCCCCAAACAGGAAAGTTTTCACAGCTACTCCCTTTGGCTCAGCCTCTCCATTTCCCCTCTATAGGGCCTCTCAGGTCTATCTTCTTTCTCATTGCCTTCATCCTTATTTGTGAATAGGATTTCTTTTCTTGGGAGATCTACTTTCTAAAGAGTTCCAACTGGTTTTGGTGGTTTGTCCATATATGCTAAAGATTAAAATTCCCATTCTTTCATGTAAAATTAATGATTCTGATTTGAGAACTGATTGTCTACTGCCACCTCTCAAGTACCATCTAGAACACCTTACCCATTATGCCAAAAGGTGTACCTCGCACACCAGCTCCCCGCTTGCATTGTTTCTGCTTTCTAGATGTCCCGCCCTGTCATTTTTGTCTGTCAAAGCTTCATCCATTCTTTAGAGCTTAGTGCAGACAGCCGTGCTCTGTGAAGCTTCTGTCTCTCTGGGATAGTTCTCCCCTCCCCCAACTCCCTGCAGAATGGAGCACAGAGTTTAGTCTTTACATGGTTCATATTTAGTTGCATTGAGTCCTGTCTTTCTACCTACTGGCAAAAAGCAGCAAGTACCGAACAAAAATACATGACATTAAGTACTATGTCATGCTCTAAGCTATCTCAAGATGCTAAAGAACATGAAGGAAATTTTACTACTGCTAAAATTTAGTGAAAGTACAACTAGCACAGAGCTTTTAGCCTATATTTATATTACAACTGACAACCTAGAAAACTATTCTATTAGAAAAGTGAGCGATAAAATAACAGATAGGCTTTCAGAGTAATGAACATGCATTCTGTCCTAGTTATGCTCTATTTTATCACAGATTCTAGAGTAAAAGGAGAACATTAAAATACAGTTTGTATTTTATTTTGGTTTAAATAGAGATGTAGTGTTCTACCTATGAGGAATAAAACTATAATAATCTCATAAAAATTGAATTTGATTTGTGGGGGTAAAGCTTTTTTTCCTTATATGAGAAAAAATGTATCTAATTGAACACTAAAATTCTAGGATGCATGATTATTTATATAAATGGAGTCTTGATATTTACAAAAGCTCTTTCAGACTTGAGGTTAATATTGTTCCATTGAGAAATATTAAATACATATTAATTTATAGCACATTTCAGTACTTCAGAACAGAAGTAGTCTATTAATCACAGTGATGGTTTCTGATATTTTAACACAACAGGTATATAAATAGCAATGTAAGAAAATATCATTATATAAAATCCACCCAAATGCATTATTGGTGTTTCATCAATAGTGAGTTGGAAGCCACTTACCAATAATGAGTGGAAATGATGTTTGTATTAGGCCTCCACCGCAGCATGTCTTATAACTTCTGAGGTAAAGGAAATCACTCATGTATATGTCTGTGTATGTGCATATAAATAAACATACATATATGGTCTATGTATGCATATGTATGTTTATGTAAGTATCCAGAGTACACTTTATTTTCATGGCCAGATACAGTTTGCTCTTTAAAATATATTCTCTTTTACTGACTCCCAACCTGTATAGTGAAGACTGTCATGGAATCTTATCAAGCTTGCCTCACTGAAATACCAATTTCTCAATAGCCAATTCTGAGTTTGCGTTTACTTTCAGGCATTTTATCTGCCCTGCTCTGAGAGGTATTATTAATCACATCCTGTTGCTAGGATACCTGAGAATGTTCATTTATGTCTGATGTTTCTTTGGCAAAATGCACTATGAAGAAGGCATAGGCTCATGACACAGAAAATTACCATGCACATGCAATGTAAGGGGATAGCGATCTCCAGAGAATATAATGCTAACACCCATGGATTGTTAATGCCAATTTTGTTTCATTTAGATGATAATAGTAAGGCATTTGGCAATTTTTGTTGAGACTATGTTTCATTTATATACTTCTGAGCTGGAAGAAGATAAGATTTGTGTGTGTGTGTGTGTGTGCCAGTCCTGGAGCTTGAACTCTGGGCCTGATGGCTGTCTCTGAGCTTCTTTTGCTCAAGGCTAGCACTGTCCCACTTGAGCCACAGCACCACGTAGGGATTTTTCTGAGCACTGTAGTTTATTGGAGATAATAGTCTTATGGAATTTCCAGACTGGGCTAGCTTCCAACCATGATCCTCAGATCTCAGTTTCCTGAGCAGGTGGGATTACAGGCTGAGCCACCAGCGCCTGGCAGGGGACAGGATTTTAATGGTTTGTTTCATAGACATTTGGATTGGAATTAGGCCTAAGACATACTTGCTTCCATTTGTAGACAAGATAGCTTAATTAGAGTGCTAGCAGATCTGTAGAAATAAACCTAAAACCCTGATCACCACTATTGCCAGCCTTTTTAATGCAGTATTTATGAGTGTGCCATATTTACTTAGAATGTGAAACTAGCCAATCAGAGTTAAAAGTATCTTTATTAGGAGTTTAAAATAATTTCAAAATCATTTCTTTTTTTAATTTATTGTCAAGGTGATGTATAGAGGGGTTATACTTACATAAGTAGAGTAATAAGTACATTTCTTGTCAAACTTGTTACTCCTTCCCTCATTTTTCTCCTACTTTTCCTCCTCTCAACTCCCCCTCCCAAATGGTACAGATCATTTCTAACATATTGTCTTGTGAATATCGCTGTTGCATTGGTTTCCCCCTTGTCCTTTGTCTCACCATTCTGTTATTCCCCTTCCCTTCCCTAATTCAGATAAACATATATACAATTCCAGGGTTCCGAAATCAAATACAGTGACAACAGGGGATATGCTATAAGGGAAAGAACCTACAAAAGAACCAAGAAATCACATATAATACATTAAAAACAATAACAACAAAGAAAAACCTCTTGTGTCCATGTCTTGGAGTTCATTTTGCTTAGTATTATCTTATGGTCATATGTATACAGTTATTGAGCTATTCTTCTCATCTGCTAAGATTATTCTAGACACATACTAATTACTGCAAATCAGGGAAACCATGGGACCTATGTTTCTTTGGGTCTGGCTAACTTTACTTAATATGATTTTTCCAAGTCCTTCATTTCTTTACAAATGGGGTGGTGCCATTCTTTCTGATGGAAAATTAGAATTCTATTATATATATATATATATACATATATATATATCACATTTTCTTGATCCATTCATTTCTGATGTAGGTGATAATATAACAAGGGTTCCTGCTTATTGATTATAATAAGGGAGAATGTCATTATGTAAAATCTACCTAAATGTATGGTTTTCTTAGTCACTTTTCCATAGGAAACAGCATGACTTAGCAGAAAGAACGTGGACTTTGGAGTTAGATAGGCTGGCCTTCATCTTTATCATGGATCTCAGAGGGCCACGTAACTCTTGGAAAGAAACAAAGTGTTTCCTTTCTTCTGTCTCTTTTCTTCAGGTGTTTGTGTGTGTTGTGTGTTGACCCATACATATGCAAAATTTCTATCTCTCTACGTATCATCCATCTGCCGTCTTGTTTTTCTAATATTTCAACTTCAAAGAAATAGAAGCACATGAGTTATACTTCATTCTAGTTTCAAAGTGACATTAACAGAGTACTATTACTATAATTATATTGATAAAACAGCAAATTGTTCAATCAATATCTTTGTGCTTAATATTGTTAGTGTCATGATGTAAGAATTAATTTCTTTTATTCTCACAGTACTATGAGACTTAAAAGATGTTCTACCCATTCTCACGTATAAAAAACCGAGTCACGAAGAGTTCTTGCTAAGTTGTAATATATAATGAGAGGGAAAAAATGAAATTAATGGTGTATTATATATACATTTATCTGAATTTGGGAAGGGAAGGAGAACAACAAAGGACAAGGGGGGATCAATGTTACAGTGACACTCACAAGACAATATGTTGGAAATGAACTTGACAATTGGGGTGGTAGTTAGGGAGGGAGGAAAGTGGCAGTAAAATGAGGGAGTAGTAACAATGTCTAAGAAATGTACTCACTACCTTATGTATGTAACTGTAATCCCTCTGTATATCACCTTGACAATAAAACTAAATTTTAAACAAAGAAATTAATGGAGCAAAGAGATAGGAAGAAAGAAAGGTTGGAAAATCCCTAAGCCATATATAATTGGTCCATTTGTAGGTTTTAAGAGTTGGCTGGATGCATTATTTTGTTAAAACATTTCTGCAGACTACCTAAGATCCATTTAACACCAAACTATCTGTGTGAATGAAACAGTGCCCATTGAAACTGCTATACATGTCAGCACATTTCAAGTGTTCTATGTCATAAAATATCCTCAAAGTTGGATTAGCTTTTACTCAGCATGGATTATGAGTTGGCTCTTTAAGGATACTTTTCAGTAATCCATTGTGTAGATAAGACTTCCTATTCCAGTGATGAAAATAGGCTCACCTGTTTTATTCTCTTTCTTTGTGTGGCACAGGGGATTGAACTCAGAGCCCAGGGCTTGGTAGGCAAGTACTCTTCCACTTATCTATGCCTCTAGCCATTTTGCCATAGTTATTTTCAGACAGGATCTTTCACTTCATTCACAGGACATGACTCAGAACACCATTCTCTGATATATGCCTTCTATGTAGCTTCTATGTTGTTTATAGATATTAATCCCACATCGGCTTACACTTTTAAATAGGCTCTCACAGATACTTTGCTCAACTTCAGTTCTCTATCTCCATATTTCCAGTAGCTGGGATGACATGTGTGAGCGTCTGTATCTGGCCCAAAAGGTTCCTGATATTTTTATCTTGAGTTCTCTTTTTGCCTTCCCTTAGTTTCTAAGAGAAAATTATATTTGCAATTCTTTTTTCTTCTCTTTTTTCTCTTTTTGAATATTTTCATTATCTTTAAGTAGCTTTACAAAGGAGTTTCCATTCAACAATCAAAGATACAGTGGATCTGGATCACTGTCACCCTTTAGTGAGTTCTTTTTCTTTTATTCTCATGTCCTCTCATCTTTGAAATACAAATTAATTTAAAGGAATGAAAACTGATATGCCAAAATTCCTCAAAAACATGGTCTTAACCACATGCTTTTAGGGTCAAGGGCTTATGGCTCGAATTACACTTTGAAGTGAGCAGCAGCCACCAGACTGTCAATTGTCTGATATGGTTTGAACTGAGAAGGAGACAGAGAGACAGAGAGACCAAGAGAGAAAGAGAGAGCTGCTGAGCAACAGCATAAGACCTTTTTGCCCTACTCCTAAAGATCCTATGGCACTTAAGTCACTTACTTAGTTCTTCTGATATTCAACAGTCTCTTCATTTTGATGGATAGATACTATCATTTAATAATTTCAAAAGCATTTGTCTCAACAGAGATATGAGAGGATGCTAGGTGGCATGTTGAAGGGATGGGAGCAGAGAAGCTTTAAAGACTGGCTGGTAAAAATGGGTCCACACAAGATTGTAGAGATTTGATCAATAATCTATAAAGGCTGGAGTTGGTTTCATGGTTTGTGCTTTGATTCACGCTGATGTCAAAATGCCACCAGCCTCAGCAGATGCTGATGACGACTCTCAGTATGGTGGTACATCTTTACTACTGTTCTCCTGCAGCTTTAGATAAACCCTACTTGCTCCACTGTCTTTTTCTATTTGGTTAGTTGATCTGTTGCTAGGATGCTTAGGCAAAGAAAGCCATCATGAGCACACTGAGTACTGAGAGCTTCAGACAGTGTGTACTGTGATACAAAAACTGGCTCTTTAGAAACATATCGATACAGATAGATCTGGGCCTTTGAGGTTGACCATCTGCCTTGGCAGAGCTGACTCTCCATCTGTACTCCCCAGCCTTGGGGTCTGCCATCCATCATAGCATAGAGAAAGAACTAAGTGTGCAAAGATTTTTTTCTTGGGTGAACCCCTCTGTAAAGAAATCACAAAATTAGTATGAGGATTAATTGTTCTGGTTGTCTTGGAAATTGTCGACTACACACTCTCTTCCTACTTCATCCATCTGACAAGCACATAATTAATGTGACAAGCCACAGTCACTTTCAGATTCCCAACACTGGCCTGGGTGAATTACATCTTAGAGTAAACCTTTTGTTATTTAGAATCTCATTCTGAGGCAGTCATTTCTTGGCAAAGAAGGTTTTTGGAAGACCTTTAGATGCTGAAGTCAGATTGGCAAAAGCAAATACCAAGTTATTGCCAGCTCTTAAATAGCTCTGTGAAATGGGGACACTAGTTTTAATAACAAGCTTCAGCTACTGCCTAAAGTAGGGCTGTGAGCATTTGTGGGATAAATATATTTTTGCTGTTAAGTTTGAAGAAGCATTTGCAAGGAACATAGTATTGGAGGTGTCATTGTATTGTTCATTATAGAAAAGAAACTGGAAAATATTTATGTAAAATATTTTTCAAAATACATCTATCCACTCTGCTTTTGGAATAAAATTGATGATGCAATAAGATGTGGAGCCCAAATTCCCTCTCCTTAGGTCGTTACAGGTCTAACAACTTGCTTACCAATTACAACACCGAAAAAACAATGTTTTGTAATTTCTAGGCTTGAAAGGTAAGGTTCATAGCTTCTACTCCTGAGTCTTTGAAAACAACCTGGGAGAAGCTAGACACAGTATATCTAGAGATGGTCATGCACCGAGGAAGCTCGAACTAACCACAAATAGTGGCCATGAGATCCCTAAACATACATGAGTAACTCAGCCATCCCAGCCATTCCAACCAAGAGAGCAGAAATGGGAATGAAGAGATTATTCTGGATGTTATCATTCAGAGCTAAAATGCTTCCCAAAGGCCTGTATATTAAGGACTTTGCACTCAGGTTGGCATGATTAGAAGATGAGGCCTAGCGGTAGGAGGTTTTAGGTCATTGGGGGTGTGCCCTTGAAAGGCATTGTGGTACATTCTCTCCCCTCTCCCCTATCTAATTTCCACACCACGAAGTGAGCAATTTGCACCACTTTAATGAACTGCTTTGTCACAGGCTCAAAAGAAAAGGACTCAGTCGTTTTGGGCTGAAAGCTCTGAAATGAAGTACCAAAGGAAATATTCCCTCTTGATAAGCTTATTTCCTCAGGTATTTTGGTACAGTAACACGAAGCTGACTAATAAGCCAATAGCTCTAGCTATTGTAGATGTCATGTGGATTTCCATCTGAACTTCTCTCAGATAGTTAGCCTATAAAGCTATATGCAAAACAAATAGTTCTTCTTTTGTTCTAATGTCAATATATTGTGGGTTACATTGCTGAGAAGTCATTTTCTCTCTCTATTGACAATATTTATGATATATGTATTTATTGAGAGTTTACCTAGATCCTTCTTCTCTAAGAGATTGCTCAACTATGTTTAAAAATATGTTCTACATCAATGCAAAACTTCTCAATAAAATTCTGGCCAGCTGACTTCAACAATAAATCACAAAACTCATACACAATGACCAAATGGGATTCATTCCAGAGATGGAAAACTGGCTGAATATACACAAATCAATTTTGAGACAAGAATGTCTGCTTTCTCCACTCCTCTTCAATATAGTACTGGAAATCCCAGCCAGAGGAATAAGGCAAGAGACAAACATAAAGGGGATCCAAATAGGGAAAGAAGAAGTAAAACTCTCCCTTCTTGAAGGTGACATGATCCTGTATTTACAGAACTACATAGACTCCTCTCCCAAGTTACTTGAGCTGATCTAAAACTTTGGCAAATTAGCGAGATATAAAACTAACCCACAAAAATCAGTAGCTTGTCTGTATGCCAACAATGAGAAGAGTGAGACTGAATTTAGAAAACCAACTCCTTTTGTAATAGCCTAAAAAGTACCTAGGAATTAATCTAACCAAAGAAATGATGGATCTCTACAATGAAAACTTTAAAAACCTGGAAATGGAAATTAAAGCAGATTTGAGGAAGTGGAAACCTCCCATGCTCCTGGAGGGGAGGAACATCATGAAAATGGCAATACTGGCAAATCTATTTACAAATTCAATGCAATACCCATCACTATTCCAACAATATTCTTTAATAAAATAGAAGAAGTGATCCAAAAATTCATATTGAATAATAACAATGGAATACCTAAATAGTAAACACAATCTTTAGCAGAAAAGCAGAGCTGGAGGAATATCAACACTAAGCTACAAACTCTATTATAAAGCCATACTTATAAAAACAGCTTGGTACTGGCACAAGAACAGGCCTGAGGATGAATGGAATAGAATTGAAGACCCAGAAATGATCCCACAGACCCATAGCCATATAATATTTGATAAGGTAGCCAAAATTATCAGATGGAAAAAGCCTCTTCAACAAATGGTGCTGGCAGAACTGGCTATACACATGTAGAAAACTGAAGTTATTTACCATTGCTGAGATATGGAATCAACCCATATGCCCTTCAGTAGATGAATGGATCAAGAAAATGTGGTATATATACACAATGGAATTCTATGCTTCCATCAGAAAGAATGACATTGCCCCATTCATAAGGAAATGGAAAGACTTGAGAAAAATCATATTAAGTGAAGTAAGCCAGACCCAAAGAAACATAGGCTCCATGGTTTTCCCTCATATGTAATAATTAGTATATGTCTAGGATAGTCCTAGCAGAGGATCACAATAGCTCAATAGCTATGTACATATGACCATATAAAATGATGTTAATCAACATGAACTCCAAGGTATGGAAACAAGAGGTCTTGTTTTTGGTTTTTGTGTTTTTATGTGTGAAGTTATTTGTTTTTTCTTTCATTTTTTCCTTTGGTTATACCCTCTTGTCACTGTTTTTTATTTTGTTACCTTGAGTCTTATATGTATGTTTATCTGATTTGGGGAAGGGAAGGGGAATAATAAAATAGTGAGACAAAGGACAGTTGTGAACCAATGCAACAGAAATGATCATGAGATACTATGTTGGAAATGAACTCTACAACTTGGGAGGGGAAGGTAAGTTGGAGAGGGAGGGAAAGTGGGAGAAAATGAAGGAGGGAGTAACAATGTTTGACAAGAAATGTACTCATTACCTAACTGTAACTCCTATGTACATCACCTTTACAATAAAATAAATTTAAAAATATCTTCTATGTTATTATTGAACATATGGCTTTTCATGTAAATATAACAAAGCCTATTGTTATTATGAGTGTATTAAAGTATCATCAATGTAGCATACTACATATTTTGGGTTTCATTAAAATACTACAATATTTCTCTGCATTTAGGTTATGAGTCAAAGGTAAAATAGAGACTTATAATGATCTAGCCATGTAAAGTTTATAAATCATCAGTGGAGCTCTTCAATTGAATGCATAACAGCTAAACATTCATTTAGGCCTCAAAAACTATATACCACATATGCTTAATATTATAAAGACAGCTCTCTGCTTTAATACACTCAAAATAATAGCAAATTTTTGCTAATTAAAATGTATCTAATTGTAACTGGGCAAATTTACATTGTACAAGACAGTATGTTTAAAAACAAACTTTACATCTTTGGCGGAGAAATGGTGGGGGGGAGTTGGAGGAAGGGTGTAGTCCTGGAGATGGGAGGGCAGGGATGGTAGGGGAAAAACAAAGGAGAAGGCAACAATGCTTGATAAGAAAACCCCAAGTTAAGGACTCAAATGTTTTTTTCTTGCTTGCTATTGTGTCTAATATATTTATAAGATATTTCTTTGTTGCATGAGATGTACAAGTCGTTATGTTGAAAAACGAACTTTACAACTTTCGCGGAGGGGGGGTGATGGAGGGTGGAGGGGGAGAGATGGGAAGGGATAGGAAGGGGAAACAAAGGAGGAGGCAACAATGCTTGATAAGAAATGTACTCATTAACTTGTCCATGTAATTGTAACCCCTCTGTTCGGTACTTTCACAAGAAAAAAAAAACAGAATAAAACTAAAAAAAAAAAGATATTTCTTTGTTGCTTTGTATGTCCCTCCCCAATGGTATAACCCTTGTTTTCACTGTATTTGATGTTGGTATAATTTGTGGAGGGGAAGGAAAAAAACAAATTGTTTAAATAGGGATACAGGTGGACCCATTGCAACAATGAGATGTACAAGATGTTATGTCGAAAATGAACTATACATCTTTGGCTCAGGAGAGGGGGGAGTGAAGGGGGAGTGGGATAGGGGGGAGATGGGAAGGGATGGGAAGGGGAAACAAAGGAGGAGGCTACAATGCTTAATAAGAAATGTACTCATTATCTTGCCCATGTAATTGTAACCCTTCTGTACGGTATTTTCACAATAAAAATATAAAAAAGAAAGAAATGTACTCATTACCTTGCTCATGTAATTGTAACCCCTCTGTACTGTATTTTCACAATACAAAATTTATTTTAAAAAACATAAATTGCTAGGCTCCATATTGAATTAAGAGTTTTTAATACGATGAAGAGTTAGTTTTCTATATGAGGGCAACAGGAGAAACATTTTATTAGGAAAGGTAAGGTCAGGAGCCCAATCAGAGTTTATGCTTGTGTAGTCTGAGTTTTCTCACTTTCAAAGTAATTTATTTGGCTAATGGATACACAATCCTGCCCAGCCTTTCATCCGGAGGAAACAAGGACATTTCATTGCACTTTTCCTGAAATCTTAATCATCATCTCATTAGCTTGTGGAGAAAATGGGTAGAGAGGCCAGAGGTGAGCTTAATTTTATTCTTTGAGATGTCAGCATAGGTTTTATTCTCTCTACTCCTAAGATTTTCCTTTTTTAATTAAAAAAATTCTAATTATATTCATCCTTTCCTTCACATTGACCCACATCAAAGATTTAGGCCTTTGACATTAAGGGAAGTTCATATTTCATGGAGTGAAAGAAGAAAATAAAAAGAAGGCTTTTATTAGTGGCTATTGATTTATTGCTTTCAGGTACTGCTGTGTACTTTGTAATTTTATTTTAAAAAAACCTCCTCTTCAAACTGACTGCTAGTATTTATTAGAAAAACTGTTCACTATCTAGTGCATTTTATGTAGGAGGAAAAAAACAGGCTGACCCACACTTAAACACTTAGGAGAAAGCAAAGAGCAAACATGGTTGAGTGCCTGTGTCATGAGTGACAGAGAGACAGACATATTCTGTCTGCAAAACTATGGTAAAAAATAAACAAAGGCTCAGGAAGGATTGTAAAGAAGATTGTAGGCTGATGAAATGCTATGGGCTCTTTGGAGGGCTGAAAGGGAGCCTTTGTCTAAGAATAGAGGTTCTCCAGGAGTGAAGAGAAATACGTAACATCTGGACTCCTAAGGCAATAGCTCTATTTCCTGGCAAACTTTTTGTATTGGTGTCCAGAGTGAAAAGCAGGTGACACAATACAGGATACATCTCCTACAAGAGCCCACCACAAAGTGAGGAAGTAATGGGTCCCTGGAGTAGTATAGATGATCAGGAAAGCCAGTGGGAACCTTAAGTGTATCTGAACTGTATTCAGCCACACTTACAGTTGCACAAGACTGAGAAAATTGTTATTTTCTGAAAGGGTAAGAACATTCTAGTTTAACCTACTCTCTTAAACAGTTAAGTGCTCACCCACAATCAAACTTCCGCCTTTACTTCTCACATAATAGATATAAGGCATGTGAATTAAGTATTGTGGTCCCCCACCTAGGTCTATTAGCTAACTGATATTTCTGGCCAATGCCATCATGGATGAATTTGATTGAAGGACTTCATTAAGAGAATGAGAGAGATAAGAAATCATGTCTTCTGCAAAAACATGATGTCACATCCAGATTGGGTACCAGGGACCTTAAGACAAAAGCAGCAATGATGGAAGGGAACAATGAAGGACAATGCTATTGAGCCTCTAAAGTAATGCATCATGGGACACTCTACCTTAAGATTTCTTGCCGTGAGTTAACTAGTCATTTTTTGTTTAAGTTAAATTTTTTTAGTTCCTTAGCATCTTAACTTCTTCCTAGGCCAACATGCTATCTTCAGAGAGGGTGTGGAAGGACGATGGGTTTGTCTATAGGAGCTATGCCTTGCCTATAACGATGCACTGAGACACAGATGATAGAACTCTCTGGCCAGACTCTGCTCAAATGAAATCTGCAGTGGTCAGGACTAGACTGTATCCCTGATGTGCCCTGAGGCACAGGAGGCATTCAAGGAAAGGCTGGGGCTTTGGGGGGTGAGGCCAGTCTCAATGCAGGTGTTATCCCTCACACACTGTAGGGATAACAGTGAAAACAGGAAGTGAAGGAGATGCCAACCGATTTTCTTGATCAAGGTCCAGAAGGTTATTTCTGGAAGGTTCTGAAAGAATGCCCAGAAATGGCCAACACACTTGAATAGAATCACTGAGCTCTTATGTGTTATAGGAAAAGGTTCAGTGAAACATTTCACACCGAGTTTATAAATGAGAAAGTAAAAACACAAGAGTGGTGAACAAGCTTTAGACAGAGATTGATTTACATGATCCTTTTTGATTTATAAGATCTCTACTTTCCAATCTCAGAAAAACAGCAATGCATATTCAAGAAAATTCAAATTATCTATCTGTCAGTCTGTCTGTATATACATACATATATATGTATATATAGTCAAATTTTAAATGAAATCATTGTGAAGTTTGTCATTATCAAATTTATTTTTGAAAAAAGTCCTCTACTCTGGTAGAAAGTAAACTAGGCCATGGTGAGCACTTCATTTTATCATGTTATTATAGATATGGATGATCCAGTGTCATTTGTACAAAATGTTCTCTGAAGTCTTGGGGAAATGGGTCAATCCTATTCTTTTCCCTTTGTTGTGCAAAATATGTAAAGGTATTTTTATTGAATTATCTGAATTGGCTTCTTACATAGCCCCAATCTGTCAGTTTGATTTTAAAGTTCTCAACTCACTATTTGTTGCAAGTTGTTTTAAGTTATGAAGTTATTTACATATGATGTTTAGGTTTTAAATTGAGGTTTTGTCCCTGGGTTGAATTGATTATATTTAAATCTGGATGAGGGTCAGTGGGGTGGGGAGAATTGTGGACTTCTGTTTTGCTCTCTGATTGTGGAATCAGGAGCAGTCATTCTCACTTGCATTCAAATCCAGATATTCCCAGAGACACCTGACACATTTCTCCTGGAACACTGCATATCTTTGTGTTTTCCTTGGGCCATTTTTTTGGTGGAACTTTACTGTGACACTTATGCATATCTTGGGAAAAAATATCAGAGCTAATTATTCATAGGTGGATTTGAGTTTTTCACAGGCTGGATAGAAACCTAGGGAAGTGGTAGTCTATGTAGGAAAAGATGACTTCAAAGGGTGAAGAAAAATGTTACAAAATTCATATCACACATTTACAAATGTCTAAGCCTGTTAGTAGAAATAAAAAAATAATAATTCCCAAGCAGGTCGGTTATGAGTTCAGCTGACATGTTGATGGAGCTGGAATGATGGGAACAAATTGTGGTATTGGGCTTCTAAGAAAAATCAACCCCATGCAGGCAGACAGGCACTTTTTGCTCTGTGATTCAGTGGTGACATTTTGTATAATAAAGCACTACAACACAAGTAAAGCTAGTTCCAAGTCACAAGAGGTTCAAAACCAGATTTTTAGTTTAGGCATTCAAATGATCCATAGAGGGGTGAAATATTCATCTAAAGAAATGTGGTGGGTATACATTTTTTTTAGGGAGGAAGTATAATTGTAGAACTATCTGACAGAATATGACACCAGAAGCATTTAAAAGAAGTGTGGAGCATAGAGGTTGCTTCTGTTCAGCCACTCATGCCTCTGGTAATATTGTGTGCTTTCCTACTCTGGCTCATGCCAAGGGACTTGCACCTAATCCTGTATTCAATAGGACAGTGCTCGGGGTGAGGTTGGCACTTCTTGATATGCACTTCACCCTACAATGCACACACAATCTGAAATAGATTGCCAGCAGCTCAGGGAAGGATGGGGAGAGGCCAGACCTGCTGGGGATTTGTCATCTCAAGCATTTCAAGCTTCAGAAACCACTTCTTTAGCAGGACACACAGGGATATGTATCCTCTGGCAAGATGTTTAGTTTGGGTGCATACAAATAAGGACTCTAATGTGTAAACTTGAGGGGACAGAAAAGAACATTCACTGCCCAGAGCTCCTCTTCTTGCATTTAAGTGGCAGAAAACTCTTCCATAAATATCTTAATATTTCATCTTCAAGGCTAGATGATGTCCTATGGTGGAATTAAACTATGTGCATATCAAGCAAGTTTGCTGGGTATAAGGAAAAAAAAATCTCTGCTAAAGAACAGCACCTTTAGTTCAGTTTTAATAAGCTTTCGAAGGAAGCCAAGGGAGTTTTGGCCTATTATTTTTTTCTCTTTAGTTGTAGAAAACCAAGAATTTTCACCCTTGGTTTTGTCATTCTGGAATCTTTCAGGACCATGATTTGAAAAGAGATATGATTTAAAATCACTAATATAAGCTGGAAGTGATGCTGTGGCTCAAATGGTAGAGCGCTAGCCTTGAGCTGAAGAGCTGAAAGACAGCACCCAGGCCCAGAGTTCAGGTCCCATGACCAACAAAATAAATAAATAAAATAAAATCACTAATATAACATCAAGTAAAGTTACCTGGAGTATGGGAAGGGATGGGAAGGGGAAACAAAGAGGAGGCAACAATGCTTGATAAGAAATGTACTCGCTATCTTGCCCATGTAATTGTAACTCCTCTGTACGGTATTCTCACAAATATTATATATATATATATATATATACCCAGCCCAGTCACTGTTACCTCTGGGGGCTTCAGAATGACATTTCTCCCAGAAGTGACCAAGAAAATTTCCTGATGACTCAACCATCTATTTTGATGATGTAAGGGAGACTCTAAAGAAAAGACAGATTTTGTGTATAATGAAATAAGTGGAATCTTAGACTTGTTAGAAATATTTGTTTGAGAGATAAAGTTTAGTAGCTGACTCTAAGGAAGGATTCAACCAGAAAGAATTTCCCTTCGTAGGAAGTAGACACTAAGTAGTTGGAGCCAGACACTAACTTTGTTATAGTTTTCAGTTCTGTTCATTGTCAACCCCATTATGTTAGCCCCTTTAAACCAACAAAATCGGATTGGTATTTGCAGATGTCAAAAGTTGGGCTGATGAAGTCTGAAGAACATTTTCTTCCCTCTTGGAGTAGGGTCTAGATTTTGCACAAGCAGAATATAGAACAGATGATGTTCAGATGAAATCATAAGGTGTCCCAAGGGGAGACTGTGCATAGAGCACTGGGCTTTGCATCATTCCTTGGATAGTAATGAAATGAGTGAATTAAGAAGCATGGAAGTCTTGGGATCTGGATTATATAAGGAGAAAGAAGGACAAGGTCATGCTGTCACATGCCCATGGCTCACCTTCCCACTTTGAGCATTCATTGCTAGTAGTCAACAAGAAGAGTAAGAGAAAGTCTGCACTTAGATCCTTACTCTTCTACTTTCTACTCTGTGTCTTTACTCATGTCCTCCATGAACCAAATTTCCTTATGCTTAAGATGAAAAGAATATTGTTAAGTGGTTAGTATAATAATTATTAATATAATATAATAATTTTTTAATATAATAATTTTTAAAAATATTCTGTTTTTGTTAAAGAGACAAACTGAAAATCTAAATTCATACCTTTCAAACCAGAATAAAATCTAAGTCAATGTGATTTCTATGTGATTCATTGTGATTTTTGCACTCATTAGCTTGACACCAACCCCAGCTGAGTGCACACCTCCTTCATTCATGATTTACAGAAGTGTCTCTATTTGTTGGTGCTATTTTATGTATAATTTTGTATAAACTCAGTTGTCTTCTTAAATAGTGATTCTTCACTATATAACCTAAATTATTTAAAGTCCTTACATGTATTTATTTGGATACTAATAAAAATAAGGACAATTCTAAAAAGATTAACTTAGTAGGTGTAATTAAACCTTTGTAAATATCATGACTTCCACATGACTTCTAAGAAAACAACATATTCAGTAAATAGCTTTGAATCTTATTATTTAGTATCTCTCTCTGTTTTTCTCTCTCTCCCTCTGTCTCTCTCTCTCTCTCTTTCCCTCCCTCTTTTTCTCTCCCTCACCCTCTTTTTGTACTGATCCTGGGGTTTGAATTCAGGGTCTGGGTGCTATTCCTGAGCTGTTTTGCTCAAGACTAGTGCTCTACCACTTGAGCCACAGTTTCACTTATGGCTTTTTGGTGGTTAATTAGAGATAAGATTTTCATGGAAATTCCTGCCCTATTGACTTCTGGGATCCTCAGATCTCAGCCTCCTGACTAGCTAGGATTACAGATGTGAGCTACCAGTGCCCAGCCACCTCTAATAATTATCTTCCATAAAGTATCACATTTCTTTTTTAAAAAAAAACTTCTTTCACTCATTGTATAAAGGAATTGTCATCCAAGAAAACAGTAAAATAATTTTTTAGTGAGTTACATACTATGTACATTATCTTATTTGATCTTGATCCTTCTAGTATGTGTGCCTGTGCACACACACGTGTGTGTGTGTGTTTGTGTGTGTGTTTGTGTGTGTGTGAGAGAGAGAGAGAGAGAGAGAGAGAGACTGGGAATTGAACCTAGAGGCTTGTGAATGCTAGGACAATGCCCTATCACTGACCTATCCTTTGCCCTTGGGTTTGACACACAATCAGCAAGCACTTTAGTCTGAGTGTATGTTTAGAGTCTCAGGTAACCAAGACTGGCCTCAAACTTATGACCCTCTTGCTTCACTCTCCTGAGTGTCAGGATTACAGGTGTGTACCTTCATTCTTTGATGTATTTTATTAAGACACAATTATCTGCCTCCAAAACATCAAATTCCAGTAATATGGTCAAGTTTCGAATTACCTGCTTGATAAAAAAATGGTACCATTTATTATTGCTCCAGTCAATCAATAGTACCATAGTTACACCCAAATCTCCGGTTTGTATATTCACCTGTAGGGATGTTTCAAGGTAGCTATTTGGATAGTAAGCAGGGCTGACACTTTCCCACTACAGACATTTTTGAAATCCATTCAGTTCAATTTTGGTTAGAAGATTAGGCATCTCTTTGGAGAGCAAAACATCTAGATGAAAACTGACATTGCATTAAAGTTACATGGTGATACTTTCTGATTTGCTAGTTAGGCTTTGATAATATTTTGTGGCAGGAACAGCACACTGCTATCTGATATGTCCTTTCTCTTTGAAAAGAAAATAAAAAGGAAGAAGGAAACAAAGAAAAGTGAAAGAGAAGCAAGGTTTTCACCTAGCAAGGTTAAACATTTGCCTATGAACCCCAAAGCATTTCCTTTTCATTTATCTATTTGTATAAAGAAATGGGTTCAGCTCCCCACAGGTTCCACCAGACTTTGACAAAGAAGGCTAAGGCCAGGAGAGTTACTGTGAGTTTGAAAGTGTTATGCCAGATACATTTAGATTGACAGGCCCACTGATTGGGAATAGCTATCTAGTTCAGTGTATTAAACACTTCCGACTTGCAGTCATTTTATTATTGCAGCAGTAGAGCATGGTATAGGAAAAAGGTACTGACACTCAAAGAAGGTGTATTAGCTATTGTATATATTGCCTTCGTTTTTAATTTCTTTTTTGATTCGCATTTCTTTTTTTTTAATTGTGAAAATACCATACAGAGGGGTGACAATTCATGAGCAAGGTAATGCCTCTTCTTTTGTTTCCCCTTACCATCCCTTTCCATCTCCCCCCCCCCCCTCCCCCCCCCCCCCGCCATGCCAAAGTTGTAAAGTTCGTTTTTCGACATTGTTGCAATGGGTCCACCTGTATCCCTATTTAAACAATTGGTTTTTTTCCCTTCCCCTCCACAAATTATACCAACATCAAATACAGTGAAAACAGGGGTTACACCGTGGAGGAAGGACATACAAAGCAACAAAGAAATCATCTTATAAATATGTTAAAAACAATAGCAAGAAAGAGAAACCATTTGAGTCCTTATCTTGGGGTTCATTTCTCCTAACATCAACTTATCTGACCATTTCTGCTTGTCTCAGACATACACCAGCTCCTCTGGGACACAGCAAAGGCAGTACCCAGAGGCAAGTTTATAGCTCTGAGCTCCTACATCAACAAATTGGAGAGATCTGAAACCAACAATTTAATGAAACATCTGAACCTCCTTGAAAAGAGCAGCAAGATAAACCCCAATCCAGTAGACGGAAAGAAATAATCAAAATTAAATCAGAATTAAATGAATTAGAATCCAAAATACCATAGAAAGAATCAACAAAAAAAGAGTTGGTTCTTCAAAAAAAATTAACAAAATTGACAGACCCTTAGCAAATCTTATCAGAAAAAGGAGAGAACACACCCAAATAAATAAACTCAGAGATGAGAATGGAAACTTCACCACAGAAACAACCAAGATTCAGAACATTAAAAGGGAATACTTCTCAAACCTTTACGTTAATAAGTTTGAGAACTTGGCAGAAATGGATGATATTCTAGCAAATATAGACATGCCGAAACTAAAGCAAGATGAGTTAAACCAATTTAACAAGCCCATATCAAACATTGAAATAGAAACAGCAATAAGAGACCTCCCACCTAAGGAAAGCCCAGGACCAGATGGTTTTACAGCCAGCAGAATTCTACCAGGCCTTCAAAGCAGAGCTAACACTAATACTCCTCCAACTCTTCAATGAAATTGAAAGAGAAAGTTCACTATTGAACTCATACTATGAAGCCATCATAACCCTTCTCCCCAAACCAGGCAGGGACTCATCAAAGAAAGAGAACTATAGACCCATTTCTTTGATGAACATTGACGCAAAACTTCTCAACAAAAATTTGGCCAATCAACTTCAACAATTCATCCAAAAAATCATACACCACGATCATATTGTCTTCTTTAGGGACTCATTTTACTGAGCCTTTTCAAAAACTCATAAATGTTCTTTGCCCAACTTTTACTGCCTGTTTCTCTTCCCCTATACCAAATGGAATCCCATAAGGGAAAGCAAAGTGCTTATTTTCCTTATTCTCTTATATTGATAAGATACCCCCATAAGAGAAATAATCTTTACCTTACATTGACAAGAATTTATAGACAATAAAAAACATTCAAGTGGCAATTAAACTGGGAAAATAAGAGAAAAAGAGAGCCAGAGATTTTTGAGTTTGACGATTAAACAAAGTTTTGTAAGTGATATCATACAAGACATTGTTTTCTCTTATCAAAAATGAAAAAATAGCCGAAGGTATCCAATTCTTTTTAGATCTATTAATACTATATATTTAACTTAACACCACTTCCTAATATTGCTTTGCTTCAAGTTAACATAGCATCAAAATCTTTATTTTCTTGCTATTAAGTGAAGTAAGCCAGACTCAAAGAAACATAGGTCCCATGGTTTTCCTTATCTGAAATAACTAGTATATGTCTAAGACAAGCAGAAGAGGTCAAAAGCTATATATGACCAAATAACCTGATGCTAAGCAAAATGACCCTAAGATAGGGACACAAGAGGTTTTATCTTTGTTGCTGTTCTTTTAAATGTACTTATAATGTACTATGTGATTTTTAAATTTCTTTTGTATGTTCTTCCCCCATGGTACAAGCCCTGTTGTCACTGTATTTGATTCTGGTGTCTTGCATCTTGTATATACATTTTTCTAATTTGGTGAGGGGAAGGGAAATAACAAAATGGTGAAGTAAGGATACAGGATGACCCATTGTAACAATGAGATGTACAAGACAATATGTTGAAAGCAAAGTTTACAACTTTGCGGTGTGGGGGGCCAGAGGGGGGAGAGGGGTGGGAAGGAGTTGGGGGGGTGGGGAGAAAATAGACGGTAGAGGAAATATAAAGGAGGGTGTAACAATGCTCAATAGAACATAGATTCATTACCTTGCTCATGTAACTGTTAACACCTCTGTACAGTATCTTTACAATAAAAATATATATTAAAAATCTTTTTAAATAAAATCATACTCTGACCATGAATTAATCTCTTTATGTTCATTTTCTTGATAAGTGAGGGTGGAATATTTAATTTCATTACCTTTCACAATTAAGAAACATATTCTTAAGTATACAATCAAAACCTCAAAATGTTTTACTCTGAACAGACTTTTAGAGATCACAAGCTATGCTTCTGTGTTGCCTTGGTTAGTTCTTCTTTTTCACTGCAGACTTTCCTACTTCACCTTACTCCACAGACCTTCTATTTCACTACCACCTGCTCAGCACATCACCCTAATTCTTACTTCCCAAATGAAACAAGTTTAGATGAACTTTCCTTCAAGTTCTAGCAAAATTTATATTGGCACATAATTCTTATTCCCTTCTTATTACTGTGGAAGACATCTCTTTCCTCTACAAAGTTCTCCATCCTAGATCCTGTAGGTTTTCCAAATTGTTTCCTTCTTCTCTTATTCATTCTCCATTGAATGTTTTCCATCAATATTTTTAAAAAATCACCAAGTCTCTATTTCGTAATAACAAAACAAAGCAAATGTTCTCTCTACATCTTTACCCACTCACTGGCCTCCTTCTGTAGTCTCATGAGAAGGATTTGGGAGAGGATACGTTCTCTTTGTCTCATTGGATCATATTTTTCTGAAATATGCCCCCTTCTCCATCTGTCTTCCATTACTGATACAGTTTAATATTTCATTTATAATGGCTTCCTGGGTTCCTTCCCTAGCCTGCCCTGGAAAACTGAAAATTGACTTAACCTTTACAATCTCTTACGATTATATATGTACATTTTTCTTACTCACTAGACAAATACACTAGTAAATAGGTCTAGGCTGTTATGTATAGCAACACACTCTAGAGTGGGCAAGTAATCACACTTGTAACGTGAAATTTATTGTACGATACTGCTGCACTTAACCCTGATGCACAGCAAAATTATTTTTACATTATCTGGGACACATTGATGGGTATTATATACTCTCCTTCAGTTTAAAATTATTACTGTTCCATTTGGATAAATCATTAAAACATCTACATTATAATTATGAATACAATGCTGAGAAATTAATTTCCTGGACCTAACAGATTGCATATTAGATATTTAGAGTGACATTATTTTTGAGATAACAAATACTCATTAACCTAATACCAAAAGTCCTGACAGAACACTAGAGCCATGGCTCAAGTTCAAATCCCAAAGTTCTGGACTTAACATTTAAAGCACTGAGTTCAAATTCATATTTTCTCAATTCTAAGACCATCAGTTGTAGATACCTTCACAATAAGCCAGTGTAAATGGCCTGTCAATTTGTCCTGTCTGTCATCATATATACATTTATATATGTCTACTTTATTAGCAGTTGCTGTTGTACTTATTGTCAGCTATGCTGTTCCTGTGTTGCATTACATATAATTACGGCTGTCAGGCTGAATGCCAACTCAATAGTTCTTTCTATATGGGCCAGTGTGAAGATTGTTCTTTGATTGGGCTACATCTGGGCTTTTGAAAGACAGTGATTGTTTGTAACTTCTGCTTTTAAACTAATAGCAAGCTTGTGCAGAATGTTTGAAAAAGGACAAAAACAACAACTTCCGTTGTAAATTTCAATGTGCCAACCTCATTTCCCTGTGTCTGCCACCTCTTGCACTCAGTACTGAATTGTAGGTTGATGTCAGGCTGTAAGTATATTGTTAACGCTTTCTTCCCTTTATAGAAAGCAGCTCCCTCTCTTTAGGATGTATAACCAGAGTATAACCAGTATAACCAGAGTTGTCAACAAGAATTGCATGTTTAGTTCATTCCAATGGATGGACACACTAAAGGCAGACCCTCTAAATGTCAAAGGGCTTGATCTTACCACTCTCTTAGTAACATTTCATTACTGAGAAAATTCCTGAATATTAAGAGAACATATATATGTGCCAGTAGTTGAACGTATAGGCTTGAGAGTCTACACGGGTGACCTTCTGATCAAGATGAAATGCTAGATCAGAGATAGACCATTTTCACTTAGACCCAAACCGACAGTGATGAGATTCAGGAAGCCAGATCAGCCTATGGTAACAGAAAAGATCTCCCTTTTCCTAACAGATACAAAAGGCTTTGTTACTCCAGCTAATACCTTGCCTGAAGACTACTCCAGTTTAAGAGCTCTAAAAAAATACCTGGTAGAATTAGTAGGTGGAAGGTTTTCATAGAGGAATATGCTTTTTTATTTCAGAAATCTGAAACAAGTCTGTTAGATGCTTTCAGCTCAAAATGCAAGAGACAACCAATATCATCTTTACCTAGGAACCCAAGGGATATGACAAAAATCTCAGGTGCCATTCCAAATTGCACAACTCAGAATCGGCATTTCAGAAGACTGAAGCAATTTGAAGACTGAGAAGCAATCTTCACAAGTTCACAAATAACACTTTATCTTCTCCAATCAGCAAAGGCAACTTTGTACTTGCCAATGAATGTCTGACTGGATGGGGATGAAGCCACTGAAATTTATCCCTATCTGTCTCATAATGTGAGAAATCCACCCAGGAGGAGGCCACATGAAACCAGAGAGTGGGTGTTGAAGAACAATGTTACATCTGCTCCACTAGACATGATTGTCCGTTCTGAGTGCACGGCTGGCTCGGAAATTGTCCATGATTTCCTTGGAAGACTAGTAAAACGTAAGAGTGATGTCAAGTCTGGGTTGACAAGTCAGGCAAGCATCCAGCTGGAGAGCAGGTCAGGGCCTGGGTCACTGTAGGAAAGCAAAACTCCTTTGACTGAGGTGACATCATCTAGAAGTATTTAGTCAGAAGATGAAACTCAGACTGGAAAATCCCTAGCATGACTGAGAGGGGGTGACTTAGAGGATTATGCTGAGAAGTTGTGGCAAGAAGGAGATTGATGTATTCAGTCACTTTTGGTAACCTCTCTGCAGTTCTTCCCCTCCCAGAAGGAGGGGACTTCTGATATTCCATAGACATTCAGATAGCATTTGCTTCACATTTGTCAATGTATATATTCATATATGTATATATATTCTGTATGTATATATATGTATATTCTGTATATATATATTCTGTATATGTATTCTGTATACAGAAAATATTTTCTGGTTATTTTTCCCCTAACCTTCTATAACCTTAGTTGTACTTCACAACTCCATAAGGAGGTAGAAGTATCTTTTATCTTTGACAAGCTGCCAGAGTTGTAACTCTGATACAGAACTTGTCTTACCTAAAGTAGCACAGTTTTGACAACATTAAGAATACAGCACTGATTCACTGATACTCCTATTTTATCCCAGCTCTTCCAATGTTTGAAAGTGGAGGCAATTAACATCTGTAAATCACGAAGCGCTGGGGGCATCTTTCTCCCAAAGGATCTCTTATTTTAAAAACCGTGAGCAGTTTTTGTCAGTTCAGCATGAAGAATCTTCCCCCAAATTCCACTTTTCTTCTTTATTACTGACCCCCAAATATCTGAACCCATGTGTACTTTAAAATCTATTCAGCAAGTCATCAGATGGTCTGAATCTGGTATGAGTTTTGGCCAAAGAAAGCTTCAGAAATGATTTAAAGTGAACAAGAGTGACTTACATCCATTATCACTTGAAAAATAAGTGTGTGGGGGGGCATTAAAAAGCTTTTTGTCTATTGATGTGTTCCTTTCTCCATCTAGCAAATTGTAACTTTTGTAGGAGATGATAGTGAAAAAAGATTCACATCCTTCTGAGTCCTCACACCTCACACCAAGCTTTGATACTAACCTACTGGTATTGACCTGTTATGAGCAACACCTCTGAGTGTCCCTTGACGTCAGTACTCTATTTATGCAAAATTAACATGATGTTTTCCGTTGCTTTCTTTAGCTACTTCAGAGATTATATTTTCTTTTGCTTTTTGGCAGTATTGGGGTTTGAACTCAGGGCTTCATAATTGCTTGGCAGGAACTCTACCTCTTGAGCCACACACCCCAGCCACATTTTATAATTTTTTGACATATTGCAAATGTTAGAAGAGAATGCATTAATATAAAAATTTATATATGTAAAAATTAAATCTCAGCAAAGGATAAGTAATATTACTTTATAAGTATATAACTTGTGTATGCTATAACATAATATGCAAATAATGTAACATAATTATATAAAATATATATTATATATAATAGTATATATCTACTATCCAGAAGTCATATATGATAGACTGAAAGAACAGCAATCAATAAGATTGAACATCTGTAACATTGAGTCATAGAAGCAAAAATAATGTTTTCAATCAATTGTTCTCCTATCTTGTAATGCTCTTTTTGTCCCATTTTAAAAGCTATAAAGTATAGACTGTAGTTCACTGATAAAGAAGAATGAAGTGCACCTAAGTTGGCAGAGTTTGGTCTTTTTGACTAGAATTGGGTAGCTCTCATGAGAAAGGCTTAGTGATATATTCCATTAGCTGCAAGCAGCTGGAGCTGAACTGGTGGGCTAATGTTGGTCACATTCTTGTTGCAAACTTGCTCAGATACCAAATATACTATGTATTTACTATTTACTAAAGCAAACTATTTCAACCACGACTGTGTATGTGTGTGTGTGTGAGAGAGAGAGGAAGAGCGAGAGAGAGAGACAGAGAGAGAGAGAGAGAGAGAGAAAGAAAAAGAGAGTGAGAGAGCTAAAAAGTGATAGTTTACATTCAGAAGGATTCCTAAGATGGAAAGTTAAAGGATAAAACAAACTTCAGTTTTCTACTGGTTTTAAGAGTATCTTTTGTTATTACTTATGTTCTGATTCCAATTGATAAAGTACATTCTGACCCTGAAGGGTCTGACTTGCCTACAAAATTACACCCCACCCCTGAACTCCCCATTCATTTTAGCTAATAGTGATGTGAATAAAGTTCTCTGGAACATACTAACATGGAAAATTAGACAATACCAAAAGCTTATAACAAAACTTGACAATTTTCTTGGTTAGACATCAATTACCTATAGTGAAGTATCTCTTACACACACACACACACACACACACACACACACACACTCACCCACACACACTTTTTCAAAATGCCTTCTCTTCTTAGTAGAAAAGGAAATCATACTCTCCCTAAACATACAATAGTGGGAATGACCAAAATTGATCATAAACTCCTCAAAATTAGTTGCCAGATTTAGAAAAAATACATTTTTGAAACCTGAGACCTATGCTGAGACCCATGGAGCAAGCTGTTAAATTTAGGAAGATCAAACAATTTCGACACCTGTCCCTTTGACCCAGATCTTGATAAAGACATAAAGTTTAGGAAGTCGGAATCTGAGAAGCCAGAGGAGGCTCTTGTGCCATGGCAACATCATTTTCCATGTCATTAACATTGTTAGCGTGGCCCCAGCTTCAAAGCATACTGTTTCCAGGAGATAAATTATTAAATCTGACATTTCAAAACATTCATAAAGTTATTTGGTGAAAGAACCTGGTTCTCTTCTCTAAATGTACAAATCCAGTAAGACAGTTTCTATTTGAAAAGGCTTACCTTTTTGAAAGTTTAGTCAGATGAGATATAACTAGAAATTTTAGACTCTTTGTACTATGAGACAATTCCAGAACCAGTAGCAATAATGCTGTCTTTTTAAATTTAAAGACTTGAGTTGTTATTACCAAATACGTATGTATGGTATGTGTGTTTGTAGTGAGTGTGCATGCATGTTTGTTGGTGGGTGCAATATTGGTCAAATAAAGTCAGCTCTTGCTCATAGTTTTAGGTTTTAATGTTCTCACTAAATAATTATTTGTAATTTGTAATCATCATACTTGATCTACAAATGAACTCTGGATAAGTATGGCCTGTGTGAATCTGAATGCCCAATATTCCAGAGTTCGGAAAGGACATTGATAGTGCCAAAGCTGCCAGTTCTCTGTTAGTCCTTTATTTATAACCAGTTAGGTATTGTTTGTCTTTAGTAGAACATGTTCCAAGCACACATGCTGTTTAGAGTCAACACTAGACACTCCTTGCTTTGTTCTGTGTGACTAGAGGTCTTATAGATTTAACTCTATCCAGGATATGAACCACTGGTGAAAGCATTGACTATACTTAGTGCCTCTCCTTCATCCACGATTACACCAATAAGGTGCTTGGCAGGGAAAAATACAGGGTTGTTGCACATCTGCTCCCCATGCTGGGGAAGAGCAACGGACACCACATATTCAATAAGAAAGAAAGATTTGAAGAGAATGATAAACAATCCTTTAACCACACAGCCAGTATCTCAGAGTGATGATCTGTCCAATGGACGTGAGTGGCTTTAATACACAACACAACTGTAAAAAATTGATCAGAGTTCTCAATTTTAGAAAAGCAAGTCTATCTCTGTTTTATGTCATATTCTTATGAAGTACATAAAATTCTGAATTTATAGCTTCATATGTTCCATTTGGCCCACAAAACTGGTGTTTATTCACTTCATGTGGAAACTTTGGAATGAACCTTTTATAATCATTGCAGGAGCCGTGATAAATGTTTTCTTTTTTTTTTTCTGAGAGTAGGACTCAAACTCAGTACCTAGCTTTTGCTCAGTGGCTGGCATTCTACCACCAGAGCCATGTATCCATCCTTGATGTTTTTCCTACCAATGTTTAGAATTGCTTGATAGAAGAGAGGAAAGTAATTATAATTTTAATTAGGGCATGAATGGAAACAAAAGAAAGCCCAAAGGTCTGTAGTTAAGATTTAAAACTCAGATTCTCTTAAGATGCTTTAGTTTAATGACTAAATGGGGATACTTCAACATACTTTCATATATTGATTATATAATTCATATATAATTTATATTATATAATTTATCTTTTACATTCCATATACATATAGTCATGTATATATGTATATGTATATATGCACATATGACTATAAATTGCACTATATTTAAGGAAGTGTTTAATAAAACTTAATTGAATGAGTCTTGAAAAATAATTTTGTGTTATTATTGATAAATTCTGTGGAGAGAAGGTGAAATTTGGGATGGCATATTTTGCAACTAAGAAAATGTGGAAATGCAGAACTGGTTAATTTCTGTTTATTTTAAATATATATGTCTAATTTAGTACTATGATGAAAATGTGTGACTTGCTAAAAGCAAATATGCAAGTAATATGTTTTGCTCCAAAAAAGACAAAAAATATACACCATGGTAGAAGAAATTTGTCATTTCATCACTTGTTATTTTTTAAAAAGAGAACAAGGTACCAAGCTGGCATGTCTCACTAACACATGAATTCAGTACATTTATTTTCAATTGAGATTTGTTATGACTATTTTCCAGGAACCACCATTTCCAGGTCTAGTTCCCCTATAAAGATCTCACACTGAAATGTACAGTTGACTTTTGTTATTTGTAGTAATTTTTTTTCTGTCTCTCTAAACACTGAATGATTCCTGAACCATTGCTTCTAGGAGAATATATATACAGGTGTGTATGCTTACATATATTTCATGTAGGTTGTAATCTCAAATCCTGAAACTGACTCATTCTGGTAGATTCTATTTTGTTTATTTCATAAGAAGAAATGCTGAAACAAGGACATAGGATGACCCATTGCAACAATGATACTCACAAAACACTATGTTGGAAATGAACTTTACAATGTCTGGAGGGAAGGAGTGGGGGATGTGGGGGAGGAAAGGGATAGTAGCATAAAAACAAAGGAGGGGGTAACAATGCTTGACAAGAAATGCACTCACTATGTTATGCTGAAAAATGAACTTTACAACTTTGGCCTGCGGGGGTGGGTGGGGAGGGGGGAGGGGGAAGGGATGGGAGGGAGAAACAAAGGAGGAGGCAACAATGCTTTTGTAACCCCTCTGTATGGTATTTTCACAATTTAAAAAATCATGAGAAGAAATAAAAGAAGTGTACTCATTACCTTACTCATGTAACTGTAACCCCTCTGTACAGCATGTTTATAATAAAATAAAATTTAACAAAAGAAGAAAAATGGACTCAGTGGTGTTGTGATTTACTACTGACAGATCCCACAGTGAGAACTCAAACATCAAACTCAATCCATCCAAGCAGTCCCAGAGCAGAGCTCCTCATACCTTATCCTTTTCATATCTTGGTAGCAGAAGGTGTTCACGTTTTAGCTCCAGTGGAAATGGTGCTTTGAACAATGCAAATTTTAGTACTCAGCACATGTCCAAGTGTGATAGCCAAACTGCCTTGTGTATTTGTTTGGAGGTTAGACGTGAAGCTTAATGAGAAGGTGAACTTGTAAATATAGAGTCCATCTTTATTCATGGATTGTATATAGAATTCTATATAGTACATCTTGTATCAGGAAAGACCAATTAATATTAAGATTAAATTCTAGACAGCATGGTTCGTAGATACTTTTTACAGATTTAGGAACTCCCAGGTTTACTGTCAGCACTTGCTAGTGGTGATAACTTTGGTGCTTCAAAGGCCTTTCTATGGTCTGGTGAATACAAAAGCATATTCCATGCTTCCTTCTCACTGTCTGTGAACACCTGTAATAAAGGATTATGGGTTTTCTGCTTTGAAAATGCTGAAAAATTTGCAATGCACATTAGATATTATCTTTACTTTTCCTCTAAATTACACAGTCACTAAAGATCGATACCAGATAGATACCAGGTGGAAAACTTAATGAAATTTTACAAATTCTAATAATTGTTCTGACAGAGATTTTTTCTTTCAATGGTATCCCTAAGTAGTTGAAAAATGATTTTAACACAAAAATCTGGAATTTCTCATTAGCTTTCCTTTTAAGTCCTCTGCAATGAGTAAAACTTTTATGATTATTATTTCTTATTTGCTTTACTTTATCAAAAGAGCACAACTTGGTGGTTGTTAATATTTAGGATTATCTATCCAAATTTTTTTTAAAAGATTCAATGCCTGTTATGCTAATATTGAAACAATATAAAATACCATATTATGATTCATACACATTTTGTGAATAATAAACAGTGTATTGTTTTCTATTACACCTGTAACAAAATATAAGGACCAGCATAAGTGCATAGTCTTACAGTTCTGAGGTCACAAGTCTGGGTACGTTTGCATTGCTTCTGTGGGTTCTCAAGTACAATCCATCCTTCCTGATCATGGCAGTTTGCCTAGAGGCTGGCTACAATTTTGGGTCATAATACTTCTTTGTCTCCATTGCTCTGATTTTTCTTTCTGTCCTCACATCTACTCTAAGTATAACCCTTTGCCTCTACCTATCTAGCAAATCTAGAATAATTTCCTTCACTGAGGTCCTTTGCTTAACCATACTCGAAAAGTCACTTTTACTATGGAAGGAAACATAGTCACTGGTTCTGGGATTTGGATGTGGCCAGCTTTGGGAGCCATTATTTTCTCTACCAGAAATACAACATAGGTACAATTCTACAATGAATTAAAAGACAACTTGTACGTGGCCCACGTCCTTAAAAACCTGTAATCTAGTTGGAGGAAAATACTACAACAATCCTGAAACAAAGTGGGGTAGTTTACAGAACTTAGGGGCATTCAGAGTAGGAAATTTTCTGAAAAAACTCCACTTGCCTCTTTCCACAAAGGTAATACCTACTTTTTGTCTTGACTTCTCCCTTATCTGGAAATACTATTTTTTTAACTTCTGTTTAGTTAACTACTGCTTACCCTTTATAACTCAAAGCATTTCTTTGGATACATGTCCCTGGTTGCCCAGGTAGAGATGGTACTCTTGTCACATTATTTTATTTCTATTTTTTGACATAGCTTCTCTCAATATAATTTAGGCAGGCCTCCAACAGTGATCTTCCTCTTTCAATCTCCCAAATTCTAGAATGTCAGGCACCTGAAAGCATGTTCAGCCCACATTGATTTTTTTTAATAGTTTAGCTAGACACAAGTGGCTCATACCTGTAATCCTAGCTATTCCAAATGCTTAGATGTGAGGATTGAAGTTCGAGGCAAGCTCCAACAAGAAAGTCCATGAGACTTTTATCTCCAATAAAACACCAAAAAAGCCATGAGTGGAACTGTGGCTCAAGTGGTACAGCACTAGCCTTAGCAAAAAAAAAAAAAAAGCTCAGGGACAGTGGCAAGGCCTTTGATTCAAGCCCAAGAGAAGCATAACAAGGTTTATCTTCATCTCTAGTTAGAAATAGTTCTTGTCTTCTGAGAAACTATTCCATTTTTGAATTCTCAACATCTTACAGAGATGTGAACCTTTAGGTGATTTTGGAGTGAACTGATGTGGACAGGTTCTGTGCACAAAGAATGCAGATGCCTGGCTACATATGTTCAGGAACTAAAGATGTCAAGTAGATGGAAGTAAACCATATACTTGAGCTAGAGTGAGGAGAGTCTTTACACTAGCTGAATAATGAAACTACAGGGGATAAACTGGGGAAAGATTCAGGATAAAACTCAACTGTTGGGGCTGGGAAGGTGGCTCAGTAGTAGAGCGCTTGCCTTGCATGCATGAGGCCCTGAGTTCAATTCTTCAGCACCACATACCACATAAGCAAAAAGAAAAAAGCTGGAAGTGGCACTGTGGCTAAAGTGGTAGAGTGCTAGCCTTGAGCTGAAGAGCTGAGGGACAACGCCCAGGCCCAGAGTTCAGGCCCCATGACTGGACCCCCAAAACAAACAAACAAACAAAAAAACTCAACTGTTAAGCTTGGGTAGCCATGCAAATGGTCCAAACAGTGACAAATGGTCCAAGCAATGATTTTCCAAAACTTAGTGTAACTACTGACCAGGATGATTAAGAAAGATGATTTAAGGAGAAAAATCACACTAGTGATTAAGGAGAAAAATTACACTAGTATCTGGTATTAGTTTCCTTGGAAGAACTAAAGGAAGAGATTTATCAAGAAGCAAAGAGGAGCAGAGAGCCCGGAGCTGGTGGCTCATGCCTGTAATCCTAGCTACTCAGGAGGCTGATATTCGAGGATCACACTCTGAAGCCAGCCCTGGCAGAAAAGTCTTTGAGACTTTTATCTCCAATAAACTACTCAGAAAAAGTTGGAAGTAGTGTTGTGGCTCAATTGGTAGAGCACTTTCCTTGAGCACAGAGGGACTCAGGGACAGTCCCTGAGTTCAAACCCCAGGCCTAGCAAAAACGTAGTAATATAAAAAAATTCAAGAAAAACATCATTGGCAGAATGTAGGTGAATATATTCTGAAAAATACTTTTATAAGGATTAAATTGGTGCCAGATGAAGAATGCAACAGTCTTCCTAAGTTGACCATTTCTCTGATCATAGAAGAGCAAGTGATTGCTCACATCTCTGAACTATGAGATGACACACAGTGTTGGTTTAATTGTCAGTCTTCCTATTTAAGTATGGTTTTTGTCCCCTACTTCCTGTCCCAGGATGGCAAATTTGTGGGGTTGATGACATACTTTGTCATTTTATGTTTATTTTTCTAGGTATTGAAATCACTTGTCTTCATGTAATACATCAATAAATAGATATTTACATGCTTTGTTATTTCTTTGTTTCACAGAATGGCATGTCCAATTTCTCCTTAAGTTTGTCTAAAAGCATGGGAAGAAGAAAATGTCACAAAGAGGCTTAAAATATTTCACACAGTCAGAGCCTAGTGTGTGCTTTGTCTTAATTCTTTTTCTTGTTTGCAAAGTAGACCTGCACAAAAGCATCCAGTGTGCTGCTCTACTGAAACTTCCTGCTACATGATACTTCTCAAGTTCAGGCAAAGGACAGAAGCCTGCATTTAATTAAAAATATAAACAGGAGCTTTCTGTCTCCATGATGAGACTTAATCCGAAGGTTGCCCACAACATGTCGATCAGTTAGTCTGACTAAATAATCAGGCCAGCACCAGTCAGCTCTTAAATTACTAAACGTGTGACTCCATCAGACTACCGAAAGTTACCCTAAAGTAGATCTTAAAAAAGTATACTAAGTGCAGATGCTTCTCACAAAAATTCACATGTTCTAAGTTATCTGGGTAATGACACTTTTTTTGTATACTCAAAACAATAGCTGTTTTGTGGTTAAAGCATGTAGGTAATAGCAATATTGAAAACAGAAAAAGGGCCTGTCTAGGCAATCAAGGCAAAGACCCTCTCCTATTGGAGGTTGCAGCCCTCTGCATGATCCTGAGCAGTCTTCTTGTGGGTCCTAGATCACATCACCCTGGCTTTGGGCAGTTGCATATGTCGGGGCTCCTAGGTATCATGTCATAGTCCATTGCCCCTCTAACAATCGCACATAAGCAAGATGCTGAGTGGACCCAGAAGTAGGCTCTGGAATGAGCGCACAATCAGAGTGGCGTAAGCACAGCATGGAGAGTTCATGCCGGCTGCACAGAGCCTCTCACTGGGTTTAGGGGCTAATATAGCCAACAGGCTGTCCCATTATCTTGAGAGCTGTGTGGCTCTCCCCCAGAGACTCCTTATTAACTCTACATAACACACTCCAGGCTGTTTTTATCTCTTAAGACTCCTCTAGTCTGGCAGGAAAACTCTGTTTATCTTTTTTCGTCTGTAAACCCTTTGTGTCCATAGACTCATTCTTTGAAACCGTAGAGACAATGGAACTGATCCAAACCTTGCAGTTTTTAGTATCATTGCAGGGGTTGAAATGTCCAGTTGGTCTAATCCACATCCCAGGAAGAAACCTCTGTCCCTGGAACCAGGCTGATGCTCACAGATGCATTAACTCTCAGTGTTTTTTTTTTGTCCCTGTAACTGCTGCTGCCTCCCAATGTTTAGATTTCCACGACCATCATAGGTATTAATTAACTTCATCTTTGGTTACAATCTCTTAGGAAATATCCTCAAGGACCCGATCCAGATGTTGGGGTTTTTCAGCATCACTACATTAACCTCAACAAGTTTTTCAATTACCAGGTAATTCTCAGATTTAGCATTGATGTGCGTAAAATTATTTTTGGAAAAAAATAAAACATATTTATGGAGAAACACGAATGTACAGATGGTTTGTACCACATGCTGGTGAGGTCAAAGTTCTTCACAACCCCACATCTATCTTCCCAAGTCCTGTGGCAGTGGCCAACCTGGCCATTAACCTTTTTTAGCCCATTGTCCCAACCTCACTATGGCAATCACCCTGCTTCAGTACCAAGAATGACAATAAAACAGAATACTCTATGGCCAAATTACAACTCTTCAGGAACTGGGATTGATTTTTCAAAGCAAGTTAATGTCTAAGTAAAACTTTTGGGGGAAAAAAATTTCAAAAGCTTTTCACAGCTGGTTCCCGGTGTCATTTATTTGAAGTTTTATCAATACACAGAGCAAAGGCAACCTCGGGTGTCTTTCTGCCTGAGGGAGCAAAGTGACAGAAGAAGACGAACATGCTTAGGCTTTGATATGTCCAGTTGAAAGGGCACTCGAGTGCCAGAATACTTTCTCTAAATGCTGATTTTGTGTGCTGTGCTCAATTTGCTCGGTTTAAATCCCTATAGGAGTCAGAAAATTTCACATGTCTTTGAGAGAGTAGATAATTGTTTTTCAGGTTGAGACTGACAACATCATGCTCGTTGGTAAGTCTAGCGGCTCTTCTGTTAGAAAAGTTAGTCATATGGTACAGTTCATTTCAACCTTATTGGTGAAGGATTCATAAAGGAATATATGAATAGCAAGAAGAGAGAACTACAAAGAAAGGTAATGACCTTAATCTGAGAAGTGGTAGTTGTTAACATTGGAACTTAAGTAACAGGGGGTGTTCGGGATTCATTGTATAGCCTCACATCTAGAGGCTAGCAGCTTGTGCAAATTAAAATTTAATATCAATAATAATTTATTTTTTTCAGAAATAGTTCAAAGCATCCAGGCCCATAACATTTTTCGTGGAGTGAAAATTTTACTTTTGTATTGCCAAAGTGCTGCTCACTAACATAAAACTTCATTTCCATTGAATTAGTGTGTATGTGTATGTACATATTTATATATATACAAGTTTTTACAACTATATGTAATATATAAAATACGTATTAATGTCTCCCTCTGTGTGTATGTGTTCCTGGAAGACCTTACATTCGTTAGGCAGGAATTCTATTATTTGAGTCAACCCCTAGCCTTGTGTTGCTTTAATCATTTTCAGATAGATTCTTAAGCTTTTTGTCCATGGCTAGCCTTGAGTTGAACACCATCTTCTTCCTCATACCTCCTTCTTAGCTAGGATTATAGACATGTATCATCACACCATGCTCCAACATCTATTCGTATATAATAAATTAAATATGTTAATTTTGACTTTCTTATCACTAAAATGGGCCTCATAGAGAAACAGGTTAACTCACCACAGGACTAATTGATATGAAAGCAATTTGTTGAAAATCAGTTTATCAAATAATCTATTGTTCCCTGCTTCAGGATGGTTATCAGTGTTAACCTTGACTATTCTATCTCCTTTTCTTATGCCTTACATTATGAAGTGACTGCTTATTTGCTTACCATGTTTGAACACTGAGCTGCTCAGAATTTCTGAGACATCTAATTTTGATGTCTTCATGGGCCCCGCCTTTCCCTTCTCTGTGCCCCTTCACTTGCTCTGGACTCTGTCAGAGTCCCTGCCTCTATCTGTGGTAACTTGTCATGAGTTTAAAATATTTATGTAGTATATGAATTTTCCTTGTGATGATCTACCATTTCAAAAGACTGATAATTCAAAGACGTAGCTCTTTTTAATTTGATTGGGAAAACTGGTCTTAGCAAATTGACTCAAAATTCCCTAAAACTATCCCTCAAAATGTAGAACTAATAACTAAGGCTTCAGGCATATGGTATACCTGAAGTGTCATCTCACTGAGTTCTAATAGCAATGGAGGTGTTTCTAGACAACAAAAGGACTGAGGATTAAAATGCTGAAACAATCTAGCCAAGGTTGCAGGGTTATTAAACAGTAGAATAAGAATATGAACCAAGCCTAACCACCCTGAAACCTGGTGAGCTTAATATTAAATTAAATAACAAGATGAAGATTTCTGCTCCTAGTCAACCTGAAATTGTTTTAAATGAAAGTGATAGTTGCAGATATATACACACACACCTGAATTTCTAATTTCCTAATAATAAGTTTTACAGAAGTCTAAAGTAGAATTGAGGGCACCAACTTTATATAATTTCAGAGGCCTATGGCTATAGCAAATAAGATATGGTTCTAATTACTCTCTGCAAGAATCTCTGCAAAGTAAGGGGAATTGTGAGACATGTATTGTTTTGCTTAATCCGTGTGTGGAGGCTCTTGAATGAGCTGCATTCTTAACCTTCTAAACAAGTTTACCTTGAGTTGGTAGAAGCCCCATAAAACATGATTTACATTGAACAAAATGGTGTTCAGTTATAGAGATATGGAGCAAGAATCGAAGTATATGCTATTCCCTCTTGAATGCCAATAGGCAAAATGAGAGACTCCCATGATCGAGGTTGGATGTAATGGCAATGCAATAAAACTGTGGAACAGCTTACTGGGATATGTGAATGGAGATTTTCTTGGATGGGTTACAATTCTCCTCTCAGAGCCTTTCTAAAAATTTAAGTTTACTGGAGTCAGAAATGTGAGTCAGACTGCATCATATCATCATTGCGATGAGAGGTCATCATAGAATGTTCGCATTGAGCACCTGCCACCAGATAGTTTGCCATGGATATTATTGTTTCAAGAAAATAAACCCGACAACCACATGTTAGACTAACATCTGTATATGAAATCATTTTGAAATGATGAAAATTAAGCCACTATAGCAATGTATTTTCAATGATTTTGAAATTTTCAGTGTGAATTAAGGATAAATGTGACATGTAAAAAAATAAAAATCTGTCCTCTTGATTGAAAAAAAAAGAAATGTCAGTCAGAAGTGGAACTGGTAGGAAAAAGAGAAAACATACTGGGAAACATGTCACAAAGCCTGTTTCTGCTTATCTTCCCTGACAGCATCTGTCATTCCCAGTGCTCAACTGGACTCAATATTAGCAGAAACATGGGCAAAATCGCCATTCTAATTGACCTTTTTTGCCCTTTTCTGGAGTTTCTGCCCTTTTGATAGGTTTCTAACAACCACCACGGAAAGCCATCCAAGTGTTCATTCTCTCCGGTTATTTGCAGAGTGCTTCTTTTCTCCTAATGAAAGTGCTCAGGTCTATTTCTCCTCAATATTCTTAGCAGATTCTGCTTTGCAAATTTCTAAGAATTTAAGATGTGCAGAACTAGAACTAAAGACAATTGGTCTTCGTACATTTCTTTCCCAAGGCCATACTAATTTACTGGGGATGTAATTCTACAGGACTTTTGGGATTAAGCCATAGGTATCTGATAGCCTTATCCACTAACAATTGGTAACCCTAGCAGTCTATCTTACTATATAATTTTCCAGCCATCTGTATTCTAAGGAAGAAAATGTATATACCAGTGCTTTAGGAAGTGACCTAAGTGAAGGAAGATGTATACAGCGATAACAGCAATCCATCTGCAGCCATGCTGGAACCAGATATGGAACAAAGCAATTTCCTGACAATTTCAAATGTCCCAGGACAATCATGTTGAAGCCCTCATTGGCCCCACCCCATTTACTTGATGACACTTCCAAAGCACAAATGTTCAATGACTTGGAAAGCTTTTGGAAACTCTCTGATATTCTTTAAACACAGGTGCCAGTGGCTCATGCCTGTAATCCTAGTTACTCAAGAGGTTGAGATCTGAGGAGCATGGTTTTGAAGCCAGCCGGGGGCAGGGAAGTCTTTGAGTTTCTTAACTCCAATTAACTACCCAACACAGTTAATGCGGTAGAGTCCTAGCCTTGATAACAAAAGCTCACTAATAGCATGTGGGACCCAAGTTCAAACCCCAGGACTAGCACAAACAAAGGAAAAACAACAATACATTGTAGACCTCTACCTGGTACTCACAGAAATTCTCCAATCCTCTATCTCAGTGAAGCAAATACATAGGGTCTGGCAGAACTTGTGAATGCAGTTTTGAACAATACTGCACAAGCAAGGCATTTATATATGGTCATGGAGCAGTCATATTCACCATTAAGAGTTGGAAAGGAAAGCTTATTTGGCAAAGCTATTGGACAGAGGGCTACCACAGAATGTCTTCTGTTCTTTCCAGTAATAGTTTCTCCACATTTACACCTTTCTCCCTTACCTATTCACTATTCCATGTTACCAATAATGAGTAACAAGTATCTATATTACATTTGTAGTTGTTAACATAAAAAAAAAGATACCTATCTGTTGGGAAAGTGCCCTACAAAATGTATGCAAGCTGCGAGTAAATTTAGGGTCATCTTTAAGAGGTATAGATAGATTAGATAGTTGTCTACAAAGAGAGGCTGCTAGTCAGGAATTCCCAGACTTGGCACCTGCCTGAGAGACCTCTTGCAGAGTGCCTGAGACACTCAGCTGGCAGCTCTTTGTGTAAGGTCCACCCTGGGAAGGTGGAGCAGACTCATCCCTCTTCTTGGTTAAGTCTCTGCCCAGTACTTGTGTCACCAAGGCAACAGACACATTTGAAGGCAGTCAACTCCCCCCCTCCCTGAGGTCACATCCACATCTGATGTGACCATACCTTCCACCCCTGGCCTTGATAAGTCTGGCCTGGCTGTGGTTCAATCCTCTTTATTCCTGCTGTGTAGGCTTCCAGCTTGACCAGAGGTGGCCTGCAAAGAAACCTTTCTCTTTCTGAAAAACACATGCTGCTCTCTTTAGTCAGCTGCCAATTTAATTTACTTAACGTATATGGTGCCTTGACTCGGATGGGGTTTTTGAGTCAGGAATATTAGAATTTCTTGACCACCCCTTTTCCACAAACTGAACTGCCTTGAGATGCCACGTGAACTTTTCACCAATACCATTGCTGACCTCCACGTCCATGTCCACACCACTTCTCTACTCTGATGAGTGCAACTTTGAGGGTTCTCTGTTGCTAGGTCTCTACATTGCTTCTGCCTGGTCAGCTCTCCTTCACTCACCAGACTGACAGCCTCCAGCTCTTTTAATGGGGTGCTGCAAGTCCTGCAGGAGGGAGGAAACTCCTTTGGAATGCCTTCTGCCTTCCTTGGGTGTCTGGTCCCTTAAGGACTGCATCAACAGAAAGCGCCTAATTTATTATTGTCTGACCACAGTATCGACTGGATAATGGCTCTCAGTGGTCCAAACATGGAATTCTGGACTAAGCCATTCTCAGAAAGTTACATGATTTTTGCCGCTACAATGGTAAATGGTTAGAGGTTGTTTATATTCGGGCTTTCTTTGCTCTCCGGGATAACCCAGATCTCTACCCATCATGCCCAGCTTTCCCCATCCTCCTTGCACATGGACAATCCATCTCTGAGAACTCCGAGCCCTCTCCAGAGCCTGATGTGTCTGACCCTCTTTTTGACTCTGCCCCTCTTCCTGCTGGGCCTTCAGCTCCTTCTCCACCTTCTTCCTCTTCCTCCTCTTTACCTTCTCTGGCTTTCCCCACTGTGGCTTGCACCCAGTTTCACACTGGCAGCACACAACCTCCACCAAATTCCACGTGCCCTTTGTGAGAGGTGGCAGGTCCTGAAGGCATCCTTAGAATGCACGCTCTATTTTCAATGTTTGATATTGCTCAGATTGAGAAGCGGCTGGGATCTTAAGCCCAAGATTCTAATAATTATACCAAGCAGTTTAAAAACCTGGCTCAGACCTATGACCTAACTTGGCAGGACATAGATCTAATACTGTCCTCCACTCTTAGCCACCGAGGAAAAGGAAAGGGTGTGGACTGCAGCCTAGGCACATGCTGAGGAAGCTCACTGCTTAGATATTGACTTTGCAGTGGGAGCAACAGCTGTGCTTAGGGAAGAGCCCAATTGGAATTATCAACATGATGCTCCTGGGAGGGAAAGCAGAAATAGGATGATAACTTGCTTAATGGCTGGCCTTCAAAAGGCAGCCTATCTCCCTGTTAATGATGACAAATTAAACCACATTACTCAAAGGCCCAGTGAAAACCCAGCTGAATTTCTGGAATGCCTCACGGTAGCACTCCAGCGCTATACTAAGCTCAACCCAGAGTCACTGGAAGCCAAAGTGGTTCTTAATACTCATTTTATGGCCCAATCAGCTCCTCCCCGCCCCCATATTAGGAAAAAGTTTAAAAAAGCCGAGGATGGTCCTCAAACCCCCCAAGAGATCTGGTGAACATGGCATTTAAGGTTTTTAATAATTGGGAAGATAAAGAGATTGTCGATAAGACGGCCCATAAGAGGGAGAATGATCAAATCCAGGCTGCTGCTATATGGTCTCCTCTGAGAAGAGGCACCCAACATATCCTGCCCAGACCATGCTATAGGTGTGGACAAGAAGGACACTGGGCAAAATTCTGCCCTTCACCGTGATGACCATCTGGACCCTGCCCAAAGTATGGACAACAGGGACACTGGAGAATCATCTGTCCCTCTTCGTCTCCACAAGTAGAGGTCATCCACTGCTGGGAATACCAGACCAGACTGGATGCCATCATGGTCAGCAATTCAAAAGCAGACCAGGAGGCAAAGCTAGCAGTCCAAAGAGAATTTCCAAGACAACTTTCAGATTCCTTACCTCTGGTGCACCAGGTGCTATACATAGGATACAAGCCCACCCCCACAGCAGCCAAGCTCAATGGACAGCCACAGTGGATTCATCTGTCAAGAATAAAAAGTGCTCCTGCTCCTGCCCCTTCTATACTAACACTGACTTCCAGGTACACCTGTTCCTGCGTTGGGCCTACCAAGTCCCTGCCTCAGGAGACTTCTTCCAGACTTCACTCAAGGACCTGCATCAACCAAGGGACAGCTGCTGCTTCCTGCCTTCTCCAGGAATCAGAGGACACCACATTTCCACCTTTTACTCCTAATGTCGATGCCCCCTTGTCAGCGGAAAGTAGCCAGAGAGAATCTGCGTCCTATTTCATGATTATTAAAAGGCTGGAATGTAAGATCCACCCTGGGAAAGTGGAGCAGACTCCTCCCTCTTCTTGGTTAAGTCTCCACCCAGTACCTGTGTCACCTAGATAATCCACACATTGAAGGCAGGACCTCCCTGAGGTCACCTCCACATCTGGTGTAGCCACTTTCCACTCCTGGCCTTGATAAGTCTGGCCTGGCTGTGGTTCGATCCGTTTTATTCCTGCTGCGTGGGCTTCCAGCTTGACCAGAGGCGGCCTGCAAAGAAACCTTTCCCTAGCCTGAAAAACACGTGTTGCTCTCTTTAGTCGGCTGCCAATTTAATTTACCTAACACTGGGAATAAAATGTCATTATTTAAAAAATGTTCCATAGATATACAAAATATGCTTTAAATGCATGAAAAGGGACATTTTTGCACTGGGGAAACTGAGAACGCTATGGAAGCCATTGTTTCCACATTTCATTTATGAGTTTATTTCTGAGTTTGCAGAATAGGAAGAGCAGGTCTACAAGGGAGGTGTGGGTTGTGGATGTCGTATCAGCTTGGCGAGCCTATTCATGGCAATATGACAACCAGGCTCTCTTCTTCTTTGGAGAAAATCTTTGCTTTCATTTCTTTTGTGTTGATGTCATGTTTATATTAAAAATCTTGTATTTCAAGATGTAAAATAAATACTAACATTGGAATATTTGGGCGGCTTTACCTCCATGTTAAAATAAAAGTAGAAAAAAAATTCCATGACTGGATTCTCAGTTACAAAATTGTTAAGTGAATTCAACAATCTTCTCATTTTGAGACTGGTATAAATATATATGGGATATTAGCAATGGAAGTTACAAATAATGTTTCATTTGTCAAATGTCAGATTTGGATTTCAGGAACTTAAGTAATGATGAGGACAGAAAGGATTTGTCAAGTCTTATGTTCACGCTATGGGCCATATACATAATGATGTGAACTATAATTCCAAATGCATAGATAAGCAAGATGAAGATCAGAGAAGATAGATGAGTAGCAAGTGTTACGGTACTAAGTGTTAAGACAGGATTTCTACATCTGTCTTTCTGAGGTCAGGGCTACGATTCTTTCTAGGCACAATGCTATGCTTGCTCTACTGGTCAAATAAATGATTAGCACAATTTTTTACAGCACAATCAAGATATTTTTTTATTGCTAGGATGAGCAATTGATCTGCATTAACATAGAGTGCATGCATATTACAATATATTCTTTCAGGGAGAATTCCTTTCAAAACATTACATAAAAAGTTTAACTCAGAAGTGGTGCTGTGGCTCAAATGGTAGAGTGCTAACCTTGAGCAAAAGAAGCTCAGGGACAGTTCCCTGGCCCTGAGTTCAAGCCACAGGACTGACAAAAAAAAAGTTTAACTCACAACATGAGGAGATCTGTGAAATATACACATCCTGGCTGACTTGGATTTATGAACTGCACAGATCTTGTTTCCCATGTTGAATCAACATCGATAATTAGTAGATGAAGGGTATGGGAACTGTGAATCACGTATCTACAGTGAGAAAGTGAGAGCTGGTCTTAGGGAAAAGCAAAATGTGTTGTAAATTTCAACATCATTCTCATATCTGCCATGCAGACTGGTAGACAAAACAAAAGTAATAACTGAAGTTGAACAGAATTTACCCATGGGTAAAGTTCTGGCTGTGCACATTCTATGGGCAATAGCTGTGAAATGATAATGTGACAATGAAATCAATACTGTGGCTTCCACGTATTTTCAGGTAAAATGAACAGGAAGAAATGAGTGCAGGAAAATCAGAACCAAGTCACAGAGTTTTACCAATCAATAATGTACAAAATCCTTTGGTGTGGTCGAGAGCACATTCCAGTGGATTTTAGCTTCTCCTTTTAGTTGATTCAGAGGAGATTGTTGTAACCAACAACCTTTATCAGCTATGTCCACTCTGGTTTCCTATCTATGAATTACACTGCCTGCTTTTGTTCTTTTTTTTAAAAAAATATAAATAGTTTGCATACTTTTCAGGAGAAACTTGGGTCCCCAGCCACATATAGACTCTAGCTTTAGATACTCTAATCTCTGGTGATTTATTAATGCATGAACCTAAAGGCCAAAATATAATTATTCAGTAACTAGAAAATAATCATCTCCAAATTATTGCTATATCTCTAAGTACATCCCAGTGTAAAGTGACACCTAGCCTACAAAGCTTGGACTGAAAAAATAATATTTTTTGTTTACATTACTTGAAAATGGCCCTAACAAATAATTAAGCTGTGAAAAGAAAAGAGGAATCTGTACTCAAACTTCATGAAATCATCTTATTTAAAATGCACAATTATTTACTACAGAGGGAAGTTCCCCCTTTACTTAGAGGGAAACAGTATTTACTGGTTTTAAAAATTTTCTTAAAAAAAACAACCTATGATTCTGTTACATGATTGATCAGATACCTAGGTGACATCTTCCTGATCAGAGTCACTGGCAGCTTTCACTACCATTACAAAGCCCTCTTAGCTCTCTGAGAAACTATTTTAATGTATTACTGAGAAATTATATTAAGTGTGGATGGATATTCCTAATGTTCTGCAAATGTTTGCAGAATTAAAGATGGGTAAATTTAATACATGTAAAATATGCAGCTAATGTTCTCTTCTATCCAAAATGCATCTAAATCTTTGACATATAAAAATGATCAGTAAGTCTTCTGGCATTTGCTACATCTATTTGTTTACAACTTATTAATTATTTGATCTATCTATCTATCTATCTCACTTATACATTAGGAAATAAAGCTATGCTATATTTTCTTATATCTGGTTGGAGTTCTAAAATTTTAATGTTTGTTAGTGTTATACCCTTATTATTTTATGTGAATTCAGAATTTTTTCCTAAAAGTAAAATCTAAATATTTATGTATATTCCATCAATGAAGCTGTGATGCTAATTATGTTTGGCTTCTTTGTATGTTAACTTTATTTATATTCTACAAATATTTAAGTTGTTTGTTCCAAATTAAGATTGTTAGTGATGCTAGCCTTTTGCGGGACTGTGTGCATGCATTTCTAATTGTAACAAGGAAAGCATGATGCTGCTGGTGTAGTACTGTCAGTCACAATTATCATCCCAAACTACTGTGTGCAATGAAAATAACTAGACTGTTCTGTCAAATGCCAGACTTTTCTTCAAAATTTTCACCATGGCTATTCTAAGGTGTTTTTTTTTTTTTTTTGTCATTTACAGTTTTGGCTTTATTCTGAAGCATTTGCCACCAAACCCACAAAAATGGCTAATAAGTATCTGTCAAATGAGAGATTTTAAAACATTTTTTCTTTCATTAGTTTTGCATTGCCTTTTTACATTTTGCAGAAGTTCAAATTCAAAGAATAGTGACATGCAGCATTTTTTGAGATGCTAGGACATCTGCTAGAGGCAGGCAGAATTAAATTTATAAATAGACAGCAGGTAACCCAATCTAAAACCCACTCTTTCTGCACATCTTACTTCCTTGAATTGGCCAGAAGGGTTTTATTGGTAGAGATTCCCTCCTGACCTCTTTAGTTCTCCTCCTAGACATTGGATCAGATCAGGCTATTCAGGGAAAAAGTGCATCCTGAAGATGAGGGAACAATAAAGTCAAACCACAAGATGGTTCATGGTGGATGTCTTCAGAGTTTAAAGGAGCTTAAAAATTAGGTCAGAAAGAGAGGAAGTTGTCATAATCCCAATAATTGGATGGGATGAGGAAAAGTATAGCCACAGGCATTACAAATTATGGGTTAGTATTTGTTAGTATTTATCATCTTCTTTGAAAAAGAAAACTATTCATCACGCTTGTGTGGTAGTGAGCAAATAAATGTTTGCTCAAATGATCAAATGAGTTTGTGCTGGAATGGACCTTAAAGATACCTTCTCAAATTCTCTCTCTTCCTTATAAACAAGAGGAAACTGTGGCATAAGGAAAGTAAGGGTTTTATTTAAGTGGCTACGGCAGTGTAAACAGAGACAGTGCCTACGTTGTGGTCTCCGTGGTCTATGTGCTCTGCAGCTGTGTTCTGCTACTCCTGTCAGTCCTGATTTAGCCTCGGGGTCTTACTTCATTAGTTTCTGCTAATGATTGCCTCAGGAACTTAGTGATTTAGAAAGTGAAAAATACTTGGGAAGCCTGAGAACAAAGAACCAGGAAATTAGAAGTTAGTGGTAGGAAAAGTTATGTGTGGGGCTACCTGAAAGAGTATTTTAGAAGCTTAATGTGCAAGTACAGGAGGAGAAAAAGGAGAGAGGAAAATAGAATTCTGAGAAGTATTACTTTATCTGATAAATGATATCTCTTGTCCTAGCTTTTCAGAAGACCTAATTAGCTCTGAAATCCGTTTCAATTCATTTGGCTGCTCCTTTGGATACTATGTTATGAAAAAGAACAAAAAGTTAGAGTCCAATCCAGGTAAAAAGTTTTTTTTTTCGATCTTTTGTGGGGCCTGAGCTCTGTCCCTCAGCTCTTCAGCTCAAGGTGAGCACTCTACCGCTTGAACCACAGTGCCACTTCAGGTTTTCTAGTGGTTTATTGGAGATGAGTCTCACAGACTTTCCTTGCCGGGGCTGGCTTTGAACCGTGATCCTCAGATCTCAGCCTCCTGAGTAGCTAGGATTACAGGTGTGAGCCACTGGTGCTTGGCTCAGGCAGAAAGTTTTGAGATGCCCCATGGGAGTGTATACTTGCCATCCTATCTACATGGGAAGCTGTGATTGGGAGGGTAGTGGTTCCAAACCAGCCTGGGTAGAAAAATGCTTGCATGCATCTCAATGAAAGAGTCTGGACATGGTAGTACATACCTATTATCCTAGCTATGATAGAAAGCATACAAAATGAGAATCTCTGTCCAGGTATGTGTCCATGTAGGAGTGAAACTATCTCTTGTAACCAATAAAAAAAAAATAGAATTCGATGGTAGAGCAGCACCTGCTTAGCAAATGGGAAGACCTGAGTTCAAACCCCAATACTGTCAAAATAACGATAACAATAAAAAAAATGTTTCTTTGGACCAGATGTGCGCTTTAGCAGTCAAAAACTCTCACCTACAATAGTCTACTTATTCAAAGGTATTAGTCACAGTGGAAAACTTAAAGCTAGAATTATATTTGAAAGCACCAAGAATAAAATAATTTTAATCTCAGAAGTTTCAAACACATTGATGGATATGAGTCATTAAAATAGACTACTAGGTTTTACCATTCCAACTGATTTTAATAAATTTTGTTTTCCTTCTAAAGATGCAGTTTATTTTATTCACAAAATAAACACATTTTGATGTTTAGAGAAAAAAGTCAGCTATAGCTAGAAAATCAAATGAACTTTTTAGTGATCCATCAATGCATACACAGCCAGGAAACACAGTCAACATTATTCTTAGTAATTAGTAGGTATCATCATCCAAAGTATTGATTGGCTAAGTTGTTTTCTGTCAATTTTTTTCTTTTTTGTCTCCAAAGAAATGAACACAGTCCCAGAATAAGTGTACAACTAGCTGAGCCTAAATTTTGAACAAAATCATTAACTAAAGTCCATTCATCTTAGCTCCCCATTTTAATGATTAGCTCCATTTGAAAACTAGCACTCTAATTTTCTTAATGCTATTATTGGACTTAGATAAATTCACCTGCTTGCTTAATCAATTTGTTTCCATTTTCTTGTGATTGTTATCTTACCAAAAGTTTCTTACTCCTTCAGGTCTTGAATATAAAATAAGGAAAACATGTTTGTAATATATAGACCTAAAATTAGCCCTTTCTTGAGTTAGCATATGTGAACTGTATTCTCAGTGGGAATTTATTTTGTATTTGCAGTTTGATTTCTAACAGACACACATTTAGAAATAAAGCTTACATAAAAGCATTCCTTATTTATACAACATATTCTTCTACTTTGCAGTCTATCTCAAAAGCTAGAAAATATATATAATATTTTCTCCTTAGATTTTGATACATTTCATGGTTAAAAATTACTAACAGTAATAGTTGAAAGTTGCTATATTATCATATTTCTATGAAACAATACTTTATTTACCTGTATTAGAATCAGAATTAAGAAAAAAGACTTTGGTTACATTTAAACATCTCACTAGGCTATCTACATATACTTAAGTACTTAAAAACAAGTACAGTCATTTAGGTCACAGGGCCACACTAAAGGTACCAGCACAACCATGATCATTGCAGCATTATTTACCATAGCTAAACCAAGCCAGATGCCCCTCGGCAGATGAATGGATGAAGAAGATGTCACACACACACACACACACACACACACACACGAGTTCTATGCCTCCATCAGAAAGAATGACATTTTCCCATTCTTAAGGAAATGGAAAAATCTGGGAAAAATTATATTAAGTGAAGCAAGCCAGACCCAAAGAAATAAAGGTTGCATGGTTTCTCTCCTTTGTAATAACTAGAATATTTCTCCAATATTCTTAGCAGGGGATCACAATAGTCCAATTGCTAAGTGAATAGGACCATATATAATGAAGCATATCAAAATGAAGTCCAATAATTGGAAACATTAGATTCTTTTTATGTCCTGTGGAAAAAAAAGAAAGAAAACAATAATAGGCAGAAGTTTGGCATAACTTAGAACTGAAATTAAAGAAGGAAAAGAAGAGTGCAAAAAGTTGAGAAGCATAAAAGTGTATGGAATAGCCAGAAAGGGTAAGGAAATATTTGTGTATATGTGTGTGTGTATGAATTTTTGATTATGTACACGAGTGGAGTTGTTTTTGAATGACTAGAAGCAGCTGTATTCTGAACTGCATTAAATACTTGTCCATGAAATCAGAGTGCTAGTCTTTAAAAATGGAAAAGCATGAAGTTTTAACTATATCATGATAAGAGTCTAATTTTTAAAGAGATCTTCCTAAACAGTATCAGAAGTGGACAAGGAAACTACAGAACTGCTTAGGGTTTCCTGGCCATGAAGATCCATTTCCACTCACCATGTTGATTTGCTACTTGAGTATCAACTTTTTCTCTCATTTGTAAATGTAGGTAGTAAGAAAAAGTTCATGTTAAGCCTTTTCTAAGGTCTCCTTGTTTGTGACTCCACCTGTCAGTCAAATGGAATTCGATATTAGAAGATCATGACTGGCATATTGGACTAGGCAATGCTCTGAAGGTAGGATGAAAAGGTTGAACAATTTCATATTCATTGTATTTCCTAACCAACGTCCAGTGACAGTTCTGGAGTGATGTATTTCTGAGCCACATTTGTAGTCAACCATAATGACATGTTTTCTCCTCCATGTGTACTGTGATGGGGAGGAGGGGTGGTGTTAAGAAGAGCCTGAGTGAAGGGTAACTGTGAGAGGTAGTACAGATCTTACCTTGCATAATCCCTGCTACTTGTTTCTTGTTTGGCATTCTAGTTGCACTCAAATCTCATGTCTTTGTTGTCAGTAGAGGATTGTTTTTATCTTGGCCACCTGTCCTTGTTTTCCATTTTCTGAAAGCCAGGAGTCTCACATACTCTTAATAATTTTTTCCGTCACTTCTAAGGTCAGCCATCTAAGTTCCCAGACACCTGCTATGAGCTTATTCACTGAGTTTTCTGGTGAATTGCTCTAGTTGGAAGCCTACTCATTCCTTTCCGAATTGACCTGAAAAATTCTCCTATACCATGGTAAAATTACCTGTTAATATCCGTTCTCAGATCTGTGTCTGGAGCTTCTACTCTACTTAGGTATTGTATTGAGGGCTGTAATTTGGAATTCCTTGGTTTTATTTTTCTGTTTAAATTATCAGTTATGTAAAAAATCTTTACATCAACTTTTAAAAATTATCTTTAAGTAGTTGTACACAGGAGTTGACATTCAACAAATAAGTTTATAAATACAATTCATCTTTATCCATGTCACCACTTTAATTATTTTTCCTTCATTCCTTCCAACCCCACTTCTCCCCTCAATTTTCTTAGCTTTGTAAGATGTGCATTGAATTGTATGACTTTTGAATATAAATGATGTCAATAAGTACATTGTATATTGTTTTTATGGAACTAAGCAAATGAGTCCCTTTCTAAGTAGGGAACTATTTAACTTGTACATGAATGAAATATAAAATGATTTTTTTTATCGGTCCTGGGGTTTGAACTTTTGGCCTGGGCACTGTCTTCATATCAAGGCTAGTGCTCTACCACTTAAGCCACAACACCACTTCTAGTTTTCTATGGTTAATTGAAAATAAGAGTCTCATGGACTTTCCTTGCCTGCGCTGCTTTGAACTGCAATCTTCAGATCTCAGCCTCCTGAGTAGCTAGGATTACAGGCGTGAGCCACCGGCGCCTGGCTAAAATGATATTTTACATGGACACAATTTTATAAAACAGTGAAAGTATTTTATATGATGATTAAAATCTTTTTTTTTATTTTTGAAAAAACCGTACAGAGGGGTTACAATTACATGGGCAAGGTAATGAGTACATTTCTTATCAAGCATTGTAGCCTCCTCCTTTGTTTCCCCTTCCCATCCCTTCTCATCTCTCCCCACTTTTTAAGAGAACAGAGGTTGAATTACTTATTTACACATATAAAATATTAGAAAATGTATTAAGGGAAGGAAGAATGAAATGAACAATGTACTTAATTATAAACATTGTTTTCTGTTCCAAAGAATTTTTTTTCAAAATAATGTTATTTACTTTTAATCAAAATATTTCATTTGGAATTGAAAGAAGAGGAAGCAGTTATGGGACTTAAGGGAAAACTCAGATGCTATTGTAACCTCTTGTCTCACTGGTTAAGAGTAAATAGGGGGCTGGGAAGGTGACTCAGTGGTAGAGGGCTTGCCTTCATGCCTGAGGCCCTGAGTTGAATTCCTCAGCACCACATAAGCAAAAAGAAAAAAGCCAGAAGTTGTGCTGTACCCTTGAGCTGAAGAGCTGAGGGACAGTGCCCAGGCCCAGAGTTCAAGCCCCACGACTGGACCCCCCCAGAAAAGAGTAAATAGTTATATTTATATTTATATTATAATTTATATTTATATTGCTATATTTATACTATAATATTATATTACATGTATATATTTATGTTTATATTTATAATATATATTATATGTATATATTTATATGTATATATTATATGTATATATTTTATATTTATAATTTTATACCAACTAAAAGGAAATCTAATTAATAAAATATAAAGTGTGAGTTAATTCACTTTTTTATTATTAACTCACTTATTTTATTGATTAGATTTCCTTTTAGTTGGTACAAAATTATAAATATAAGTGGAGCATCAAGTGATGTTCTCATATATGTACACATTGCATTATATTTAAATCAATTTAAAACTTATCTATCTCATTTATTTCTTTGTAGAAAACTTTTCAAATCCTGTCTTCTAGCTTTTGAAATGTACAGTACATTATTATTATCTATGGATACATTAACATAGTATAGCATACTAAAAATTTCTTCTATCAAATTATGATATACCCCAATCAATTTTTTCTATTGCTCCCTTTTATCTCACTTCAGGCTATGTTAACTCTCACCCTTGTGCTCTTCTCTTCTACAAAACCAAGTTAAAAAAATATTTCTCCTATGAATGAGAGTGTGGGGTACTTGTCTTCCTGTATTTGGCTTATTTCTTATAATATAGTATAATATAAGAGCCCATTTCCATTATTTCTTGCAAATGAGAAAACTGCATTTTTTATGGCTGAGTAGTATTCCATTGGGTATATGTACATTTTCTTTTCTATTTGTCAGCTGTTGAACTGATAGTCATTTATATGTCAGGACTACAATGCACATAGGAATACAGATGTGTTTGTGAATACTAATTTTGTTTCTAAAGATACATGTATTAATGCATTTTATTTTGATGTAACTAGCTCATTATATTTCACATTTGGTCTTCAGCAGAGTTGAGAGAAGCATGTACGGAAATTTTACTTTTCCCAGAAATATTTTTTAAAAATTTTACTGTAAAAGAAAAAAGCCGGAAGTGGCACTGTGGCTCAGGTGGTAGAGCGCTAGCCTTGAGCTGAAGAGCTAAGGGACAGAGCCCAGGCCCAGAGTTCAGGCCCCACGACTGGACCCCCCAAAAAATTTACTGTAAAGGTGATGTATGAAGGGGTTCAGTTACAGGAGGTAATGAGTCATTACAGGTAATGAGTACATTTCCTTTTGAACAATGTTACCTGTTCCCTCATTCTCTTCCATTTTTTTCCCCTCCTGATTTCCCTTCTCCTAAAGTTGTATAGGTCATTGCCATTGTAGTGTCTAATGGATTTCACTGATTAATTGGTTCACACTTTGCCTCATTACTGTGCTTCCCCTTCCCTTCCCCAAATCAGATAAACACTTACATACAAGACAAAGGTACAGAAATTTTTTTAAAAAGTAACTGAAGGTAATAAACCAAAGAAAAGAGAAAACAAGAAAAGAAAAAGAAGAACCACAATACAATAAAAAACCTCTTTCATTTCTTGGAGTTCATTTTGATAAACGTCATTTTATATGATGTTAAGCACATAGCTATTGAGCCCTTGGGATCCTCTCCTAAGAATATCCTCTTTTCTTCTCACTGTGTAAATGTTAAGATTGGTGTTCAAGTAATCATGTACAGGTGTAATTATTTGTCTTTTACTGTCCATTGGGTTTATTTACAGATTTAAATTTATACATTCTAATTACTACAAGTGAGGGGAACCATGCAGTCTTTGTTTCTTTGGGTCTGGTTTGCTTCACTTAATATAATTTTTCCAGGTCTTTCCGTTTCCTTATGAATGGGGCAATACCACTCTTTCTGATGGAAGCATGTAATTCTATTGTGTATTTATACCACATTTTCTTGATCCATTTATCCACTGAAGAGCATCTGGGTTGATTCTATATCTTACCTATGGTAAACAATGTTGGAATGAACATGGTTGTGCTGGTGGCATTAGTAACATGGTTTATGCTCAATTGTATAGATGCCCAGGAGTGGGATTGCTGGGTCATAGGGAACCTCCATACTGCTTTCCAGAGTGGTTGAACAAGTTTATATTCCCACCAACAGTGTAGTAGTGTTCCCCTCAGGCCACATCCCTGCCAGCATCTGTCATTGTTATTGTTAGTTTTCTTGATAATGGCCTTTCTAATTGGGTCAGGTTGAATCTCAATGTAGTCTTTTTTGTTTTTGTTCTTTGTTTTTGTCCATTGTGGGGCTTGAGCTCTTCGCCTGGGCACTCTCCCTCAGCTCTTCAGCTCAAGGGTAGTGCTGTACCACTTGAGCCACACTCAATGTAGTTTGGATTTGCATTTCTTTAATGGTCAGAGAAGTTAAATATCTCTTCATGTGTCTATTGACCATTCTCATCTCTTCTTCCAAGTATCTCTAAGTCTTTTGCCCATTTATTAAATGATTTTCCCAGAAATTTTTATTGGTTCTTTAAAAAATGACCATCTATTTATTTTTATTTTCAAGGTGATGTACAGAGGGATTACAGTTCCATAAGTAAGGTAATAAATATATTTTTTGGTCAAGCTTGTTACTCCTCCCCTTTATTGTCTTACATTTTCCTCCCCTCCCCAATCCATCCCCTGAAAGTTGTACAGATCATTTCCAACATATTGTTTTGTGAGTATCACTGCTGCATTGTTTTCCCTTTGTCTCACCAAAGATGTTTATTAAATTGGCTCTGGTGTATAAGTGTCATCCTACTTCTCCCTCTACATTCCTTACTCTGTGGATACTCACTGAGTATCTTGTGACAATGTTCAGGGTAGTATAGGACATCTATGCTATAGAGATCAGAAGTCTTCAGTTGTGTCCCAACTTAGATGCCAGCAGTGTTTCTAAAAAGTCTCAATCATAGTTTGGTCCAGTAGAAAATAAACAGCATGTGAAAGCAGATCATACTGCAACATCAGGCATTTGTGCCCATACCTAGTATGACCTCCAGCCTCTTGGGAGCTGCATCTCATTAAGTCCTTAATCAAGTCACCTCTCTTCTCAAGTCTCTGTCTCCTGCGCATCCATCATATGCAGCCTACTGATTCTTGGGATTGTTCTTTCTCTATTTCTACATGGAATGTGACTACTCTTTTTTTCATAGTGGAAAGGAGTTTGGGTTATTGTTGCTTATTTTAGCCTTCAGTTTAGGTAGTGAAATACTGAGGGATATATTTGAGGTCTTGAACACAAATAGAAAGAGGCATGTGGTTACTGGTGAAGACTAAACAAAGACTTGGAACAATACAACTGAGATCTATATTTTATATAATTGTCCAGTTTCACTGTAGCCACCACAGCTAGCTTGCTTACTCCAAGGGAGTGTCTGGTCTGTTCATGCTGGCTCCTCTGGTGCTGGATCTAATTGGAGCTGACGTCTACTGCTTGACTCCCATCATACCGTATGTGAGTCAGTTCATCAGGGCCACTTCATTTGTCTGACAGCAGCTCCCAGTGAATTTGAAAATTGGTTCTGACAATTTGTTTTTTAACCTCAAGGCTATGTCCCAGTTACCTAGGTGAGTTTGACAATTTGATGTTTCTCTTCATAATTAGGGATGGTTTAGGATAGTCAGCCTCTAAGCTATTGGCCCCTTGGAGAAATGTTAGGGAAGCCCCTGGCTGAGATTAGAAAGGAGAAAGTCCAATTTTCTTTAAATAGTTGTAAGTTGAGTTGAGTCATTTGTTATACTGGGTGGTCTGGGAAGGCAGATGGAAAAGACAAAGCTTTTGCCTCAGGGCTAAAATATATTTACACAAATTCACTGTAAAAGTGTAAAATTTCAATGTGGAGTTCCTTACCAGAGGGGTTTTCTAGCCTAAACTTTTGTTTGGATTTTTTTTTTGCCACATGAAAAATACTTTGTTTTTCTCACTTGTTTCTAAACCTGGCCTCACTACTTTCTCTCTTGAAATTAGCATTTTATGATTTCCTTTCTTTGACACCTTATGTATTATATTTCCTCTCATTAGTATGGGATGGTTTTCTTTTTTACCTACGTCTTTCTGTTACTGTTATAGACTTTAGGTCACATTCCTTGACATGTCCCTATTAGGATAGGTCTATAGGACTATTAAGACCATATATTTCTAACTCAAATAGACTAAAATAAACAAAAAATACTTATTTTTCTTCACAACTGGAAACATAGGCCTCAGGCTAGTTACTATCTGACATTCTGGACACAAATTTCTAGCAGTTGTTTTCTCTGGCTATCTCAGCCTCAGGATAATAGTCAGAGTTGTTTACTGGTGGTCACAGATGGAAGTGACATGACTATGGCTGTTCCATCAAGGAACAAACTTTCTAGGGGGAAAGAAATTATGTCATCTCTCCCAGTAGACATTTCTTCTGGCTTCATGGACAGAAAGTAAGCTCAGATACTTTCTCCCTCACCCATGAAGAGTCAACATGTAAAATGGTTAGCACAGAACAGAGATTCTCAAACTGTAGCCCTAGGCTAACAACATCAGCATCAATTTTAAACTTTTTAAAAATGCTAAGCCGGGCACCAGTGTGTCATGCCTGTAATCCTAGCTACTCAGGAGGCTGAAATCTGAGGATTGCAGTTCAAAGCCAGGAAAGTCCATGACAATCTTATCTCCAATAAACCACCAGAAAACTGGAAGTGGTGCTGTGGCTCAAGTGGTAGAGCTCAAGCCTTGAGATGAAGAGTACAGGGACAGCGCCCAGGCCCAGAGTTGAAGCCCCACAACTGACAAAATAAAAACCAGAAAAACAAAGCTAATTATCAGGTTCCAAATTGTATAGTTCTATAAAAGATCCAGGACTCAGCAATCTTCCCATTAACAAACTTGTGATTTTGATTCAAGTTCGTGCTTTACTTCCACTAATGACTTGGCTCGAATGGATTTAGGAAAGGTATCAATATGACTCCTCCAACATCTCTTGCAAGAAAATAATGATTTGCTGATGTCATGGAGAGAGGTCTACAAGGATGCTCTGGGGCTGAAGAGCATGAGCGAACAGGCCTTGTTTGCAGGTATCTTCTTTAAAGACACAGATGGATTCAGAGAAAAAGACATATGGGACTGTTCTCTGCTGGTTATACCAGTGTCATCAAGAAGCATCCTATGGCCTCCTTTCTCAAAAATGTCATGGATTATAAGAAACACCACCAATTAATCACTGCTATACATGTTAAACTGTACAAGATTTCCGGGCTGTTACAATGTGAACACTTTGGAAATAAGAGAACAAACCACTCTCTTGGGCTGGGAATGTGGCTTAGTGGTAGAGTGCTTGCCTAGTATGCATGGAGCCCTGGGTTTGATTCCTCAATACCACATAAACAGAAAAAGGCAGAGTGGTGCTGTGATTCAAATGGTAGAGTGCTAGCCTTGAGACAAAGAAGCTCAGGGACAGTGCCCAGGCCCTGAGTGAAGAGTTGAAGCTTCAGCTGACGTCAGTAATCATACCTGTAATTCTAGATACTCAGGGGATTAAGATCTGAGGTTCACAGTTTGAAGCCAACCTAGGCATGAAAGTCTATAAAACTCTTATTTGGATAGTTATCCAATTAACTATCACAAAGCTGTAAACAGAACTGTGGCTCAAACAGTAGAACTCTGTCCTCTCTGAGTTCAAACCCCAAGAGTTCACACACACACACACACACACACACACACACACACACACACACACAAACACACACACACACCTGTGCTGACAAGAATTGATGCTGCTACTTAACCAATGACCTCAGATGTGATCTTCAGAGTAACAAAAGTATTTCATGTAATTTATTTTCATCAAATGCTTTTTAGTTATTTCGAACCTACTCACCTGATGCTCTGCCCACCTGAAAGGTATATATTTTTATTTCTCAGTATGTTTTTCTGCTTTAAAAGGAAGGGGGCGGGGAAAGAGCTGCTAGTGTGTCTTATCTGATGATCACTGGAAACTCTTTTAGAACCTGCTAGGATTTAACCATTTGTGTCCCCCACAGAGATGCTCTTAGGAGGTGAAGCCTCTGGGAAGTGATTAGGTCATGAGCAAGGGGTCCTCAGGAATAGGAATTATGCTTTATAAAAGAGGCACCAGAGACCCAAGTGAGAATACAACAATGAGCCATCTTTGTGAAAGAGGAGGCAAGCCCACACCAGACACTAAAGCTAATGGCACCTTGACGTTGGGTTCCCATACTCCAGAGCTGTGAGAATGTGTGTTAGTTATTTATGGGCTATCTAGCTTATGGTGTTTCCGTTACAGCAGCCAGATTACAACAGACCCTTTGTTGAACCCATAAGCCAATTTAAGGCCTTCAAATCCATAGCTATAGCCTATGATGAATTTTGCAAATAAAAAAGTCTTAATTGTATTGTATAACAGATCTGCATGAAATTTAAATGTTAGAGGTAAACATAATGCTAGCATTTATTTGTCTCTGTCATATAAGTTACTGATTTTAATGGAAGCAGTACTGCTTTCTGACCTAGATAAAGTTTATACAGCAGCACATATAAAAAAGATAAATGGACATCATACAAACTGTGATTTGAAGCTTGAAGATGAGTGAAATTCTGTTATAATATTGTATGTGAAGCATTAAGTGATCTTTTATGTTTTGAGTGCTAGTGTCCAGTTATCATCATGGAATCCTGAATGCAAAAGGGATCAACGTAGGATTTCAGGTAGTCTTCTGTCCCCAAAGCAGTAGACTTCCTTTATACAGCAGAGATAGTCTTCCTTATTTTTAAATCCTTCAACATTTCAATGCTTGATTACATTCCTTTTGCTGGTTTTTCCTTGTATCTAATCAAATTCTTCTAGACATCAGAAATAGCAGCTGTATTAAGAGAGAACTTATATTTCATATAATTCAGCTAATAACATCCTGAATCACCATCAGGCTGTTTTCCAAAGTACTGAATCATTCTACCATTCTACTAGTTGTAAAGGACGTTTCCAATTTGCCACATTTTTGCAATGCTTCTGTCTTGCTTTTTAATTTTATCCATCTGTAGGAGTGCAAAGTAATACCTTATTATGACTAAATTTCACTTTTGTTATGACTAACAAGGATGAATATCTTTTCATGTGCTTACTGATCATTTCTGTTTCTTCCTTAGAGAAATATCTCCTCTGATTTTTAACTGCTTTTAATTGGGTTGTTTTCTCATTACTGATCTGTCTTCTTTGTGCATTCAAAGTATGAATCTCCTATAAATTCTATCACTTGGAATAGTTTTCTCATTGTTTGAGTTGCCTTTATACCATTTTATCAACAGTGTTCCTTTCTCCACCTCTCTCCTCATACTCTTGGTTACCATGCTTCTATTCTCTGTTTCTATGAGAAGATGCCTCTTTAAAATGTCCAAAAGGAAACTGGGTACCCGTGATTCATTCCTGTAATCCTAGCTACTCAGGAGGCTGAGAGCTGAGGATTGCGGTTCAAAGCCAGCCTGGGCAAGAAAGTCTGTGAGACTCTTATCTCCAATAAACCACAGAAAACTGTGAGTGATGGTGTGGCTCAAGTGGTAGAGCACAAGCCTTGAGCTGAAGAGCTCAGGGACAGTGCCCAGGCTGATATCAAGCCTCATGACTGGAAAAAAAACGTCCAAAAGGAATAGTACTTAAATAATATTCTAAAGTGTTTGGTCATATTTTAAATTACTTAAATATTGGAATAGGGGAAATTAGATCCACCCTATATCATTCCTTGTGCTTGTTAGCTCCCATATTATAGGTTTTGTTTTGTGTGGGGTGGGGGGAGTACTAGAATGACAATCTATCATGTCTCTATCCCTTCTTAATTTTTATTTTTTGGGCAGAGTCTCAGGTTTTTACTTGTTGTTGTCCAGAGTCTATGATCCTCTTAAGTATAGTCTCTCACATAGCTAGAGTGATAGGTGTATTTTATTATATTTGACTTGCTTTTTGAGATAAAGTCTCACTAACATTTGTGCAGGCTGGCTTTGAATCACCATCTTCCTGTCTTTGCCTCCCAAGTAGCTCACAATTCTTCAGCCTCATGCTTTTTTCCATCTTCTTTCCTGCCCAAATCAAAATTTCCTGTTTCAACAATTCTGTAGCTTTCAAAGACACAATTACTGAATTACATTTTGTAATTAATGAAGTTGTTTAACAGTGATGTTTTGTAGGCATTTCATTTGACATGCATTAACTTTGATATAACAGTTTTCTGGCTTCATTCATTTTGTGAGTGGTTGTCCCGGGGCTTTAACTCAGGGCCTGAGCTCTGTCCTTGAGCTTTTTTCTCAGGGCTAGCACTCTTCTATTTGAGCCACAGCTCTGTTTCCAGCTTTTTTTGTGGTTAATTGGAAATAGGAATCTCACAGATTTCCCTAACTCAGTCTCCTGAGTTAGCTTTTAAGCCACCGGAATCCCGCTTTTTGTAATTTTCCTTTTTATAATGAAAAACTATGTCATTATGTCATCATAGAAACATTCACACATTTTTTTTGGCTCTGGAAAAGATCATATGCTCTGGGGATATGATAAATTCCTTTATACTGAAATTAATCCTCCAGCCCCTTGTCATCTCTCTTTTTACCAGTATTTTTATATGGTTAACGTTACCACTACCTTCTACTTCTCACATTAATTAATAAGGTACATCAGAACCTCACAGAATTAATATCACTGGGTCCAAATACAAAGGGCCTTTGTTTTCTGGTCCATCATTCAACCAGATCATAGAGAAAGATGTACTATTCATTAGAATTGTAGAGGATCTAGCCATACTTTAATAGATCCCATACCTGTATAGATGGGGTACAAAGATGTCAGTTTGGAATTGCTCAATATTATTTTTTTTTCAGGTATAGGATTTTTTGTGTGAAAGAAACAACCAAACATATCCAAGAACTTTATCTCAGCTTCACCATAATTAGCTCTTGTTTCACTTGCTAATGGCCTGGTTACTCACCCCTTTCCAATGGGCCTCTAGTTATTTTCACAGCTTACTGCTCTGTGTGTTTATATCTACACTCAGGCTGCAGGTGATAATTGCCTCCTTATCACTTTGTTGCTGCTTACTCTCTAAGAATTTTTCTAAGTTTCTCCAAGGCTTTTTCCACTTCTATCTCTTCAAGAGTAGGTTAAATTCCATTTGGAGAAATATCTCTTTAAGCACTTATTGTCTTTCTTACCAGTCCTTTTTCAAATTTTTATATGTTAATTTTGCTTTATTTTCTTTGTACATTTATTGTTTCCTTCATGTCCTGGCATTGGTCAGTTGTCAGTGCAGTTTTTATTTTGACATTTCCCATCTATGCAATGTACCTAGTTCTGACTAAATTTTGCGGACAGGCCTCTCTCCTTCATCCTTCCGCTCTCCTTCCCAAAACAATCTCGCCCATCTTCAATGTCTCCAAGTTTCTCAACAATTTCTAATGTTTTCTTAAAGGAATCTGTATTTTCATTCAACACAGCACAATCAAGCTATATTTAACATCTCTTTTGGGCACAGAGATTTCATATGATCAGCTTAACAAACCATACTTGCCTGCTCCCTGTGCACAACATACCATGAATAGAGAAGCACATACTCGAAGGTAGTCACTTTAGTCTTTTATATTTTAATGCTGGGTCAAAATACTTGACATAATCAACTCACAAGGAAAGGATTATGTTGATGCATAAAAGTATCTAACCAGGGTCACTTGCTGCTGCTGATTTTGGGCCTGTGGCCAGGCAGCACATCATTCTAATGGAAGAGGTTGACAGAGGAGTTGCTCACCTTCTGGTAGCAAGAAAGATAAGAAGTAGAGAGGAAAGGCCCAATATTCCTTCAAAGATGCAGCCCTACTCCCTAAGGCTCTCAAACTAAACTGCATCTCTTAAATGTTTCAGCCTCTTCTAGTATTATAAGTTGGGTTCCAAACTTTTGACTACTGGGCCTTTGAATGATATTTTAGATCCAATTCATAGCAATTGCTAATTTAATTCAGTATAAAGCTATTGTCTCACAAGTAAATTAAAAATTACAAATTGTACTGCTATGAAAGAAAGGTAAATTGTATTATAAGTCAGTTTATCCATTTAACCTACAAGATCAGGAAGGCATCATAAGAGACTTAAGAACTTAAGTATGAATAAGAGGAGGGAAAATCTACTCCAAGCAGAAAAAACAAAACGTTGTTTAGAATGACACGTTTCATTTAAAAGTTTGCGTTTCACACTATGAAATATTTTTTGTTATTAATGATGGAAGATGTTGGGTATCTTTTAGTTGCTTAGTGACATTTTTAACTACATAAAATTTTAGTAAGTGACTGGAAGAAAAATAGAGAGTATCTTACTACATAAAATCTTTCTACATGTTGTTTGTCTAATAAAATATTACCAGAATTTATTGACAAGTATTTATTTCTACAAGTGATCTCAAACAAATTACTTGTGTCATGTCTTTTACTATTGCTTGTCCCATAATTGGAGCTATCTTGCCCCATGCCATTCCATTATTTTCTTGTTCTATATTAGTGGCTCTTGAGCTAGAATGCTCATTTGGATAACTTTATCTATCTTATAAAACTCAAGATCACCTAATCAAGTCCAGAATTACTGAGTAGAGCACTCAGAGATTCAAACAATTCACATTAAAAAATCTATTTGGGCATTTACAATTTTTTTTAAAAAATCACCAGGATTCCTGCTCTATTCTTAGCTATACAGCCATACACAAGTTAATTCCCTGAGGCACATTTTCCTCAGAAGTAAATCAGAATCATAATGGTACATTTTAATTTTTATATTTAAGTATTTGTACAAATGATTTGCCATTCAACCAAATAGTTTATGAATATAATGCATCTTGATCAAATCATTCTACCCCATCCATCCCAATCTTCAACTTTCTTAATTTTGTAGAATGTGCATTGAACTTCAGGATTGCATTCTTGCCCACTTCCCATTTATCTTACAGAGTTTGTTATCACTATCATTTTTTAAAAGGTACTCAACCCTGATTTCATATAACATATTTGCACAGGAAACACATCAATGGAAGAAAATGGTAGTTCTAAGGACTTTAGAAACTTAGGACTGTCCCAAAGATAGGTGGACCTCTAATGAGTCAATTAGTTTTGATTTGTCGGTCACTTTCTGAGCTGTCCTCTACTGCAGGGCTGTGGTATCATGGATAATTGTAGTTTTACACCTTGCCTCCATGTGCTCTTTTGCCTTCTTTGGTCATGTCTTCTATCCCCTAGGTTGGTATGAGATGCTCACTCTTCTGACTTTTAATTTCCTTAGGACAAAGGAAGGTCTGTAAATTAGGGTGGCAATCAGAATACTTCATGAGTATGGTAACTATTTTATATGTTAGCAGAAGACCCAGAAATATAAGCAAGAGTCCCTTTTTAGTCATTGATAATACCAGGAGACAGTTTTCTTCTTTACAACTGCTAATAGAACAAATGATAAAAGTTTGGATTTCTAAGGGGGTATTTTCACCGTCAAATGAGAGAACCTGCTGAGAATGACAGTATGCAGAAGAAAGCAAAGCCAAGAGAACAAGGCAGAGATGTAAAGAGTCATTTCTGAAAACACTGTGGACTTTCCAAATGTTATGCTGAAGAAGTCTCTCATCAAATCTAGCTACCATATTCTATCTATCTATCTACCTATCTATCATCTATGTGGCTTATTTTGAGGTAGGTTTCTGTTACTTAAAAAAACAGTGTTCTGTAACATACATCTGTGCATTTTCATCACAATATTAACTTTTTTTCCAGGACACTCTGAGTTTAGTTTGAAGACCAAGGAGAAAGGCTGTGATTTCGATGGTTTAATAACCCAGAGAAGTAAGAGAAGTAGTATAGATGGGGATAAAAGCAGGTTGGAACTTGCTGTAGCTCTCCTTGTATTATGATTATGAAAGAACAAGTGCACTCGCATATTTAAAGTGAATGAATTAGAGAGATTTATCTAAAACAGCTTAAAGTTGATTTATTCCCTGAGCTGCTCAGAAAATTTGCTGTTCCCTTATTATGATCTTAGATTTGTGTGAGCCTGTTCCTTCCATTAAGTGAACAGTCTTAATAAAAAATACTGGTCTTATAACTTCAGTAAAGCTTTCGCCTTATAGTAAAGCTTCACAATATTGAATTCTATTGTGAACAGAACTCTGTTTAAAGCAATACTGAATACAAACTGGAATAGGGTTACAAGTGACATTAACAGTTAATAAAAAATCACCCTTGTAGGTATAGAAGCCATCCAAGAAAAAGTGGAAGGAAATGAAAATAATTATGTTATGCTAGTTTAGGTTAGAACTGAAGTAATTATTCTGCATTTGAAATATAGATCAGCTGTCCTTGATGTAATTTTCTATGAGACTTATTAATGCACAGTATTTTTTTCATGTCAAATTAGTAAGAACTACAAAGTAGAGAGGGGGACCTGAAAAAGAGCAAAGGGCATAAAGAATATTAAAGGCACAAGGAAAAAACATAGGAAAACCATTAGCCTTTCTTGTACCATCTATTGTTTAAAATGTGCCAAAATGTGAAGGCTATCTTTATATCGGTATAGTACAAAGAAATCGTTCTGCACTCAATTCATGTCCAGTTTGACTACTCAAAGAAAAATAGAAAGTAGAGTTGTGATTAAATAAGAAGAGCAGCATTTTTTTAGAAAGAAAGTTGAACCACTTGTATCATAACTGTTTCATGATTTTGGCCATGAGATACATCTAGGTGTGCAGGGAAAAATTGGACTAAGGTAACACAGCCACCTAGCTGGCATTCTTTTGAGTCTAGTCAACAATTTATTTCCCTCTCTGAAATATTCACCAATGAGGAGTAGCAAACTGACCAGGAAATGCTCTTAGCTGTGACATATTTACAGAATCCCCACATTAGATATTTTGCCAGTGGTATGTGTCAGTCTAAGCATGCATTCTGGATCTGGAAATGACCATAGCATGAGCTTAGGAAACAACTCCTTTGAGATGGACCTCTGCCAAAACTTCAGTGATCACCTGACCTCCAAACCCTGCCGGACTATCCTGCTGGATAGTCCTTGGATTGATAGAGCTGAAGCAACAACCTCAGCCCTGAGCTTTGTTTCTCTCTCTAGTGTAGGCAGACCTCTGTCTTAGAGATTTCCTAATGTGACTGAAAACAAAGCCTTCTTTCACAAGATATAGCATTGTATTAAGCTTTTTTCCTAAGACTGTCTCATTAGAAAATTAGGAAAGCACAATCACCAAAGAAGATGAGAGGTCCCAACCATACCCAAGCCAGCTTCTCATCTGAGCTTCTAGGGCAGCCCTGAGAGATTAATTTCATTCTTCATACCTTTTTTTCCCAAGTAAGTTCTACCCCCTCTCCTTTACCTTCCCTAAATTTGTCTCTACATCTTCCTCCATCTTCTCTCCTATGATGAAAGCTATGTAATCTCCAACTCGTTGGCAACTTCCTTGAGTTGTGTATTTCATGCATACATTAGGTTTAGCCTTAACTCTTGAGAGGGGCAGGAAGGGGATCACCTCCTTTTCCCTCATATTCCCCCCCCCGCCTGTCAGAGATGCTAATTCAGAGTCAGGTCTAAGTGTTACCCTCATATTTTATTATTTTTTCTCTAGTATACCATCTCACAAGCAATGTACACTGTTCAGTAGTACCGTAGTCTTTTGGAAGTATGCAGATCTTTATTTTGTAACAATATTAGGGCTTTAATTCAGCCTGGGTGATACCACTGAGCTTTTATACCCAAAGTTAGAGTTCCACCACTTAGGTCATAACTCTACTTCTGTGTGTGTGTGTGTGTGTGTGTGTGAGAGAGAGAGAGAGAGAGAGAGAGACTAATTGGAGATTAAGAGTCTCAAGGACTTTCTTGCTTTGGGCTGACAATCTTCAGATCTCAACGTCATGAATAGGTATAAGCTACCTGCCCCCAACAATACTGGCATTTTAAATGGAAATTTACATTTGTACAAAAAATAGTACCTAATGCCATAAGGATAGAATTTCATGTAAATTCTATGGGAGCAGGAGACTCAAAAGAAGGAAGAAATTCGAAGAAGTCTAATAAGGAATAGAAATGTTACTTATTCCCCAAGGATACCTTTATTAGCTTTCAGAATGGCTGAGGAGCAGCTCACTCCAAAGCAGCCAGCAATACTGGGGCTATAGGAAAGACCTTTCTAATACATTGATATCAAGAACGTGGTCTGCTTGGATCTGAGGAGACAGTGAGAATCTGGAGACAACACTACTTTTGACAAACTGCCACCACCTCTGAAGCCTTGGATATGGACACCCTATACAGTGTTGGGAGGATGAAGCCGTCCTTTGCTACCTCCACACAGCTCCTTTATCTGGAATTCCTTATCTTCTCTGTCATCCTTGGCCATCTGTGACTCTTATAGTTATTCAATGAATACAAATGCATATATATATATATATATATACGTATATATTTTTCCTTATGAAATTATAGGATCTGACTATGAAACACAGCACAATTGTTTGAAGTTCATATAATGATTTACATACTAGTGCTATCCGCCCTACACACACAAGAAGTGGAACCACCCAAAGAGTCCCTAAAGTCACAACTGAATAAATGAATATTTAAGCATTCTGGATGCTAAATATACACCTGAGATCTCATTTTCTCCTTAATCAGAAATTGCTTCAGGGAAGAAGCTTCTTTGCCTTCTGGAATCCAACATCAGCCAAGTGAACTTGGCATCTTGGCAGAAATCAAGGATAATCTGACTCTTGACAATTGTAAATAGAGAACATAAAATTTAAATGTAAGAGATACAGTTGCCTACCTGTTGCTGTGAATTTTAAAAGGAATTTAAATTTCAATGGACATTTCTACAGCAAAATAGGAATTTGCTTAGACTTTTTTCAAAGGTATACCAACCATGACAAAAAAATCTAGCTGAATGAAGAATCTTTCAGAAGATTTAAAACCCATGATGAAATTTTCCCATCGATATTAATTTCCTATTTAAGTATATGTATATTTGCATTAATTCCTGTTTAGATAGAATTCCTCAGATTTCTTCCACAACCAGTACATATTGCTTTATGGATATAGGATTCAGTTTATAGATATATCTTTTCCCTAAGCTTTTTTTTTGGGGGGGGTGTTACTAGACATTCTACCTTTATATTCGAACCAACCTAGGAATCCCTATGTAATTGTCTCTTGTGTTTCTGTGAGTGTATTCAGATTTCTGTTGATCATTGATTGTTTGGGGGATGGATCTAAAATTGTAAGCACTGGCCTTTCATGTCAATCATAAAATTCTGAGTACAAAATTCTGAGACTATTTCATTGTTTACAGTGTATTCCTGGCAGAGTGATAATAAGCAGTCTGACTGCTTTATGGATTTGTTTGTCCCCTGAGCAAACTTAAAAGAAGGCATAGTAAAGGTATATTGGTTTATTGAGTGAATGAAAGGTGACTGCTACTCTGGTGTTCTCTGTTACTAGGTACTTTTTGGCTTTATATATTTGAACAGTTTTCAGAGTCAGACTTTTTGTTCTCAGTAATGCTAAGTACATTTTTCTTAGCAAATTTTTATTCAAGAGATCATACAGAAACCAAGGGAGACTGTTATATGTGAAGATCATTTGTAGTTTTAAATATACTTTATATTGGGCTGGGATGTAGCTCAGTGGCAAAGCGCTTGCCTAGCAAGTGCAACGTCCTGGGTTCGATCCAGTATATATATATATATAATATATATATTATATATATACATATATATATATACTTTATATTAAAAGAAATGTAAAATGCACAAGCCTAATTTATGCAAATTAACAATTCATAATATAGTGTCCACATAATAATTACACAACTATACTTATTTTCTTTCACTTGCAAACAACTAACAATTGCTACTTTTCCCATGGGGTATTTGATCAGCTTTCTAAATCTTACATTTATTATTAGGATATCTTTTATTAGGAATCCATTTATGCATTTTCCATGAGTATTGGGATCAAGGCACAGACAAGTGTTGGGAGATAGTTCATTTCTTTCTGTATTGCCTCCTCTCTGAATAATTTTGAGCCAACCTTCTTAACTTTTTAAAAAAACTAATGAGAAAAAATTTCCTTTCAAGATTCTTCACTAACGATGCAGCCAGCACTCACCCACATAATAATTAAATGTCATTTGAACGGAAGAAAATGTCATTTGTACAGGATATATTTTCTTCTTTCCCGGAGATGAGCCCCCAAAATGGGAAGCTTCCGAAGAGGACAGCTGTTGATGTTTAGAATATTAACTCTAATCCCACATGCTTCTTGAACAGCTTTTCACAAAACCTCTCAGATCTGTCCTGAGTGCCATTGTAGACGGTCCAGAAGAGTGCCAAGCAGAATGATGAGGCTTCTATGTTTGCCAGTTATGGGACTCATTAAGGATATGGGATGGGGGCAGGGTTTTAGAAGACAGTACATTAGAAGGTACCTAGATCACATGATGTGTACTAAGATGGTGGCAAAGAGGTAGGAAGGCGTGCACACATCAGGGAGTGGCTGAAAAGTGATGACTGACTAATATTTACTCAGAATACAGGAAAAGGAAGAGGAAAATGGAGATATCCCCTAGGCAGCACAGTCTTTGTAGTGGAATAAGACATTCTAGAGGATGAAGGGCCTTTGAAAAAATATAAGAGCTTAGCTTTGTTCTTATTGAGTGTGAGGGTTCTATGACTTCAGATACCCAGGAGGTAGATGGGTATCTTACTCACTGAGGCTAATGAGTAAGACAGCTTCTAAGAGGTTCATCATACAGTCTGAGACCAAAAAAAGAGGGCTGAGGATGGAACTCTGAAAGAATTCTGATGTCTAAACCTGATCAAAGGAAAGAAGTGCATGAGGAGGCCACTAAGAATGCATCCAGAGAAGAGGTCAAAGCTAGAAGAGTGTGTTATGGTGGGCAGACAGGATGGTGGCTAATACTGGTATCTAATACTGTAGATTCCAAAGAGGTGGACTCAGAGGGACTTACTGGATTAAGATGAGGTTGCCAGGGGCTACAGAAGCAAGGGTTGATGAAAGCCAATTACTGTAAGGAATGTAAGGATGCCTTATGTCTAATAAAGTAGATATGAGGGATTTACAAAAAGGTAACAATGCTTGATAAGAAATGTACCCGTTATCTTGCCCATGTAATTGTAACTCCTCTGTATAGTATTCTCACAATTAAATAAATATAATAAAAATAAAAAAATAAAAAAAGAATTGAAGTTAATAAGGAGCAAGGAATAGAGAATGTAGTTGAAATCATTAGCTACTTGAATGTGCTTTTTTTTTCCTTTGATAAGGGAGAGTTCCCAGTGTCTAGATACAGATACAAGGAAGTAGTAAAGAAATAGAGATAGAGAAGAGAAGAGAATAAACAGAGGACAGGTAGGGTCATAGAGAAAGTAGAAACCCCGGGGATCCAAGGAGGAAGAGGAGGAGGAGGAAATAGTTCATCCGAGTAATGGATATAATGGGAAGTGGGTACATTCTCTCAATAGCAGGAAACTCTAGTTGTTTTCTTCTTTGCTGGTCATCTTTTTTTCAGTTAAGTAAGAAGAGAAGCCATCTGCCCAGAAACACAAGATGAGTTTGAAGCATTGAGGTTACTACTTCAGTAACTGTCTTTCTGGAACATAGGAAAGAAGAGAATCATAGAGAACATAGCATTGCCAGGCAAAATTAAGAATGCATCAGTTTATCCTAGCAGTCCTCTGCCTTTTCTGATATTCTTATCACAGTCTCTCACATACAAAAGAAAATAGCCTGCCTGATGCAGAGTTTAGTACAACACTTATCTTATGTGTGTCTTCTTTGTGTCTTAGCAAAATACTCTACAAGCAGCTTCCAAATTCATTAAGCGACACCAAGGAAGAAAAAAAATCCCCCAACACCTTAGGAAAGTGAAGACTGAATCTATGTATATATCTATTTTTAACTAGTAGAATATGTTGTTCCATGAATGAGACATTTTAAAATTAAGTTACTCAATGCTCGATAGGCAATGTATTCATTACCTTACTCATATAACTGTAACCCTCTGTACAGTATTTTTACAATAAAAATATATATATAATTATTTCTGAATTGGATATTAATCCTATGACTATTTAGCATTATTAGTGACTCAATGTTGTTTAATTCTTGGGAACTAACAAAACAAAATGTCTAGATTTGCAAAAACCGCAGAGACCTCAAAGGTAGTGACTGTTCCAAAGATCTGATACCTTATGAAGCCATCACCTACTTTTTCTGGAATCTCTCCTCTGTCTTTTGTGGAATCCCATATGTCATATGTACTGTGAACCTAATCCTCATGGGGCCAGTAGAGAAAAAGTCAGGCATGAAAGCCTCCTTGCTCAATACCAGATGCAGGTAAACTGTTAAGTAGTAGTAGTAGTAGTAGTAGTAGAGCCGGGTGCTGGTGTCTCATGCCTTAATCCTAGCTACTAAGGAGGATGAGATTTGAGCAACATAGCTCAAATCCATCTAGGGCAAGAAAGACCACATGACTCTGTTTTCAATTAACTAGCAAGAAGCTAAGCTGGAGGTATGGCTCAAGTAATAAAGTACCAGCTATGTAAACAAGCTGAGCAAGTAAGAGCCTCTGAGTTGGTTATGGTGATTAAAAAATAGTAGAGTGGAAATAAGTGATTATTGTGTCTGTATAATATTCACATAAAAAACAATAAAACTTTTAGTGTCTTGTGCCTTGTGGGGAAAATTATAGAGAGAAAATTATGAAAATTAAGGTTTACCTTTGAATTAAATATGGCTCATATTTTGTATTCAAGCTTTCCACTTTGATCTGTGAGGAACTAGATGCAATGTAACTTCCCATCAGCATCTTTATGGCCTGATTGATTCTTTGAAAGGCAACTTTGGAAAGAAAGCCACAGAGGAGTGGTTCTCAAAGACACTAGTTTTAGACTACTGATGTTTCTTTTGAAGCCTGAGGCTACTCCAGCAGTAAGTTCTTCAACATGTAGACCGATTTCCAACTGGAGATAGAAAATGTATCCTTGCTCCTTGTTTCTTAATCGGGGGATTATCCTGGTTCTGTGCAAGCCACTGTGGGAAATGAATGAATAACTCACTGTCTTGAGCCCTTTGGACCTGAAAAGGATAAGGCAGGAAGGAAAAAATAAGAGCTATCCAGGAGGAGAAGGAGAATAACATTCTATAGAAACATAGTTCTTTGGAATCATGTGGAAGTTTTTTGCTCACTGGCAAATTTAAGTCAGTTTCTTCTCTGGAAAAGAGATGCTGGTGATGCTTTGCCATCTGAAAGTATTTTTCACAGGAAAATTAGAGTTTAGACTTGATGGCATTTTATACCAAATCAATACTCTCACTTTGTCCATTGCCATGACTAACTTAGTGGAGTCTTTACACTCATACTCAAAGTCCACACCAGTGACCTGGGTAATTATTTTAATCAATTTTCTTTTTTTTGTGCTGGCCATGTTTTATTTGTCATTTTAATCAATTTTCAATGAACTGTTACCTACTCTGTTAGCATACCAGTAAAGAAGCAATGTGAGAACAGTTCCTGTGCCCACATTGATAGCATGCTTATAGACTCTACATGGAAATCAGTGTGTCCAGATTAATACCTCTTTCTATGCTTAACTCATATGCATACAGGTACGAAAATAGAAGGTCTGTGTGCTTTAAAATTATAGATATATACACAGAATTGAGTGATAAATACCAGATTTGGGATGACAGTTAAAGTTTGCAAGAAAGAAGGTCTGGTAACGCGGAATGAAAAGAAGTGACCAGAATCTGGAGAGATTTAATGACTTGTTCATGGGTACAAAGCAGGTGAGAAGCTAGTGAGCAGGGGTCAGTACTTTTCATTATATGAATACTACTCCCCAAATGGAAAACTTCTGAGTCCTCCATTTGTTCCTGCCTGTTTCAGACACAATATGACAGGTACATGAAATGTAATAACTTAAAAGGCCTTAAAAGAGCACTGAGCTGCTTATGACACATGTTTGTTGTCTTTGCTTCTCAGGAAGTAGAGATTGGAAAAATTGCAGTCCCAGGTTACGAGATAAAAAGTCACGAGACCTCATCTCAATTGATACAAGCTGGGCATGGTGGCATATATCTAACATTTCTGCTACACAGAAAGTATAAATTGAAGATTTCAGTCTAAGCAGACCCTGAACATAAAACGGGGACTCTATTTGACAATAACCAAAGCAAAAAGGGGTGTAGTATGATTCAAGTGGTAGAGTACCTAGCTGGCAAGTGCAAGATCTTGAGTTCAAAGTGACACCTAAAATAAAAAAAAGATAATTGTACATTATTCCTCATTCAAGTCTTGACCTTTCCTTACCTGGTGGTTTTTTGATAATCTAGTCTTGGAGAAGAAATGCATTTAAGGCCTTAACATATATATATATATATATATATATATATATATATATATATAATCTGTTTAAAAGTGCAGCGTTGCTAAGACCAAAATGAAATCAGTCTTACCAGATCTAGACAAAATTATGGCCAGGAAATAACAGAAGACAAAGGCTCATGGCTGCCTGTCTGAGATAAGAGCTGTCTTAAAGTCTTTCTTAAAAACACCCACAAGAAATTCCTTCATGGTCACCCTGTATTCAAAGCTTTGTACAGCTTGTTGAAGCATGTATTTCTGTAAAACTTTATCTTTCTCATTCTTTAGGATGGCAGCAATTCAGATAAGATGCTCTGGACAGAAGACTTGCCCAGCAACAACAACTCTGCCAATGAGCTGACATCAATGCTCGTCTCCTATATCTGAGACCAATGAACTCTGTGTCCAAGTAGCTCCTGTGAATTCTTCCCATTTTTCTAATAAAAGCTTCCCTTTATTTCAACCTTACTGAAAATACACACACTCTGCTATGAAATACTTGTTCTTTTACTATATTGCTATCCTCAAATAAACTCAACTGATACTTGAGAAATCTATTTTGTTACTTGGTTTGACAAAAGGTCCATTTAGTGACAGGGCTTGGCTGCAGAATGTTAATTTCATGAGATTGTAAGCACCTTGAAAGATATTACCACTTCATAGGACCAGCATTCTACCATTCAGGAGACTTAGATAGATGCCTACGATGAAGAGTGAACACAAGGCCCTGGCATGAACAATCATGTGAGTTCAAGGAAGAGGGGGCATTGGGTTGACCAGAGGAAGCAGCAGGAATATCTTCTCATTTGGTTGCTGCTCCCTTGCCATGCTCAGAAAAATCAGAGGAAGTATTTCAGTTAGGTGACTTTTGAAAGAAAAACGATTCCCCTGAGAATGATCAGCAAAAACACATGCTCTCTGTCCCTGTTAAAGGTGGCTTTGTTCTAGTACGGGTGAGCAAGAAACCTGGAAGAAAACAGAATTTCAAAACGGCAGCATCACAGTCAAGATGTACAGCCTGATTTGGGAAGAAAAGATGTATTTTCTCCTCAAAGAAGCCCAGGAAATAAAAAGAATTGCACCAACCCAGGCCAGAAGCCAAACCAGATTGCCAAAAATATGCTTCATTGTAGAATGAGAAAGAGTTTGAAAGTAAAAGCAAGGTGAAGTTGACCTAGAAAACACAAGAAGCACAGAGGCCAGTTTGTGTGTGAAAACCAGACTCAGCTATCAGAGAGAAAACCATAGGTAGATTTGCTTTGCTGCAAATCAGAAGCTGTAGTTATTGCCTTTGCTTTCATACTTCCAAATCTTGGAGGGTGAAAATAAACAAGTGATGTTTGTTGTGCTTTTGAAACAGAATATAAAAAGAAAGGAGGAAAGAAAAGCAGCCATCTGTGTTTTGGTTACCTTGCTATAGAAAGCAGCATTTGGGATTTGAGTAGAACTCTGACATGCAGAAAGTACACATAACCGTCCATAAAGAACACTGTTCTTGGGATCAGAGTCCTACAGAACTCAGCAGTGAGTTTTTAAAGGTAGCACTAGATTACTGTAGCTCTGACTGAATCATTTGTTCCCTAAGTTACTTGCTTTCATTTACGATCATAGTGAGGATTAAATTAACAAGGGCCTCAGTTTTAGCACATCTCTGCCACTGAGCACCAAGGTTATAGCGCATGATTTTTTGTTTCATAGGCTACTGACAATAACTCATAGCAAAATAATAAACCTAGTTTAGTTTCTTTCTCCTTCCTCCCTCCCTTCCTCCCTCCTTCCTCCCATCCTTCCTTCCTTCCTTCCTTCCTTCCTTCCTTCCTTCCTTCCTTCCTTCCTTCCTTCCTCTCTTCCTCTTTCCTTCCTTCCTTTGTCCTTTGTGTGTGTGTGTATTGATACCAGGGCTTGAACTCAGACCATTGTGCTTGTTGAGCTTATTTCGTTCACATCTGGCATTCTTAAGCCACTTAAACCACAACACCAGATGGGCATTTTCCTCACTAATTAGAAATGTCAAACTTTCATCCCTAAGATGACTTTGAACCTCATTCTTCAGGTCTCAGCCTCCTGAGTAGCTAGGTTTACAGAAGTAAGCCACTGGTATCCAGCTACTGATCTTAGGTTCTAATACCAAGTGCTGAAATGAATTCAGATATTAATACTCGCTTGGTACAAATCAGAAAAAAGCTAGTAGAAAATCAAAAAAATTGCTTAGCAAATAAAAAATAAATTAATTAATTAAAAAATTGCTTAGACACAGAAAAGTTAAAGTTTCTTAGGTTAAATCTACATATAAACAATACTAATAAATGGATTGAAATTATTAACCTTGAATAAAAATGTTCAGTGGTAGTTCAGAAAGACTTTTGTAATAATTCTAGGGAATTATTTCAGTTAAAAATAGTTGAGACTAAATTGGATTCTGAAAAAGCTCAGAAAAACAATGTGGACAACTAGATTTGTATTAGGTTTTCATGCTTGGTGGTTTAAAAAATACATATGCATAATGATTTACTGCTTGACAGGGAATTTTATTACACATTCATATTACCCACACAATTCTATATAAGACTAGTGCACATCATGTTACAAAAGGAACATAGAAGGGGCACTATGGTTTGGATGAGAGTGACTTAGATTATCTTTTTCATCAAATGTCTCAAAAAAAACTCTGAAGTTTTACTAAGATCATCCATGGTGGCTTACACCTATAATCCTAACAACTTAGAAAGTGGAGATTGAGAGGATTATAGTTTGAAGGCAATCTAGGCAAAAAAAATTGCAAGACTCTATCTCAAGCATTAAAAAGCTGGACATAGTGGTATGTAAAACTATCATCCCAACTACATCGTAAGCATAAATAGGAGGATGAGGGTCCAGTACAGACAGAACATAAATGCAAAACCCTATTTTAAGAATAAACCAATACAATTCTCCCTATGGAGGAACTGAGTTAATGATTCAACTCAGGAACAAGTCAAAGCAGGGATTGAAGTGGACCCTGAGATGGAGCCCAAGCTGGTATGATTCCATTTTGAGATTTGTCTTTGTTTTAGGGATTTTAGACTCCACAGGCCTAGTTCCCAGAATGAAAAAAATGCATCTGGTCCTCCTCCCCTTAACAACCTAACCCACCCTTGATTATTCAGTTAAAGACTGACCCATAAAACAGACCCATAAATCTGGCTCAAACTGGCAACACCATATTCTTAAGGTAAACTCTGCCTTTTGCCCACCAAAAGGTAAACCCCACCTTACCTGCTAAATTTTGTGCCATTTTAAACCAAAGTGATAGGCTGGTTTAAATAGCCATTACAGACACACTGTAACCTCATTGGCCACTGGCGTGTGGTCTGGTATGATTGTACAATCCTTTGTGTGTGTTACAATCCCATTGGTCACCTGTGCATGACAGGGCTCAACCTCATAAATTTTGCCTTTAAAAACCAAAGTACATGGGCCGCTAGGGGCTGCAGTACCAGCTCCCGAGTCTGTACTGCGGCCCTGACCTGTCAGTGTAGGAACCATCTCAATAAAGTTGCTTCTTTGTTAAAAACAAACAAAAAAAAACCAAAAAGGAACAGGGGTTGTGGCTCTATTAATTAGTATAATACCTGGCAAGTGCAAAATTCAAATAAATCCATCCATCAATACATTTATCCATCATTTGATATATCCATCAATACGATTATACATCCATCAATACATAAATCAATCCTGAGTTTCACTTGCTATGAAAACAAAATCAGTTATATGATAGTTATATAAAGGCTGAGAAAAAAATATCCTTCATGTAGTATCAGGAGTACAACTACAGGGCAAAAAGGATGTAAAGTCCGTTCATTAATACAGGGACTGCATTAGAACTCTAGTGGCAAGTGGATGCTGTGTGAATGTTCAATTCTTTGTACCTAAAAGTATTCAAATGGAATGTTTTCAAACACTTGGCTGGGCTGTTGGAAGATCAACATAAATATTATTTATGCAGCCACAGAATACTAGTTAACACTGATCATATGTGAGGTTCTGTGTTATGCAACCTGGGGTGATGAGGTAGGTTGGTGAGGCTAATAAACCTGTGGGATGGACAAAGGAAGTGAAATGTGCCCTCTTTCCTAACAGGTAAAAGAGGGGAAACTTCTGAAACTAGGATGCAGGACAGAGCAAAGGGCTTGGTATGGTAAAAATAAAAAATAAACAT
>NW_012267241.1:15924181-15926285 GCF_000151885.1 Dipodomys ordii | reverse complement strand
AAACATAAAATACCTAGGAGGTAACGTAAGAAGTGAAGGACCTCTATGATGAAAAATTTAAAAACCTGAAAAAGGAAATTAAAGCAGAACTAAGGAAGTGGAAATACCTCCCATGCTCCTGGATTGGGAGGATTAACTTTGTGAAAATGGCAATACTGCCAAAGGCTATCTACAAATTCAATGTGACACCTATCAATATCTCAACCTCATTCTTCAATGAAATAGAAGAAGCAAGCCCAAAAGTTCATACAGAACAATAAAAGACCCTAATAGCAAAAACGATCCTTAACAGAAAGAATAGTGCTGGAGGAATATCAATACCAAATTTCAAACTCTACTACAAAGCCATAGTAATCATAACAGCTTGGTACTGGCACAAGAACAGACCTGAGGACCAATAGAATAGAACTGAAGACCCAGGAATGGACCCACAGAACTATATACGCCTAATCTTTGATTAGGGAGCTAAAAAAATAGAATGGAAGAAAGACAGCCTTTTCAGTAAATGGTGCTGGAAAAATTGGTTATTCATCTGTAGAAAACTAAAGCTAGATCCTTTTATATCACCTTGCACCAGAATCAACTCCAAATGGATCAAAGACCTTGGAGTCAAAGCAGACACCTTGAAAACATTACAGGAAGGAATAGGAGAAACTCTAGGGCTCCTTGGCACAGGCCAAAATTTTCTTAATAGAGACCAAGAAACACAACAAATCAAAGAAAGGTTGAACAAATAGGATTGCGTGCCTGGGCTAACTTTGAACCATGATCCTCAGATCTCAGCCTCCTGAGTAATTAGGATTACAGGCATGAGCTCCCATGCTCGGCACCTTGCATATTTCTACTTGTTCTATTTGTCAGTAAAATTCTCCCCAGAGAAAGAGTACAAACTGCAAATTTAAACAGAAGCTGAGTTAAAGGAGAGCTGTTCCATCTACCTCAATTGCCCCTCCTGGTCTGCCCCTCTGCATCCCCTCACCCATCCCACACCACTCTACTCCTTATAGTGCTTTCATCTAGTCAGACATTCCATCACTGAAAACACATTGCACATTTCCTCTTGGCCCTAACTCATTATTTTGCCCCATAATGGAGGGTCTGTCTCCTTTCGGACACAATGCAGTGTGTACGTTGGCTCAGGGTCCCTTTTTTCCCCTCACTGCCCCCTGGAATGACAGTATTTTTAGAAAGAGAGTTGAATGTAGCTCAGGACTCTATCTGTACCTTCAAAACAGTGCTGGGCACTTCTCATTGTCAAGTTCTCAAGACTTGCAAAGCAGCTTACCTGACCTTGGAAGTGGTGAGATGCTGCTCCACAATGACCCCTAATCCTATCATTCTCCTGGTGTCAACATTGGGAGTCAGGTTGGCTCTGTGCCAGTTAAATTCCTCCAACTCCTCTTACACAAGCTGGAATGAAGCCTGTTTCTTTGTCCTAAAACAGTTGGGACACAGTACTGGGCACAGTTCAGTCATGTTGGATTGTGGCTGAGTTTTATCATGACCACTCAGAATAAGTGTGCTGTCTCATTTCTAGGCTAGTAATAATAGGTTTTGGTCTTTGTGATTGCCAGGCACCACACTGAGTGCTTTGCAAGCACTGCTTCCTTTAATCTTCCCTGCAGCCCTGTGTGGGGAACGTCCTTATCCTCATTCTATAGATGAAAACCTGAGCCTCAGAAGGGCTCCACACTGCTGTGTATGGCAGGGCTAACAAGTAGGGCAATGAGCTCTTCATGGTCCTTCAGGATGGAAAGCCTGCACTCTTACCAACTATAAGCAGGGTTTTAAAGTAAAATGCTGATTTTATGCACAAAGAACAAAGAAATAGAATCTTTAATTATTACATATTGAGAAGGAGAGGTGCTATATAGCTCATTTTTCTCCTTCATATATTTTTCATCTTTCATTTTTAAAAGAATATATCTTTCTAATCTTCTCTTGACATGACACGCATATTTGGGATTTACTTTGGAATTATAATTTATTTTAATGGAAAAAGTGCAGAAAAACCAAAGGTTTTTAGAAGTAGTCATATCTTTAAGGCCTCAAATAAAAGGTTTGATTGGAACCTAAGTTCTCATGTGAAATGTATATGAGGTTT
>NW_012267241.1:15880633-15923766 GCF_000151885.1 Dipodomys ordii | reverse complement strand
ATCTGTGAATAGACAGTAAAAATTAAACTTTATTTCCAAATAGGTTTGATCTCAAGTTGATTGAATCATTATCTGCAGCTGGACAGTGAACTGGTCCCTAAAGTTCAAAAACGATAATTTGATATTTTCATGTGATGTAAAAGGAATAAAATTATCAACTTTACTTCCAAATTCATGAATTCTCATAAGAGGTTTCAAGCATCCAATTCTGTTCATCTTAAAAAGTTGTTGGTGTGAAAGTTCTAAGAGTACCCAAAAGACAGATTTTTCCCTACTGAACTTAACATCAAAATAATGTATTCATTTTATTCAGTTATTTTCTGATTTACAAAGAAATGACATGCTAGGCACCAGTGGTCATTTTTGTAGTCCTAGCTAGTTAGGAAGCTGAAATCTTAGGATATCAGTTCAATGCCATCTCAAGCAGAAGAGTCCATGAGACTCTTATCTCCAAGTTACCTGAAAAAAGCTGGAAGTAGAGATGTGACTCAAATGGTAGAGTGCTAATCTTGAGCAAAAAATCTCGGGGACAGCATCTTGTCACCAAGTTCAAACCCCAGGAATGACACACACACACACATGAAAACAATACATTTGCACTAAATGCTACAGATTCTCTATAAAGATAATTTTAGGTAGCTATGCTTCACCAAGATTACTGTACAAATTAAAAAATTTGAACTATCTGTGAAGGGAAATCAAGAAAGGGATTTAAAATGGAAGCACTTTTTTTTTCAGTTGTGAGGCTTGAACTCAGGGTCTGGGTGTTGTTACTGGGCATTTTTGCTCAAGGCTCTACCACTTTGCACCACAGCTCTACTTCCAGTTTTCTGGTGGCTAACTGGAGATAAGAGGCTCATGGACTTTCTTGCCCTGGCTAGCTTCAGACTGATATCTTCAGAGATCTCAACCCTCTGAGTAGCTAGGATTTCTGGCATGAGCCATCAGCACCTGTCTGGAAGCACTTTTAAACTTGTGTTTGTAACTGATTTATTGAATCATTGCTTAACATAGAGTCTTAAGGTCTTTTATCTAAATTAAATAGGCCACCATTGGAGATAATTAAATAATTCAGCTTTTACCTTATTTTCCTTACTGTTCATAAGCCATAGTCTATCTATACCAAAGGAAAACATAGCATCTGAATGAATCCATTTCTGAGATGTACTCTGCTATTTCCTTAAACAACATTATTTTTTATTATATCTGTAATCAATTTTAAAGGCAAATGAATGTTCCCAATTTACAACAATTGTAAATTGAGTAAAGAAAGTATAAGATGAGCATAGTAGTGATCAATGAACTATTTCCTTTTTTTTCTTCCATATATATTTTTATTGTAAAAATACAGTACAGAGGGGTTACAGTTACATGAGTAGGGTAATGAGTACATTTCCTATCAAGTATTGTTACCCCCTCCTTTGTTTTTCCCTATCATCCCTTCCCTCCCTACCTCCCCAACTTCTCCCCCCTCACCAAGTTCGTTTTCAACATAGTGTCTTGTACGTCTCATTGTTACAATGGGTCATCCTATATTATTTCAACATTTTGTTATTTCCCTTCCCCTTCCCAAGTTATAAAAATGTATATACAAGGTGCATGGCACTGGAATTAGATACAATAAAAACAGGGGTTATACCGTGGAGGAAGAACATACAAAAGAAACAAGAGAATCACATAGTGCATCATAAGTATGTTAAAAACAATAGCAAGACATAAAAAACCTCTTTTGTCCCTGTCTAGGGGTTCATTTCACTTAACATAATCTTATATGGCCATACGTAGTCCCACAAAAAATAAAATACTTAGGAGTTAACTAAAGAAGTGAAGGACCTTTATGGCTTAAACATCATTGAACTATTTTCCATAGACAAATTCAGCCCAGTTTTATTAGAATACAACCTACGCCATTGTTCACTTCTTGTCTACAGCTTCTTTTGTGATATACTGGTAGGATGCAGCAGTTATGATAGAAATGTAATCTACAAAGTTTAAACTATTTGCCATCTGGTATCAGAAATGTTTGTCACTTCCTGCATTATATAAATGAACTAAAGACTTTCCATGCCCGCTTAGAGTATCAACACAACACTAAGAAAGAATGAAAAGATTTAAGAGCTGTTTCTTTAAATCTTATGCTTGATGTTTGGTTGGAAAAGTAGAGATAAACTCAGTGCTGTACTTTTGTAGACAAATTTTCTAAAAGACACCTGGCTGGGCTAGAGGAGCCCTTTTGCTCCTCATGATATAATAAAATGCCAAGGTTTTTTAAAATATGTGTATATTTTTTATTTGTAGGAATTGGGAATTGTATTTTATAGCTTATTTTTTAATCATTGATAATAAAACAGGTTTGGTATTCCACACACCTGTGCACATCCAGCTTAGCTAATTTTAAAGTGCCACCCATCATTATTTTACTTTTGCTCAAAGAGAAAAAGAAAGCCTATGTGTTACCTGTATGCTGTTCTTCAATCCAGACTTGCAGGTACATGAAGAGGAGGAGGCCTGCCACTCCAAATAGCAGCACAGAGAGGAAGACTTGTTTGGGGTTCATGACCATGTCAGATGGCTGCATTTCTCCTCATGTCTAAATCTGAAGGCCACATGACTTACTTTTTCTGTCTTGTTCTGTAAGAGTTTATTCCACGAAGTAACCTAGAGTTTAAAAGAATCCACAGTGAACACATCTGATGACATTTACACCCAAAATATGGTAAAAGTTTGGAGCATATAAACAACCCAGCCTTAAATACACTCTACTGCTCTGAAGGTGGGAGAGACTGAAATGTGTGCCTCCCCATGGCAGGTTGGGACCGCGTGCTTTTATCTTACCTACAGAATGTATTGTCCTACAGTTAATAAATAAGCCCTCAAGTAACATTAGGAAGAGTTTAGCCTTTTTCTACTAAAGAATACAGCTAAGGTTTGGCTACCTTAACATGACTGCGAGGGGAGGAAAATGCTAACAGATTGGATTGCTGAAGAAGGTTTTGGAAACTGTGCTTATGGAATAGAGGCAAGTCCTTCATACCACAAACATCATAGTTGTTCCTTAATATAGAAGCATGGTTGCTTCCAAGACCCAAGTGCATACAACACTCTGCAGATGCTCAAGTCTCTTGTATAAATGGAATAGGATTTGCACTTGGTCCATGGTCAGCCTCTGGTATATGTCATAGCCTCTCCTGGTGGCTTGGAATACCTACTTCAATGTCAATGTTAGGTAGACAGTTGTTATCTCTAGTTGTGTAAGGAATAACTAATGAGGGGGAAAGCTTCCATGTTCAGAAGAGATGCAATTTATTTGTTTTCCAAATATTTGTGGCCCTGATTGGCTGGTTGAATCTGTGAATAGACAGTAAAAATTAAACTTTATTTCCAAATAGGTTTGATCTCAAGTTGATTGAATCATTATCTGCAGCTGGACAGTGAACTGGTTCCCTAAAGTTCAAAAACGATAATTTGATATTTTCATGTGATGTAAAAGGAATAAAATTATCAAACTTCACTAGTTAAATTAAAACACATCAAAGGAATAAATGTTAAATATTTAGTTCTTTTCCCCCTTCCTGGTCCTGGGCTTGAACTCAGGGCATGGGCTCTGTTTCTGAGCCTCTTTGTGCTCAAGGTTAGCACCCTACCACTTGAGCCACAACGCCACTTCTGGGATTTTCTGAGTAGTTTATTAGAGATAGGATCTCACAGACATTTCTCCCTGGGCTGGCTTTGAACAGATCTTTTAGCCTCCTGAGTGGCTAGGATTATAGGCATGGGCCACAGGCAGTCTTAAATTGTCCCCTCCCACAATAGCATAGAACACTTAAATCTGTCAGATTACAGAAATGTTCCTCTGGGAGGGGAAAGACTTTCTTCAGAACTACTTTACTAAATGCAACATTAATCATTTACTTTTCCAAGTTATTCCCTCTTGATTACCTTCTTTAGAAGGTAATGAAAATGTAAACCAACCCCTTAGGAAAACATACAGAAGAGCCTGCACATACTGCCAATGTGTTCATGCACCTTCCCTGAAATCTTGAATCTGAATCTTGGCTCCCAGTGAGCTGTAGTAACCTACCTGGGGAGCTCACCTGGTCAGCAGCCCAGAGTGTGTGACCAAGGTCATAAATTTGTGTCTAATTGTTGGCCAGAGACTTTGGCTCTCTTCCTTAGCTATAGACCATATCTGGGGGAGAGCTGAATAAATGTTTCCTCAATGTAAGACATCACACACATTGCTGTACCTAAATATTATCTCTTTAATTCCCAATATGTCTCAAAATCTTCAAGGATAATATTGATGTAGGTTGGTTAAGAGGTTTTGGTAGGGTGCCACTTAAAAGCTGAAATCACTGTGGGAGATTGATAATATTTAGCTACTTTAAAAAAAGGACTTGTCTATGCAGCCTAAGATAACTTTTTTGTAAGTTTTTTATTGCAAAAATGTTGTACAGAGAGGTTACAGTTACATGAACAAGGTAATGAGTATATTTCCTATTGAGCATTGTTGCCTCCTCCATTGTTTTCCCCCTACCATCCCTTCCCTCCAACCCTCACAACTACCCTCGCCGACGTTGTAAAGTTCATTTTCAACATAGTGTACATCTCGTTGTTACAATGGATCAACCTGGATCCTTATTTAAGCATTTTGTTTTTTCCCTTCCCCTCTCCAAATTAGAGAAGTGTATATACAAGATGCAGGGCACCGACATCAAATACAGAGAAAACAGGGGTTATACCATGGGGGATGAACATATAAAGAAACAAAAAAAATCACATGGTACATTATAAATTTTTTAGAAACAAAAACAAGAAAGAAAAAAGATATTTGTCCAAGATAACTTTGAACTTGAGATATTTTTGCTTTTACCTGGGAATGCAGTTTTGCGTTACCTTGCTTGGTTTATTTGGCTATCCTTGACAAAGATAATGCACAACCTAAGGATTAGCAGGGCATATATAAATAATTAGAACATGAAACAAATCAAATCAATATTCAAGGGAGTCTATTAAAAAAACTAGAAAAAAATCCTATCACAAATACAAATTTTCCCAGAGGAAGGGAAAACTCCAAATGTTTTCACCTGAGCTGTTGAGGATTTCAAGTATTTTGATTTAAGTAGGAAGGAAAAGTCTTTAAAGAATTAGAAAAATCAAGAGTATTACCACACTGTTTATTTGATGGGTGCTACTGAATAAAACTGAAATATTCTGGACTTTCATGACATCTGCAACCGAGAACAATTACTCAAGGAGATGTGCAATTTGAGGTATTCCAAGAAGGAATCCCTCCGGGAGGGAAGCTTCAAAAGGAGCCAGCTTTCTCTTCTTTTCATGTGGGCAATTAAACAACGAAAAGACATAATTCCTGGGCATGTAAGAAGATTTAGATAGGAGGACATCAGTTAAATAAAATCTACCACTAAAAACAAAATAGTCGTTTACAAGAAGAGACTTTTGCAATCTGTCTATATAATTAAAACTTAGAAGAGAACGGGTAGGAGAATCCTCATCAATCAGAATGGAGCAGAACCTGTGAGGATGGTGGGGGAAAAGAAGTATCCCTTGGGGGTTGTACAGGAAAATTATTACCTACAATGCTGGAAATAGATTATGAATTTGCCCTGCCTTTCTTCCGAAGATGTTGCTCTATCCTCCTGGGCGTGAAGGCAGTGGAAAAGCCATAATTGTTATTATGGCAGATGTGAGTAGGATTGAGTGATTAAAGCCACAAGGCAGAAAGGCAATCTGGTACAAAAAGCAGAGCTATGTTGGTTTTTCTCCCAACTCAGTCCATTAACCCAACGTTGGCTTTAGGAAAAGGCTCGCATTAAACAAAGGTGAGGTGGTAGGAGTGACCACATTGCTTGAAGCAAACCTGAAAGTCAGTTGTGATGGGAAAACACACCTCTTTGGATACCATATATCCATCTCCAAGCCTGCAGACAAAAGTGCAGACTACTGGAGATTGAAATTACTTGGAATAATGCTGTTTTATGTACAAGTCTTATACAACATCCCCGTTATACAACATGCCACAGGCTTCCTGCACTTTGTACAACCTCTGCTCACTATGGACACAATACTTTAAGCCAAATAAAGTACCTAACAGTTTGTTGTCTTGACTAGAACTTGGATCTCTCATGACAGTACACAGGTACTGAAAGAATTTTAAGAATTTAATTAGTAAATCAATAGTGCTAACCTCCAAATGGAGAAATAGGGACTATTAAAATACAGAAAGCTAGGGTCAGTGATTTGTCATTAAAAAAATACACACCTATTTTTATTTGCCTAGAGGATTTATCTCTCAAAATGAAAAAGAGAAATATAAAGATGATTACTTCATTCCATTGTCTCTGTCCTAACACTTCAAAATAACCATGGCTACCAACCAATATATTTTGGGACTTAAATACAGCCATAAATGACTAGTGAGAGGCCATTTGTATGGAAGGAAATTCAAGTTGCGTAGTTTGACAGAAGTTTATATTTTTTATAGAGAAGTGGGATTTAAGAGATTGATTTGGAGCCTTTCCATTTCCTAACAAATGGGGCAATGTCATTTTTTCTGATGGAGGCATAGAATTCCATTGTGTATATATACCATGTTTTCTTGATCCATTCATCTACTGAGGGGCATCTGGGTTGGTTCCATATCTTAGCTATAGTAAATAATGCTGCAATAAACATAGTTGTGCTGGTAGCTTTAGTGTGGTCTTGTTTGTAAACATTTGGGTAAATGCCCAAAAGTGGGATTTCTGGGTCATAGGGGAGGTCTATGTGAAGTCTTTTTAGGAACCTCCATACTGCTTTCCAAAGTGGTTGAACAAGTTTACACTCCCACCAACAATGAAGTAAGGTTCCCTTTTGTCCACATCCCCTCCAGCATCTGTTGTGAAAGGCTTGGAAAAAATTATATTAAGTGAAGTAAGCCAAGCCCAAAGAAACATAGGTCCCATGGTTTCCCTTATTTGCAATATCTAGTATATGTATGAGTCAAGCAGGAAAGGTCAGATAATGTGATGTTAGGAAAATGAACCCTTAGATATGTATTGAAATGTTCTTTTCTTTCATGCATTTGTTTCTAACTCAATTATAAGATTATTTCTTTGTAGCTTTGTATGTCCCTCCCCCACAGTATAATCCCTGCTTTCACTATATTTGATGTCGGTATAATTTGTGGAGGAGATGGGGAAAAACAAGTTGTTTAAGGATACAGGTGGACCTGATGCAACTATGAGAAGTACAATTTGTCATGTCAAAAACGAACTTTACAACTTTGGTCGGGGGGGGGTGGAGTGGGGGAATTGGGTGGGGGGTGCGGGGGGAGGCTGGGAAGGGTAAACAAAGGAGGAGGCTGCAATGCTTGATAAGAAATGTACTCATTATCTTGCCCATATAATTATAACCCCTCTGTACAGTATGTTCACAAAAAATAAAAATAAAAAAGAGATTGATTTGGATCTATGATTCACGCAGTTTGGTATTGCTTCAGGGGTTGCTTATCTATGGTCATTCAGGTGAACTTGAGCGGTGAGCATCTCCTCCATCTCTCACAGCAGATGCACTTAAAATCTCTTCCTCACCCAAGCAAACAGAGATCATCAGTGATGTACTCTGTTCATGCACTACCTTCCCTTACAAGCTTGCAGCCTTCAGCATCTCCAAACCTCTGCCCTGTCTCTGCCAAACAAGTCTTCCTTCTTTAGCCTCTGTACCCTGTGACTCCTTAACCATTCCAAAGAATCCTTGCTCTCATTCCCAGATGAACTTTCTGACAGCTGATGGCACCTCATCTCCTATTCCTTTCACAGCTGTCCAGGGTGCTGATAGGTTGTATTGAAGACCAGGAATTGTGTAAGGATTTAAAACATATAATTCTGTGTTTTGTTTAGTTTTGATTTTTTTTTACGTTCTAGCTTTCACTCCTAGGAATTTTCTGTTTATTTCTCTTCTTCATTCCTCTTAGGGGTTTGGAGCACTTTATGAATTTGGATAATAATTCTTCATATATGCATGACAAACATTTTCTTGCTTGTGTTTCCATTCTTCTCTTCTTCCTCCTTCTCTCCTTCCCTATTTCACTCTCTGTCTCTTTTCTTATTTTTGTTCTTCCCTTCTTCCTTTTGGGAATTGGTTTTTATTATTATTCAGATGTTTTAAATTAATTTTATTATTCTTTCATATGTAAAGGAAATTGTGATATGGTAACACTGTTTTTGTTTGTTGGTGGTGGTAGTCTAATAAAATATCCTTACTTTTTAAGTTAGCTTTTAAAATCATGTTGTCTATAAAATTATAATTTTCTGTTAGTTGTCAAATTTAAAAGTATGGAGTTGTCCATGGAATTCCCTTAGGGTTTTAAAGATACCTTCTGTAGTTGTGGATGCAGCCACCTCTTGCTTTTTAGTTTCTTCAATCATTCTTTTGAGAGCATTGGGTATTTTATGTCTTATTTTTCTCTATTATTAGTTCTCTGTTTCCCTATTATGTGTCTATTTCTCTATTATTATTTTTGTTTTATTAATTTGTTCTTTCACTTTTATTACTTCTTCACTCTAATTTTTCATTAGGAGTATTGGTCCCTGTCCAAAGTTGTTCAACTGAACATTATCTCATATAGATATTTCTAAAATACAAATTCATGTAAGGTCACTAATACACTCCAAAACTACATTTGCAAACCTCAGACATCTTTATATGTGGTATTTTCATAGACACTCAGTGTTGAATATTTCATAATCTGTGATATAATTATGTGCTTATTTGTACTTCACCAGTTTCTCTCTGTCTTGCCTTCCTTACATTTATTTTTGCCTATATGTTTTGTTCAATACTTTGTTTTAAATATTCTAATATCCCTATTCCTCCTTATTCTAGTCACCTATTTTTGTTTCATGTTTATATCTTGTTCAAGTTTATAGATTTGTATTGAAAATTTTCATGTAAAGCCAGGCACAGGTGTCTCACTCCTGCAATCCTAGCTACTCAGGAGGCTGCGATCTGAGGATCAAAGTTCAAAGCCAGCCGGGTCACGAAAGTCTGTGAGACTCTTACTTCCAATAAAGCACTAGAAAACCGAAAGTGACACTGTGGCTCAAGCGGTAGAGCGCTCGCCTTGAGCTGAAGAGTTCAGGGACAGCGCCTAAGCCAAGAGTTCAAGCCCCATGACTGACAAAGAAAAGAAAAAAAGAAATATTTCATTTAATGAAAAGATAAATCTCTACCATTAGTTTTATGTCTTCAACGTTCATTTTAGAGGAAATTTTTAAAGTACTTCTTTTCCATTCCCCATTTTTTTTCTCTTCTCCCTGTGTCCATCCTATCTTGTCAAGTAATTTTTCAGTGGCCCACGAATTGCTCCTGAGATTCCCACCCAGGGCTGAGTTTTATCATTGCTGTCTTGGTGTTCTTGACCTAGACTGATATTATCATACTGCAAACCCCAGGGGCAGCTTGGAGATGATCAAGGTTCCATGTTGGGCATGAGCCTATGGCTGTCTGCTTCCTAATTCCTTGAGCATTTCACATGCCACAGCTCTCTGATGAGGCACCATATTTTGCTTCTCAGTCAAAAGTGTATTTGCATTTGGTTGCTAGTGTCATCTCAGAAGAAAACAATGACAAATGAAATTTGGAAGGAAAAGAGCAAGAAGATATAACCTGACTCAACATCAGGAAGAGCAAAAATGAAGAAAGCTAGTAATTGGCTGCAATCATGGCCTGTTGGGTTTTAATAACACATTAAAGCTGCAGAATATCTTGGAGTTTTGCATCTAGTGGCAGTAGCTGGGAGCCAAGCTCATTGATGAAAGCTGGGGATAGCTCACAAGTAACAACCTTCCTTAATGTAAAAAAAATAGTGCAAAGTTCTTTAGCACCTCAAATCAAATCTTCACCACTTCTAAGATCTTACCTGTGCACAGTATGATTGCCAACACTAAGACCATAACAATGGTATCTATGGCCAGCAAAGGGATGGCTTTCCACGGGGTCCAACTCTTAGCCATTGGACCTCATGATCATATTCCCTTCTGTGGCAATGGAGAAGCGACATGGACATGGAAGGAGTGTGGCCAATCAGATGATCAGAGGAGAGTATTCTAAATTATCTGATTGGGCCCCATCTAGGTACCAGGGGCCAGACAAATGGAAGAGAGAAACAGAAGAGGTGTTTACAGTAAGGTAATGTAAGGATTAGATCAACCTTTTTTAGTTTTGGAGATGGGAATAGAGAATCATGTTTAAAGTGTACAGGCAGCTCCTAAAAACTGGAAAAGAGAAGGAACTAAATCTCACTCAGGGCCACAGAAAAGATGGATGGCCCTGCAGACACCTTGATTTTAGCCCTCATCTGATATCTGGCTTACAGAATGTAAGATAACAAATTTATATTATTTTAAGGCAGTGTATTTGTAATATTTTGTTATAGCAGTAAGAAAACACAAAGCAAAGCCAAAACAACAAAAATCCAGCAACACCACCACCTAACATCACACAACATCGTTTTAGCTATCATTTCAAAGACAAAAAAACTATTTGTAACATTTGCTATGAATGGCTGCAATATTGCTGACTTCTCAAATAGTTTCTCAAATTTAGTGTTTCATGGTGGATTTCTATAACTGTGCCAACATTCAGTGTGTTTTGTCATAATGCACACAGAAACATATTCCTTTGCTCGACACTAATTTGTAGGTTCTTTCTTATACATATTGTTGCTTAGATTTCCCATATAATTTCTTTAACAGGTGCCTTCCACTTTTAGCTGTTGTAATTAAGATTTAATTATAATTAAGATTTTTTTTAACCAGACAGGTCTTTGTCTTGGCATTCTTTGTTTCAGATAAAAAGTTTTAGACTTATATTTTTTAGCACTCAATAGAGACATTTTCCTTTTTAAGCTACAATAGCCTGTCTTTAATAGCTATAGTACATTAAAACCAAAGCTTCTGGGAACATTTATTTGTATTGAAGGAGGAAATGCAAGAGAGGGTTGTTTCATGGAGTACTCATCTCATCCTAACTTACTTATCCTTACTTACATCCTTACTTACATCCTTACTTATCCTACTGTCTAAATAAAGATTTAAAATTTTAAAATATTTCAAAGTGTTAAATACATGTGAAACAAAACTACTGTATTTTACATTTGTTTACATGAAATCATAGCATTTGTAGTATGTACTTAAAAGCTAGTCGAGAATTCTCAGGGTGATTATTAACTAGTATACAAAATACATACAGAACCAACTATATCTTATTTAAAAGTTATAGTTGGGAAAAAAGAGAAACTCCAAAACCGTGCTTTTACTGTCCTAGACTTTGACCGTAGTGGGACAAGTAAAGGGCAATTTGGATAGTTATAGCTGAAATAACTCGAAGACATTCTCAGCCCGGGACATGTCAAATGAGGTGAGAGTCAATTATGAAATGATTAAGGGCATCAGCAAGTCAAATAGAACACTCAGGTGTTAATTATTGTTATGCTTAATCACGTAACGTAAGAAATGCTGACTAAAAGATGGCTTACAACAATGATGTGACTCCAGGGTGGTAAAACCAGAAGTGGGTATGAGTAGGAAGACAATTTAAAGGATGGTGGATGTTGAGTGGCCTCCTGAATGTCCATTTTGCTTCTCTGCAAAACAGTGCAGGCATGACAGTATAGGTCCATAAAAGGTTGCTCTTGTTACTTTCCTGTGGCTTTCATAATAATGACCACAAATCTTATGCTTTAAAATAGTAGAAAGAATGCTGTCAGAAATCTGAAGGCTGGACATCTGAAAAGCAGGTGTCATTGGGCCACACTCCCCTTAAAAACAAAGGATGAATCAGTCCTTCCTTGGGTTAGAGGCTCCTAGTGGCTCCACCCATGTATTTGTCAAGTCAGTCTCTGCTTCGATCTTAATCTGGCCTTTCTGAGTTTTATTATTTTATGTCCATTATAGACATACTTGCCATTCAACTTAGGGCCCACTCAGATAATCCAGGCTGATCTCATCTTGAAATCCTTCATTATAACAGAGATATTTTTCCTGAAAAGAGCCATAGGTTCTGAGGCTTAGAATCAGGACCTATCTTTTGGTGTCATCATTCGACCCATCACATTCGGCTGTCTCAGGATTTCTCTGTCCACAGTGATTGTTTTATAATTATTCTCCTCAGAAAGAAGCTCAGAGGTTTAGATGGATGGTTATGGGAAGTGATCTTTTTTACTTACAGTGAATGTGAATTTAAAAAGCCTGGAGGTTGCTAGAAGCCCTGGGTATTGTGATGAAAGCAGCCTAAAACATAAGCTGGCTGGGAGGAAGGGCAGGGTCAGGAATAAAAAAACATACAAAAAGAAAAACACAACAAAACAAGGAAAGAAGAGAAAGTAAAGGAAAAGGTATGACTGGATTCTACCTACGACCCTCTCTGCCTCTGAACTTGGTCATTTGGTGAGCCAACAAATTCTTTTTATTTCTTTTTTTAATTAATATATATTTTTATTGTAAAGATACTGTACAGTGGGGTTACAGTTATGGGAGGAAGTTAATGAGTCCATTTCCTATTGAGCATTGTTACCCCCCTCCTTTATTTTTCCCCTACCATCCCTTTCCTCCCCACCTCCCCAACTCCTCCCTACCCCCTAACTTGTAAAGTTCATTTTCAACATAGTGTCTTACACATATCATTGTTACAATGGGTCATCCTGTATCCTTATTTCAGCATTCTGTTATTTCCTTTCCCCTCCCCAAATTAGGAAAAATGAATATAAAAGATGCAGGGCACCAGAATCAAATACAGTGACAAAAGGTGTTATACTCTGGGGGAAGAACATACAAAGAAACAAAAAAAAATCACATAGTACATTATAAGCACATTAAAAAGAACAGCAAGAAAGATAAAATCTCTCGTGTCCCTATCTTGGGGTTCATTTTGCTTAACATCAGCTTACATGGTCTAATGTACATAGCTTTTGGCCTCTTCTGCTTGTTGTAGACATATACTAGCTATTACAGATAAAGGAAACCATGGGACCTATATTTCTTTTACAAAGAGTTTGGCAAGAGAGGAAAGACAGCCTTTTATTTCTTAATTGTCAATATAATGAAAGAATTAAAGAATTACTATATATATTAGAAATAGAAATTTGTGCAGTATGATCAGAAATAGATAGTATGCTCACATTTCATGAGCAGTTACTACAGTCAATGAACCATTCTAAGTATTTTAAATGGATTGCTTCACTCTTGAAATATCCCTGATTTCTACCCAGAAAAGATTTGTATGACCAATTCATTTAACCACAATGTGTTTTCAGGGAGAGGTACAAGTGGAGACAAAATCCAGACAGCTTTGTGACCAAATAATGATGACCAGCATGCGCCTTTGGACACAGAAAACTAGTGAAAGTTTTGAAGAGAGTGCTAGAATCAAGTGCTTATCCCATCACTTGGCAGTAATGTGACAAGAGAGATCCAAAGGAATATTAGACCATGGGAATTTGGGCAGAAATATCCCAGCCCCTGGTCAAGAATCTCCAGAGAAAGAACTAGAGTAGGTGATATTCTGCCTAGTCCACAAGTTCTCAATGTCTTTATTTTATTTTATTTTATTTATTTTATTTTTATTTTTTGGGTCTGGTCATGGGGCCTGAACTCTGGGCCTGGGCGCTGTTCCTCAGCCCTTCAGCTCAAGGCTAGCGCTCTACCACTTGAGCCACAGCGCCACTTCCGGCTTTTTTCTTTTTGCTTATGTGGTGCTGAGGAACTGAACCCGGGGTCTCAGGCATACAAGGCAAGCGCTCTACCACTGAGCCACCTTCCCAGCCCCATCATTGTCTTTTTTTAAGAGTATTCTTTCGCCTTTCATCACTGGAGGCAGTTTTTCATGGTGGTTAAGATCTTTTCATGGTGGTGCAGTTTTTCATGGTGGTTAAGATCTTTTCATGGTGGTGCAGATCTTTGAGCCTTGTCTACCACGGTTCAAGTTACAGCTTGACCTCTCACTAGTTGTGACATTACTCATTAGGAAATCAGCTTTTATTTTCTTTTTATGTACAAATCCTAGGGCTTGAACTCAGGGTCTGGGTGCTGTTCCTGAGTTTCTGCACTCAAGGCTACTGCTCTACCACTTGAGCTACAACTCTGTTCTGGCTTTTTGGTGGTTAATTGGAGATAAGAAACTCATAATTTTCCTGTCTGGGCTGGCTTCAAATCTGGATCCTCAGATCTCAACTTCCTGAGTAGCTAGGATTACAGAGGCCCAGCTGGAACCTGTTTGTTTACTTATATCTAAATTGGGGACAATAACAGAAGCTACCATGTGATATTGTGAAATAAGTAAGCATATGAAAATATTTAGAAGAATATCTTGTTCACAGAAGTAGTTTTCAACATTGAGATGTTAATATCTTTATATTTAAGATCCAAACATAGGAAAGCTGCCTTACAGTTAATCAATAAGAGTTTGTGGATAGACTGGACATGTTTACTTCTGAAGACACTTTGTTTTTGTTGTGTTGTTTTTATTTTTTACTGTAAGAGAGGTTTTATTCTTTCAATTCATGCTGATTCAGTTCAATCAATCAATATCCATTAAGCCCCAATATGATTAAGGTAGTTTGCTAGACATTGTAAGTGAAGCCAAAATGAGTAAGGTTTAATTCCTGATCCTTATTAGAGAATATTTTCCTGTGTCTCTTCATAACTTGTACAAGGAGGTTCTGGTACAACTTTCTAGTACAACTCACAGCAAATCTGTTCCCTCCTTTCCAAGACAGACTTTCCAATTACTGAAAACAATTATCCTGTCTGCCCTCAATCTTTTTTACTCCAGGATAAACAATAAATATATACAATTCCTTCAACCATTCTTTATGAGACATGGTTTAGAAATATTCAATCAATTTAATCATCCTCTCCAGACACATTCGAGTTTGTTAGTGCTTTTCTTTAAATGCAGGGCTCAGAAGTGGATACTATAATCCAAGCGTGATTGAATGGACAAATAGTGTAATGAGAATTAGCACGATAAAAATGACAGCTGAACTAGAGTGCACGTACAGAGGAAATGAGAGAATAAAATAGGTCACAGGTTAGAGCCTGAGGGTTTCCTTCAGCCCTGAGGAAGGAAATAGAAAATTAAAAAGAAATATTAAGGAAAGGGTTGGGTGACAGAAACCTATCATAGAGTGTTTGTGGTTAAAAAACCAAGGATATGTTGAAACAAGAACACAGTATGACCTATTGCAACAGCAACAATGATACCCACAAGAAACTATGTTGAAAATGAACTCTACAATTTCAGGATGGGGGAGGAGTGCACAAGGTGAGGGAGGGAAGAGATAGTGGGAAAAAACAAAGGAGGGGGTAACATTACTCGACAAGAAATGTACTAGTCATTACCTTACTCGTGTAACTGTAACCCCTCTGTACAGCATCTTTACTATAAGAAATTTAAAAAAGAAACCAAGGAGATTATCCTTTGGCATTCAGGAAATAAATACAGTTAATATATATGCAAAGAAATATAATGAAAAGATGAAAGAATAATGGCAACGAAGGTTTACTGTAAAATATGGAAAAAATGAAGTCAGAAGATATGACTTGAGTAATATGGAAAACATTTAGAGAGAAATCTAAAAATACCATAAGATTTTAAAGAAATAAAGATGGGAAAATAACTGCCTTACTATTTTTGCAAAGTGTCACACAAGAAAAGAGCAGATGTGCTGTACTATAATGTATATTGTATATATAATGCATATTGTGAAGATTTTGGGGGGGATGGTGATGTTGGGGTTTGAACTCAGGGTTTCATGATCCACACTTCATTCAGGTAAGGTGTCACATTGTTTGCCTGGCCTGGCAACTTTGGTGCCTGTGTTGCTGAGATCACCAATATATGCTACTATATCCAGCTTATTGAATAAGATGGGGTTCCCAATCACTTTCCATGCCAGGCTCTTGATCTTTGCTTCCCAAAGGGTTGGGGTTAAAGGTGTGGATAAGTGGTATTCAGTCCATTCGCTATTTTAAGTGTATAATTTTTTCCTATTTTATTGTAAAAGTGCTCTACAAAGGGGTTACAATTACATAAGTAAGGTAATGAGTACATTTCTTGTTGGATATTTTTACCCACGCCTTCATTTTTCTCCCACTATGTCTTCCCTCCCCCACTCCTTCACCAAAGTATCATTGATGTATTGGGTCATTCTTTGTCTTTGTTTCACCATTTTGTTATTCCCCTTCCCTTCCCCAAATCAGATCAACATATATACAAATTGCAGGGTAGCATCATCAAAGACAGTGGTTGCCAGGGATAAACCAAAGGAAAAAGAAAAATGAACTAATATAAAAAAGAACTTGATACAGTACAATGACAAGGTCAACAACCAAAAAAAGACTTGTTGTTGGAATTCATGTCAATTAGCATCTCTTATATGGTCATATATACATAGCTATTGAGCTATTGTGATCCTCTGCTAGGACTATCCTAGATATGTTCTAATTACTACAAATGAGGGAAACCATGGAGCCTATATTCTTTGGGTCTGGCTTACTTCTTAATATGATTTTTCCAAGTATTTCCATTTCCTTATAAATGGGTCAATGTCATTCTTTTTCATGGAAGCATAGAATTCTATTGTGCATAGGTACCACATTTTCTTGATCCATTCATCTATTGAGAGGCATCTGTGTTCATTTCATATCTTCACTATCATAAATAATACTGCAATGAACATAGTTGTGCTGGTAGCTTTAGTGTGGTGTTGCTTGTGATCATTTGGATAAATGCCCAGGAGTGGGATAAATGGGATCACATTAAGCTACAGAGCTTCTGCATGGCAAAGGACATAGCTAGCAAGATAAATAGAAAACCCACAGATTGGGAGAAAATCTTACTAGGTATAAAACAGACAAGGGCCTCATAGCAACAATATACTCAGAGCTCAAAAAATTAAACCCTCCAACAACAAATCCTCAAATAATCAACCCCCCCTATGAATAAGTGGGCTAAAGAATTAAAAGGGGATTTTTCTGGAGAAGAAATAAGAATGGTCAATAGACACATGAAGAAATGTTCAACATTGCTGGCCATAAAGGAAATGTAAATCAAAAGCATATTGAGATTCCATTTCACCCCAGTTAGAATAGTCATTATCAAGCAAACAAATAATAACAGATGTTGGCAGGGATGTGGCCAAAAGGAAATGCTACTATACTGTTGGTGGGAATGTAAACGGGTTCAACCACTCTGGAAAGCAGTATAGAGGATCTCAAAAGACTAAACATAGAGCTCCCCTATAAATATCTTTTAAACCTAAGTAATAATGGCATACTTTGACTGCTATGCAAATGAGCATTTTTTTGTTTCATTAATAGCAAAGCAAGAGTTCTCCATCTTGACTAAATAGAAAGAATTGTTTGTCAAGAGAATATGGAATAATTTGTATAATCTAGTAAGTTTTGTAGGGTGTTATGACTGATAAAAGGGAGAGATTATATAAAATGGGAAATGTAGGAGACAGAAACATACAGATATAGAATTTTTAAGATTCATAGCAATATTTCTGCTTTCAAAAGATCCCTAAAAGCAAGAAAACAAAACTCAGCAGCTTTTAGAAAGTAATGGGAGATAGAATGTTAGGAATTCATTTTGATCCCTGCACCTGCTTCTTATGAATAATGTTTTAAGTTAGAACATTAGCTACAATATAAGACAAAATGAATAATACTGGTTTTGGAATGTCAATTTTCACAGTAAAATCACCATATTTGCCCTTAAATAATGTCAAAAAGTTAACACAAATTTTACGCAGCAAATTTCTGGGAAACCAGCCTTAGGCAAAAATGTTCTATAGTACCCAAAAAATCGTTCACATATATTTTCAAATGTGTATTTTTATAATGAGTCAATAAAATATAAAATATTATTGTTAACTGAATAAATTTATGTTTTGTTACCTATAAACATTATGACTTGTAAGCCCCTCTATTCTCTCATTACAGGAGCAATAACATCTTTGAATATGTATTACATTTGAAGAGAATCCTACTTTCTTATATTAGATATGCTAGGTAGTTATTTTTGTTAATGATTAGCCAGACAATTGATACCTATTTGGAAGATTGATTTTTTTCTATTGTGTGTTACCCAGACATCTGATGTGTTACAACTGTATAATGTCTTTTATAAAAAGGATAATACTACCTTCTATATAATAATAAAATTCTATGATTAGTATAAAACTCTATGAAACCATACCAATGGTGTATATTTTCTAAAACGAACATGATTTGTTTTTTATAGATAGTAAAGTTTGTAAGGCAGCACACTTCTAACTCCAAGCAATCACCTCAAAATATTTATAAAATTCTACCAGGCACTCATTCTCTCTTTCCTCTGGCTTTATATTTCAGCACCCATGTGGTTATTCTGCAAACATCTATTAGAGAAACAGCTTGAACTAAAGCAGCAAAGGTGATAATCTAGGAATCTTGGTATAAAAAAGAAAAAAATAAATTAAATCTGCGAATGTTTCTACTGGCAAAAATCCTACACTAAGCTCATAAGGCATTTTCAAAGAACATACCATGCAAACAGTGTTCAGGTTAAAATTTCAAAGTAACTGCCTAAGGTAATTACTTGAATAAATATAGATACATAGAGAAGCCTACAATGCTGCCAGTAAATCAAAGTAGGAATAATATACATTATTATTGGAAAATTAGTATCAAGAAAAATTGGCAGGAAATACAGCAAAGCATGAGGGGGAAAGAGAGAGAAAAATAGTTGAGAAACCCCGCAGATGCTGCTAAGTTTGTCAATGGATGTTTTTAGTTTAGTTAATATACAGGCTATTTTTAATTTAGTTGACATATCAGTAAGAGGATCTCTAGCTATATAGGAGCAGAAAGAGCCCATTCTATTTACTCCCAGCATAAACCCCACCAAAATGAATTAGAAAAAATATAGTTGTAGATATATAGGTAAAGAAAGAGGAAACGATTGTAAGAAAGAAGTAATCATAAAGTTGGAGAATGTGGATTGCTGACAGAGGAGTGATAACTAGCTTAACAGATCATAAAAACTGAAGTCAAAGTGTTTCCATAGATAACAATAAGAAGCAAGATGCTGTGTGCTATAAAACCCAGGAAATGGGCCCCTGGTTCCTCGGGACCCTATATTTAATAGAAAGGAAAGGCATCAGATAGCAATAAAAAGCTCTTGCAAATGAAAAATGAAACCAAATGAAAAGCTCATCATACTGGCTACCAGATAAGGGAAAGTGATTTCTCAGAAGATAGAGCAAAAGGTCAGAGATACAAATCTGGATAGGAAAGAAACAGATTTGGAAATGAGATTAATCAAAACAGGAATTTCAGATGGTGCCAACTGAGAAATCAAAGTGAAGGAGATTGTTGATGATATAATTCAAGAAAAGATCATGGACATGAGATTCCAGATGCAAAGAGATCACATTGAGGATCTTACACATGGATAAGAAATGGAAAAATAAAAACATCAAGGATCATTGTTTTGACATGTTAGAACACTAGGAATAAAGAACGGATTGCATGTGTTGTCAAAGAAAACAAATATAAGAAATGGCGCTGTGGGTCATGTTAGCCTTGAGCGAAACAGCTTAGCGACAGTGCCCAGGTCCTGAGTTCAAGCCCCAAGGCCAACCCAAAAAAAATGAAAGAAAGAACAAATATAGTACATCTGGCATATGAAGAGACAGAATGTTGTCAGACAATGAACGGCAACACTGGAATATGGGTTTAAGGTAATACGGCAGGAATCCTTTCAAGGCTTTCTAGGGGGAGAATAACATTTACTTAAAATTCTATAAATGCCACCAAATTCTAACAAGCTATCAAATAAGGAGATATCTTTTTAACAAATTCTCAAAGATATTTATTTGCCTCCAGATAATCTGAGGTGCACCAGAGCAGGCAAGAAACTAAGGGCAAGGAAAGAATGAGAAACTGAAAGCAACAGATCTAAAAAAAGAGAAAGGGAGTTAATTTGGTTTAGAGTAAAAGGATGGCAGCTATAATAGGCTTGGAAGACAGGAACTTCAAACTGGAGAAAGGCAGAGAATTAGGAGAAACTTTTTACAAGAATAAAACGGAGAGGCTGGTCTGAATATCTAGATAGGAGATTTAGACAGTGATAAAGTGTTTGCTTCAACCAATCGTTTAAATAGGGGTACAGGTGGACCCATTGCAACAAGTCATTATGTCAAAAAACGAACTTTACAACTTTGGTGGGGGGAAGGGTTGGTAGATAGGAAGGGATGGGAAGAGGAAACAAAGGAGGAGGCAACAATGCTTGATAAGAAATGTACTCATTATCTTGCCCATGTAACCCTCTGTACGGTATTTTCACAATAAAAAAAAAAACTTAGAACTTTAAACAAATGAAAGAGCAAAACCTCGTCAACCATAGAAAAAATAGAAAGTGTAGAAAAGGGAAAACTTAAACATAGCTGCATTACATTGAAATTATATAATTTATTCCTCTAGATTTTCCAGACCTGGTTAAGTCTAATTTTCAAAATTTAGAATGAAAGAGATAAATAAATGAATTTTCAGCAAAGAAGACAGTAAGCCATGAACAGGTCTAAAATATTTACAGTTTATAACACTAATAACTAGTTTTGGAAAATAAAGCAATATCCTAAAAGTCACTATGAAAATTATCAAAATTAAAGCATGTCAAGATTAGTGTATTTTTCAGGAAGAATGTATATATAATGTATATATAAAATATATACAATGTATATATAAAAACAAAAAGTAATAGCTATAGGAAAAGCAAAATAGAAAGTCTAAGAGTTAAAATGAACTCAGTTGTATAATCCTTGTTACTCAGGAGGATAAGATCTAAAAGATCAGATTCAAAGTCATCTCAGGCATGAATACACAAGACTCCATTTCCAATTGTCTAGCAAAAAACTGGAGGCATGGGTTGAACATTAGAGTGTCAGTCACGAGGTACAGAAAGATGGCAAAATGCTATGCAGAGAGAACCTAGATCTCTGAATCACTGCATGGAGCAGAATTCCTCCACTGATCATAATTGAATCATGACTTGCAGATACCAGGCTGTTCAGTTACTAATTTATCATGTTGTAAGTGAGGGTACTTCAAAGATTCTGAAGAAATTCTTTATCTTCTGCTTGAGGGAATAAATGAGTATTTGCTTTCAATTTTTTTCTTTTCTTTGGGTTGGTCATGGGGCTTAAACTTAGGGCCTCAGGTGCTGTATCAAAGGTCTTTTGCTCAATGCTAGTGCTTTACCACTTTGAGTCTCAGCTCCACTTCTGGTTTTCTGGTTGTTAATTGGAGAAAAGAATCTCATGGACTCTCCTGCCTGGGCTGGCCTTGAACCCCCACCCTCAGATCTCAGCCTCCTGAGAAGCTAGGATTACAGGTATGAGTCACCAGCACCTGGCTTAATACTTTTCAACTATAAAAATATATAATTTTATTTGGTACATTAAGTACAATATATCATGAAACAAAGTAGTGACTGGAACTCTGAGACATCTATTAACAGTGAAATAAAGACATTTTTGGCTTTCTTTCTTTGAAATACAATGAAAATGGTAAATATGAAAAAATTAAGAGAAAAGTAATTTTCAATTATTTTGAGTTTTCAATTAAACAAAAGAATCACACCTCAAACTACTAACTGTAAAGCATACTTGGAAATTTCTGTAAAATATGAAAGGAAACAAGAGAAGCATAGGAATTCTTTCAATAAGGTAAGCCAAGCTAAGAGAGACAAATGGCATATGTTTTCTTTCATACATAAAAATTCGATCTAAAATGCCCTGGGGCATAATAAATTTTACAGGTTTCTAGGCATTCACACACAGTGAGACCAAAGAAGGATGCTCTTAGGAGAGGAACAGAAAGCACAATTCCTATGTGCATCTGATCATATAAAATAATATTTACCGAATGACCCCAGGAAATAGAAACAAAAGGATGTTTTTAAAGTTTTGTTTTGCTGGTTTTGTTTTCTTTTTGAATACTTTGTTCATTTATATATCTTTGATAGCATAAGGGAGGCACAGAAATGGAGGGGCAGAGGGTGACCAAATGCCGCAGTGATACTCAATGGACACTATATTGAAAATGAACTACGCAACTTGTGGGTGAGAATGGGAGGGAAAAACTGGGAGAGAGAGAGGGAAGGGGTGATTGTCCATGACCTCTCTAGCTATAAAAGAAATGCAAATCAAAACAACATTGAGATTCTACTTCACCCCAGTTAGGATGGCTATAATCAAGAAATCTCATAACAACAGATGCTGGAGTGGATGTGGACAGAAGGGAATTGTTGGTGGGAGTGCAAATTTGTTCAACCACTTTGGAAAGCAGTATGGAGGTTCTTCAAAAGACTTCACATAGAGCTCCCCTATGACCCAGCAATCCCACTTTTGGGCATTTACCCAAATGATCACAAACAAGACCATATTAAAGCTACCAGCACAACTATGTTTATTGCAGCGTTATTTACCATAACTAAGATATGGAACCAACCCAGATGCCCCTCAGTAGATGAATGCATCAAGAAAATGTGGTATATACACACCATGGAGTTCTATGCCTCCATCAGAAAGAATGACATTGCCCCATTTGTTAGGAAATGGAAAGACTTGGAAAAATTATATTAAGTGAAATAAGCCAGAACCAAAGAAACATAGGTGCCATGGTTTCCCTTATTTGCAATAGCTAGCATATGTCTGGGAAAAGTAGAAAAGGCCAAAAGCTATGTAGTATGAACAGATAAGATGAAGTTAAGCGAAATGAACCCCAATATAGGGACACAAGTGTTTTATTTTTCTTGCTTGCTATTGTTTCTAATGTATTTATAAGGTACCATTTGATTTTTTGTTGTTTTGTGTGTCCTCCCCCCATGGTATAACCCCTGTTTTCACTGTATTTGATGTTGGTATAAAAAATGTTTAAAGAGGGATACAGGTTGACCCTTGTAACAATGAGATGTACAAGATACTATGTTGAAAAACGAACTTTACAATTTAGATGGGGGGGGGAGTGTAGTTGTGGAGGTGGGAGGGAAGGGATGCTAGGGAAAAAACAAAGGAGGAGGCAACAATGCTTGATAATAAATGTACTCATTACCTTGCCCATGTAATTGTAACTCCTCTGTACAGTATTTTCACAATAAAAAAACTTATTAATATATATGTACTAAAAAAGAAATGCATTCCTTCCCTGACTTACCCCTCTGTATATCTCCTTTATAGTAACAATAAAGATTTTTTAAAAAAATTCTCTTAATATATTCTCAAACCTGAGCTGTATGTAGATTTCCACAAAAATAATGACATAGTGCCAAAAGTTTGTCCAGAAAATTTTTGAGTACAGTCATTAGATCCAGGGTATAAATAGGCTACCTGTTCCCATTGAAGAAAAGTAACTCAGCCACCTACGACTTTTATTAGCTGTGACATGGTCATTCCACAAAAGGTATTGTGAGAGGAAATTCATGGAAAGCCATGACCATTAAATCACTGCACAGAGTTACAGGTTTTGGAAAATGAAATAAGCTTGGAAAGAGAATATTCTAGATAAGACCCACACTGAAAATACAGAGAGCATAGCACATTACCTGCTTTTTCAGGTTATTGACTCCTCTTTAAGAATGGAAAACAATTAGAAAACAGCTTATGAGAGTCATAGGTACCAGACAAGAGGAAACAATGGAGAGAGATGAGATATGGATCAGTAACTTGCATCATGGAATTTAGCTATCTAACAAATAAACCAAAGTAATTTAGGAATACATTAGTGAAACATGGAAATTTTAGTAATGACTTCATTTAAATGTGAACAAACAAAACTGATTTAGTTAAGATAGTTATATAATTTAATTACTAATTAAATCATTTATTTTATTTTGTTAACATACAGAGAAACTGACTTGGGATGGAAGGAGTGTACAATACCAGGAAATGTTGTAAGTGTGCAGCTGGGTTAAAAAAAAACCACCTCAGCTATTCTATATTTTAGTATTAATCGTTTTTCTAATCAGGTTAGTAGATGCCACAACAGCAAAATCTAGTTAATCTGTGATTTAAATATGCAATGAAAGAGTATTTTTCAGATAAAGTTTGGGTATTTATGGTAATTGTGATTTTGAGTGTAGTTTAGATAACTGCTGGCAATACGTTTCACAGTCCTCCTTTACAATTTCTCTAGTTACAGTGTTTTTATACAAATAGATTTGAATACAAATAGAACACCTACATTTTCCATTGCTTATTTGTCCTGATATTTTAGGTACAATGACCCAGTAAATATCATGAATGAAAACTAGTTATATACTTGGTTGAGAAATCTACATTCCATTTGCAGGGAATTCAAATATATTTCTAGCATCTAGAGTTATTCCTTAGGGCACCATCTCTTACATGGATTTATTATCAAAGTTTCCATTTGTGCAGTCTTATTATCATATGTGTCTATGCAATAAACTTAGAGTACAAATAGCTTCCAGCTAATAATTACCTACACAAATTGTTGGCCTAGCTGTTCTGTTTTAATACCAAATTCTATATGGAGGGCTGCCTTTCCTTTTGCTATAAATTCAAAAAACTTTTAACTTATTCGTGGTCTTGGAACTTTAAAAGTATATAATAAAATATATTAACAGTTTAATAAGATCACTAAATTCAGTTTCATCCAGTTCTCTTAGGTCTTAAAATTCAACAGCATTGCAGTTACCCTTTGTCTAACTATTAATAGAGATAAGGGTAGCTGCGGTGGAGTGGAGAGGATGTGGGTTAAAAACTAAACTACTATTAACTTTGTGTAAAGATAAATAAGACTTTCTAAACACAAGTATCTTCCGCTTAGCAGATTTCCTGTTAGCAAAAGCAATACCAATTCAAAGTGATAACTAACATGAGTGTTTATATAAACAAGATGAGCTACACATTATTTTTCTTTTTTTTTACACATGTTTATTAAGGAGATCCTATCATTGTAAGATTTAGGACAGTGTAGGCTGACAGTATGGAAACACTCATTTTTTCCTCTCCATTCATTCATTTCCTTTTCATTCCTTCCTTTTCTTTCTTATCCTTCTTCCTTTGTTCCCTCTCCCCTCCCTTTCTCCCTCCATACCTTCCTTCCTTCCTTCCTTCCTTCCTTCTTTCCTTCCCCTTTTCTTATTTCTCCACTGGTTTCACTGTTTTGATTTTGCCCAGGCTCGACTTAAACTCAAGAAATGATTTAAAAAAAAAACGCTTAATTGCTTATATAAGTTAGGTCTTATAGGATACTAAATGAAGATATTTAACTACTTTCAAGAACACTTTGCTAATTGACTAATTAAACATTTTTGATCATGCTGGCTTTCTTTAATACATGCAAACAATGTCATCAATTGTTTAGTTGGTGGGAATTATAGAATCTTTTCTCCAATTTTTACTTTCAAAATAACACATTACAATGAATACAGCCTGAAACTACATTAACTGATTACTAACATTTTGTCACGCTTATCTCACCCACACTTTGAAAAAAGTTTCTTGCTTAACCATTTGAGAGCAAGCTGCAGAAGTCATAAGATTTCATCCCCAACTACTTATAGGTATACCTTCTCCCCAAAGACGTTTTCACCTACAAAATCCAAAATGAGAACCTGGTAAATTAAGAGCACAAGTAAACACCTAGGCAGCTGAAGCAGAAGGAGCGAGAATAGGAAAGAGAGACTACTGGAAGAGGCTGACCCTAGAAGGCTTGGAGAAATGAGGTACACAGTTTGGATCCTTGCACTGAGCAAAGCAAAAGCAATGTGTGTACTTGTTTGTGTATGTAATAATGTGTGTAAATGCTCTATGTGGTCAGAGAAGTGGGAGCTAGATGTGCATGATGAAGGATCTTCTGGTGCCTTATTGGAAGGTGGGCTTGAACAAGGAACAATGCTTATTGGATCCCTTATTGAGTTCTTGTAGTAATTTATCTATACAACTGAGTGTCATCACGCAGACTTGAGTGATGGCAGAGACATATTTGTAACATACTTAAGCAATGACTTAGAGAGACTTGATATGGGTGTGAGAAGCCTGGATGTTTGCAATGAGATGGGAAGATGTCACAATTTTGTTTATTTAACACCAGAGAAAAGGCCATGTAAATGAGTGAGGAACTCAGTACAGACTCTGAGTTGTAATTAAGGGCTTTGTTGAGTGTTGTGCATTAAAGTGCATTTGCAGTTTAAAGCAAATCCTCACTGCTGGAGAGTTAAATGATTTAGAGCTGTTGTAATTGTTGAATGATTTGATTAAATTTGACAGAGTTGGTGTTTTTTTTTTGGCTTTCTGATTTCTCTACATATGTTAGAGAAACTTCTCAAATTTCCTTCACCAAATCATCCATATTATTTCCCCTAATCTAAACTATGTTCTCTTTTAGAGGTCAGCGTATGGTAGTAGCAGAGCTCTCTAAGAACAGAGGCACTATGGGCATTATGACTGGATGTTTCATGTGTATTTATTCTGACAAAGAATGTTTTTTCTTCCAGAGCCGAGTTAGCAATATGAATGGGAAGGAAGGAGGGCTTCACTTTATAATCTCTTTCTTTATTCCACACCCGAATAAAAGCAGAACAAGAAAAGGCAGATATTCCAATAAAACTTCACTGCCTCTATAGATCTTCCTGCTGGTCAAAGGAAAGCAGTTCCTGTCTGCCCACAATCCACAACCTCAATCTTTGCTCAATTCCCATTGCAACACCACACTAGTATCAGAAGTAGTAACAAAAGTAAACCAAATAAAGTCAGGGGTCAGTGTGAGGTTGAATATTGGGCCATTCAATTCACTAAGGAGCTTCCAGTATGGAAGAACAATAGACAGCCAAACAATTTTAGAGCAAAGTGTGTTCTGCACAACACTTACGCCTCCTTCTAGAAAAAAGCTGCTCTCTCTCTTGATGGGGTGAAGCCTAGTTTTCTGCACAAAGAAGCTAGTACTTTTGTCAAAGCAATGGTTATTCACAAGCGCACAGATACACAGACAACGATGACAATTTCAATCTCCAGGATTAATAGTGCACATGAAAATGTTTTTTCTTAAGAGGCAAAAGTTTGGTGTGATGGTACACAGCTATAATCTCTGTGAGACTGTGGCAGAAAGATCACAAGTTCAAGGGAAGCCTAGGTTACCCAGCAAGATTCTGGCTCCCAAATTTTTTTTAAAAAAGTGAAATATACAGAATTCTGAAAGACACATAAAATAAATCCCAAATTTGAGGTAGTCTAAGACAAATAAAAAGCTCATAATTTTGTAGGTTCAATATGTCTGTTGGATTTAATACTGAAATGACATTTCATGTGAACTCTTCATTCTCAAGAGTAGTCTCTTGTCATGATTTAGTAGACAGAACATCAGATGTAAGAAAATCTGATTGTCATTCTGAAGTCCTTGTTGTTTTGGAGATCATATGCATTTCTGTATTCGTGTATACAAAAATTCCTAGAAGCTGTTTAGTCTTTCTGCAAATACTATATCTTTTTCAAAGACATGATACATTGCATGATTTTAGGATGTTAACAATGCACAAACTCAATGGATATAATACAGACAAAAAAAACCTTTATCACCCCACATCCTACATGCAAGTACAGACCCATTTATTTGCCACCATGTAATAAAATTCTAATTCAGCAGTTTATTTGGGTTGGTATTAAGTTTTCCTCTTTGTACTGTGTATTATATGTAACTTTCAGTATTGGAACAGTGCAGCTTCTCCTTTAGTGTTTCAATGGGAAACAAAATGGAGCTTTTAAGATATATCCTTTCCTGATTTTAGTGCTTAAAATTATACACATAAATGTTTACACATAATATGTCAATATACATAATTTATGTAAGTGTATGAAGTCTATATGGAAAATGTATTACACATGTTTCCACTTATACATATTCATGGGTACATGTACACATGGTACATAACATATAACACACATATATGTGACCTGTATGTAGGCTTCACATGTAAATACTTGTATAAATAGAACCTTGTGTGTATAGAAGCATTCAAAGCTTTTCAGTGATATGCACTTAAGGAGGATAAGGGCTTGGGGTAACTAAAATACTAATCCACTTATGTATTAGTTTGTCAACATTCAGAGTTATCCACAAAGAATTCTAAGGGAAATAAGTACTAGAAATGAGTTTTTATACACCAGAAAGTGAGTTCGAATATGAGGGCAGAGAAGTCTGTGGGTATGGAACACTCCGGGTGAGTAGGCTGGTCTCACTGAAAGGAAATATGACGAGATAGGGAGCAATATGAAAAGAGTCTCTGTCCATAGCCTACTTAAAAGTCTTGTTTCCCTGGCTCGGTGGCTCTATTGCGGCCAGTACCAGCCCTTGAGAGAATCTGAGGAAAGGTAGTGTTGGTGAAGAGTTATCAAAATTACTGGGGATAGGAGGAAGTGCTTCTGGCTTTCAGTGCAGGGTGGAAGCCCTCATGACATTAAATTCTCCAAATATTCTTCATAACATCTCACAGTGCAGTGAATTAAACGTGTTGTGAAGATCAACTTGTAGAATCTAGTTAAACGTCATAATTAAGAATTGCATAAAACTTTCAGATTATAGCCATACACGGTGTTTGGTAATGAATATCATCACACGTAGGCTGACTTCTAACTCTAGAATTGACATGCTGTAATAGTAACAAAACAAACAAGAAGTATTAGCACGAAATCAATAGTTTTCATTTGAGAACTATTTCATTGTTATTGATGATAGAGGAGGTAAACCGCAGAGTTCCTTGAAATGAGGAACAATGTGCAAACATCCAATAAAAGTTGTTTTGGAAATCTGGTGGCAGCATATAAATAGTCCTTCTCTCTGTCTTCTCTCTCTGTTTCTGTCTCCCTCTCTCACTCTTTTTAACTCTGTCTTCCTTTCTATGTCTGTCTGAAATATACACACCTCACACACACACACATAGACACACACACACACATATACACAGTAGTGTGTATAGAACACAGGCCCTTGCTCTGTTCTACAGAGCTATCATCAGCCTTTGTGTGTGTGTGTGTGTGTGTGTGTGTGTGTGTGTGTGTGTGTTTGTGTGTGTATGTGTTTTACTAAAGTTTACTAAAAGATACTAAGACATTATTATTAGTTATACTAAAATATCAAAACTCATTATTTTCTCAATTTTCTGTGATTTACTATATAATTCCAGCCAGCATTTCACTTGTGATCATCTTGATTAGCCTCTTGAATGCTGGGATTACAGAGCATGTGCTTCTGTGCCTGCTTGTTTGTTTTCTTTTTTCTATTTTTTATTCATGATCCTATTTAGAATATAGGCTTACATATATTTTCTACTCTATGTATAATTTGATTTGCAAATTTTCCCATTTTAACAGTTGGCAGTTACTATTACTTCATTCTTCTTATTCTATACAAACAAATCTAGTTTGTAATTATACTAACATTTCCTTCAACTTGTCCATATTTTCACATTTTCCTGAAATTCTTGCATAGCTTCTGATATTTTTATTTGTCTTAAATTCAAATACTATCCATACATACAGATATATAATACACAATCTCTGACTTCTTTATTATGTATTCCAATGAAATCACCACAAATATTAGGGCAGTGTAATACTTGTGGTGAGCTATTACTTTTGTTTTATTGTTCCTTTTAATGATACACACATACACACTCACACACAACCATATGACATATATTATGCTAATTATATTAATTGTGAATTACATTTCAAAATATTAATAAGGTAACACAAAACATTTGGTAATACAAAATATCCTTACACTGTGCCTCAAGCTTGAGACTGAAGTTCTGCAGTCTGATTGCCAGTATTATTCAGTGTGGGATGGAAGAGATCAGCACACAGCCTTGTGCATTTGCTGCTGTACTATTTCATTTCATGGCTACCACAAACTGATGGACACTGTGGGGACCAGGAGGAGGTACTTCCTTTATCCAAGCACCCAACTTAGCACAAGGTAGTTGGTCAAGGAATGAGTCAGATCAGCTTACTAGTTTCTGCTCTGCCACTAACTACCAGGTTAATCTTTAGCAGTTCACCATAATCACAGTGGGCCCCAAAACGTCCTCAGCTATGATATACTACATTGGCATAAATTACTTTCAAGATCCCTTCCAGCTCCATAAAATGCATAATTTTGATTTTCATACTTAGGTAGTGATAAGAAGAAATAGTTTCCCAGAATAAATATATTGTGAAATATATCTTGTGTGTCTCAATTCTTACATTCTCAACCACAACATTTCTTTTAAAATGATCATTTTACTCCAATTTTTAAAAGTGCCTTCACCTGTAAAAAGCAAAAATGTTCCCTCTTCCCTCAAAAAGAAGACCATCTCTACACTTCAGCAGTGAACACATTCATTTTAAGAACATAGTCTCATTCCACTTATCTATGACTGTGCTCTTCACATCGATAAAAGTTACATTTTTACTGTGAATCCTTTGAATTAAAAATTATTTTATCTACCTTTCCAATAGTATATTTTCAGCAGTTCTTACCTGCAACATATAGGCTTCCTTGATTCTTTCTAAAAGCCCACAGAACCAACAATTCAACACAATCTATATACAACTAAATGCTGACTCTCAGCAAGGTATTTAACTGCTGTGGTGTGAATCAGCTTCTTGTTCAAGTAACTATTTCATCCACAACCAATTTTGCCCTAGAGGTTTTGCAAAACACAATAGAAATCTGTTAAATTGGCAGTCTTACTGAACTTCAACTATTTTATCTAACCAGGTCTATGGGAACAATAGATACTTGAGAGCTTCCCTTTGATGATATATGTTTTTTTGTTTGGAACATAGGTACAGAGATCAAATGGACAAAACTCCTTATTCAGATGGCTTCCATGCTGCTGTGTCTTTATCAAAGTGTACGTATAAGGAATATAAGGCTTAGAAACACTACTTAACACCACGGGCAAGGACAAACTTTAGGAAAACACTTGAAAATTCAGCGTAGTATGGTTTACAATTATTATGCTCCTGTTTGTTTTTCACAAGCAACCCTCTATATGTTTTTCAAACATATTGCTAACCACTGTTTCTTGTCAAGTGAGATTGAAGTACTCAGGTTTTTCACTAAAGGACTTTTACTTTTGGAGAACATGTTTAATACTTGACAAACAGTCCTTAAGTGAACGCATAGTAAAGTTTTGCATATTTTTCTGTGAATTCTTCATAATCTACTGCCAAGCTATCATCCTGCATTTGCTTCTTTCTACCTCCTAGTTCTTTTCTGGGCAAGTTGCCAGCTGCCACACCTCCTTAGAAATTGGTTTGGGTGTTTGAGGTATGTAAGCTCATTTAAACATTAACCTAAACAGAAACAAAATAATTAGAAAGGCAACTTGCCCACAATAACAATGGAAATCTTTTTCAAGCCAAACATGAAATACATTCCAAAGACAAACATAAATGTCTTTTTAAATAACCATGATTTTAGATTATCTGAGCTGGGTTCCTCTCATTAACATGAATAATTCAGTTCATATTGTACATGGAGAAAGTGTTTCCCCTCACTAATTCACTTTTAGTATACAGAAAATATAAGATGGAACACATGTAAGAAAAAGTGATTTAAATTAGGCCACATTTGAAAGGAAACTGTACTTTAAAAAGTATTTATAGCTTGGATTCACTCTCTTCAATGCTATGCGGTTGTAAGTTAGAAGACTCTTAAGACTTTCAAGGAAAGGGCAGTGTCTGCCATAAAGAAAGCAATAAGGTCCCATCTTTTCCATGTTTTTTTGTGTGTATGTGTGTATGTGCGCATGCATACACATGCACACCAGTAGCAAGACTTGAAGTCAGGCCTGAGTGATGTCACTTAACTTTTTAACTCAAGGCCGGTGTCTGCCATTTGAACCACAACTCCACTTCTGGCTTTTTGGTGGACAACTGGAGATAAGAATCTCATGGTTCCTGCCTGGACTGGCTTCAACATGTGATTATCAAATCTCAGTCTTCTGAGTCAGTAAGATTGCAAACATGAGCTGCTCACATCTGGCTTTTCCTTGTCTATTTTAAGATTCTGCAAGTACCTACGGATTATTTGTACAACAAGCAAGACCATCACTATCTGTTTTCTCAAAAAATATGAAAGTACTTTGGGATATTTTAGCCACATTGAGTAAAAAGAATATCCCTCAAATTCTAGAGCTAGGTGCTGGTGGCTCAGGCCTTTAATCCTAGTAACTTAGGAGGCTGAGGTATGAGGATCGAGGATGGAAACTGGCTTGGGCAGGAAAGTATCTCCAATTAACCACCTAAAATCTGGAAGTGAAACTGTGGCTCACAGGGGTAGAGAGCTAGCCTTGAGCCTTGAGTTCAAATCCCATGACAAGAAAAAAAAATTCTGGCTGAAGAATCTATGTGACACTTTTGAGATATGACATACTTAACATTGCCATTCTGGTTAAAACAAAAAGCTCCAAACAGAAAACATTCTTAAATAGTGAGGACTCAAAACCTCAAATCTCTCATTAAGGATGATCTGAACATATCAGAGAGGGTGAAGCTATTTGTTGGTTGCTTACAAGATCATGTGGATTCCCAATCATAAACATGAAGTATAATGTATAACACACAATTCAAGCAAGATCCTGGTGGCCCATGCCTATAATCCTAGCTACTCAAGAGGTTCTGATCTGAGGATCATTATTCAAAGACAGCCTGGGCAGTAAAATCTATGAGATTCAATTAACTATAAAAAAGCTGCAAGTAGAAGTATAACTCAAGTGGTAGAGCATTAGCCTTGAATAGAAAAAGTCAAGAGAAATGAAAGGTTCTGAGTTCAAGCTCCAGTGCTGGAAAAATGGAAGGACATCTCTTAGAGAGACAGTGAATTCATCTTTGGTAGAGTAGCCTATGTTATTCAGACCTATCAACATACACGTGGGAATTAATATGTGTTTCTTAGGCCTTTTTAATTTGACATGTGGAATATTAGGTTAGTTTCCTGTTTTGTGCGTTCTTCTCATGAAGACACTCTACCATGTGGAACCCTTGCTAATGCCTGAAGTTGAGGAGCTGCTGAATCCACTGCATTAGAGCATCAAATGCCACCCATGTGGTCACATAGGGAGGGAGAGAATGCCCTCTACAAGAGCTTGGGGCTGTGTTGGTGGGGAAAGCAATCAGAGTCTACTGGATTGTATTAACTCTGTATGCTAGCCTTGGCTAAACAGTAAAACTTTGCTGATTTCTTGTCTCATTGAAAATAAAAGGAGAATTGTTTATTAGAAGAGCTTATGAGCCAAACATGAAAGTTGTCAAACTTGGGTCAGCATCTGATGGCATCACATTTTTTTTCAGATGTTCTCAGAAAGGTATGAAATGAGTGAGTACCTGTGAAAATAAAACACCACGTTTCAAGTGGTATGAGAGAACAGATGGTTGGTAATGATTTAAAACATTTATGGTTTTGGACTGTCACCAAGCCTCTGTATCATAAAATATGGTCTTTAGTTAGTACATACTAGAATCTATATTCAAGGTGCTCATTTTCTGAATGATGGTACTATAATAAAGGAGATAAAAGTTAAAGGAAAGAAAATTCCTCTTGCTTTCTCAAAGCATTCAATGCATGCTATTTCTTATTGACTATATTCATTCAAGGTGTTTTCCATCTGATGAGAATACCTTAAGTTTCCCTTGAATACTAGTCAACTCCGAATTCCCAGATATTTCAATTTGCTTGAACAATTGAATTCTACTTGGGTAGAACTGCAATTTTGCTCTGTATGTCTGATTCATTTTGACTAATGAAGTTAAAAACCAGTTAAACAATAATAAAAATCTGGTAGTCGGTGTAGGTACTTTTGCCCATGGAAAATAATAACATTCTCTTCATCTTCTATTTGGTAGACAGGCATATGGTGTTATGATTCTGTGCTGGAATTGACAGGTGGCAGGCCACTGAATCAGGAAGACAGATAAATATTAAATATGGTCACACTGTATTGAGTGTATGTGTGAGAGTAAAAGAAGCTCAAGCCATTTGAGAGCAATAGTAACAGTAAAGATAAAATCATATAGATAGGTCAATGTGATGTGTGGGATTGGAATGAAGGAAAATAAACATCGGTTAATCATACCCTAATTCACCACACACACACACACACACACACACACACACACCCATACACACACACACACACCCATACACACACACACACACCCATACACACACACACACACACACACACACACACACACACACACCCATCCTGCCCCAAAAGAGTCTTATTAAACAGCCAGTGTTGGCTCATATAGCGTAATGGTGGAAAAGAAGTCACCTAACCGCACACTATATATTATTTACATGCTATTCCTTTTCAAACTCTGGGACTGTTTCAAGCACAGTTTGCTGGTGGGCGGGAGTTGGGGGTGGACCTGCAGGGAGGGAAGGAAGGGGAGCCTCAGCTCTCGACTTCCCACCTGTGAAGTTAGTTGGAAATAACTTCTGACAGGCATCAAACATAACACCTTTTAGCCTGCCAACAGAAACATGCTGATAGGCGGGACACTCAAAGGTGGAGAGCTGGTAAGCCTGCAAAAGTAACAACAGCAGCAGGGACAAAGCCACCTTACAGTTCATTCCTTTCCAACCTGCTTCTCACTGCCTCTTCTGATGGCTCGGCCAGCCCTGCTTGCTAGGGCCACGTGGAACCGGGTCCTCAATATGCAAGTCCCCTCCCTACTCCTCAGCAGCCTTAGTAAGGTCGTGCCGAGTTTGGGTAGACCCAAAACGGGGTTCCACCACAGGGATGCTCAGCTCTCCTCAAAACATGCTGGACGACCTGACCAACAGGACTGGGGAACTCCATGCTTTTTTTTTTTTCCTGTCCTTCCAGCCGCGTGGCCCACGCGGATCTGACACTCGAATCCTGGAGTCCAGGGTGCCCTAAAAATGCAGAATAGGTAGTTGACAAGTTTCTCGGGGCGTGAGCCCCTCTCCAAGCCTCTAGATCTGCCGCCTCTCCAACTAGCGCACCCCTCCCCGCACCCATCCATGAAAGTGAATGGAAGTGGATAGACATCGCGGAGGATGAAGTGCTTGAAGAGGTGAGGCTCGCCTCCCCCCACCCCCACACACACCTTTTCAGGATGTCTCCACGGGTACCCAGGGCGCCCCACCATCTCCATCCCTGCTACCCCCGTCCCAGCCCCAGCGCGCAACCCAAAAGAGGTTACCTGGCAAGGTGCAGGGCGCACAGGGGACCGGCCGCGCCCCGACTCTTGGAGGTATAGCTCAGGCTGATCCGGCTCTGGGAGGAAACTTCCCCACGCCCCGGGCAAACTCCGCTGGGCTCCTCCGAACCCCTGCCCATCAGATGGCCCAGTGCCCAGAGCAGGGACAGCAAGGAACTGGCACTCGCCTTAGCCCGTCCGGCCAAGCTGGGGCTGCGGCGCCGCCTGGGCTCCCGCCGGCTCCCGCCGCCGCCTGCCGCGCCCCCGCCGCCCCACAGCTCCGCCTCCCGGTTTTATCTCCCTCGGCTGCCCGCTGCCCGCGCTGCCTTCTCCTTCTCCTCCTCCGCTCCCTTCCTTCACCCCCCCCGCCCCGCCCTGCCTTTGTCGTCCGCAAAGGAACTCACCCTCCCTCCTCATCCCCTTCTCCATCCCTAGTGTGTGTCCGAATCGCTCAAGGGTCACCCCACTCTAGATCAAGAAAGAGATCTCCGCTCCAGTCTCAATTCCCCTTCTGCCGCCTTTCTCTGTTCTGCCTCTTAGCATTCCTACCCAAGACAAGTCAATAGGTGAAGGGGTCATCGCAAAACACACACTCCAAAAAGTCTCAACCATCTTTTTTTGCCTTGCACGGGGAAGTGGGCTTGTTTGCTTTTTTTCTGTTTTCATGCCTTGGTTATCACCAGCAAAGTGCTTGTGGTAAGTAAGGCCTACCTAGCAGGTGACTTCAGCAGGTTTGTGGAAAGGTCAGAGGTCCCCCTCCCCCAAAATACTCCCAGTATTTGAAGCTAAGTAGACCCTAAGTAGCCACACATTTTAAAATCCCACAAGCTTTAAGTTTTTGATTTTTTTTTAATTGTGTGTGTGTGTGGGGGGGGGACTTGCAAAGACCAAGATTGGTATACATTTTTTTAATCATTAAGAAAAAGCAGTAAATTGAGGTTCAAAAATTAGTTTCAAATATATCCTAATAATAAATTTGACCAAATTAGGGCAAATAAAATGAAGCAAACCTTTGATTGCTTATTTTGCATCCAAGCAGCTTAGAGAAGAACTGAACCTTTTTTTTTAAAGCAGGAAATAGAGAAAGCAAACTTTGTACTGCATTGACAAAAATGATTGTTTTCTGCATTTTCAGAAAGGAAATAGCTTTATTAATGGCTTAGAAATAAAACATCTGATGATTATGAACTTGGTTCACAGTAAGAAATACTGTTAAATGATTTACCTGCTTCTGGTTATTTAAACCTAATTTGTTTTTATATTATAAGAATTTTATATTTTATATTTTATGCACTTAAATTATAGTAAAGACATAACATGAAATTTGCCATTTTAACCACTTTAGGGATATTGTACAAACAGATCTCCAGAATTAAATTATTCATCCAGCACACAACTTCTCTTTGTCCTCTTCCTCCAACGTGGTTAGTATCATTCTGCTATTATGATTCTAACTACTATGTGTCATAGATAACATTCAGAAAATATAAAGAGTGCTCACAAATTAACAAGAGTCAAATAACGGTTATAAAATGGACAGAGCGTTTGGATGGACATAAGAGCTTTATTTTTAGTTTATATGTCTGCTGGTTTATTGTTGGCATTTAATTGTCCTATTCTGTACCAATAGAATGGACATTTTCCCCTCTGAGTTCAACTTTCAAAGGAACAAGTAAGGGCTTCTTAAACTACATTTAATTTCCATGTGCCTGGTAGGCAAGTGATATGTGCTCTTGGATCAATTAACCAATTTTTCAAATCCACTCAGATCTAGGAACTCTTGGAGCTGTGATTCCATTATTCCAGAGCATTATTCTAAGGCCCACCTCAGCTGATCTGAGATCCAGCCCAGATCCACCCTAGCCAGTTGTTGTACCCACGCTTTTCTGTTTGTTAAAGAATGCAATTGTGTATGAATATCATTGCAATTCTATTATTTTAAATATTAAAAGAAGCTAGTGGGAGGATCTGGGCATTGTCAGGTGAACTTCTAATTGAATTTGACTCTATAGAAATTGCCAGCCCATTATAGGACACTTTAGGTTCTAGAATCCTTTTCATGTACTTACCTATCACACATTGCATCCGATACTGAAGGCTGTGAACTGTGAACTGTCTTCTGATTTTAAGATCCTGTTCAAAACTTCAAGAACTTTTTCTAATGGTTCAGGGAAATTGAATTTTCTTAATATCTGAAGCAGATTAAGAAAAGATTGGATTACCTAAAAATGAATACCAAGCACAATATAAGATATAACTTCTGATCACATTTGATTGTTGCATAGTAAGTGAAAATATTGCTTTTCTTTTCTATAATTTTTTTCTTTTTGGGTGATACTGGGGTTTAATTTAGGGTTTTGTGCTTTCTAGGCAGATACTCTACCACTTGAGCCATATCTCCAGCCCTTTATGGTTTAGTTCTGTTTCAGATAGGGTGTTGTGCTCTTTGCCTAGTCAGCCTCAGAAAGTGATCCTCCTACTTCTGTGTCCTGGGTAGCTGGGATTACAGGTGTTACCCTTCATAACTTGTTTGTTCAGATGGCATTTTGTCCAGGGTCGACTTGGACTACCATCCTCCCATCTCAGCATCCCAAGTAGCTTATAGACTTGAGCTACTGCACATAGATTGCTTTCTAAATTTGTAGTTAATTTAATTTTTGCATAATGAGTTATTTCTATAACATTAGTTAACTACGTTTATAAAGTCTCCAGGCTATTTCACTGAATTTCTTAAAATGCTTAACTTTGTTTTTAGACAAACAAGAAACCAATAAATTATTATTTTTTGTAACTGGGCAAGTTATAATTATGGGCCCTAAAACAGCATTCTACATCGAATCCTAATGTACAGTCACTGGCAAGGTTGCTTTGAGGAAGGACTTCATTTGTACACAGAGCATATACCACTAGACTAAGCATAAGAAATTCAGTCAAACAGAACTATGAAAATGTATTTAATAATGTAAGAATGAGCGCAGGGAACTGCTTATAGAGATGTAAAAAGGTTATAGGGAGGAAGGATAGAGAGGTAGAAAATGATGACAAAATTCCTAGTCTAAAGTATGAGTGCAGCAGCACCATTATAAGATGGCTCTTGCTATTTTGGAGTTTGTGCTTTGCGTTTAGCCATGCAGGTGTTAATGATGACTTAGCTTAATGAATAGCCAAAGTAGAAATTCAGCAGAAATGCATGTAGCACAATATGCCAGCTCATGTGGGTGTTGCAAATACCTTTAGCTTATATTATTTATGGCTGCAACTGTTTTATTGAGGGAGCAGAGATGTATTTACCTGGAAGGAGATATTTTTATGAGTCAACACAGCCTAGTATAGTAGCTACAGTACTTCTTCAGGGCAGGCAGGAATCAAACTAGAACAAAGTGATAGGTTGTGATTTATAGTGATCCACAGTCACGAGGGCAGCAGCTATCCCACCGAACCAGGCCAGAATAGAAAAACCTTAGAAGTAGAAAACAGAAGGTACGGCATCTAGGTATTTCCAGGCGAAAGGTTTTAAACTTGGGTTGCAGAAACTTCTACTTTTATAAGAAATAGGAAGAATATTGAACAACCCCTTGTTGAGGTGAAGCTGGGCAAGACTTCTGTCCCTAGGTTCAATTTCCTATCTCCAGCCTGGGAGGTTTGTGAACTTAAATGATATCAAAGATCCTGTGGACTTTCAAACCCCTAATATGTCTGGTTAAAGTGATCTATCTTGACAAAGTCATGTGAGTTATTGCCATCTGCACATATCCATATATATGCTTAGTGAATTTTAATCAGCAAATAAAAGGATGGTTTAGACTTGTCTTAAGGAGAAGCAATTCAGAATGACTGCTGTGATCACAGTGTGAAAATACTCAGTGATTATGAGAAGCAACCTACAGGATAGAAAAGGTGGTGTCCTGCTCAGCACAGCTGCTCTTTGAGAGTACAGGAAAAACTCCCACCTCAGAAACACACATGGCCACATGGTGAAGGGACAAGCATCCACACATTGAAATTCCTCTCTTATGCTAAAAGGGGTAATCTGGAAACAAGGATTAACTTCTCACTATGGAAAGCATGGGATAGCAAATTTAATAATTTTGAGAATTTCAAAATTATTGTGTGATGGAACAAGGAAAAAAAATGGCTGTGTCTACTTATTTTCACCTGGATAATATTCTCTTCTTAAAGATTAAGAAACAACATCAGCGACCATATATATATATATATGATATATGTAATTAACATATTTGTAATATATTATATAAATTTATATAAATATATAATGATAAAAATAAATATACATATTGTATTATGTGATATGCTATATATAAACTAGAGCTCAAATTAAGTATTCAGAAAATATTGAAAAGTCAAGGAGACTTCAAAGAGAAAATTGAATTCTGGTAGGGGTATTGGATTAATAGTAAACTAGAATGGGTGAATAAAGTCACAATATTCCATGTGCATGTGTGAAAATGGAACTAAGTAATTTGAGGGTATAAGTGGGGTTGGGAGAGATAGGCAAGGAATGGTAAAAGGGTTGACATTGATCAAGATACATTGTACTCACAAACTGATATGTTGAATTGAAACCCCTTTATACACCTACTTTAAGATAAAACACTAGGAAAAAATAGTAGATGAAGGAGAAATACAACTCCTAAAGAACTGCACATTTTAAATTATATAAAAATAACACTAATCAAACAGAAAAAACTGAAAGATAATAATGAATAAAAAATAAAACCATAGGTTGCCATTATTTTTATGTGTTTGCTTCCTAAATAAAGCAATAACTCAAGGTCAAATAACTTAGAATAGTCAGCTCCTCATAGTGCTCTGTAAATAGAGTGGGTCAATAAATATGTATTGATTGGCCAATTGAATAAGAAAACTGCTTGAAGATATTTTAGGAAAATCAAAGTCACTTGGGAAGTTATGTATGCAATTCCTTAAACTCAGCATATATGATTTTTAAAAAAATAAAACAATTTCAAATAGCCATCTTTAAAACTTCAGAAATGGAATTTTATAAATCAATTGTAGAAGTGTTAATGCATCACAAAATGTAAATTAGAAGTAAACTGCAAGCCTATATTGTGCTTATATGTAGAGAAATTTTAGCTTACAACTTTAATGGGTTTTGATATGTTATAATTTGAATCATTGCATTTCAGTAGTACTAGGACAGCAATAATTCTATGTGAAGAGTTCACAAAAAATACAATATTTTCCTCTAAACTTGTATTTGTATACATTTCTTTATTTTCCAAAGTGGATTCAGCTTTTAGTATGGCCAATCAAAATACTGATGAATGACTTCAAGATAGTCAGTCAAATACAATGAAGTTGAAATGGTTTGAACTGAAGTTTGTGTATGTGTGTGTGTGTGGAGGGATGTCTTTCAAACAATTTGATGAGCTACACATAAATCTTATCTTGCCAATCTTTTCTTTATTAAATAATTCCCTAAGCATGGCCTAACTGCTCCATACTGGTATCTTGGACAATAATATTACTAAAATGTGATCCCTTCAAACATAGTAATAACTAATTAATTCATATCAAATGGCATTACATTCAGAAGTGTTAAGCTTTCAGGAAAAAGTAAAGAGAGATTTCCTAGAGTAAGAAAATAAAAAATTAGTTTTGTTTTGTGATTCCTTTCAATGGTGTGTGTGTGTGTGTGTGTGTGTGAGAGAGAGAGAGAGAGAGAGAGAGAGAGAGAGTTGGAAAAAAAGCTGGTAAGAAATGTGATGAAATCTAGAGAGGATGTCAGTGATATATCCAAAGATAAAATATAGTATTTGATGGCACAAAGTAATTCTGAACCCACTCCTCCCACACAATGAAATATCTCCTTACCCAGGAACAAGTGGACTTGTGATATACGAGTTACCTCACCAAATCTAATATTCTTTTAGCCCAGAGGGGCTCAGACCTGGTGATGATCTTAACCTTTATGAGGAAGGGATTCTATTGATTGCCATTCAAAGTCTGTTTTCCTTAATGGAAGGGTTTTTTTAAAAATAGAGATAAACAATGTTTTTAAGACTAATGTTAACAAAAACAGAAAGTCCAGAAATCTTATACTACATAGCTTCACAAAATTAACATCAAGAATTATCAAATTATAATATCCACAAAATATTATACATATTATTTCTCACATCAATCCTTAAAATGAGCTGTTAACAAAAATATTACAGTGTGATATCATTAAACCCATGTTATTTATCTAATTGACTGTATCTGAAACCATGTCAAAATATAGTGATTTTTATCCCATTTGTATATTCAGCTTATTTAAAATTTTTCTCTTGCAATAAAAAAGGAATTTTCAGAAATCCTCTACTAATATGTAGAAAAGAGAGAAGAGAAAAGTTAATATCTATTAGCTATTTGCCTTTCTGCTTTTGTATTTGTGAGAAGCAATAACAGTGAGAATTAAAATTTGATTTTTATTTTATGCTAAAAAATAAATATTCTAGTTCTTGCTCAAAATTGTGAAAAGGACCCAGAAACACAATAAATCAAAGAAAGGTTAGACAAATGGAATTGCATGAAAATGCAGAGCTTCTGCATGGCAAAGGACATACCTAGTAAGATCAATAGAAAGCGCATGATTAGGAGAAGATCTTCATTGGCCATACAATGGACAAGGGTCTTATAGCTAAAATATACTTAGAACTCCAAAAATTAAATTCCCAACAACAAATGCTCAAAGAAACAACCGCCCGATTAAAAAGTGAGCTAAAAACTTAAAGAGAGACTTCTCTGAAGAGGAAATTAGAATGGCCAGTAGACATAAGAAGAAATGCTCATCTTCTCTAGCCATAAAAGAAATGCAAATCAAAACAACATTGAGATTCCACCTCATCCCAGTTAGAATGGCTATAATCAAGAAATCTAATAACAACAGATGCTGGAGGGGATGTGGCCAAAAGTGAATCCTACTGCATTGTTGGTAGGAGTGTAAACTTGTTAAACCATTCTGGAAAGCAGTATGGAGGTTCCTCAAAAGACTCCACATAGAGCTCCCCTATGATCCAGCAATCCCACTTTTTGGCATTTACCCAAATGATCACAGACAAGGCCATACTAAAGCTACAAGCACAACTATGTTTATTGTAGCATTATTTACCATTGCTAAGATATGGAGCCAACCCAGATGTCCCTCAGTAGATGAATGAATGGATCAAGAAAAAGTGATCTCTCTCTCTGTCTCTCTCTGTCTCTGTCTGTCTGTCTGTCTGTCTCTCTCTCTCTCTCTCTTTCTCTGGTGGAATTGTATTCCTCCATCAGAAAGAATGACATTGCCCCATTTGTTAGGAAATGGAAAGACTTGGAAAAAATTATATTAAGTGAAGTAAGCCAGGCCCAAAGAAACATAGGTCCCATGGTTTCCCTTATCTACAATAACTAGTATATGTCTAGGACAAGCAGAGAAGGTCAAAAGCTATGTACATATGAGCATATAAGATGATGCTAAGTGAAATGAACCCCAAGATAGGGACACAAGAGGTTTTTATCTTTGTCGCTGTTGTTTTTAAAGTACTTATAATGTGCTATGTCATTTTCTTGTTTCTTTTGTATGTTCTTCCCCCATGCTATAACCCCTGGTGCCCTGCATCTTTTATATACTTTTTTTCTAATTTGGGGAGGGAAATAACAAAATGCTGAAATAAAAATAACAGTGGACCCATCGTCCAATGAGATGTACAAGACACTATGTTGAAAATGAACTTTACAGCTTCAGGGGAAGTGGAGGTAGGATTAGGGTAAGAGGGAAGGGAAGGGATGATAGGGAAAAAACAAAGGAGGGATAACAATGCTTGATAGGAAATGTACT
>NW_012267241.1:15812552-15880583 GCF_000151885.1 Dipodomys ordii | reverse complement strand
TTATAAGATGATTTCTTTGTTGCTTTGTATGTCCCTCCCCCACGGTATAACCCCTGCTTTCACTGTATTTGATGTTGGTATAATTTGTGGAGGGGAAGGGCAAAAACAAACTGTTTAAATAGGGATACAGATAGACCCATTGCAACAATGAGATATACAAGTCATTATGTCGAAAAACGAACTTTACAACTTTGGCCAGGGGCAGGGGGGTGGGGGGGGAGATAGGAAGGGATAGGAAGGGGAAACAAAGGAGGAGGCTACAATGCTTGATAAGAAATGTACTCGTTATCTTGCCCATGTAATTGTAACCCCTCTGTACAGTATTTTCAAAATAAAAAAAATTGTGAAAGGAACCTGAACTTTAAGCACTAAGGATAAGGAAAACACAGTTGGAAGAGTACCTCTTGTTTAAGTCCATTCTTCTCTGAATTTGCCTTTTCTATCCTCTTTTATCTCCCTGTCTGCTTTCCCCCCCTTGTCCTATCCTATCCCCTCTCCTCCCCTCTCTCCTCTACCCTCCTCTTCTTCTCCCTCCCTCCTCCCCTTCTTTTCCCCCTCTCTTTCTTTTCCCCCTCTCCTCCTACTCTCCTCTCCCTCTTCTACACCTTCCCCTCTTCCATCTCTTCCATTTTCTCTCCCCTTCTCTTCTGTTCCTTCCTCTGTTCTTCCCTGCCTCCCTTTCCTTTCCCCTTTACTCCCCTCCCCTCCCCTTCTTTTCCTCCTATCTGCTCCCTTTTCTTTCCCCTCCTCTCCTTCCCTTCCCTCCCCTTCCTTTCCTTCTTCTCATTACTGTCATTTTGAGGTCTCACTGTGTTAAACAGGCCAGCCTAGAGTTCCTGGGGTCAAACAATTCTGCTTCCCAAGTAACAAGGATTATAGGTTTGACCTCTAAGTCTAGATCTTCAATATTTTTCCTATACCATTCAAGAGAAATTTTCCAAGGATGACAATATCTTTTCATATCTACTTAAAAGTTTATTAAGTATAATTTTAGAGGAGATTCAACATTAACAAATTTAAGAGTATGCATTAACGCTTAGAATATTAAAAATACCTCCAGCCAGATACCAGTGGCTCACACCTATATTCCTAACTACTCAGGAGGCTGAGATCTGAGAATCAAAGTTGAAAAGAGGTCCATGAGATGCTTATCTCCAATTAATCACCAGAAAACCAAAAGTGGCACTGTGGCTCAAAGTGGTAGAGTCCTAGCTTTGAGTGAAAAAGCTCAAGGATAGCACTCAGGCCCCAATTCAACCCACTGACCAAACAAACAAACAAATAAACCCCTCCAATGATAGGGTATCATTCTTGGCTCAGTATCTTTTATCTTCTTTCTTATTTGTCTCCTATTGCTTCTTGTTCTATTTAGTAACCATGTTCTGAACCTCTTTTTTTTTAATCCCATGTATGTGTGTGTGTGTGTGTGTGTGTGTGTGTGTGTGTGTGTGTTACTGAGGATTGAACCAAGGCTTTAGACAAATAGTGTACCTACTGAGACATCTCTAGTACTTTTTGCATTAGTTTTTTCTGTTAGGTCTTGTACTTTTGTCTTAGAGGCAGTCTTGGATGACTAGTCTTCCATCTCCACCTCTTGCCTATCTGGGATTATATGAGTATATTGTCACTCCAAGCTTTCCTTCCTTCCTTCCTTCCTTCCTTCCTTCCTTCCTTCCTTCCTTCCTTCCTTCCTTCCTTCCTTCTCTTTTGCTTTTGTGACTATCCTGGGATTTGAACTCAGGCCTGGGCACTGTCCCTAAATTTCTTTTGCTCAAGATAACTGCCTATCACATTTGGCTTTTGGGTAGTTTACTGGAGCTAAGAGTCTCATAGATATTCCTGCTGGGCTTCAAACCTCAATTCTCAGATCTCAGCCTCCTGAAGAGCTATGATTATAGTCAGGAATCACCTGCAAATGGTCAAGTTTGTTTTTGAAATAGGATCTCTCTAACTTTATTCCCTCTAGGTAACCTCAAGCCATGATCCGCACACCTTTGCCTCCAATGTAGCTGTGATTATATGATCATTAATTGTAATTGATAAGAATTAATTTCAAAAATTAATTTATTATGTAGGGATTACTATTCATAGAAATGTGTATAGAGTAGTTATACACTAGTACAATGCAAGTTTTGATGGTGACACATATTTGATAAACTTTCATAGCACTGCTGTTAATATATCCTTCAAATTTTCTTTTTCATTTTGGTCAGAGGGATTGCTTTAACACACTGAATATAAATGTCCAATCTCCATTTTTCAGACTTACTTAACTGCACATCATGCACTACTAAATCACTTCTACATTATGCAAATGTCTACAAACTACAGAGCTCTCCTAGTGTTGTTTTTCAGCTACCCGACAAAGCAAAGGAGTAAAACACCTATGTATTATCTTTGAATCACTGCTGCTATCTCTGAGTTGGAGTCAAAAACATCTTCCCCAGTGCAAGGGTTTGTTCCGACTCTTTTTAAACTGAATGACGACTTTAATAAGAGAGAAAAGTGAAATTTGTTTCAAGGTGACGAAGTAGCAAGAAGAAATGGCAAAGCTTTTCATAAGAAACCTAGAAACAAAATGCCCCAGTTGGTAAACATCAACAATTAAACTGTGAAAATGCAAATGTTCAACAGATCTGCCCTAAGCGTGAATAAACTTTTAAATTACTGTCAGATTAAATGCAATTACATGGTGTTACTTTTAACCATAATGAGTTATTATAGAAACTGGCACATGCATAACTATAACTTACAGGATGAGACATAGCAACAAAGAAAAGAAAAAACGAGTTTGGGAGTTGAAGGGAAGCCCAGTGTTTTCTGTTTCTTGAATATTTCTAAAGCATGTCTGCTGATGAAAATAGCTAGTAAATATTTATAGACATCATTGCCTACCAAAGGTAGTCATTTTAGCAGAATAAATGAAGTCCCTGCCAAACATTTGCTTTTCAATTCAAATTGTATCTGCATGAAGGAAAATTATTTTCCAAAAACCCCCACAACTTTTCCAGTACGTATTTCCTATTTGTAGCTTATGGTATCATCATTCATGACTTTTATCCATCTAGATGAAAAATATTAAATTGGTGGAAACAAAACCACAGTAGCCCTTTGAGAAATGTGTGGTCTTAGTTGAATATCTTTAATTTGCAGACCAGATTATTGATTGTATGAAAATTCTAAGGAAAATGGAAATAAACTGGATGGAAAACTCAATTCAGATCAAGGGCTAAGACTTCTGTTTGGAATAGCATAGGCAGACAGTGATCATTTCATTTACAAAATTAAGTTGAATGTAAGATTCATGAAAAATATCTAGTAAGCTGGCATTAATTTAATGATTAAAAGTGAAAATATTTTTAAAGTGGGCTAAAATTGAAAGCATCTGTCTGTCTGTCTGTCTATCTATCTATCTGAATGGAGTTTTTTTTTTTTCCCATTGATCTCATGTATCTATGGTGACTTCTAGCCATTACCAAATAAAAGAGAGAATTCTATAACCAGGCTTCTGTCTTCATAAAGGATATATTCTTTTGGGCAAAAAAGGGTATTAACAAGTATACATATAAATGAACGAATAAGAAGAAAAAAGGGACTGGATCGTAGCTCAGTGGCAAAGCAATTGCCCAGCAAGTGTCAATGTCCTAGGTTTGATCCCCAGAACCAAAAAAGAAAAGACAAAAAATACAGTTAAAAAAGAAAAGAAAATGAAGAAAAAGGATGAAAGTTTTGGTGGGTGAAGTAACTAAAAATATGCAAGAGTTAATATGGGAAAAAATCAGGAAAAGAGGCAGTGTTTGAGCACAATCCTTTAAGATGTGAACTAGACTATGCTCAAGAAGCCTAGGAGCGAGTTTCATAAATGAGTGTGTTCTATTTACAGAAATGAAGTCAAATGGGCTGTGATGGGGGAATACCACAAGCTGTGGTTAAAGAAGGTTAAAGAGGGTTTGAAGAGTATGCTAAAGCATTAACAATTCATGTGAAGAGGGGGGTGGGAGAGAGTTTAGTATGGAGTCAGATTTATACTTTAAAAAATGATGGGAAGGGATGGGGAGGGGAAACAAAGAGGAGGCAACAATGCTTGATAAGAAATATACTCGTTATCTTGCTCATGTAATTGTAAAATTATCCTTATTATCTTTAAGCATTTATACAAAGGAGTTACCACTCAACAGATCCATTTACGAATATAACACATCTTGACCAATGTCATCCCTTTCACCATTCTCTCCTATTCCTCCCAGCTCAATCTCTTCCCTATACATTGAATATTATTACTACATTCTCCCCTTAATCTTCATTTGTCTACATCTCCCCTCTTATTACCCCCTCACACTTTTCCAGTCCATTTCCTAGCATTCATTCTGTTGGACTATGAATTAGTTTATCCAAGGAATTACACCATTTCAATTCTCCCCTGAAAATAGCGTATTTCAGTTCATACATAGGTATACACTTGCATACACCCGTGTGTGTGTTTACTTGTAAATGAATAATATCACAGTCTTTTGATCCATTCTAGTAGTCTGAGTTCATATAGAATTTACTTTCTGTTTTTAAATATTAGGATTTTTTTTTCCAGGGCTGAGGACAGAACCCAGGGCCTTGCATGCGCCGGGTGGACGCCCTTCCACTGGGCTAAACCCCCAGCCCCTAGGATATTTTTTAAAATACAAAAATTTTCCCCTTAAGGAGTTGGGGAGGGAAGGGATGGTAGTGGATAAACAAAGGAGGGGTAACAATGCTCGAAAGGAAATGTACTCATTACCTTACTCATGTTAACTGTAACCCTCTGCACAGTATCTTTATAATAAAAAAATATTTTTACAAAGAAATGTACTCACTACCTTATATATGTAACTGTGACCCCTCTGTACATCAACTTAACAATAAAAATGAAATTTAAAAAATTTCCCCTTAAAGAATGTTTTAGATATGAGCCTATCTCTCTCTATGGGGAAGTCATTTATTAAACAAAATGTAAAGATCTCTTATGCGTGCATCATATCTCCCCAACGTTTTAACATGCACACATATTACATAGCAAGTCAACTTTTTGAAAGTTTACTCCTCAAAGGAGCAAATCTTTTTTTTTTTTTATTGGTCATGTGGCTTGAACTCGGCCTGGGCTCTGTCCCTCAGCTCTTCAGCTCAAGGCAAGCACTCTACCACTTGAGCCACAGCACCACTTCCGCAAGTCAACTTTTTGTTTATAGTGTACAATTTTACTGAAAAGCATAACGCTCCCACTTGGTATATCATGTACTCCAAGACAGGTCATACAATTAATTATTCTTGTGGGCTTTTGCACATGTTGATGGATGAATTGTGCACTCGGCTTAAGAATGTTGTTTGTAGATTGAAGATTTCCTCAAGGTTTTTTTCAGTTTTATTGTTGGTATTTTCAGTACAGTTGTGGATCTCTTTGGACAATGTGTGTTGAAACACAAGTGATCTCAGGAACTTGGTTTTACCATTGTTACAGAAAAGCTCCAACTTGATTCACACACCCATCAAGTGGGTCCCCCAGACTATTGTGGGATGATGAAAAATAGGAGATCCTTCCTCACTGCTTGGGGAATCCTGGCAAGTTTCCTAGTATTTGAAATTCTTTGTCATTATTTTCCCACTACCTTTTAAATCATGTTATATAACTGTGACCTGTCCAAACTCCTGAACAACAACAAAATTCAAAGGCAGAAAATACATTCTAAACCTTAAAATAGCAAGTGATAAGATGATGGGGTAAAGATTTTCAAAGCTTACTTGTACAGATTGAAACTTACAGAGACTTATGTAACCTTACATCTCACAATTGTTAGAATCCTATTGTACACCTTCTTTGAATTACCTTACAGGAACAACACTAGTTCTCTTCTCAATAAGTTTGCGATACCCAAGGACCTGGTGTTTTCAGAATGTAGGAACCCAGCAATGGTTTCAAGGAAGGAGACTTGAAAATAGAAAACATTTGTAGATCATGAAACAAAGTACATAAAACAAAGGAATAGAATGTCTATTTAAACATATTATAAGAAAACATATTAGTTTCATTGAAGCACACTGATGATAAGATGTATTTCCCGTTTGTTCTAGGGTATGTTTCTTCTTATTTACTGAGATTTTGCCTGTATTTCATGTTTTGACATAGTGTTTTTAAAATCATTATAATTATCTTAGGCTGGGTGTGTGGCTCAGTGCTAGAATACCTACCTAGCAAGTAAAAAAAAATCACTTGGTTCAACCTCCAGAAACATAAACACATTGCTGTTTCTCTGCCATTTCAAAATATTACATCACTGTGGTATATTTGATCTGTTTGCTTCTCTAAATTCAAACATCACTCGGTATCTCCAAGCCTGTGTGAGAGGAAGCACGGATCTATTTAAACAATACATATTTCCTGGCCTGAGAGTTTCTGGTGGGATATTTTTTTCAACAGAGTTAATGGAGGAGGAGGCAAGATAAGACTGGGGAGAAGGCCTTCATTCTCTAAACTCCATTTTTCCAAGTTGATTAGTAGGCCTTGAGAAGAGTTTCCAAAAGTCACTTTCAGTGCTGTTTCAGGGCCCATTCTCCCCATTCTCAGGCCCCAGTGCTCTTCCACTAATTAGCATTGTCCTTCTATCCTAAGCCTGGAATATCTCCTTAAAACCCACTCACACTATTGTAATCAATTCAACACTTTTCTGGATTTTTCTCTGTATACCCAGTTTCTTATGCCCTATGGACTGGCTGTCTCTAGATGCTAAGAGGAAACTATGAAAGCAAACTTGCATAGGGGTAAGAATAAGGACCAAAGGATTAATGTAGTTGTAATTCATTCCCAACATTGAACAAGTAGGCAGAACTAATCTGGATTAATTTATATAACTACTCATTCAATACTCATTAAGTATTCATACTTCTTGAGCCTGTGAAGTGCTCTGGCTCTAGGTACCCATGTATGCTGCTGGGGACATTTAAGTTTTGGGCCTACAGCTAGTGAAAATCTGTTGGAGATGAACAGAGACAGGCCACCATGTTTTATGAACAAATGCCTCAGAAGACTAGAAGACAGCATACACTTATAGGCTGCAATTAAGGAGAGTCAAGGGATAATCTAGAACTGGTAATTAAATGCATACTTGAAGAGTGGAGATAAGGGACAGAGAGGGATGATGAGGAGAAAGGGGATTTTGAGTCAGGGAAAACAGTATCTTCCAGGTTCAAGGGTACAGAGAGGGGCATGGTGCATTTGAAGAACAGAAAGCAGATCTGTTTGGCTAGAACATATAACAGGGTAGAGTGAGTTATAAGAGGTTGCCAATGTGAGCCAGGGTCTTGTATGTTGTTTTAGGATATACTCTATTTCAAAGCGTTGGTAAGAATGATGTAATAGAAAGGGAATGACACTTGCAAAAGGTTCATACTTTCTGCAAGGCTGCATGTGGAGAAATAAGTCAGAAGACCTGTTCATTAATCTAGTTAAAGGATGATTATGACTCCAACTAACGTCTTAGCTGTAGGAATGAGAAAAGTTCAGAGAAGAGAGAGGTGTAATCCATAGGGAACCTGCCTCTGGCTACACAAGCACCATTATATCACAATGAACTGCGGAGTATAGGTAGCTCTGCTTGCCAATGTAAAGTTGGACTTCAAACCTGTCACAACCTTTGAAGAATTTCAGCCAAGCATTTTCTTTGCTGAAATGGCCATTGCTAAGAGATTTCAAGGAAGGCTAATGTTGTTCTTACAGTGATCTGAACAGGGTCCAGAATGAATTGTTGCTTGAGTGAATCAAGCAGACGTCTTTAAAAAAGAAAAAAAAACCTGATAAGTAATATACCTTTAGTGATAATGAAATTTTATCATGGAAGTCAAAATTTCACCTTATTTTCAGAATAAATGCTACACTTAAGCAAAAATAAAATAAATTAGTATTTAAATAAATCCTTTATCTGTTTGTGGTATATGAATGGATTCAATAATGAATTTAAAATGTTTCCACAGAAATTCTCTTTATTATTATTAAGAATATTTTTATTGTAAAGATGCTGTACAGAGGGGTTACAGTCATATAAGCAAGGTAAAAAGTACATTTCCTATCAAGCTTTGTTACTCCTCCTTTGTTTTTCCCCTATCATCTCTTCTCATCCCTCTTATCCTAATCCTACCTCCACCTCTCCTGAAGTTGTAAAGTTCATTTTCAACATAGTGTCTTGTACATCTCATTGCTATGATGGGTCAACCTGTAACTTTATTTCAGCCTTTTGTTATTTCCCTTCCCCTCCCCAAATAAAAAAATGTATATAAAAGATGCAGGGCACTAGAATCATATACAGTGAGTACAGGGGTTATACCATAGGGGAAGAACATACAAAAGAAACAAAAATCACATAGTACATTTAAAAACAACAGCAACAAAAATAAAAAACCTCTTGTGTCCCTATCTTGGGGTTCATTTCACTTAGCATCATCTTCCATGGTCATATGTACATAGCTTTTGACCTTCTCTGCTTGTCCTAGACATATATTAGTTATATAAGGGAAACCATGGGATCTATGTTTCTTTGGGCCTGGCTTATTTCACTTAATATAATTTTTTTTTTGTCGGTCGAGGGGCTTGAACTCTGGGCCAGGGCGTTGTCCCTCAGCTCTTCAACTCAAGGCGAGCGCTCTACCACTTGAGCTACAGCGCCACTTCCTCTTAATATAATTTTTTCCAAGTCTTTCCATTTCCTAACAAATGGGGCAGTGTCATTCTTTCTGATGGAGGAATACAATTCTACTATATATATCACATTTTTTAATCCATTCATCGTCTGAGGGGCACCTGGGTTGGTTCCATATCTTAGCAATGGTGAATAATGGTGTGATAAATGTAGTTGTGCTGGTCACTTTAGTATGGCCTTGTTTGTGATCATTTGAGTAAATGCCGAAAAGTGGGATTGCTGGATCATAGGGGAGCTCTATGTGGAGTCTTTTGAGGAACCTCCATACTGTTTTCCAGAATGGTTTAACAAGTTTACACTCCTACCAACAATGCAGTAGGATTCACTTTTGGCCACATCCCCTCCAGCATCTCTTGTTATTAGATTTCTTGATTATAGCCATTCTAACTGGGATGAGGTGGAATCTCAATGTTGTTTTGATTTGCACTTCTTTTATGGCTAGGGAGGTTGAGTATTTCTTCATGTGTCTATTGGACATCCTTCTTTCCTCTTCAGAGAAGTTTCTCTTTGAAGTCTTTAGCCCACTTATTAATCAGGCAGTTATTTCTCTGAGTATTTGTTGTTAGGGATTTAATTTTTTGAGTTCTCAGTATATTTTAGGTATGAGGCCCTTTTCTGTTGTATGGCTTGTGAAGGTCTTCTCCCAATCATGGGCTTTCTATTTATCTTCCTAGCTATGTCCTTTGCCATGCAGAAGCTCTGAAATTTCATGCAAATCATTTGTTCAACCTTTCTTTGATTTATTGTGCTTGTGGGTCCCTTTAAATTTTTTTTTAAAAAAACAATTGTTACTTTGTATGTCCGTCCCACACAGTATAACCCCTGTTTTCCCTGCATTTGATGTTGGTATAATTTGGGGAGTGGAAGGGAAAAAAACAAATTGTTTAAATAGGGATACAGGTTGATCCATTGCAACAATGAAATGTACAAAACACTATGTTGAAAACGAACTGTACAATTTAGGTTGGGGGGAGGTGAGGAGTGTAGGTGAAGAGGTGGGAGGGAAGGGATGGTAGGGGAAAAACAAAGGAGGAGGCAACATTGCTTGATCAGAAATGTACTCATTACCTTGCTCCATGTAACTGTAACCTCTCTGTACAGTATTTTCACAATAAAAACTTATTTAGAAAAATTTTTAAAAATTAAGTAGAAAGAAGAGTTCTTCGATTTGGGGGAGAAGCAGTACCTTGTGTCTCCCCTGTGTCCATAACCAGTCTCTTGGTGGAGTCTCTGGTTTGCTTGTGATTTTTGGTTCTCCTGTAGCTTGTCTGGTTTCTTAAATCAGTTTGTTTGAGCAAGCAGAATGAAGCTCTGCCTTACCAGGGACTTTATGACCCTCCTCCTAGGATAGCTCTGTGGGAGGGTGATCTGCTCAAAAAAGGGATATGGCTGTTTCCTCTAGCTTGGAGTTGCTGTGATGGGGCTAAGTTGTGGGTAGGCTTGAGTTCTGTCAGCATTCAGTAGCTTTTCCCTGAGGTGCTAGCTCCTGAGACACTCACACAGCCCAACCTGGAGCCATTCTCACCATTTATGTGTATTGAGTGTCCAATTGTTTGTCTTTTACCCTCCTGCAGCTAGGTCTGCTGCCTATGCTGCAGTGAGGGTGGGGCAGCTGTTGCCTCTGTTTATCCAGTGAAGAAAGTGAAGAAAGTCACTCCTCCATGGATGGAGCTTCCTCTGCTTGGGAAGGGCAACTTACCACTGGTTGTAACTGAGCCTTGCAGGTCAGGTTCCTCTCACCTGTTGAATGGCTCCAAGGCCTTTATTCCAAGGCCTGAGTTATGTGTTAGCTGCTCTTGCCAGGTCTTTGTCAATATCAAAGATGGAGTTCTTTGAAGTGGTGCTGTAGTTCAAGTGGTAGAATGCTAGCCTTGAGCTGAAGAGCTGAAGGATAGCGTTCAGGCCCAGAGTTCAAGCCCCATGACTGACAAAAAAAATAAATAAATAAAGATGGAGTTCTTCCTTGGTGGTGGGCTAGTTTCCCATCGCTGCTCCATGAGAAGGAGTAAGGATGCCTTGTGGGGTATTCACGCCTTTCCCTTGGTTTCCCAGCCATCCACTGGTCTATGACTGTCTATGGTCAGCTGGATGAAGATTTCTGCTCCTTGTCAGTTCTTTCTGGTGGTAAGTAGAATCTGCTCTTACACTGCCTCTGGTACCTTTGTTCCAGATTCTCTGTGTCTATATGGTGACCACCACAGCTGCAGCACCTGCTGCAGACACTGGTGAGTGCTTGAATCTGTCTTCTTAACCAAGCTGCCTGAAGTTTTCCTCTCTGGCTAAACTCTCTGTACTGTGATGGCACACTTTGGTATGACTCTCTAGTCTTGGACTTTTCACTTGAACACTAAAACTGGTTTCTATGTGAGAACTTGTTTAGCCCCCAGCTTCTCCTTTGCCATCTTCCTCCTGATACAGAAATTCTCTTAAAAAAACATTGTTCCAAATGCCATTTTATGATTTTTAGCACCACAAATATCTGCCCTTAAGTATTTTATAGGTATCCAGCATTCTTTGTGCTCTGGTAGCATGTGAAATGCTATGCTTAACAGGAAAAAATGTATTATCTTTTTTTTTAAGGTCATATGCCTACTTTGTTAAGTAATTAAGTTTTCTCATTGCCCATCTTCTTAGTCACTTGAGACACCTGATCTAGCTTCCAGAAATTCCTAAAACAGAGTTACTACAAACATTTAAAATTTAAACATTTAAAATTTTGAATAGAAGGAGTTTAAGAAAGTAAATATAAAGCATAAAGTTAATAGAAAATGAACAGCATTAAAGACTTTCAAAATATGCACACTTAAACTGGACCTGGACCATTAATTGATTTTGATTGAATGAGTCAACTCAATAAGTTATTAATCTTCCCCAGATTCCAAAAACGTAGATGACATACTGAGGACTTCTATATTAGATTAGGCTGTAATTGACCCTTCATAAATTCTTATCACTTTTAGCTGTAGCTGGTGTGTAGTGATCTAAATTCAATACTAGTTCAAATATTTAAATATTTGTGAGTTGTTATCACATTTGTCCACACTTTTTCTTTCTCAAGCTTATTCTGGGTCAGCTTTAACATGCTCATAGGTGTCTATTGATACTTAATCAGTGAATATGTGTTGTGTTTCTGCTGACATTTTTCTCACTATTTTTTCCTAACATAATATACCGGTGAGAGAGACATTTCTTTTCTCTGTGTGCTAGAAGACATGCCCATTTATTTTTCTTGGCATTTTTTTCCCCATTTTTCACTTCCAGTGAAAGTAAAAAGTTATGTCCTGGGAGTGCTAACTTATTACTGTCTTAATTCTTGATAATATCATCTCTACCCTCCTTTGTCTCTCACTTACATTGATCTCTAAAATATTTCCTATTAAGTTGAATAGTTTCAACAAGAGGTGATAAGTGAATTAATATTGCTGCCTCCTCTGAGGTTAAAGTAAAATATATATAGTAGATTAATACATATGTATTTATATATAATAAATATAATCAGTTATATTTATATATAATTTACATATGTATGAGATGCAAAAATTATGGTCAGTATTTTGCATATATTAGGGAAGAAAATAGATTTTTTGGGGGGTCCAGTCATGGGGCCTGAACTCTGGGCCTGGGCACTGTCCCTCAGCTCTTCTGCTCAAGGCTAGCACTCTACCACTTGAGCCACAGCACCACTTCCGGCTTCTTTCTTTTTGCTTATGTGGTGCTGAGGAATTGAACCCAGGGCCTCATGCATGCAAGGCAAGCGCTCTACCACTGAGCCACCTTCCCAGCCCAGAAAATAGATTTAAAGTTTTTAAAATATGTCATGGCTCAAGTGGTAGAATACTTGTCTCGCAAGTATCCTGTCCTGTGTTTAAACTCTATACAGCCATGAAAATCTCAAATATATATGCTATTCACCTACACACACACATAGACAGACACACACACGGGGACACATACACACAAAGGAATTTGTGAATGTAATCTTTTTAAGTTTTTAATATTTTAGATAGTGTACAAAGGAGTTGTCATACCACAAAGTAATCTATGAATACAATGCATCTTGATCAGTCACTCCTTTGATAATTTTCCTGTGTCTTTTATAACATCATCTTTCCCCCAATCTTACACATTTGGTAGGATATGCATTGCATTTTATTACTGTCTTCTCTTCCTTTCCTCTCTTCATTTGTATATCCCCTTCCTTTGCAACCCCGCACTTTGGAGTAGCCATTTCCTTGTGCTTATTTTGTGAGACTGTGACTTAGCCTTTCAAAGCATACACAACTTCAGTTCTCCCCTTAATCTACCATATTTTGGTTCATATACTTTTGCACTCTTGGATACCATCCTGAAGTGTTTACTATATATTTGTATATTAATTCTAGGTTCCTTCTTTCAAATCTTTCACACAAAAATTTTGATATATCTAATAAATAAAAATGCCTTTTTTCTATCTTCATAGTAGTTGATGACATAATTTCTCTTACTTTAAAAGAGAAACATTAATGGATCATTACATGGACCATCAGGCCTATGTGATAATTGTGGATTCAGATGAGCATTCACCTCTGATCTGAGTATCATCTCCCTACTGCTCTGCTCTATTCATCGAATGCACTTTTGAGAGCAATGGCTTTCAAAAGCAAACTGGAGAACAAACTGTAGGGACTGTATGATAAATGCCTATATGCAATGAACAGCTGAAAAATACTCCATTGCTCAATAAAAGATTTATTATACCATTTGTTAGCTGAAAGTTAAATTGCTCCAAAGTCTAAGCATAGCATGGCTGGGTTCTCTGCTTGCTGACCTACAAGCTTCTCATCTGAAGTTCAGTGTCCACTTCTAGGGTCAAAACTCAGATCCATATCGTTGTAGGACTGAAATTCTCCTTTCCTTGCTTGCTATTAACTTGATGGTCCTTGGTTTCTAAAGACCAAGCATATTCCTGTCCAAGTATGAAAGGCTTTCCATGTTAATGCCTTATGATAATTTAGGTCTCTCTGGCTTATGAACCTATATCCAAGGGGTTATCTGAATGATTAGTTCATGGTTCCCAAATCCTGCCCTATCTGAAGGCCAGTCGTTTTTGCGGCTAATTACATCTGCATAGTCCCTTTCACATCAACAACACCTCAGTTTACTTTTCTCAGGATAACTGGAAGATAGAGGGAATACATTATAGGGGACTGAGAATCTTATGAACTTTCTTAGAATTTTATCCACCTCACCCATCAGCAAATGGATGGAGAAGTTGAACAAAAAGTGTCTATCTAAGAAACATTTGGATGGTAAGTGTGATTGATTATAGTGTTCCTTCTGAGCTCATCCGAATTATGTAAATTATTGAGCCTGGTAACATTGTCAAAACAGTGACCAGCAAGTACAGAATTTTAAAGCAATAGAACACTAAGCCTGGAGGGTATTTTTCTTTCCTTGACAACAGGCAAGGAGCCCAGGGTGGTATGAAGCATCCTCCAGTGATGTAGGCAGCTTGTACATATACTGCAGGGCCTTTGTGGAGCTTCTCTGGTGGAGAAGCCATGCACAGCTGGAAGTCCAGATTTTGCAGAAATAAATACTAGCAAGCAGTAGTTGGAGCTTGTAAGACTATAACTTCTTCCAGTGTGAAACCTTACAGTGCGAATTTTGAGCACTTCAAAGTTTGAAACTGTTGAGAAATTATTTGTCACTTTGATAACAAGCAGAAATCAAACTGATTGGGGTTGACACAGATTATGAGGGACATCAACCGATGGCTGACATATTGAATATGATCACCTTGCTTTTATTCAAGAAAGAAACATGAAACAGAATAGGATAATATCTACTGGAAGCAGCCTCAACTCAGATGTTTTTTAAATAACTCGTGGGTTAAGGGTTTCTGACATACTTTCTAAACTGAACTTTTAATAAAGTGAACCAAAGAATTAAAAAAAATTAACATTTACTTGAGCTAGGTACCAGTGGCTCATGTATATAATCCTACCAGAGGCTGAGACCGGGAGGGTCATAATTCAAAGCCAGCCAGTGCAGAAAAGTCTATAGGACTCCATCTGCAATTAAACAACAAAATGCCTTACTGTAGGTGTGGTTCAAGGTGCAGATTTCATCAAGACATCTTAGTGAGAGCGCAAGGGCCCAACTTAAAAAAATACAGTTATTTGATCTAATTTGTAGGTAGTTTGAATTATCTATTAAAGTAGGTCTAAACTGTAAAGTTTGGCAGGTGGGGTAAGTGAGTTGTATTTAGTTGTTAATGGCTATATCTCTAATTTTTCTTTCATTTCATTTCACTTTGTAAAATATTGGAAAGTTAAGGAACACGGAGACAAGTGGGATCTTTTTTATCTTAATTAATAGTTTATTAAGCATGAAAAGAATACTATTCCTTTAATTAGGGTATAATAAATACCTAAGAGTTGGTAGGAACGTAGTATATCTCATTCAATCCTAGATAGGTGGCTATGGTGCTTTTTACCAATATATATTTATTTGTATACCACTGTCTGCTTATCCTCGTATCGCTGTTTTGCCAAACCTGGGGCAAAATCTCAGCACCTGAGAACCACCTGACAGCTTCATTGGCTAGAGGTTGCCGTGTTCACACTCACCCATTCATGAATTGGGCCTGCTAGGCCCTGAATTGAGATCCTAGCACTGCCAAAAATTTAATCTTGGAATAAGAAGCCAAGTGTAACACCTATTTTCCTTTTCTGGGAGAGTCTTGGATGTCAGGCATGATAGAGAACACATCTACAAATCTAGATGCTAGATACACGTGGGATCTTAGTGTTACGTGAAGTCACCATGCTGATGGCGCTATGTCCTTCGCTACTTGGACACAGCTATAGAAACATTCCAGCCTTTCTTCCAGTGTCTGAATAGATACTCTCCCTTCAATCCTAGGGGAAAAAAAGAAAACTCTTCAAAATGAGAATGCCAGGCTGCACTCAGGTCATTGTTCAGTTTAAGAGGAAGTCGCTGTGAGGATGGGATGTATTGTAAGCAGAACATACTTGGGCCCATTAATCCTGAGTGCACATCATTCCCCAATGCATTGAGACATTTCCCCCGGGCCACGGGGACGACTGACTTCTTCTCACTTTCAACCAAGAAGCTTGAAACCCAGTAAATCTAAGGCTGTCATGCCTCTGTCCTGGTGTGTTTTGGGTTTTTGTTTTGTTTTCATCAACGAACCATGTCCTCTCACCTGTATCTATGGAATTCCAATATTATGCATTAATTCAGCTTTTTCATCCAAGTTCATCTGCACCTTAAACTGAGCCTGAATCATCATTTTGCTCTAACCCTTATCCAAAGAGGGCTTTGGCAGGCTATGAAAAAAAAATGTACGATGGAAAGAAATTCTATAAGCCAAGCACCAGGTGTCTAGAAGATCGATAGAAGAGAGGGTGAGAAGAGAGGGAAGGAAAGAATAAACTGGTAGAGTGTGGTATGAGGTATGAAGACATGCAGGTATATGTGAAAACGAACAGTCTTGCTTCAGATAGTGCCTATCAAAAATGGTAATATTTACAATGACCATCGAGGTTGAAGTGTTAGTTCTGAGCTTGCACTGGAATTATATTTTTCTTTAGTGCATCCGGAATTGATAAGAAAGTATGCTTGTAAAAACTAGAATGCACCTGTATTTATTTCAGTAAGAAATATACCTTCCCAGGTAGAATAGGACAGGAATCTAGGAAAGTATACAAAGTAACTCATATTATTTTCAGAGTTATTCAGTATGGAAGGAAGCAAAGGATATATTTGCCCACTAATTTCTTTCCATAGCTAGAGTACTCTATGCTTGGAGTTGATGTATCCATCTGTAAAGACATCAACCTGACAAGTGAATTCTATCTTCAGCTTGGGCTTGTCAGAATGTCATCTTTCCTGGGCCATTATTGAAGACCCAGATATAATTTTTTTATCCTTTGTCTCATTCTTTTTCCCTTCACTCACCATTATTAGATTTTAACTCTGATTTTGAAATATTCTATTTCCTTGTAATATCTTGCTTGTTTTTCTACATAGAGTATTATCGTTGATTCTTTTACCAATTGGTTTTAAGTATGAATGATAAGCTCACTTACAAGTACTAGATAAGTAGACTCTACACATGTCTCAGCTAGAGTTTTTCAATATGCCCTTTGTACAATGCATTATTGTTTTCTAGGTTCTGACACTAGGTTCAGTTTAGCAGAAGAGTAGATTATATGGCCCATAGTACAGCTGAAAAACAGTTCTTTTGATAAGTTCATACAATATCAAGTAAGTATATCTTGAAAGATAGTGACATCTGACCTCAGAAACCTCCACCAACCAGGAGCTAGCAAAAGTTAGATTTTTAAGAGTCTTCAGACAAAATATCTTCTTCAAGCAGCCTTTTCTTCACTGTATGGCTTTGTGTAGTATTTGGGCAAAACCCTTGTGTATGCTGAAGTTTTCCTTGTGCAGAAATGCAATGTGAACTAGTGGGAAGGGTCATTTCAAATACATCTTTTCATGCTCTGAAAATTGAAAAATCTACTGAATGTCTTGGAGATCTGTTAGAGAAATTAATATGGCATAGAACAAAAATTCAAGAGTCAGCTAAAGGAGTTGGTAAGCTATCGCTAAGCTTGTACTTCATAATATTTGAGGAGTTATTAGACCCTAGACCTATCCTATAAAACTCGCTTATTACTTAAAAGAAGCAAAATACAAGTGGAGAGGAAAGAACCTAAACTTACCTCCAAGACACATATGGCTTGTTTCTTTAAGAAACATATTTTTATGCTGTATATATTAAATGAGAGCCCTGAGGTCATTTCTAAGGAAAAAAGATAATTTCTTGATTTTCTATACACTTCTTCAATGAAGGGAAACATTTTAGAAGAAAAGAAAAAAACATTTAAGGTAAAAAGACAGATAAAGCAAAGCCAAAGCCAAATGAAAACTAGCTAGTTTAATAGTTTACATATTGTTTTAAATTATTTATCCTTATGCCAAATACTTAGAGCTGCTTAATATAACCCACACATAGTATATTGGAAAGTGTGTGTGTGTGTGTATGTGTGTGTAACCTCAGGGTGCACCTGCAGAATATCAGACAAGTCATCGAGAGCTATGTGTCAGAAAATGATGTAGCAGGTGAAGAAGACAGGGGCAAGATGGTAGAGAAGTATTTGCTTAGGAAATAATGAAGGTAACATTCAAGTAAAGAAGGAAAATGAAACAAACCAATTTTGATTCTTGTCTTTTTCTCGGTGTGAGTGTGTGTGTCATTGTAATCCATTTATTGACCAGAGTTTGTGACTGACAAATGCTGGCATGTATATGAAAGGTTTCAACAAACACCAGGGGTTTTGATAACCCATTGAATGGTATTGATTTCTCCTCAGCCTTTCTTGGATCTTTTTCCTTTGAATAAGTAGGCTAAACTATTTTTAACTCTTTATTTCCCAATGTATCCAACTCAATGCTTCCCTTACAATTCCTTTCTGCCATTAGGTGTGTGTGTGTGTGTGTGTGTGCGTGTGTGTGTGTGTGCACGTGTGCACACACATGCACGTGCATGCTTGTACTTTTGTAGTGCCTTGAACTCTGAGCCTCATGCTTTCTCATATTATGTTTTTCCCAATGTCAGCAATATACCACTTGAGCAATATTTTTACTTCTGGCTTTTTTTCTGGATAATTGGAGGAAAGAATCTCATGGAATTTTTCTGCTCAGGCTGGCTTTGAACTGAAATCTTTAGATCTCAGTCTTCTCAGTAGCTAGGGTTAAAGGCATGAGCCATTAACAACCAGCCTTGGAAGGGAATATTTTATATACAGAAAAAGAATCCATGATTTTCACTCGACTGCAGTTACTCTAGTTTACATTTCTGATAAATTAATTTATTTTCATTGTCATTTTGTAATGATTATAAAATAGAATAGGTTGTTGCAAAAATCTGTTGAAATATTCCTTTCAATTTTATATTCTAAGTTTTCATAATTTCAGGTAGATAATTTTCCAGTAGATTTTTCTTACATGTGTATTATTTTGTTTCCTTTTTTTATTCTCTGGATCTACCACATGTAGATATTCCCATTTGAAAAATAGAAACAGGAAAAAAATCTTAATGCTTTTTTATGCTTCAACTTTAACAATAAAAGAGTGATTCATAGTCAGGTGCTGGTAGGTCATACCTGTAATCCTAGCTACTCAGGAGGCTGAAATCATCTGAAGATCACAGTCGGAAACCAGCCTGGGCAGAAGAGCCCATGAATGAGACTCTGTCTGTGAGGCTGTATAACATAATTCTTAGATTTATTAATAATAAAAATTTAATTTTCTACCTATCTGGGATGGTGGAAAATCCAAGATCAAAGTACCACCTGCCTTGATGTCTTTGAGGCCCACTCTATACTTCCAATGCTGACTTGTTACTTTGAGTTCCCTTGGTGAATGGTAGAAGGTCAGAGAGTTCTCCCGTTAACCTTGAGCCCTTTTATACTGGTACTAATCTCATTCTGGAGGGCAATGCCTTCAGGAGTTAATTAGTTCCCAAAGGACATGTCGTTTTGATACCACTGCACAGAAGGTTCAGTTTCAATGTGAATTTTGGAGGGCACACCTTCATGCACACCACAACAGTAACTAAACATGGAACTATTCACCAATTATTCACCCAGAGGACTGTTAACTAAGATGGTAGAATAAATTGAAAAAGGCTGCAGATGGAAAGACATTATCAGTGTCTTTGAGTCCTAGGTCAGGGATCCTGTGGTTATTCTCAGTACTTTCAAGAGGCAATGAAAGCATGTCTTTTAGTTTTGGATCTGTCCTAGGAATACTGGAAGTACATTGTTCTGTTGTTTTCTCCATGTACTATTAATGATTTATTCAGGGAAGCTAAAAGTCTACCTGCTTCCAAGGAACTATGTGCTGATTTCCCAGCTTTTTCTGCAGGACTGATCACTATCCATTCATGGAAGAGATACAAGAAAATCAGAGACCTGCTTAAGAATGGATTGCTAGCATTTTCTTGAGCCCCCCCCTGCTTATTTATTTTTGGGGGGTCTGGTCGTGGGGCCTGAACTCTGGGCCTGGGCACTGTCCCTCAGCTCTTCTGCTCAAGGCTAGCACTCTACCACTTGAGCCACAGCACCACTTCCGGTTCTTTCTTTTTGCTTATGTGGTGCTGAGGAATCGAACCCAGGGCCTCAGGCATGCAAGGCAAGTGCTCTACCACTGAGCCACCTTCCCAGCCCAGTCCCCCCCTTTTAATTGGTTCTAATTCTGGAAGGAAATGTCCTAATGAGTTAATTAGGTTTGCTGGATTCCCATGTGCTTGTCCCTTGGACTGTGGTCCTGCTGAAGTATGGGAAATATAGATCTTCCTCATGACAGGTTTCCAGTAGAAACCTGGGTCCATTTGTGAACCTGTCTGAACTAAACTTGACTAAATTTACCTAAAAAGGCCAAAAGAACACAGCAGCACAGCCTGACCTGGGATAGCCAAATGATAAGAGTCTGGACCACAAGGTAGCCATAGTGAATGAATTTGTGATGATTTCAACTAGGATGGGACCAGTCACACAACTCTTAAACATTTCCTAACTTAACTTTTTCATTTTATGGAACATCCAAATTTTATGAAAGTTCCTCATTTCATAAAAATTTAGTTAGGCAATATGTCTACTTCTAGTTTATCTGTATAACCTACAACTCTTGAACTGTCTTTTCAAAAATATCCATTACTGAGGCAACTTTCATAGGAGTACTATAAAGTTTGTTGAAAATAGCCACATTGAATTTTTAGCTGGATTTGTGTGAGTGAACACGACATTCATGACTCTATACACAACTCGAAGGTAATTTTTTTTGTATTAGTAAAGTTGAAGATGTTTTAATTCTTTGAAACTAAAAGATGTTTTAAAGTAGTATTGATTATTTTAAAATTAAAAATAAGCACATATTGATTATTTTAAAATTAACAATAAGCACATATCATTAGTGGAAAGTTTATTTCTTCAACATGATTAGATAATCTCTAAGCTCAATCTGGTTAGAAATGATTGTTTCACATAGACCCGGGAAAAGACCTAGATTTACTGTCAATAAAATAAGACTTGCTGCCTGAATTTACCATAAAATGATGAGTGAGAGAAATTCCCCTTTCTCATCTGTAAAGATAAACAAATGTATTACCAGTAGCCTTCTGCCATGCTCAAAAGCCTCTTTCTGAGATTCATTAATAATGAATATTAGTTGTTTTCTTTTGCTAACTAAATAAACATTTAAATACCTGTTAACCACTATTGAAGAATCAGTGTAGCCAAAATTCAAACATCATTTTTGGCAATTAGATTTGACTGACAAGTGTGAGTTAAGAAGGGTTGCTTTTTCTATAGAATTTCCAAAGCCTCAGACCTCATTGTAAACAACAAGCCCCCCAAGTGGTATGGGGTGCACTGGGAGGAGGACCTAATATACAAACATGTTTCTTATCTTTGTTTTTTCAATTTTATTTATTTATTTATTTTTATTGTTACAATTACATGGGCAAGATAACAAGTACATTTCTTATCAAACATTGTTGCCACCTCTTTGTTTCCCCTTCCTATCCCTTCTCATACTCCTCCCTCCCCCAACCCCATCTTCTCCCTACCCCCCACCAAAGTTGTAAAAGTCATTTTTCTACATAACGACTTGTACATCTCATTGTTGCAATGGGTCCACCTATATCCCTATTTAAACGATTTGTTTTTTCCCTTCCATTCCACAAATTATGTCAACATCAAATACAGTGAAAGCATGGGTTATACTGTGGGGGAGGGACATACAAAGCAACAAAGAAATCATCTTATAAGTATGTTAGAAACAATCTCATGAAAGGAAAAAAACAAAAAAATTTGAATTCTTATCTTGGGGTTCATTCCCCTAATATCAACTTATCCGACCTTTTCTGCTTGACTCAGACATATACTAGGTATTACAAATAAGGGAAACCATGGGACCTATGATTCTTTGGGCCTGGCTTACTTCACTTAATATAATTTTTCCAAGTCTTTCCATATCCTAACAAATGGAGGCAATGTCATTCTTTTTGATGGAGGCATAGAATTCCATTGTGTATATATAGCACATTTTCTTGATCCATTCATCTACTGAGGGGCATCTGGGTTGGTTTCATATCTTAGCTATGGTAAATAATGCTGCAATAAACATAGTCATGCTGATAGCTTGTGTCTTGTTTGTGATCATTTGGGTAAATGCCCAAAAGTGGGATTGCTGGGTCATAAGGGAGCTCTATGTGAAGTCTTTTGAGGAACCTCCATACTGCTTTCAAAAGTGGTTGAACAAGTTTACACTCCCACCAACAATGCAGTAAGGTTCTCTTCTTTCCACATTCCCTCCAGCATCTGTTGTTATTAGAGTTCTTGATTATAGCCGTTCTAACTGGGGTGAGGTGGTATCTCATTGTTGTTTTGATTTGCACTTCTTTTATGGCTAGAGAGGTCAAACATTTTTTCATGTGTCTATTGGCCATCCTTCTTTCCTCTTCAGAGAAGTTTCTCTTTAAGTCTTTAGCCCACTTATTTATTGTGCAGTTGTTTCTTTGAAGATTTGTTTTGGGGGGATTTAATTTTTTAAGTTCCAGTTATATTTTAGATATGAGACCCTTGTCTGTTGCATGGCTAGTGAAGATCTTCTCCCAGTCTGTGGGCTTTCTATTAATCTTGCTAGCTATGTCCTTTGCCATGCAGAAGCTCTGCAATTTCATGCAGTCCCATTTGTCCAACCTTTCTTTGATTTGTTGTGTTTCTGGGTCTCTATTTAGAAAATTTCAGCCTGTGCTAAGGAGACCTAGGGTTTCTCCTATTACATCCTGTAATGTTTTCAGAGTGTCTGCTTTGAGTCTGAGGTCTTTGATTCATTTGGAGTTGATTCTGGCACAGGGTGTTATATAAGGATCTATCATTAGTTTTCTACAAGTAGTTAAGTAATTTTGCCAGCACCATTTACTGAAGAACCAGTCTTTCTTCCATTCTGTTTTTTTAGCTCCTTTATTGAAGATTAGATTGCTATAGGTTTGTAGGTTCATTTCTGGGATTTCAATTCTATTCCATTGGTCCTGAGGTCTGTTCTTGTGCCAATACCAAGCTGTTTTGATTACTATGGCTTTGTAGTAGAGTTTGAAATTTGGCATTGATATTCCTCCAGCACTGTTCTTTCTGTTGAGGATGGTTTTTGCTATTTGGGGTCTTTTATTGTTCCATATGAATTTGTGGATTGCCTCTTCTATTTCCTTGAAGAATGAGGTTGGAATATTGATAGATATCGCATTGAATTTGTAGATAGCCTTGGGAAGTATTGCCATTTTCACGATGTTGATCTTTCCAATCCAGGATCATGGGAGTTTTTGTCACTTTCTAAGTTCTGTTTTGATTTCTTTTTTCAGGTTTTTAAAGTTTTCGTCATCGAGATCCTTCTTTCTTAGGTTTAGTTAATTCCTATGTATTTTATTTTTTGTGGGGCTGTTATGAATGGAGTTGCTTTCCTAATTTCAACCACACTTTTCTCATTGTTGGCCTACAGAAAAGCCATTGATTTTTGAGGGTTAATTTTATACCCTGCTACTTTGACAAAGTTTTGAATCACCTTGAGTAATTTGGGAGCGGAGTCCATGGGATTCTTTAAATACATGATCATGTCATCTGCCAAGAGGGAGAGTTTTACTTCTTCTTTCCCTATTTGGATCCCCTTTATGTTTGCATCTTGTCTTATTGCTGTAGCTAGGCATTCTAATACTACATTGAAGAGCAGTGGAGAGAGTGGACATCCTTGTCTTGTTCCTGAGTTTAGAGGAAATGGCTTTAGTTTTTCACCATTGAGTATAATACTGGCTGTAGGTTTGTCATATACGCCTTTATTGTATTGAGGAATGTTCCATGGATTCCTAATTTTTCCAGAACCTTCATCATAAAGGGGTGTTGGATCTTGTCGAATGCTTTTTCTGCATCTATTGAGATAACCATGTGGTTCTTTTCCTTGCTCTTATTGATGTGTTGAATTATGTTAATTGATTTGCATATATTGAACCAGCTTTGCATCCCTGATATGAATCCTGTTTGATCTTGGTGTATAATTTTTGGATGAATTGTTGAAGGTGATTGGCCAAAATTTTGTTGAGAAGTTTTGTGTCAATGTTCATCAAAGATATGTGTCTCTAGTTCTCTTTCTTTGATGATGTTTCTTATCTTTATGGCTATATTCCTCCTGGAAAACAATTTTATAAGGGGGTAATTAGGAGTTCTTATAGCTACCTTTTCACTACTGTAGCAAGTATCTGAGTTAGTCAACTTCTGAAAAGAAACCATTTATTTCAAGTCACAGTGTTAGAGGTTTTAGTCTATGGTGGATGGGTCCTGTGGCTTTGAACTTGTGGCAATGGAAATGAATGGCAGAGGAAAAATACTCACTTCATGGCTAAGAGGCAAAGAAAGAAGATGACAAAGGGGATGGAGAAACACTCCTCCCTTTGAGGACGTTTCCCACCCACCAACGATTTAAAGATCCACTAGTAGGCCTGTAACAAGTTCCCTACATCCCAATAGCATAGCACCTGGGGACTAAGTGTTTAACACATGTGTTTGGGAGACAGCCCACATCACAATGATAGCAGAGTTTATCAGTGCAAACAGACATATCGGTTTTTATTTAATATTTAATTTTCTTCTATACAGAGAGGACCAGAGATTTCCAGACTTTTACACCAGCATACACTATAAATTTATTTACATGATTTATACTTACTGACAGTAGTGTGAATATTATTTGATCTGAATGATAGCTCTTCAAAATAAAATGAAAGATTTTTTTTCTTTTAAATGCATGAACTAAGGGCCTGGATGCTATCTCTTACCTTCTTCACTTGAGAGTAGGAGTCTTGAGCAACAATCCTAATTTGTTGTTTGTTTATTTCTTGTTTGTTGCTCTTCTTTACTTTTTTGGTTAATTGGAGATAAGAATCTCATGGTTTGGATATACTCTGTTCCCACTGACTTCTAACCTGGATCCTCAGATTTCAGCTTCCCAAGTAACCAAGATTACAGGCATTAGCCACTGACATGGGCTAAAACAAGAAAGAATTTTTACATTGGGATCCACTCCTCTCACTTCTCAAAGAAAAAGTATTTGATCAATCAGATATGAAATTGTATCCATTCAGTGAACTTTTGGTCAATGGTAAAAATTCATTGCATTATTTATAGGGGAAAATAAGTACTTGCAATTTCAGAAAAAGTAAGAACAAATAAATGTTGCTGTGATTCTTTTTCGAAGCCTCTTTCAGAAAACTAGTGTCCAGAATTGTCTTATTTTTGAATCTGGGATCCAAAAGAAAGGTTGAATTTCCAGCATCATCCTATTAATGTTAGTAATATTTTTATGACAGTCTAGAGCATTCTTATTTAATCTTGCTGGCTCAAGGTTGGTGATTTATCATTTGAGCCACACCTCCATCTCTGGCTTTTTTTCTGATTAATTGGGGATAAAGTCTCATTAACTTTTCTGTAGTGGATTCAAAGTGCAAACCTCAGAGCTCAGTCTCCTGGGTAGCTTGGAGTACAGGTATGAGCCACAGATGTCTGGATAATGTTGTTAATATTTTAATAACCCAGTATACCACCAGAAAGTCAGTAAAAATGGATATGAATCTATGATGGAAAAGGAAGTGAGTGGTTGCTATCTGATGTCTTGTTAAAGCTATGCAAACTTTATCAGCCGTGGCACATCTGCCAGCTTGGTTTCTACCAGTAGTCAATGTGGCCAAGTATAAAGCTGTCCATCAGAGAAGAGTTAAGTATTTAATTAAAAGGAGAGGGTATACATGAGTGCAACATTAACTTGATGAAAGTAAAGTTAAACACAAGGCCAGATGCTTTTTTGTTTATTTGGTTGTATTTGATTTTCATGTGTGTGCTGGCTGCCATGGTTAGCATTATTGGGCTGTTATAGTCAAGAAGATAAAAATCCTTTAATACTCTATTTAGATCTACAGGAGACAAAGCTTGATCAATACTTTTTATGAATCTGTAAACTATTACAGCACAGCATGTTCCCCAAGTCTTTCCTCTGGTGACATTGTTATATTATTTTGGGGCCAGAGGCCCACACTTATATTGAAATCCTGCTTGAATTCATCTTCTACAGACCATAAAAGTGACAAGATCCCCAAAGATTTACATTTTTTATGCTATAGATTAATCAATCTTGCAGGTGGAAAGAGAAGGATTTGAGTATTTGTGCTACAGACTATCTTTTCAGCCTGAGGAGAATGTAAGAAATTAATTTCCCTTTTCCAGCAGAAGAAGATGGTGAGGGCAACTTATCTCAATCAAAGAAAATGCTATTAAAGTTTCTCTTTGTCACATGCTTTTGGATAGATTCTGACAATGATGCCAATGGTCTCATAAAGAAAAAGCCCTGGAAAGCCTATGTTTATGGAAAATATTTCTTTGGCAGCAACAAAAATAACAGGTAATTTTTGTTGTGGTAGTTGTTAGATTCAAACTTAATGCTGATTGAGAAAAAGGTTTGTTTAGTGTTTTACCAATTACAGCCTTTATTTCTGATGTTGCTCAAAATGTGAGGTTTCACACAGATGATTTTATTTCACACAATTACAACAGAATTTTCCAGAAAAAAACTGTTAAAATGGACTTCGTTTGTTTTTAAGAAAAAGTTGTCAATTTTCCCACATTTATTCTCTAAAAATAGAATTGTTATATTTTTTCCAAGAATCTTGTCAGTTATTTGTGCACAGCAGCAACTAAATTATTTTAATCTTTGCATTGAACAGTTCTTTAGCATAAAAATGCCCGTAACAACTTCAAAAAGCTATTATGTATTTTATAGAGTCAGGATACCATTTAAGTGTGCTAACTCACCCGTTTTGCCAGTTCAAATGAGTTAAGATTTCCTTACAATGAAAGATGAAAGATAATAGATTACACTTTAAAGTTGTAGTTAGCTTTAAATAACTCAAACCACTTAGAAGCACCATTTCCCATATCTCTTATAATTAAAAATTAAAAATGCATCATTTAACACTGAAGAATTTATCCTTTAACACAGAAATACTACTTTTAGAATTGACTTTATAGAGATACTCACACAGGAAGTTCATTTTCATACAGGCTTAAAGAGCTGTCTCTAAGCTATTCACAGAGGACAGTTTGTAGGAACAAATAATGAAATATGCTCTAAATGTCTATCCTTTGTATTCTTTAAAAACATTTTGTTCCAGATATATTTGGAATTGCTACTTAGCTGGTACACTGTTGAACTGATAAAGAAAGGTAATCAACACATTGTTAGGTAGGACAAACATGATAGAGAATAAGCATTGTGTGAGTTGACATGTGTGTGTTAAAAAAAGAACAGCAAAATATATTAGTATTTAATAAAAATCAGTGGAACAATATATTTGAAACAAAAATAGAACCAATAACACGACATCCAGCAAGGGAACAGGTAGAAACTAAGTACCTAAAGAGAGAAATTCAAACCTACTTAAGATTGTTTTTTTAAAAAAAATTCCTATTTGAAGTATGAAAATAGAACTAATACACAAAATTTAAATGGAGCATCTATAAAAGGAAAAATATACACAGATCCCACCTAAGTGGAACAAGATGTATTGAATAAATCAGGTCCTTGAAAGACAGGTAGTTTTCTGGAAGTTGTATCTGCCTGCATCAGTCTTCCTCTGTTTTTGCCGGTCTGAAATGACCCCACATTTCCATTGCCAGAAACGGACTGCATCTCTCCTCCCTTCCACCATGGGGCAAGTACAAAGGGTTGGGGAATAGATACTTCCTGATCTTGAAGCAACCCTCAGTCCATCACTGGAGTCTCTGATGAAATCCACACCGCAGATCCCACTGTTATGGTGGATAATACTGTAGTCAACACTGGAATGAATTACATTGTTGAAGAAGGTAATTTGTTTCATAATGGTACCTTTGTGCTAAGCTCATACATCAATCTCTCCTTTTCTGCTTCCAGGTCGAGGTCACGTGATTTCATCAAAATGGCAAACCAATAAGACCAGTTCGGCAATGCCTGTTGACTATGATCCTCATGGACTGGATGGACTTAGTGGAGAGCAGGGAAGTTAACACAGCCTTAGCCAAAACCTTGAACACATACTGCTGTCGATTCTAGGTGAATGGATCTTCTCATTTTTGTGAGAGACTAGGAAGAATTCAATTTCTGCCAGCATGCAGCTTTCTTTCCAATGTCCTATTTTGGGCAGATGGGAGATTACAGCTTTGGGAACCTCTATTTGTCCTTTCTGGTAGTTATTCTTCTTTTCAGATTATAGAATCAAGATGAAGTTTCTACCAACAATGAAATGAGGAAAAAAATCCAATTCTGTAAAAGTAATTTCAAACTCTCAATTGTAGAATTTCAAAACCCTCAGAGCTTGTTTCTATTTCTGAGCCTCTCCAAAAAATATTTGGGAGAGCTTTCTCCTGCTAGTACTTCACATAGTATCTGGGATGTGGTAAGAAGCAGGGTAGCAGGAAGCTGAAGTCCATGTGGTAATCTGAGTTGTGTTTAAAATCTGTGCTGGTGGCTGCTGCAAAACTCTCCAGTTTTGGTTTTAATTTGAAGGGATTTTGCCTAGATTATCTTCTCCCTACCCCTTGCATTTTTGTCTGCCAGTAACATTACTAAATGTGGCACTTAGCTCTCTATAGGTGAGCTCATGGTCATGGTCATGACCTAGTTGGGCTCTGTGGGCAATGACCTTCTCCGGGGTCCAGGGCTGCCTCCTTGCAGACTTCCAAACCCTGTGAAGGAAAACAAAGGATAGAATGTAGAGCAGGGCCTTTCATTTCTCTTTCCTTTTTTGTTTCCAAAACCTCAGTCATATTTGGTCAAACTCACTTTTCCTGTTCAAAGGAGCAAGCTGTCTTCTTTAATTGATGATAAGGAGAAGAAAAGGAGAAAATGTAGAAATAGATCCATACTGCCCAGATCTATCTGCCTTTATGCTTTTTATCCTCAAAGATTGCCTTTTTTCATACTTTGAAATAATGTAGTCAACACAATATGTACTAAACACCAAACATTACTGTTAGTACAGTAGCAAATTAAAATAACCAAGGTTCAAAATGTTTGTTTTCTTTCATGTGATTGTTTCTAACACAATTTATAAGATTATTTCTTTGTTGTTTGTATGTCCCTCCCCCACAGTATAACCCCTGCTTTCACTGTATTTGTATAATTTGTGGAGGCGAAGGGGAAAAACAAATCATTGAAATAGGGATACAGGTGGACCCATTGCAACAATGAGATGTACAAGTGGTTATGTCGAAAATGAACTTTACAACTTTGGGGGGAGGGAGCGGGGAGAATTGGGTAGGGAGGCACAGGGAGGATGGGAAGGGATGGGTAGAGGAAACAAAGGAGGAGGCTACAATGTTTGATAAGAAATGTACTCATTATCTTACCCATGTAATTGTAACCTCTCTGTACAGTATTTTCACAATAAAAAAATAAAATAAAATAACCAAGGTTAAATTAAAGGAAAATCTCATCTAACTTTACTTAGATTAGTTGCTTGTTCAAAAACTTTAGACTGTGTTCTACATTAAATTTCCTAAGTACTAGAAGCAGCAAATACTTCCACAATGCTGAGATGAAAGTCTCAACCCAATTTTATTTTTTTCTTTTTTGTATAGGAATTTTCTGTGTAAGGTTGTCAAAATTAGCAAACGAAAAGAGGCTATGTAGCTAAATGTTAATCAACAAGCACCTTTTTGTATATTGGATGCAATATTTATACGTGCCCTTTATTACCAACATATTAAACATTATTTGCTGCCTATCTAAAAAAAACCCAATTCGAATTCAGAATCTAGGGCATTGGTCCATGTTGGTTTGTGGATACATTAAAGTCACAGACAGTTTTGTCCAAAATCTACTCATCTCTTTCTAGGACTGCATTTCTGCCCTCCTCCTCCCATTGAGGTATGATAGGTTTCAGGGATCTAAACTCTCTTATCCACCTTCTTTCTACACTTAGATTTCATCTACCTTCAACCACAATGTCTTACACATTTTAAAATAACTAATAGAGATTTTCAATATTCTCACTACAAAGAAATGATAGGTGCTTAAAGTTTATGTTTCATGATTATACAATGTATATGCATGCAAAGCATCATATGTTACCACATAAATATGTCCAAGGATTATGTGTAAGTCAAAAAATAAGATTAAAAATACTTTGTTCCAAGAACAAAGTTATGATTGTACATTGTTTATCTCCACAAAGATCTCAGGTAACCAGTAGAGAAATTACATCTTATTTGTTTTTAGGAGAGTTACAAAACTGTGAAATAGTTTTTAGTACAATAGGGAAAGCAAATGTTACAAACTATGCAGGTAATTTCCTTCGCTGGTTTTTCCCATTATTGAATGTATTTATAATTCACAAAGCACAAAGTCCCCTTGAACATTCCTGCAGAGAATCCCAAATACTGCAGCAGTGATTAAGACTTTATAAGTATACAAATAGTATAATGGCTTCCCTTCATGGAAAAATAATGACTGAATTTGGTTTTCACATAATGGTAGTACCGAGTCCTATTTTTAAGAAATTCTGCTTGGGAATATTGCAGACAAAAATAAAATGTTTATAAAGTAAGGGAGGTTGAAATTTATTTTCATGAACATTGTTATTAGTACTGATACAAATGGCTGGAATTAAATTGTTGGAGACCCTTCTTACCAATATGACTCTTTAAAATTATTTAATATGATTTTTCTAGCTAAAAAGTCAACAAAGTCAATAAAGTTATTTCAGTGTAATACCCTTTGGAAAACCATGTACTCCATCTATAAAATACCAGCTTTACTTATATCAGTAGACTAGTTGAACTGTATATTATGGTGATGAAGGTCTAAGACTCCAGGGAGAATTCCTTGGGTGCCAACCCCTCTCTGGTAATTTATTCATTAGCTTTTGAGGCTAGAATCCAGAATTGTGTTTTGAGATGAAGAATATAACTATGCTTCTTAGATACAGGTCTGGTAATAATTAAAAATAATCTTTTAACAATGGGAGAAATATCTGGCTTCCAGGAACAGAGCAATGGCATACAGGGAAGCAAAGTTGTTGATTGTCTAAGTAAGATACATGCTGCCATCCTGAGTAAACTTGGGACAGTGGTCTTGGTTTTTGTTTTTTCAGATGCAAAATTATTATAATTTCTCAATGAGCTTTTAATTCAATTTAAGTATATTAACACATGGAGTGTCTTAGAGAAATACCTAAACATAATCCTTGTTAAATGTCTAGTATGATTCAAAGTGATGTTATTTGTGATTAGAATAAAACTTCTACTCTAATCCTACCTCACTTCATATAACCACAGAACAGCTGTCATTCTGAATTTATGTTGGATATTTCTTGGTATTTGAATAAAATGGTTTATGTGCTGGTAATAACTTCTCAATATGCTGTTAATATCTTCTGAATGCTTAGTCAAAAGAATGAGGCACACATTCAGAACAAAATAAATAGATACATTTGTTTTCAGTTATAAATTGTGGGGGATCAATAAGTATTAACCAGTCCATATTATATAATTCATTAACAGCAGGAAGATTAATTACTATAGTGAAATTAGAAATTCTATTTCTTTAAGGTATATTTATACTAGAATTAAATATTAAAAAGCAGCCATTTCCCTTTTACAACATACTATTTAAGGATATAAGGTCCACTCCTAAGTGTGAGATTTAACAATTCCATAATACAAAAATCAAGAATACATAAATTATAATAGATTGTAGAAATGTTTTATTCAGGCTTTCAAAACCTGGCCACCCAGCGGGGAAGGAGAGGCTTTTGTATAGGTAGCATGAAAGTTATATGGCAAATACTATTCCTTTTTTTTTTTTTTGGAGGAGGAGGGGAAACTTTGCAGATATTGACCACAGCTGAAAGTAGAAAACTGGCTGGGCACTTCATCCCTAACCTTCCTACTTAATGACCTATGCAAGCTAACCTTGCCTGAAGCTCTAGGGCGACTGTGTTCTCACAAATTGTCTCCTAGTAAGATTATCCCATATGGAGACTTTTTAATTTTATGTTATTTGCATTTCTTCATAAGAATATTTGCAACTTCAACCTGGTATTTCTTGTGCACTGAAAATAAATTTAGATTTATCTTACATTAAAAGGCACTGGAAGCATCAGCCAAGGGCGTGGACACCAAGCAAGTATGGACAAAAATCTCTTGGTAATGAGAGAATACTCAGCTTAAAGTATTATCTGTTTGGGTTATTGCCATGCTAATCCTGGTTAAGGCAGTGTAGGTGCTAAATACAAAATGTATGGGAGGAGTTTGAGCAGCTGTGGTACACTCAATCACCCAGGCCCTGTCATAGTGGCTCCAAGAGTAATGTCTCCTTTCTTCTAGGAAGAAACAGCATGAGAGCACAGCGATGATCAAAAATGTCTTGCACAAAAGGAAAGCCAGCCTCCAAAGACACAGAGGAAAAGAGAGAGGATCCAAAGGTAAATCACTTGTGGTTTCAAAAAATGTAGCAAGTTGAGTTTGAAAAGAATCCATTATATAAAATTTATAAAACAAGCCTTAGAGAGATTTGAAATATTTGAAGAAATACTGAGTTTGGAGATAACTACCTTAAGTGGGAATAAGGTTATAAGAAGCATAAGGTTGAATTACTACAATGCTAAAGCTTATCCTGTTTAATTCACAGGATATTTTGCAACAAGGATGGACTGTCTGTATTAGAACTGGGGAAGATTTCACATACGAGATGAGAGATGGGTTGTTCTTAGTGAAAACACAGCCAGCCTTCAGGTTGGCCTCTGCAGTAGATATCTCTCTTGAAATTATTCAATCATTAGATTGCCTCTTCTGCTGACTGATATTTTGAGAAATAATGGACATGGCAAGGAGACACAAAGCTATTCTTTTCAGGGGACAAATGAAATGAGTCTCTTCAAAGCAGTTCACAGTAAAAATAAAAGTGGCAAATATAATTTAGGCATAGAATACTGCAAAACTAATTTAATTGTGTATTTCTTTAGAGCAGATGATCACCTGGAAGCAATCTTGATAGCAGCAACAGCAAATCAATTTTGGTGTGCAAACTAAGTTAAATATTAAGATCTAATAATGTACTATCTTGGAAGCAGCTGTGAAGTGTATTTTATACTGAGCAGTGCTAATAGATTATAAATGTAGTATGTATCTATTATCCTATCCTCACTGACCGCATAACTATTGATTCTTACTAAAAATAAAGAACATAAATAAGCACATTCATAATACTATTTGATAGTTCTATTCATGTCATTTTGAAGTACTGAAAATCTTTTTCCAGTGACAAAAAAACCTTCAAAAATGATTGTCAATAAGATATTTAATAGAAACACTATATAATTCCTGACTTACTTCACGTAACAGAATTTTTTCACCCAAGTCTTTCCATGTCTTTACAAATGGTACTTTGCAGCCAGGAAGAGTCCATAAGGAATTAAAAATTAGTTTACCATTGCTGAAGTGAAACCACAGAACCCAACCTGGCTTTGAACCATGTTTGCAGATCTCAGCCCTCTGAGTAGCTGAGATTATAGGTATACATCATTGGTCTCTAACTAGAATTTTTTGTGCATCTCTAAGACCAGAACTTAAAAATTGCTCTATCACCATCATGGGATAAAATAGTTTCAAATATTAAAAAATGTGCAATATCATTCTTTATAATGGATGAGCAAAATCCATTGTGCATATATACCACGTTTTCTTGATCCATTCATACACGGAGGAGCATTTGAGCTGATTCCACACCTTGGCAATGATGAATAGGGCTGTAATAGTGTGCTGGTGGCTTTATTCTGGTTGTGTACTGTAATCTTTTGAGCAAATGCCCAGGAGTAGAATTGCTGGATCATAGGGTAGTTCTATGGTTATTTTATTTGTTAGGAACTTCAACACTTCTTTCCAGAGTAGTTGAAAAAGATTGAGATTCCATCTCAAGCCAGTTAGAATGGGCATTATCAAGAAAACAAACAATAACAGAGGTGGCCCAAAGGGAACCCTTATAAATTGTTGGAGGAAATATGAATTAGTTGAAGTAAGGATTTTGTAAATGCTAGGCAGGCTCTCTCCCAGTAAACTACAAGCCTAGACTTCTGTGTATTCTCTTGAAACTCAAACATGTTTGGGCAGGTAATTAAAGAGTCTTATAGTAATTAGAAAATAGAGGGTTTCTTGACTCTCGTCAATATCTCATCACTCCACCACAGAGTATTGTTCAATTTTATGTTTAAAGACAAAAATATAATTGGATCAGGTTTCCCCGTAGCCAGTTAATTTGATGAAATAACGATAATTTGCATGTATAGGGAGGAAGAGGCCAGAGAAGCTAAATTTTCATTTTCAAGCAAAGGAAGCTACTTGTTTTATTTTTGTCTGTCATTGGGCTTGAATTTTGGGTCTGGGCACTGTCCATAAGCTCCTCAGCTCAAGGCAAGTAGTCTGCCACGTGAGCCACAAGCTACTTCCTGTTTTCTGGTGGTTAATTGGAGATAAGAGTGTCATGGACTTTCCTGCCAGGGCTGGCTTTGAACCACGATTCTCAGATCTCAGGCTCCTGAATAGCTGTGATTGAATACAGGCATAAGCCACCAGTGCCTGGCTAAGAAGCTACTTGTTTTAAGTCTTGAAGATATTTGCTTGGTCACTGTTGAGTCAACTAATTTTTTTCTTCAAATATAAAGCAAAATTGTAATGTTCTGTGGTGTTATTAAAATAGAAGTATAAAACTGTACACACTTAATTTCCTTAATGTTATTCACTGAGAATACCCACAAAAATGCTTTTTCTTTCATAAAAAGAGACAGTCACCTCCTGTTTGCCAGAGAATGAAGAGTCTAATAATTGGATGGACTTGAATAGGGCGAAGACCATGCTATATTATGTGATCTTATCAGGGTTATTTTAGTCTTTCTGAGACTGGGGAAATGTTTATGAAGAGGCAATTAAATGAAAACACATTTTACAAAGTTCAACTTAATAAAAAGAGCTCAGAAGTAACTAATCAACAACACTTCTACAAGTCCATATTATCATCAACTAAGTGAGGAACTGTTACAACTCAGAACTTTGATTATTTTAGCTCTATCTAAAAGAAATACAAAATAGCTTTAAGGAAAATCCTTCAGAGATCAGAAATAATATGCTAAAAATAAAAGATAAATTGTATCATTTCTTAACAGTGCCGAAAGTACAATAATTGAAAGCTAGCTTTCTATTGTATGAAAAGTTCTGTTTTTTGAGAGCCTAATATATTTGTCCTATTAACATGGATCAGGGCTAATATGTATTCAAATCATTTGACTAAAATGTGATATTTTTTTGTGAAAACCAGGGTACAAACTGATTTTTTTTCCAGGGGGAAAGAACAATTTGCCATTCTTACCACACTGTGTGGGACTGAGTATGCCTGGACACATTAGTGCTCTGGCTATCTATTAGTGCTCTGGCCATCTGATAACAGGTATTTTGAAGCTAATTTTCACTATCCACGTTTCCAGAACCACATCTGGTCTCAAGCATTATTCAAGTTCCATTAGTATTAAAATACTTGTGCTCAAGATAAATAATTTCAATTTAAGATGATTTTTAAAAATAATTGAAAGCATTTCACTTCTAGGATATGCCCTTCTTGAGATTTAAGATTAGCCTAAATTAATTTGCCCTACTGTTTGCTTGAGGCTATTTGGGCAAATAGCCCTGGACTTACAATATGAAATAACAAGCTCTCTTGTAATGAATCAGATATTACTCAGTAGCTATTGCCTGCATCAGCATCCTTTGTGATCAGCACATGCCCACTTCAGTTCACTCATCAAGTATCACCTACAGAGGTATTGAGGATTCAAATATGAAAAAAAAATAGTTTATTAGAAGACAAGAACCATTTCTAACTAGAAATGTAGATAAGCTATGTGGGGTATTTTTTTAATGTGTGCCAGACTCGGAGCCTGAGATTTTTTTTTCTCCAGGCTACTGCTTTACTACTCAAGTCATAGCTCCACTTCCAGCTTTTTGGTGGTAAATTGGAGATAAGAGCCTTGTAGACTTTCCTGTGCAGGCTAGCTTCAAACTGTGATCCTTAGATCTGTCTCCTGAGTAGCTAGGATTACAGGTGTGAGCCAGTGGTGCTCAGCCAAATTCAATTTCTATTTCATTGGTACATTCTGGTTGCTTTTCATTTCAAGTGGAGTAGAAAGTATTTAATCTGTGGCATTGAGAATCCTAGTATGTAGAAGTATATACTTTCGCATGGAAAAATACTGTGATATGTTGAAAATAAAATGAACCAGTTTTGTATAAGCGAAAAGCTCTACCATATGAATAGCCATGTGAAATGATTTATGTGAAATGATTATAAATAAGATTATTACACATATATCGCCAACATCATGTCTCTAAAACATAATATATTACTTTCCCGATCAAAATGAACCATTATGTAAATAATTCTAAAAAATTAATTTACTTATTTATATTTATTTATTTGTTTAGATAGGTTATTATTATATAGCCCAACGTGAGCTGGAGCTAGTGAGCTTCCTGCCTCAGCCTTCCAAGGGTCAGGATTATAGGATGTACCATAATTTTTAGCTCTCATTGTTTTCACATGACCTTTCAGAAAATCCATGAAAGCACAGCAAATGCTAAGTTTACTGTTGGGAAAAACAGAAACGTGACAGGTGACAGTATTTTATTTGATTATGTAAGTACTCAGAGGCACATAACACAAAATAAAAACATTTTTGCTTTGCAAACTACAGTCATTTAAATACCACTACTACCTTCTTTTTAGCTTTCCTTAATAGTTTTCTATTGTTGTCATAACAAATTACCCAAAATTTGGTGGCCAGTAATTTTTAGAGTTCTGTGGCTCCAAAACTTGACATGAGACTCATTGACTAAAGTCTAAGTTCTGATGAAGACTCACTTCTGGAAGTTCTAGAAGAAAATCTACTTCCCTGCATTTTCTACTTTCTGGATGCTACTCACTCCTTGGATCTTGGGCCAGTGCTTGTATTTTCAGAGGCACCAACATTGTATCACTTTTACCCATCTTTCCTCATTTGTATTTTAGACTATAGTTCAGGCAAATCTGAACTTTTAAGGATTTGTGTGATTAGGTTGAGTCTACAAAAATAAAACAAAATAATCTTCCAAGGTCTTTAACCTTAACTTCATGTGCCAGATCCTTTTGGACAATCAGGTAAATATATTTTCAGGTTTTGGAAATTGACAAGTGGAAATTATTAATGGTTTATTTTTCTGCCAAATGTAATTTTTCACATAAATCACTTAAAGTTTTTCTTGAAGTTGACTGATTTATTTACTCAGATGTATTTCAGAGGAAAAATATTGTAAAGTAGCTATAAATGGAAAGTCAAAATTATAATAACAAAAGAAAAGAAAACATGGTATTGGATGAGTTAACTTGATAATATTACTTCCTGAATCCTTAAAGCCAACTGCTCACATGATTGAAAAGGAAGGTAGCATGTTGAAGTAAAGCACCCTTTGGAGCCTTTCCCTAGGCATAGAGAAAGGAATGAGACTGTAATTGAGAAGGGACCTTACAGTCTTGTTACACAAGTCGATTTTAAATGCTATGAGGTCATGAAAATGACCTCATCATTCATTTAGCACCATATATCATAGAATATATGTGTGTATATATGCATAGCATAGAATATATGTAGAACATTGTATACCCACATATATACTCTCATGTATATTCTATGTTCTTTATATACTTATTCATACACAATTTTCTTTAGGGATATATTTTATATATCCCATGTTCTTTCTTTTTTCCTTTAGTGGGTGTGAGAATTGAACTTAGTAGACAGGTGCCATTGGAGTCATACCTTGAGCCACTCCTTGCTTTGATTATTTTTGAGGAAGGATCTTGCCTGATATGTAAACCAGCATTGACTATGATGCTTCTACTTGTGATTCTCTGTGTCATTGGGGATAGTAAGCCTGTGCCACCACTGTCAGACATTCTACTTCCCTTACAGCTGGGATAACAGATGAGCACCACCAGAAATGGAGTCTTGTGAACTTCTCTTTGCCTGGGATGTCCATGAGCTGCAGTAACCCTATCTCTGCTATGTAGAATTACAACTCAGGGATGGTTATTCAAGATTTCTGATTGAGCAGGCATTCATTCCTTCAGTTAATATACACAAAAGTACATTACATACAGTACTTTATTTGACCGTGAATCTTTCTTTTAAGCACTTCAACTCATTTTTCCTAATACCAAAGTTAGTAGCAAACAGGCCAAATAACTCATCATTGTAGACTGAAAAGATTACAGTTTGAATTAGACTACAAGACTCTAATACAGCTCTACCACTAACTGGCTGAGAACAGACCTGCTCCACTACACCTTGCTTAAACATTCGTGTATGTGTGTGTGTGTGTGTGTGTGTGTGTACTAAAGAGACGATTATCAACATTTCTATAACAGCAGGCATAAAGTTGGACTAACTCAGCAGTCTGGATACATTCTCCTACTAAACATGTAAGGTTTTTTTTAAAAAAAATAAATTATTACTATTAAATTTAGTAGCTGTTGTCTTAATTGTATAGTTCTCGAGAGATCATATCACATCTATTTATTTGTTGTGTTTAGCCTAATAAGTCTGTTTCTTTCAAACATATGGTGTTTACATATGGTGTTGTTTTTCAGATACCTTTCTCTGAACAGCTTCATATTGCAGCCTCCATTTTTTTGTGATTTCTGTTGGAGAATGTGGAGTACCTGCTCTAGATTTTTAAGAACTGCCACTCACCAACTTAGACACTTTTTAAAATTTCTCTGCTACTCAGTGTTCTTGTCTATCTCTACCCCATGGTTGTAATGGAGATTGAGCTAATATTCATCTTTAAATAACTCAGACTCACCTCTGACACCTTTAATCACAATACAATATTGATGAATACAATAAACAAGGGAGGTGAATCCAAACAGCAACTTGTGTGTGTGTGTGTGTGTGTGTGTGTGTGTGTGTGTGTGTGTGTGTGTGAATGCCTAACCTACACATTGTGGATAAGATAGTAAATAATAAAGGTATAGTTCCTGACTTCAGGGAGCATACAGGCTGACAGGAAGAACAGGTGTTCAGTAAGCAAGTGAACAAATGATCCACACCTGTGACTATTGCTGTGCTGAGAAAAGCAAGACATTGTATGAGCATTTTCCCTTGCCTATGAGCCACATTTCAGTTGGTCCATGTAGGCTATAGAGGACCATCCTGTCTCCTATGCTGGCACCTGAGGCATGCTAATGAAGCTAACACAAGTGTATTAGTTTCTAAGCAATTATGAGTTCACTCAGAGCTTGAGACCCGGAGCTCAGGTCCTTTGTGTGAGTTCCTGTCCACTGTATAACCCTTTTGTTGATTGTTTTGAATTCAGATGTACTGGTTAATGATACAGCTTGATGGCTATGGATTTTATTCTGGTCTGTCAAAATAATTACTGATTTTGATTCTTTGCAACATCATGTTAAATAATTTTTATTAGATCATCTGTCACCATTGTGTTGGATAAGCACTTGTTTATTTTTTAAATTTACCAACAACTTTATTGTTTTAATTTATTTTTACTTATAGTTCAGTCATTGTAAAAAAGGATCTCAATTAAACATGTCATTTTATGAGAATAAAGCATCTTAATCAATATCTCTCCTTCTATACTTTTAATATCTTATTGAACACATTTTAAGAGTTCTAGTTTCTGAAACTTTTCAATTTAATTAAATCAAATTTAATAATTTTTAAGCTTCAACATAATATTTGTTTCTGGTAGAAAATGTATGAAACATTCAAAATATTACAAATCTGGATTAAACTCCCATACTATAGGTACTACCAACATTTTATGATATACCATTGTACAATTTTCTAGTTTGAGGAAAATATACTTAAAAAATTAGGAGTGTAATGATCCAATCCCTGTTGTCACTGTATTTGATTCTGGTGTCCTGCATCTTGTTTATATACTTTTTTTCTAATTTGGGGAGGGGAAGGGAAATAACAAAATGCTGAAATAAGGATTTAGGATGACCCATAATGAGATATACAAGACACTATGTTGGAAAAAGAACTTTACAATCTTGTGGAGGGGAGGTGGGGGGGAGGGGAGGGAGGAGTTGGTGGGGAGAAGGAAGGGATGGTAGAGAAAAAACAAAGGAGGATGTAACAATGCTGGATAGGAAATGGACTCATTACTTTGCTCATGTAACTGTAACTCCTCTGTACTGTATCTTTACAATAAATAATACATATATATATATATATATTAAGAAAAAATTAGGAGTGTATGCTCATTGGTCAGACTTTTTATTGCTGTGGTCAATACTTCCAGGAAAATGTAAAGAAAATTCATGTTAAATTTGGGGGAGTTACAAAAGTTTTGGTCCATAGTCAGCTGACTATGACAAAGCTGAACATCCTATTTTGATGGAGCAAACAGGGGTCACCTCGTGGGACTTGGGAGGGAGAGATGGAGAGGATGGAGGGAGGGAGGGAAAGAGGAAGGGAAGCAGAGGAACCTTAGGCAAGATACAACTCCCAAACACATGGCCCTACTCCCTACTTTCTCCAGCTAGGCCTCACCTCCTCTCTCTGAAAATAGTGCCACCACCTTGGTTCCTAGCCTTCACCAATGAGCTTGTAGGTGATATTTCATTCACACACACTTAACAGTATGACATAACGTACGTCATAAACAGTATGACATATGCTTTTGAAAATTTAGATGGAACACATATGTATGCCATTAAATTTTCATCCATAGCAGAATATTAAAAGGTTTACTGTTTTCCCCACACACACTTCATTTCCCCCCCACACTTCAACACACTTTATGTGATTTCCATGTTGCTGCTATTGTAAAACAAACTCTAGCTGTGATGAATGTACATACAAATGAAACTCTATATGCATCAGAAGTTGGAGATCATGACATGCTCCTGACAGAGACTCTTCCCTACATTATAAAACATTGACTACTCCTGTGGTTTTCTCAAAGAAGCTTCTGTTTCATGAATATTTGGATTAAAATCTATCAACCCTTCCCCTCCCCATACACAGCAAAGACTTTGCACTTTTTTCTATCTTGTTTTTCCAGAGGACATACTACAATTAAGCACATTATGTTTTTTTTATTTTCTTATTTTTCTTATTTCCTTAGTTTTAAGTTTTCTTTATTATCTTATTTTCCTTTCCTTTTCATTTTACTTTTTTTGTACTTTCTATCTTCTCACTAGAAAGGAAACTCCACAGAGCAGAATTTTCATTTTCTTCATCTCTACTGAAATAAGTCCCAGACACCTCATAGTAAGTGCTTGATAAATATCTATTGACGAAAACAAAGAAATCATTCCTTTTTTCTTATTCTCAAGGGGTATGAGGCTGCATTAAAACTGCCCAGGATGTTGCCTATGCAACATTTTATTCTAATACTTTTCAATAACCATATTGGTAGGCTTTATTCATTATGCCAATGAGGACAGATGAGCCCAAGGAGCTGAAGTAATTTGCTGGAAATAGCACACATTTTTTAGAAGTAATCTTTTTTTTTAAATTTTAATTGTGAAAATACCGTACAGAGGGATTACATGGGCAAGATAATAGGTACATTTCTTATCAAGCATTGTTGCCTCCTCCTTTGTTTCCCCTTCCCATCCCTTCCCATCTCCCACCCCCGGCCCCTGTCCCCCCCTTCCCCCATCCATGGCCAAAATTGTGTAGTTCGTTTTTCAACATAGTGACTTGTACCCATTGTCGCAATGGGTCCACCTGTATCCCTATTTAAATGATTTGTTTTTCCCCTTCCCCTCCACAAATTATACCAACAAGAAAATGTGGTATATATACACAATGGAATTCTATGCCTCCATCAGAAAGAATGACATTGCCCCATTTGTTAGGAAATGGAAAGTCTTGGAAAAAATTATACTAAGTGAAGTAAGCCAGGCCCAAAGAAACATAGGTCCCATGGTTTACCTTATTTGCAATAACTAGTATATGTCTGAGAGAAGCAGAAATGGTCAGATAAGTTGATGTTAGGTGAAATGAACCCCAAGATAAGTTTTCAAATGTTTTTCCTTTCTTGCTATTGTTTCTAACATATTTATAATATATTTCTTTGTTGCTTTGTGTGTCCCTCCCCCATGGTATTAGAAGTAATTTTTAAACCTAAAATCTTATCATGATAGTGCAACCAAAAGTACTTATCTCACTTGAGATAAAGTCTAGTCATCTTAAACTTGGCATAAAGGCCCCACCCATCATCCCAGCTTCTCTCCTGAGTGGTCCTGTAGGCTACCTGAATTCTAAATCCTGCCAGTATTGATCATTAGTCCTTGGTGTGTGTGTGTTTGCTAGTCCTGGGGTTGAACTCAGGGCTTGAGTGCTGTCCCCGAGCTTTTATGCTCAAGGCTAGCTCTCTACCACTGAGCCTCAGCTCCAATAAGTGGAGCTCTGTGTGTGTGTGTGTGTGTGTGTGTTTGTTTGTGTGTGTGTGTGTGTGTGTGTGTGTGTGTGTGGTTACTTGGAGATAAGAGTTTCAGACTTCACTGCCCCTGCTGGGTTTGAACTGCAATCCTCAGATCTCATCCTCCTGAGTAGCTAGGATTACAGGCGTGAGCCACCGGTTCCTAGCACAATATTATTCCTTTCTTTAGCTAGTCATCTCCTAATCATCCTGTAATGACCTTGTCAGCTGTCACTTCCTTCACAAAGCCTATGTTGTAGCCCAAACTAGTCTCAAAGTCAAGCTCCTCCAGCCTCAGCCTCCTGAATATGGAGATTGCTTGGGAGCACCACCAAGACCAGAGTGCCAGAAGGACTGGGTTGGTTCTTTCTCACCTTTCAGGTCTGACTAAACTATACCTGCTCAAGCATTTCTTGTCTTTTAAATTTATTGTTGTAGTCATTATAAAATTGTTGAAAAGAAGGGTTACAGTTACCTAAGTCATGAGTACATTTCTTTGTGGACAATGTCACCCCTTCCTTCACTCAAACATTTCTTTAACAGACATTTTAGATGAGTGTGTCTTCTGAGGAATCAGCTATAAGAGCACCTTCCACTGACCAACCACCTGTCAACTGGTGGCGTTGAGCTATTTACCATTAGTTTTCCCATTAGGGTGTGAGCTCCATCAAGCTTACAATGTATTCAATGTTGAATCACTCATGATGGTCCACTGTGGCTTGCTTATGGTTTGAGTGTGGCTCCTCAGGCTCCATGTATTAACATTTAATCTTCACTGTGAAGTATTACAAAGGTATGAAGGGAGCTGGGCCTGCATGTCAGGCTGGAGGAGACTCTAGGAGGAACAGGCCTTGTGATGACACAGTCATCACCAGCCTGAGCTCAAAGGCCGGATGAATAAAACAATGTGGACAGACTTGCGTTAAAGTGGGGCTCCGATTTCATGGGCTTTCAGCTGCCACCGAAGTAGAGGGACTCAGCAATGGTGCAGCAGAAACACACACACACAGGAGAAGGAAATCAAGCAACTTTGTGGCCCATGTCCCTCAACCCTCTTTCTCATCACCTGTGTGCTTGGAGCCAGTTTCAGTCTCCTCCTGTAGTGCTCACAGTCCCATCCCTGAAAGCCTTTGCTTGGCATTGTGCAGGGGTTACTTCTCTGCTCCCATTCTCCCTTGTCTCCAGGTAGTCTCTCTCCCCCAGAGCCATTCCTGGGGCTGATAGGGTTACTCCCTCTCTTTTTCCTTCCCTTATTCCTAGCAGGCACATAACAAAGCATTAAAGTAGCTTTGTAATTAAAAAAAATGAAGTACAAACACTAACCATGGGCCCTGGCTGGCCACAGTGGGGAATCCAGGGCCAGTCCTGACGAATTCACCCTGCTTGGGAATGCTGTGTTCATCAAAACTCTGAGCAGCATTCAGAAGACCCTGGTGGACATTTTTGCCATCCTGTCGGGCAAAAAAGAGGTGGAGCACCCTCTCTACTCCACTAACCATCTTTTGGAGCAACTGGACACTAGGCTCTTGCAGGCATAGCTGGACTGCTAGGCCTACAGGCATGCCCTGGACACTGAGTTGCTGGTGGGTCAGGAGGAGAGGAGGGCCCTGGACACCCCGCTGCTGGCAGAGCTGTGGAAGCTGTAGCAGGCGGAGGCCAGGCTGACTGAGGAGCTGGTGGATGAGGAGCAGGTCTGGGCCCAAATGCCCCAGACGTCCAGGTTTCCCAGGCAGATGGCAGAGCTGCACCTGCAGGCTGCGCAGTACCAGAAGGAATACTGCACCCTGGAGTGGCAACGGCTCGAACTGATGGACCAGCTGAGCAGTGTGGAGAACCAGCTGAGGTACGCCATGGCCAACTGGACAAGCTGAGCACAACCAGCATCTTCGATGTTACCTTCCAGATCTAGGAGGAGGGCCCCTTGGGCATCATCAATAACTTCAGATTGGGCCACCTGCCTCGTGTCCCTGTGAGCTGGATGGAGATCAACGCTGCCTGGGGACATGCGGCCTTGCTGCTCCTCGCCCTTGCCAATACCATTGGACTCAAGTTTCAGAGGTACCAACTCGTCGCCGGTGGAAACCATTCCTACTTGAAGTCGTTGACGGTGACTATGTCCAGCTGCCCTTTTTCTCCGATGGGAGGCAGAATGTTTTCTTGGAAAAACACATTTGACTGTGCCAGGCCGACTTTCCCCGGTTGCATGCAACAGTTCAAGGAAGAGGCAGAGAGGGCAAGGGGGGCTTCTACCTTCCCTACAGCATGCGCCCGGAGCTGGGCACGACAGAGGATGCCAAGGGCAGCGGGGAGTGGTAGTCCATCTGGACCCACCTCAACACTGTGCAAGAGTGGACACACGCTCTCAGATTCCTGCTTGCCTATTTCATGTGCAATCTTGCTTAGGCCTCAGAAAGGTACAGCCAAAATAGCTTTGCTGTGATCTACAATACTATGAAATGATCAGATTGTAACACTATAGAATAAATTATATGAAGTGAAATAACCCAGGCCCTAAGAAACATAGGTCCCATGGTTTCCCTTATTTGCAATAACTAGTATATGTCTGAGTCAAGCAGAAATGGTCAGATAAGTTGATGTTAGGCAAAATGAACCCCAAGATAAGGATTCAAATGGTTTTTCTTTCTAGCTATTGTTTCTAACATATTTATAAGATGATTTCTTTGTTGCTTTGTATGTCCCTCTCCCGTGGTATAAACCCCTTTTTCACTGTATTTGATGTTGGTATAATTTGGAGAGGGGAAGGGAAAAAAGAAATCGTTTAAACAGGGATACAGGTGGACCCATTGCCATAATGAGATGTACAAGTCGTTATGTCGAAAAATGAACTTTACAACTTTGGCTGGGTGGGGACAGGGTGTGTGGCGGGGAGATGGGAAGGGATGGAAAGGGGAAATAAAGGAGGAGGCAACATTGCTTGATAAGAAATGTATGCATTACCTTGCTCATGTAATTATAACCCCTCTGTATGGTATTTTCACAATAGAAAAACTTATTAATTAAAAAAAGAATAACAGCATGCTTGTGATTCAAAAGAATTTGTTCCAAACAGTACTTAAAAAAATATTTCTGAGAAGCCTTGGATTTGTAATCAAGCACCAGAGGACCCCAAGAAAGTTTTTTCCCCCAGTGGAGCTGTGGCTCAGAGTGTAGAACACCAGCTTTGAGCAGAAAACAAAACAAAATGTATTTTCCTGGAGCAAACAAAAGACATCGTTCCTTTCCTAACAGACCCTGGTCTTCCTTGTGCTTCCTGCCGACTTCAATTCCACCAGAGAAGAATTGAGGTCGGAGATGAGAGGAGAGAGGATAATAAAGAGGAAAACAGAGGTTCATAATGTTTTGATGAGGAAAAAAAATCGCGGCGCTACTGTTTGTTGTGAGACTCTTTGAGGGACAGCCAAGGGAGAAGATTCAGACTGAGTTTACTATTTGCTTTTTTATGGTCATGTATAGTTCAAGCCCTCTTAAGTCTTGAGAAAGTTTCAATAAATGTATTACTCTATGATTTAAAAAAATAAATTCCTTATTGCTAGAATGTGGCCCTGAGAATGATGGAAACTTTCGGAGTTGAAGACAAGTAGGAGCAAGTTTGGTCACAAAGGCCATGTACTTGAGGTGATCCCAGAATGTAAACACTTTATTTCTCTCTGAACTTCCTGTCCAACAGGTGAGCAACTTGCCCCACTGTGGGATGTCTGCCACATTAGGGCAGCTCTCTGAGGCTCTCAGAGCAATGGGCCTAACTTAAGCACTGACTGAAACCTCTGAACATGAGCCCAAATAATTGGTTTCTTTTAGAAATAGACAATCTCCGATGACTTGTTACAGTGGTGGAGACACATATAGGAAGTATTTTCAATTCTTGGTTTACAGATATACAAAAATAAAACAAGTAGAGATCGTTTTTAGAAAATTGTCCAAAGTCATACAGAGTAAGTGGCAGAATGAGCATTTGAACTCCAAAGATTTACTTGTAAAGCCTGCAGAGATAACCCTGTGTTAATAACCCAGTGCCTGGGCATTGTGCTGGAAAAATGTATAGCCTGGAATGGAGAGAGCAGAAGGGTAGATCGATTGTATAAGAGAAAAACTTATATTTGGAAACCCAATTATAAAAGTAGGACTACATTATTGCATATATTAATATAGTAGAATAGGATTCTGTGTAACATAATTTAATAAAAATCTATAGTGTGTTTATACTATTCCTCCTTCTTACTTGTATTTGTGTGTGTGCTGGTACTGGGGATTGAACTCAGGGCCTGGTCCTTAGATTTTTCTCTCGAGCCTGGTACACCATACCCCTTGAGCAGCAGCTCAGTTTTTGGATAATTGGAAATAAGATTCTCAGACTTTGCTGTCCAGGATAACTTAAAACCAAGATCCTCAGATCTCATTCTCCTGAATAGCTAGGATTACAGGCCTGAGCCATTGGCATTCAGCTTGCCTGGCTTATTTTTGATTTGAATAGTTTTATTAGTCTTACCAACTGAAATGCATTAAACAACTTCTCTTTTCCCTTATATCCAAACTATAAAACCATATAACCATAGTTGTTTTATTGGATCGGTAATAGTATATTCAACTTTTGACTTAAACAGACTACTATTTAGTAACTCATATCACAAGGATGTCAGTGTCTAACCCACACAAAAGTGTCATGCGATGGCATTTGAATTAGTTGTTTCTGTACGATCAGCTTCTCTTACAGTTGCATCAATATTTTGAATTGTTTCACTCTTGCACTTTATAATTTGAGGTTTTGTTTTGGCATATTGGCATTCTGCTTTTAGTGTATACATTCTGAATGATCAAATGTAATCAATATTCTTTGAGTCAATTTTCTTCTGAGGGCCCATGCTAAAGATTAGTGAATGATTATTCAAAGAAAATAGTTATTGTTCTTCATGCTGCTTCTTAGAAGAAAGCTACCTACAAGGAAAAACAAGCAAATGAGCAAATAAAACCCATCATATTTGTGTAACATTCATGGACTTGTGAACTAGTCATTAGAACACATTTTACAAAAGAAGTCTTGACCCTGGCTTCCATGAGCTTTTATTTATTTATACTTTGGAGTTCCATCACAGGAATATTTGTGTTGTGTTATCTGTTAGTGATCCTGGATTATGAATCATGGCTGTGACTCCAGAGTTAATTTAATTTTTACTCTGAAAGTGTAGTCAAATAGCAGCAGTAGCAATGTTCCGCTTTGCAGAATGGCTTTTTCTATAGCTCATGAACTGACAAAGATGGGTAGCTAGAGAGGAAAGTAGATGAGATATTTAACAGCTGAAGGTGCTGTGATTAAACATTACTCAGTAGTTGGTTCTAAGGTTTGGAACGAAAACTTTTAGGAATAGAATTGGCATGAGTCTAGATGCATCCAGTTCACATGATTTTAGTCATTTGTTTCTATACATGGACAAATCAAAGCAGGGAAATCTGTTAAAATAACACAAAAAAAGGCTAACCATTAAATTTTCTGCAAATAGTTGTTTTAGGGAATATGCATATAATATACCTTGTTGATCTTACATCCAAAACAAAGTAATTTATTTATTATTGTCTTAATAAATATTTGAAAGGATTTTTTTCATTCATTGGAAGTTGCAACTATTTTAAAGCCACCTTACTGGCTGTCATTTGTGTTTGAGAGTTCTGATAAGAGTTTCCAGCTTGACAAGCCAAACTTGGCAAGACAAAATATTGGCACAAGCTGTCAGGTCAAAATATGAACTCTTAATATGACAACTGAAGTGAACTGCTACAAAAACTGGCTGTCAAAATGGAAGTTACGGCTTTGTAATATAAATACAGCTTAAAAAATACAAGTTTCTCCAACACTCATCTGTCAAAAGACAGAATGCAATGCATCCTGTGACATTCCAATGTGTCTGTTACTCCTGAATGCAGAGGCCAGAAGACTAGGGCAAAATGCCTGAGTGGGGGAGAGAGAGAAGAGAGGAGAGAGAGAATGAAAGAGAGAGAGGGGGGAGGGAGAAATATCTTATAAATTGTATGCCCAGTTTACTGCCTTACGTATTCCATGTTTGTTTTGGTTTTAAGTGAATATCTTCATATTGATCAAAGCTCCTCCATTTGGAAAGAACACGATTCTGTTCTAAAATATGATTGCATAAAATTATATTTTCATTCTATGGAAAACCAAATGAACTTTGAATAAAGAAATGTCATTATTTTTCTTGGCTTCTATTAGGTAAAAGGTTAAATTTCTGCATGCTGGTATGCAGTGAACTAGGCAATGGGGATCAGTGTCTGAAAAACAGGTGCCTGTGGCTTTTACCATGTGCTGTTTCAGGAAAGGATCAGACGAGAGCATTGGTGACTAACATCTATGAGCTCCAAATGGGCAGAAATTATAAAGCACCAAAATTTATGACATAACCAGGAGCATAGAATATATAATTTGGGAATCAGCTGATAATAAAACCCAGGTTTTATATCTAAGCAAATGATGCTAAAGCACACATTTCACAATTTGCTATCATCAATGGAATAGCTATTATGTATGAAGCACAGCTATAGGTACTTAACATATGTCACTTAATTGAATTACACAAATGCAAAAATGATTGCCAGGGGGAGAGGATCATTCATCCAAGGAGGAGGCATTCATTAAGGCAATTTCTAAAGAAATGTGTTTGCCCAGTGAAAGGAGTCAGCACAGACTCCAGGTCACAAGGAGGTTGGGGAGGAGTCCAGAGATTTTCTATACACTTTAGCCCGTAAAAACAAACACATTAAACCTCCTTTCTCCCCTTCTATTGAGGGTGCTATTTTTTTTAAAGTTGACAACCTCCTGCAGGGATATTCTGAAAGACAGAAACATCTTGTCAGAATTTAAAATGTCCTCAGTGGGTGAGGCAGAAAGAGATGACTGTGTTGGACATTCTGACAAGTCCTCAGGATGTCACATGGTAACCCCTGTCTTCTTCACAAGTTATTCAGTTTTTGTGTTTTTTTTTAAGAGGAAGTCTTTTTAAAAGGGTGATGGATTGAATGAACTTAGTTACTTGAAATCATGTGGGAAAGCTTATGTGTACATATGATGAACACATAGTAGGTGCTCAATATGTGCCTATTTCATCTCAATAAGAGATGGCTGCTGGCAACTTCTGAATTAAAGGTACCCGCTGACTCTAATAGCAGCTGGAAGGGGTGTGGAGGGGTACACAGTCACTGGACATCTTGTCTATGCCATTGTTTTGAATTGGTACCATGCTCCTGCCACAAACCAAGCACATCGCCTTATTGCTGTCTTAAATCCTTTGCCATTCATTTTGTCACTTTCTGTTCTATTTGTTCACTAGCATTGCAACTTACCTACACTGGTGTTTTCCATGTATTTTCTCTCATTTCTCCTATCAGCGTGTGAGTTTTATAAAGACACGGATTTTCTTGTCTTGCTTATCATACCTACCATGTGCATTTGGCATACAATGGGACAGAGAATTGAAGAGTGAATTAATGCCAGGTGCTGGTGGCTCATGCATGTAATCCTAGCTACTCAGGAGGCTGAGATCTGAGGATCACGGTTCAAAGCCAACCTGAGCAGGAAAGTCTGTGAGACTCTTATCTCCAATTAACCAGCAGAAAACTGTAAGTAGCAGTGTGGCTCAAGTGGTAGAGCACTCACCTTGAGCTGAAGAGCTGAGGGGACAGTGCTCAGGCCCAGCGTTCAAGCCCAATGCCTAGGATGGAAAAAAAAGGGTGAATTAATGATTTGATATACTTCTCCCCATGTTTTGAGCCTGAAAGTAAGAAAATCAGTTTCAGCTTCTAAAAGTTGAACCTCAGATATAAAACTCAAGATTTACTTTTTTTTTTCCTTTTGTTAGTCAGGGGGCTGTCCCTGCGCTCTTCAGCTCAAGGCAAGCACTCTACCACTTGAGTCACAGTGCCCCTTCCTGTTTTCTGCTGGTTTATTGGAAATGAGTGTCTCATAGAGTTTCCTTCCTGGGCTGGCTTTGGACCATCATCCTTAGATCTCAGCCTTCTGAGTAACTAGGATTACATGCGTGAGCCACCTGCACCAGGCCTACCCAAACATTTATAGGCAGAAAATAACAGAGAGGACTTCAAAGCACTGCTGATTTTTAATTGTCTTCTAAGTTGGTTGAGACTCATGTGTATTCCTTTTCCTCTGTAGTATGACTATGCAATTTTGCACATGAGAAATCTCAATAGTTCTGGTCAACTTAAATCCCTCTGTCTGTCTGCCTGCCTGCCTGTCAGTTTGTCTGTCTGTATGTTTGTCTCTCTCTCTTTTTAACCCCCACATTCTTGTATTTTGGGTATTTATATAGCAGATTTTGTACCTGACTACTCTTCAGTTTCCCTGTAAGAAAACATTGATCTTTCATAGAGGTTCTCTGCTCTCAAAGCATCTTGTATTTACTTGTAATGTAGTATCAGCAACCAGTCTTGCATTTTCCCCTTTTCTTATTTCTATAACTATTGTATTTATTTTTTATTTGATATAGCATCCAAAGCACTAGCAGGATACCTTACAGATAATTTGAATGAAAGAACTAAAAGCTATTTCCTTGGCCATCAAATCAGAGCTAAGAGGCTGTAGAATAGAATGGAAGTGTTCCTAATCTTTTACACATCAGAATATTTTCCTATGGATACTGATCTACAGTTTGAACTGATTTTTTAAAATTCTGTTTACTTTCTAAGGGAAAACCTATTCCTAATTTTTTAGTATATTGTTTTCTTCCAGGAACCTTTTACATTTCTGTTCATATTCCCCTTTTGTACCTACAGGGAGGGTCATATTTTTTTCAGAGCTATTTTCATCTTGTATGAGACTTTTGAAGTTTCCACCAGTTAATTTCATTTGGTTGGCTCTTTTATGAAACATTGGCAGTATGTCAAACTACAAGGCAGGCTGCAGAAAATGGGTTCTGAGGACAATAAAAGTAAATTCACACCATCAAGATCATTTTCCTTTAGTATATTCCATGGGATAGCCTTTTGACAATCTTTCCACAAATTAGAACTGCTATATAGCAGTATCTTCCAATGTTCTTATTGTCCACTTTCCATGGCGCTTAAAGAAAGAACTCAAATATCTAGAAGTTTCTTCAAGTGCATCTAAGAGTTGAAGAAAATAGTGTCCAATGAAGTTGATCCCAGAGGGATGAGAACTTTCAGTTGACTGTGACTGGACTGACCTGCCATTGCTTTTGAACTCTGCTGAGTCTTGAGGCCCACTCAGTGTTCTTGGAATGATTGAAATCTTTCTCTCCCTAAACCTCCAATAGCAGTAACAGTAATGCCACGAAATGACATATTTTGCTTGTGTGGCACTTACAACATTACCTGTAGCCTGTCAGAGATTCTTTATAAAACTGGATTTTTGACAGCAGCAATGTAGAGAAGTTACATTATAAAGATTTTGAAGGAAACATCTCCAAATAAAAATGAATTGTCAAAACTTGAATATCTCATGATGTCCTATCGTATGAGAATTGGCCTGTGTCCTAGGAATCTGTAGAGGAAGAGTGGGCAGAGGGGTAGAAATATCAACTCCTGATTCCCACAATCTGGGGATGATGTAAATAGTAAATGCCATCGCAGAATTAGAAAAGTTATAAGAATATGAGAGCACTTGTTTTCTTTTAATTTAGATTTGCCATTGGAGAGAGAGATGGTAAAATTATTGGTTTTAATTTTGTCTAATACCTTTGAAGCCATGTTGGTGGTTACATTGGATAAATAATGTGTAATATCCTGTCACTCACATATTTCAAGTTGCATTAATGATTTCATAAACAAGTATAAACAAGCCATCCAGGGTAACGTATTTATTATGGTTTAGAAGTGTGCTCTAGAGAATCAATACAAACTGAATTTTAAAATTGGTTCATACTGGGCCAGTGGCTCATGAAGGTAATCATAGCTCCTCAAGGGGCTGAGATCTGAGGATCATGATTTGAAGCCAGCCCAGGCAGGAAATTCCACGACACATGACACTCTCCAATAAAGTACTAAAAGGAAAAAGAAAAGAAAAGAAAAGAAAAAAGCATAAGTGGAACTATGGCTCAAGTGGTAGAATGCTAACCTTGAACAAAATAGCTCAAAGACAGCCCCCAGGCCCTCAGTTCAAGCCCCAGCCCCCGAAGACACAGACTCTCTCTCTCTCTCTCTCTCTCTCTCTCCTACACACACACAAGTGATCAGAGGTAGCTATGTGCACCTCTACAGTACAACCAAACTAAAACAAATGTGAAAACAAAGGTGTGAAACTCATTAGCATTTGAGATTACAGAATTTGTCAGGTAAGAGTTATCTTAATTACAATTAGTCTCTAATTAAAAATAAGTTTTTCACTACAAGTTTGTTAGGGAAATTGGCATTTATTAAGGAAGGATGCTGGTTTTGTTCCATCAAAGAGCATTTCAACCCCAGGTGCCAGGAATCTTAGCTACTCAGGAGGCTGAGATCTGAGGATCATGGTTGAAAGCTAGTACAGGCATATAAGTCCACTTAAAATGCCAAAAGTACATTCACCAAAAATAGCAAAAGTGGAGCTATGGCTCAAATAGTAGAGCAGAGTGTGCTAGCATTAATCAGAAGGCTAAGGGATAGTGCCCAGACCCTGAGTTCAAGCCCTGGGACCTGCACCCCCCCCCAAGAAAAGCATCTCAAATAAGATCTTACTAAATTTATCAGAAAACACTTGATTAACCCATAGTATAAGTGAACTGTGTTGCTAGTAATATATACCACTATTAGATTTTTAATGTAGGATTTATTTATCAGGAAGGTAATAGAACACATCTGCTCTCTCTTTTTTTCCCTTTCTGGTCTCATAAAGGTAAAAAGAAAATATTACACTTCCATTTATACTTGTATCTTCTCTCCCTAGCTCTGTGGGCATTGTTCCTCTGACCTTCAGGAATCCAAGATCCCCTTGTTGTTCTGATACTCATGAAACTTCCTTTTTATCAATGACAAAGCTTTTCCATAATGTAGACATTAGAGGAAAAAATAGTCAGATTAAACAAATTTTAAATAAGGTATGAATGACTAAAACCAAATATACACTTTAGGCAGACAGGAAGCTTGCTAAAACTTTGAAGGTTGTCTGGGATTGTGCTAGCTCTGTTATCCCTCATCTATAAAAAGTTTTATTTTACATAGAACAACAGGTCTCAAATTGTTTCAATGACTTGCTCAGTGACTACAATCAATAAATTACATGTCTATGATTTAAAACATCCAAAATGTTCCCATAATTTGGAGGAGTAGTCTTTTTTTTGGTGGTAATTAACTATGAAGCTTCAGATTCAGGCATTGGAGGAAGGGCTATGCTAGTAAGAATATTATATATTTCAGAGAAAATAACAGGGACAGAAGGTTCTAAGTATATATTCTGCTAGAGCAGCTTTTCCAAGTTAAACTAGTATTGTAGATATTCTTTCTATTCTATCATCCTTTGCATGTACCCATCCTTGATAATAAATTAATGTCCAAATTGTTCTAATTCAACTCTGCTTTAAATTTAAGGCATCATAAATTCTGAGTGGTGAGCATGTGATACTTTACTATTTTCATGTCTTATCATCTCTAAGAGGGATTTTCATATCCCATTACTAGGGATGTAGAAAGCTCAATAGTAACAGGAGTGAAGGATGAAAATAAAGAAAACTATAACCAGACTTCAGCTGGGTGTTTGCACTTTAATTTTTATCTGGCAACAAGTTTTTTTTTTTTTGGTTGGTCATGGGGCCTGAACTCTGGGCCTGGATGCTGTCCCTCAGCTCTTCAGCTCAAGGCTAGTACTCTTGCAAACTGAGCCACAGCACCACTTGTGGTTTTTCTGCTTCTATTGTGCTGAGGAATTGAACCCAGGGCCTCATGCATGCAAGGCAAGCACTCTACTACTGAGCCACCTTCCCAACCCTGGCATCAAGTTTTATTCTCTACCGTGGTGGTAAATATTAAGTCAGTATTTGATCATATAAGTCCATGCTGTGGTCTATAGGAAAAGTGTGTCTTGTCTAGGAGAAAAAAAATCTGAAAATATCCAGAAACTTGTTCCTGTAAAAATATATTCTTGAAAATGAACTGCCTTTAGATTAGATGAATTTTTGTGCTGAGCTTGATTGTATTTTCTACTCTTTAGTACTTCACCAATTCTACTAAATATAATGTAAAATAGTTAACAAATCATAAATTAGCAAAAAGATAAACAGGAAAGGGAAGGAACACCACTGCAACCAGCAAAATATTTTCCCATTTGAAGAAGTTATATCTCTTAGTGGCATTTCAATTAAAGCAATAGCTACCCAAAGTAGAGTGATAAAGTTTACTGGCCTGTCTATGCTTTCAATGCATAGATTATATAAAAACCTCCCTAAGTCAAAAGTATATTACAATAATATATATGCACATGTGTATGTATATAATATAATATAATATGTTCATCAACATTCAAACACCTAAACAACCTAGACCTAATTAACATAGTCGTTAGCTTATAATTCACTTGACTCTCACTTAGCTTCTAGAGGATTTATGCACAATGCATATTGTATTCCAGTTCTTATTAAAATAATTAAGTGGAAGAGATTGTACTGTCAGATGCGGACACAATTTACTATTGCTTGTTCCCTTTAATTTTCCATTGCAAGAAGCATTTTAAGGCAAGTTCTCATATTATCCTCCCCCTGCTCCTCAAAATAGAAGTTAATACTGAATGTCAAACTCCCTTTTCTCTCTTGAGAGTCAGGTTTAGAAGCCCTCCCATGGGCCTACAGAAATCTACTCTTGCTAGATGGGGGACATGCTATCTGATGCAGAGGACTGGAGCTTTCACCATTTAATGAATAGCTCCAATCCTAACCTGTTTGAACCTAATGGAAAAAGGAAGCCAATCTTTTTTTTTTTTAACAAATCTTGAAATCACTCCAGCAAAGAAAGGAGTACTCCTTTAAGGGAGAGAACCATATTTTTATAGGACCATTTAACTTACAAAAGAATCCAGTATATTGGTTTAGAATATGAAGTCATACAACTACATACAAATAATGACTTGAACATTTAATAGAGTATATTTTTGGACAATCCTTAGCATTCAGCTTATTTGTAAAATAGACTTGATAATAGGAACCTCTTCCATTAAGGATGAAATGAGATCAAGTATTAGGTGCTTGAATATAATAGAGAGTGTATACACATGATTGCTTTGAACTCTTGAGAGCAGAGATAATATGGGAGGTGTATTGGTTGATAGTTCAACAGGGCAGGGAATGAAAATCGGGCAGAAGAAAAATACTGGAGATGCCTGATCCAGTCTGGGGACTCTCTTCAGTTTCATTTCTTGGGAAGCTGAGCAGCTCGAACTAGTGTCAGTCCCATTTAGAAGAGAGTGAGGTTCAGGATTGTGGGATCTCCAGCAGGGAAATGTCTATTCGGCAGAGGTAAATTCTCCAGAGTATTTGAGCTGCTAGAACCGAATACTAATACCAATAAGAAGAGGGAGTGTACACGCGCCTTTGATAAAAGGTGGTCTCATGAAATACGAACAGCACCCACTAGTGTTTACTCTTGGCATTGCTGAGATACATTTCCTTCCTACTCCAAATTTGTCACTTTGCTGCCCAGAATCTCTAGGGTTCTGTTGATTATTATTATTATTATTATTTTCTGAATGGAAGGAAAAGAGGAATGGGTTTCTCAGAAAAACTAGAGCCCCTTTGCTGCCATTTTTCTGTGATTGTAACTCCACAGTTCTCAAAACTCTCTTTTGTCTCCATGTGGGAAAATTGACAATGTCTGAAGGAATTAGTGGCGACAGTATATGGAGGCTGCTTTTGGCCTTTTCTCCTGTAATGCATAGCCTCCCAGCAATGAATTAACCAATGCAAAGGGTCAGTCCTGTTGATCTGAGGAAGCTCTTTAATAACTCTTTAGATCAACAGATCTCTACTCATTCCAGATTCTCTTTAGATACCTGAGTGTTCTTGGATTATGTCATCTGTAATAGCTAACGCTGCAATTACTCAATGAGGCTGCTCATGGGGTCCAACCAAAAGCAACCTCATGGTGAAACCAAATCAGGTTTCAAACCAAATCTTAAAATGGGAGTGAATGAGTACTAACTCTTCAGGTCATATGTTTGTCCAGGGGAGAACTCCACTATGGATAAGGATAGAATTTTTGGACTATCATGTGTCCTTTGTAATTATTATAAATCTCACGGGACCTTTTCCATCAGTCTCTTGATGGAGACTACACTGGTCCATCCATGGTCCAGTTTGATGTAAGAAGTACATGAAGAATGAACTCTATATGGATTCAGTTGTCTTTGGATTACACATCATTTTCACTTTATTGAAACAGCGTTCAACAATTCCTCCAAAAACAACTGCAATTAAAATGTCTAGTTCTTCTAAAACTAACTTTCATCAATTATTATTGTGATTTTCTTCATAGCTTTTTAATTGCTTTCCTCTGGAAATCAACATTGATGTTTCATGAATGTAATATTTGTATTATTTATTAAGTTCCACTTCTTGAAATATATACTTTTATTTAAGTTGGATTTGGCTTAACTCTAAACTTTAAAACCAGAGCAGTACTTGACGCACAGCAGGCATTCAATGAATATTTGTTATATGAAGATAAAAGGAAATTTGTCAATCTTCCCTGAATAGTTTATAGGTAATGCTCATGATCTGAGCGACAATACTGAGGGGTGGGTAGTAACACTATTAATATGTCAGAATGACATTGAGAGTCAAGGAGAAATTACCAAAGTTCAAACAACATGCTCACTGCTTGTCAATCTTTTGGATGACTAAATCCAGGAGAAAAGACTCTGCCTCACCTGGTATTGTTTTATTAACCTTTCCATTTGTTGCAGCAATTTTATTTCTCTGCTCTAGGCATTTGTAAAGCACTGTTTGGGATCTGATGATTATATGCTGGCCCCATATGTTATATGTTATTGTTGAAATACTATGGGAAGACACTAATCATCACATTTCTCATTGATTACTTGTTCATGGTCACTAGACTTTAAGAAAAACCAACTTGATTCAAGTATGTTTATTTATCTTTTTCTTTGTTCATGATCATTACCAATATGTCGATGATCTATTCTGGTCTAGCATAGTTGCAAAAGCTAAAGACAAAATGCATGTTCAGTTATGGTTATTTGCTTGTGTAAGGGACAACAGTTCCTTAATATGGTTATCATAACTAAAGATATTTGTCCCTTTTATTTACTCATTATAATAATCATCCTAATTGTTAGAGATTATTAGCATTAGTCATTTATTTTAATTTTATAGCTTGGCATATAGTTCAATAGTAGAGTACATGCCAAGCTATATGAAAGATCTTAAGATTTGATCACTACTTGAAAAAAAATCCAAAAATAATCATTTGTTTCTCAAGAGACTTTTTGAGATCATCACAATGATCTAGTGAAGTCTTCACTTTCTAAACTCTTAGCTTTTACTTTTTTTGATTTAATATTTTTATTCATCCTCTTTTGCTTATTTCTATTTGATAGTTATTGGTTAGACTTTTGTATATGTATCTTCATGACAGGGCATGAGAGATGACACATTTGGTGTCTTTTATACTAAATATGAATAACAGAAACCTGTATGTATATATTTGTTTAGAAATACAAATCACAGTAGTACATAGTAAACAGTGTAAAATGCAATGCAAAAAATCACTTTGGCTCCTTCCAGTGGTCCATGAAAGGGGAAATTTAGGCATTTCTATTAAAGGAAACATTAACTTTTCAGAAGGATTGCTTTGTTCCTTACATGCTGCTATAACTAATTACTCAGTCTGGGAATATTATAAAGAGAAAGAGACTTGTTTAGTTCATAGTTGCAGAAGTCTAAAGTCCATTCTTATTTGGCTTCTGGTATAGGATTTCTGAAGCTGGAGGGTCTTCTAGTTGTACATTGTCACATGATGGTACATGGAACAGTAAGGATGTGTGCAAGAGTGTTAAGTGTGTAAGAGACCACACCAAAGTAAAAGAAGCAAGAAGACAAGCTGGCTTCTGGTGGGTCATGACTGTAATCCTATCTCAGGAGGCTGAGAGCTGAGTATCATGGTCCCAAATCAACCTGATCAAGAAATTCTTTGAAAGATTTATCTCCAATTAACCACCTAAAAGCCAGAATTAGAACTATGGCTCAAGTGGTACCATACTAACCTTGTACAAAAAAAACTAAGGGACAGGTCTCAGGCCCCAAGTTCAAGTCCCAGTATCAGCACACACTCACAAAAGAGAAGAAGCAAGAAGACATGCCGAGAAAGCTGAGCTTGATTCATAACAGCCTGCCATTATGGTACCAATCTAGTCTTCCGGATCGAAACCACTCTTGTTACAATGGGATCATTCCTTCTGAGAGAGCAACTATTTCCCACTAGGGTCCACCTCTTAAAAGTTCAGTCACTTCTTAGTTGTATTCTATTGGAGACTGAGCCTCTACCGCGTGAACCTTTGCAGGGGAACCATGTCCAAACCATTACACTTTTCCTGGCATTAATCATCCAAATAAATTTTGAATACAGAACCTCATATGAGGATGCTGAACAAATTAACAATAGATCTCAGTATGCCTAGTACAGGCTTCCAAAGAGCTTTGTTTATGTGTTCCTTATGTAGCCCTTAATGAAGGCGGACATTATAACAGTAAAATGTAAGATGTGAAATTACCTTTGACTTCATCTAAAAGAATGATTTAAAGATAGATTTCTACACCAAACAACTTGCCTTTGGGAAAAATTGTAATAAATCAACACTTTCAGGAAATAAAACTGTGTTTTCCCAATATAAGAATGCCATTTTTATAATCAACTTCTTTATGGCAATAAAGCAAAGGTACAGAAAAGTTCCTATATTTTGAGTGTTCATTGCAGCTATCACAAGGTATGTCAGAATAACAATGACCCAATTGAACAATAGGATATTCTCACCACCACAATAGTCAAACCCCATGATCCACCTGTCCCTCTCTCCTAAAGAGATCTGCCAAAATGAGCTGAAGTTCCACAGACTAGCTTTGCTTGTTTTAAATTTCTGTAAAAGGAAAAATACTGTGTTTTGAGTTGTGTCTGGCTTTATTGTTCACAATTATAGTTGTGATTTCCATACTTGTGTTCATGTGCTATTGTTTATCAGTAATTCACCAGTTTTCCTTTCTGAATAACATTCTGCTGCATACATACACTTCATGTGTCCTTCTAAAGTATAGTTGAACTGGTGGGATTATTGTAAAAAAAAAACCCAAAACCACAAATTGGGCATTCTTCAACCACTCTTCCAGTTTTGCCAAGATGAGAGTTAGGTTGTAAGGTTATTTGAGTTATCATTCAGCTAAATAGATATTATTGGTATCTCAAAATGATTGAATTAATTTACACTGCTATCTGTTGTGTGAGAACTTCATTTCATTATGTTATGCATTGATTTCAGGCAGGCTTTTATTTTGAGTCATTGTAGTTGGTAGAGAGTGGTATCTTATGGTTGCTTTCTGTAATTTGCATTTCCTTATGTCTATTGCAGTTAACCATGTGGTCATATGATTATTGGCTACTGAGACATTTTCTAGGTAAAGTCCTTTACCTATTTTTCTCTCTATATTTTTCCTAGTGTTAAAGTTTCTAATATAAATTGCTAATGTTATGTGTGAGTCCTATATTCATGGTTTCATATTTTTATGAATAAGTTTTGTATCTTAAGACTAACACATTCACAAATCAATCAATCTTTTAAAGTTAGAATGTCTTTTGCCCTTTACCTCACCATAAGACTTGAAAACATTCTTCTTTATTTTCTATTATAATGGTTTTATTTTTAACATGCAGATCCATATAGAAAAAATATCATAGCAACTACAATGAAACAGTAGATACAATAACAGCAGTACCTTGCATTTGTTGTGGGATAGGTGTTGACATTTTGGAATTTTAATCTTTAAATAACACTGTAAGATAGATTTTATATATATATATATATATATATATATATATATATATATATATAATAGACAGGAAAGTTAGAGGTTAGAGAGATTACATACCTCCCCCCTTAGAAAAAATAAAGATTATATTTGAGCCTATGTCTGTCTTATTTTATAGAACAAATGTTTATCATTTCGTTGCATTTCCTTATAGGGATTCCTGTCTGTGGGTTGTACACAAGGAAAGATTTTTAAGTTGTTATACATGTCTAAAATATGAAAGCCTCAATTCCATGAGAAAAAAATCAATTGCACAAAATTAAAATCAAAAGCAACATTTGGTGAAATATCCAAAGGAGTACAAAATAAATGAAGATAAAGCATGAAAAGCGAGGAGAAAACACGGTGAGAACTCAAAGAAGAAAGCGCATCAAAAGCATTATTAACAATAAAGGCTAAAAAATGAAATAATTAATGCACTGCTTCACTCTGCAAAGCATTGTTGAAAAGAAAGCAGGAAAGAGAACTTAGGGGAATTGTTGGAGGTTAGTGATATAAATAATTCTGAGCATTATCACTTTATATGGTAGGTCTCTAAGTTCACATTCAAGGGGCTTCTGAGTTCCTTGTTCCTTCTTTGCTTTCACTTAGAGAAGCTCTTATCCAGAGAGAAGAGCAGGTTCTGGTTTTGTTATATCAGCAATTGTTAACAAGACAAAATGAAAAAGGTCATATTTTATCCAGTGGTAAAATCAGAATGCTACTCTTGATTAAATGATTTTTAAAGTGTTTTCCTACTAAAGTGAGTAAATATCTCTGAAATAGATTACTGTACATTAAAAATATGGAAACACACTTACAGCACAATGTAATGGCTCTCAAACTAATGCTCAGTATGTGATAGCACCATTTGAAAAACTAAAAATCATTCCCTCCAGAGTGCCCAAGGAAAACATAATAATTCTTTGGAATCAGAAGGAATATGAGATCAAACTACTTACTCTTTTAACAATTTACTCTTTTCTTTCTTTTTCTTATGCTGGACTTGGGGCTTGAACTCAGGTTCTGAGTGCTCTTCCTGAGCTCAAAACTAGCAAGTACTCTACCACTTGATCCATTGCTCTACTTCCTATTATTTTCTTATATTTTTAGTATACTCTGAACCTTGGTTCTTTATGATGTTTTTACAAAAATAATTTTTACATTAATTTCTTCCAAAGTACTACAGTGTCACACCTGGGGATTATATTTCTTAGTAGAGTCTAACCTTTAAAGACTATTCTGAAAATTTACCAGTTTCAAAATAGAAATTTAAATTTGTCTCAGTTTATTTTCTCTCCTTTTGTGTCTTTAACAGCAAGCACTTGCTTGGAAATAGTCTTAATGATTGTTACTCACAGCTTGTGTGCTGACTATGTCAGTGAACATATTTGGAAGGTCCATGTGGAAAGATGGAAAGCTGAAGATATCTAATCTTTCTCAAAGATAAATAGAGCACTGTCCCTATGAACAATTTTAGTAAGAAACTAGCAGTGAAATAAACACTGCAAGTGAGGATTTGAAATAGCTCTATATAGATTCTGAAAGAAAAGGTGCTTTCAAAAATTAATTGTAGTCACTAGAGAGTATTGTATAAAACTATTCTATTTTCTTCTGCTCTGGCTGGCTTTGAACCAAGATCCTCTGATGGTAGCCTTTTGAGTAGCTAGGATGACATGTGTGAGCATCTGTACCTGATAAATACTGGAATTACCATTCTTGTGTGGGGAGGGAAGGGGGAACTTGAGAGGAATGGGGAGAATGATGAAAGGTATGATACTGATCAAAATGTATTGTAGTCATAAACTGACATGTTGAATGATAACACCTTTGCACCACTATTTAGAGATAAGAAAATGTAATTTAAAACGAATATAAATAAAAATGTAATTTAAAAGTAATATGAAAAAAGAAATTTTGAATTAGCATACATTTTAGTATGGAGTGGTGTTGGTGTGCTATTTCCACACATGCACACAGCAATCTTTGAATTAATTCATCTCCTTCATCATATTTCCATTCTTCTTCCTCCTGTCTTTCCAGCAGCATTAGGTGGGTTTCATTATGGTGTCTTCATCCTTCAGTTTATCTTCCTTTCTTTCTCCTACTGACCCAATTCTAGACAGTTCCCCTGTCACATTTATGTCCCATTATCATTGCTATATCATCATTATCATCATCGTCGTCGTCGTCGTCGTCATCATCATCATCATCATTTTAGGTCTCCACAAATAAGCCAGAACATTCCAATTTTTTTTGTTTTGAGCTTGGCTTATCTAATTCAACATAATGATTTCTCATCCCACTCTTCTTCCTAGAAACAAACAAATTTTAATTACCTTTTGTGGGTCAGTCCGTAGAAGAAAAATGAGAATGAAAGAGAAGGGAGAAATATCAGTTTTTAGAAAGCGCATAATCTGGTTGTTTCCAGCTTTCTGAATAAACAGCAGGCAACCTGTTTACTACCCTGAAGTGATAATCTCTGATTCTATGGTCAGTGAAGAAATGACACATTTGCAATAGAGATAATTACTAGGTAAAATCTAAAATTCAAACAATTATCTATCCATTTACTCAACATTTATTCAGTGCTACTTATGTAATAGGCACAATCAGAATTTGGACAACTGAATGTACATAATTTCTGACATCAAGAATTAATGGGTATATGTCAGTCAGAAAATCTTCCTAAACAATTGCTCTCAGTATTAGGCTGATCTGGTGAGGAAGGATACCAAATTTAACTAGGGACAGAGGCAGGCTTCATGGAGGAGGAGATGCCTGAGTTAATTTTAAAACTTAAGGAGGAAACTACCTTATGACAAAAATGTGACAATTATTCCACCTAGAAAGAATACTTCAAGCAAAAGTAGTTACATATTAAAAGTATGATCCCAAATTTCCACTACTCAGCATTTATCAAACGACCACACTAAAGCCACCAGAACAACCATGTTCATTGCAGTATTGTTTGCCATAGGTAATATATGGAATCAACCCAGATGCCTGTCAGTGGATGAATAGATTAAGAAAAATGTGTTCTATATACACAATGGAATTCTATGCTTCTATCAGAAAGAGTGATAATGCCCCATTCATAAGGAAATGGAAAGACTTGGAAAAATTATGCTAAGCAAAGTAATCCAGACCCAAAGAAACATGGGCTGCATGGTTCCCCTCATTTGTAATAATCCGAATTTGCCTATAAACCTACAAGTAAACCCAGTGGATAGTAAAAGACAAAAAATACACTTGGGCATTGTTAATTAAACAACAATCCAAATATTCACACAGTGGGACCAAAGGAGGATTCTTAGGAAAGAATCACAAAGGCTCAATAGTTACGTGCATGCGATTGTATAAAATTATGCTTATTAAAATGAACTCCAAGAAATGGAAGTGAGAGGTTTTACATTATACTGTTTGTGGTTCTTTTTCGCATTTGGTTTATTCCCTTTTGTTGCTCTTTTTTATTTCTGCACTCTTTGTCTTGTATATAGGTTTATCTGATTTGTAGCGGGGAAGGGGAAGGTGGTGGAACAAAGGATAAACCAATTCAGCAGTGAAATCCATTAGAAACTATGTTGGAAATGAACTATAAAACTTCGGGCGAAGAGAATTTGGGAGAGGGAGAACTGACAGACAATGAGAGAGGCGGGTGACACTGTTCAAAAGGAAATGTACTATGCAACATGGAGTGGGGGCAGTCTAAAAAGGAAAGACTGAGAGAAAATGAGGGAGAGGGTAATACTGTTCAAAAAGAAATATACTCATTACCTGACTTATGTAACTGTAAACTCTCTGTACATCACTTTTACCATTAAAAAACTAGAAAATGTTTGGATTATTTGGATGCTTCCATATTGGTGAAAATTAGGTCTCAAGATTCAGGTGATGCCATCTTGCTGATCAGTAGGTTTATAGCCGAAAGAGCACAAGAGAGTCATCTAAAGAAGTAGTCAGGCACTAGTCTCTGCATCACCCTATACTGAAGGGTTCTTTCTTGGAAGTATAGAAGATATTTGCATATTCTAAAATGTGTATCTTAACACTTCTTCTAGCTTGTTGAGTATTTTTTTGGAGGTGACAAAACCAGGAGAATGCATGCTAATAATAAACACCAGTACTTATCATGTACTACAGGCAGGGCAATCTTTGAAGCAGTTAGTATACTAGACATGGACTAACATGTTTGCCACAATTATACCAGGTAAGTTTTGATCTCTTTCATGATGAGAGAATTGAGGCACTGAAGTGACTTTACAAGATCAAATCATGTGGAAGTGGCACAGCTAGGATGTACACATAATCTGCATGCAGAATCTGAGTAATGAAATTCAAAATTATTATATTATGAGCTGGCTATTTCCAAACTGGTGAAAAACAATTTAATATTAAGAACAATTGTTTGAAAAAAGCATATAAAGCCAGCTTGGGTAGGAAAGTCTATGAGACTCTGATCTCCAAAAAACTGTGAAGAACTGAAAGTGGAACTGTGGCTCAAGTGATAGAGCATTAGCTTTGAGCTCAGGAACAGTGTACAAGCCCTGAGTTCAAACCTCAGAATGGCACAAAAAATAATCAAAGAAATAATCAAAGCATCAAAGAAATAGCAAATACCCAAGACACTGAATACTCTTTCATCAGAAAGTCAACTGATAAGAAGCACAACTAGAGAAATGAGAATAAATGACAGCTTTGCCTAAGAAAGAGAGGACTATAAATGTTTAAAAGATCATTATGAAAGTCTCAAAAGGAGACTGTCACTCAAGTCATTTGATAGCAATCTGTCCCAATCTTCTAAAGTTGAAAGATAACAGCAGGGCGGTGAGAAGATAGGGGGAAAATGTCAGTAGAGGCAGCAATACCATTATCCCCTTCATTGTTTAGATGATGTTCCTTCCTGAAGAGCAGCAGTTCATAGTCTCTTGGTAAGTTATTCCCTGCTTTATAGTCAGTGCTGCTTCTTACATATCTCGAGGAAGAAATATCCTAATGTGATTATTATTCTAGACTTTGAGCTACTTTATATAATTCATATATGATTTAAACTATGGGAAAATCAAATAGCAAAGTTGATGTGTGGTATGTATGTGTGGGTGAGAGAGATCTTGAGATTTATATCTTTTGATTTGAAAAAATGCAAATATATGACTCTGCTAGCAAAGAAGGTGTTGAAAGTTTCTTCTCAGAAAATTAGATGGACAAATAAAGATTCCTAGTCTCAGGCAAAAGAAAATTATCCAGGAAGGGGGGGCAGGAAAAGAAGATTCCAGGACAGAGATGGAAAGTAATACCAAAAGGCAAACAGATAAAAGAGATTTAGAGATCTGACTAATTAAAAATTTAAAAGCTTTATTTGTCAAATATATCATAAACAACCTAAATGTTCTAAGACAGAGGGCAGGTTGAAACATTTTAATGGCATTTGCTGTGTAGATGGGAATGTGCTGAGCCAAGGAGGCCTTTGGAGGAGGAAGTTAGGAAACCAGTTCAAGGTTATCCAACTATGTACTGGCAGAGCCATGATGAGAGGTGATATACTTGGATCCACAGCATACATTTCTAATGACCTTATCCTTTTCTTTAGAAGTGACTGGGATTTATCTGTTTGGTTTGATCTTGAATATATTTTTAATTTGTCAATGATTTTCTTACTGCATATAAAATAAACAAATATCCACACTGGTTATTTTTGCTACATAGGAGTTTGGGGGTGGGGAGGTGAATGTCCAAAGCTACTTTTCAGTCTCTCTTGAATGAAGTTTCCTTTACATATTCGCTGAGATTTTCAGCAGATGAAATAATAGAAATGGTGTAACCCCTCTGAACATTACCTTTGCAAAAAATTTAAATTTAAAAATAATAATAATTAGAATTTTTTTCCAATTTCTACAGTGTTGAAACTTAAAAAAGGAATCCTAAGATCTACACAAGAACTTTAGAATTAGTTGTGTGCCAATGTCTCATGCTTATAATCCTAGCTACTCAAGAGACAGACCTATAGGATTGAGATTCACTCAGGAAAGGTCTGTGAGACTCATAGGTCAAGTGATAGAAATGCAAGCAAGAAAGCTGAGCAGTTCAAGGTCTTGAGTTCAGCAAAACAAAATAAAAAAAATGTCACAAGTTCAAGATTGTAAGATGATATATCCATGTTAATCCATTCATGAGAATGGCCTATTTTGTATAAAAATAAATACTAATATTTTAACATGTATATATATTTTCTGTTTAAACATGCATACATATACATATATGTCAGATTTCCATTGATGTTACAAAATACCTGAAATAATCAAATTAAAAAGAGCAAAAGCATATTTTGGCTTACAGTTTGGGTTGTTTCATCCTCTGGTCAGTTGGCTCTCTTGTTGTGGGGCCTTTAGTAAGACAGTACATCATAGCCAGGGCATACTGTAGAGGAAGATGCTCACTTCCTCTCTCTAGGAAGGATGGTGTCACAATTTCCCCTTGTAGGTTACACCTCCAATGATCTAACTTCCTTTCACTAGGCCCCACTTTATCAATGTCTTCCACCTCTCAGTAGCACCAAGGGCTGAGGAGCAAGCCTTTGACAGATTGGTCTTTAGTGGCACAAGAAATCCACACTTTAGCATATATTTACTTTTCTGAACACTATTCCTTGGGTTATTTTTTCAATAGTGGAATAGCCTTCACTGAGGCTCTGAATGTAGACTGTTATATTCTATGCTATTACAAAGTTAAATTTCACCTTTAAAACAACTTGACGTTTTGTTGGATTCATTGGTTCATAAATTTCTGAGCTGTTAATTCATTTTTATGATTCTATTAACTTTGCAAAATGATGGGCTTCATTTCTATATGAAATAATATAAAATAAAATGTGATTATATTGTTATATAATATGTTAAATTTTGATTATATTCCCCTTTGAGAATTTCTTTCTCTCTTATTTATTTATTTATTCATTCATTCATTCATTTTGGAAAACCCGAATTACTTGTGGCTCACAGTATAGTGTATAAACAAACATAAGTAGAAGAAAGATACTTCTGGGAATCTGAACAAAGTTTGTTTTGGGAATTCATTCCTTCTGGTTGGCTGAGTCAAGCAGGAACATAGTTCGTGAATAGATCTTTAACACATACAGATAAAGAAAAGGTAATTTTGAGATAATTAAACTCGATGCACTGTACACTCATGGAGGATTTACATGTAGCTAGAGCAAAACTAGGCAAATAAACCAGCAAACAAAAAATATATATACTTTGGCAAAGTAGCAGGGTATAAAATTAACCCTCAAAAACCAATGGTTTTTCTGTATGCCAACAATGAGAAAAGCGTGGCTGAAATCAGGAAAGCAGCTCCATTCATAATAGCCCCACAAAAAAATAAAATACCTAGGAATTAACTTAGCCAAAGAAGTGAAGGACCTCTATGATGAAAACCTTAAAAATCTGAAAAAGGAAATCAAAACAGAACTTAGAAAGTGGCAAAACCTCCCATGCTACTGGATTGGAAAGATCAACATCGTGAAAATGGCAATACTTCCTAAGGCTATCCACAAATTCAATGGGATGCCTATCAATATTCCGACCTCATTCTTCAAGGAAATAGAAGAGGCAATCCAAAAAATTCATATGGAACAATAAAAGACCC
>NW_012267241.1:15789387-15809701 GCF_000151885.1 Dipodomys ordii | reverse complement strand
GAGGCTGCAATGCTTGGTAAGAAATGTACGCATTATCCTGCCCATGCAATTGTAACCCCTCTGTACAGTATGTTCACAAATAAAATAAAATAAAATTAAAAAAAAAAGAAACTTGAGATTCACCTTGAATTTAAAAGCTGTGGTAGTGGGGCTGTAAAGAGGCTAAAATATTTCGTCTCATTTATTTAAATATTTCAAGATAATACTTTTATTTTGTTCGTTAGTTTCTTTGAGAGTCTCATTATGTAACTTAGACTGGCCTAAAATTTATGATCTTCTTGCCCACACCTCTTGGGAGATGAGATTACAGGTGTGTGCCACCATGCCCAGCTTCCCAGGGCATACTGTGTGAAAACTGTTAGGTGAGGTTTTGACAAGAACTGTCCTCTATCTTGTTTGTTGCATTGTTAGGAAGGTAAAATGATGGAACTATTATGGAAAACAATGTGAATGTTTCTTACAAAAATTGAAAATAGGCTTATCATAGGACTCAGCAAAAAAAAAAGAAAATTTTCATTTTCTTTATCTTCAGTTTTAGCAATCTTCTGATCTAGAAGGGGGAAAAGCCCAAAATTTATCTCTAACAGGTATACTAGCACCATCACATGAAAATTCATAAATGTGGATTTCCTAACTTAAAAATAAACAAACTTAAGTTTGTCAGTTCAAACTCCTAATTCTTATTTTTAAAAAAAGAAAGCAAGAAGGTTTTTCTTTTCTATGTTTCATCAGCAAACACAGAATATTGGAACTTGTGCCCTCTTGTTAATGGTGCAAATATGAAACAGCACAAGCACGGTGGAAAGGAACATGGCCATTTTCAAACAGGACTCACCACAGGAACCAGCAAATCCGGTCCTTCGATGTATATCCAAGAGGATGTAAAGCAGGTTCTCAAAGAAATACTTGTCCACTTATATTCATGGACACATTATGTACAACATTACTGCAAAAGCAGGTGGCCACACAAGTGACCTTTGATGAATGAATAAAGAAAATGTAGGATATATACATATATTATTAGTTTTACAAGAGGGTCAATCTTGACGCCATTATTGCTAAGGGAAACAGCCAGTCACAAATAGGACAAGTACTATGTGATTTCAGTTCTGTGAAGAACCTGGATTAGTTAGATTCACAGACCTGGAGAACACCATTACCAAGAGGAAAGATGAAGGCAGAATGGCAAGTTGTGTATGACAGAAAACACCTCAAGAGACCAGCTACAAAACAGTATGAAGGTACTCAGTGCTACTGAACTGCATATGCAAAAGCACTTTCATTAGTACATCTGGTTATGTATATTTTATCATACTTTTAGGAATGAAGAAACTCAACTTAATTCAGTTATTCTAAAGTTGTCTGATCGCGTTTGCATGCACTTTTGAACAAGGTACAGTGTCCTAAAGATCAGAACCCTGCACTTATGTGGCTCCTCTTTATGTGTGGTACATGTGTGGTTTCATAGCTGAAAGAATAGAAACAAGACATCATCGGAAGATAAAACGAGTAAGTGCTTACATACTAGCTCCTGATAAAATGCCTAAATATTCAAACTGGGAACTTTTTGGAATGCTTTGATTTAGGTTTCCGGATAAAGAGGCTATTTGTGCTTTGGAATGAAGAAAAATGAATTCTACTATGTGCTTCAGTACGGATGATAATATGGGGCCTGATTATACTTTATAATAATACCAGAAAGGGTCATTTTTTAAATGTTTTATTGGGGCTATGAAAGGAATTTTATGTGACTTGCATTTAGAAAACCTTCTCTCCAAAGAATGATCTGTGGATGGGTTTTTATTGTTAGGTCCAGTCAAGTGTTGAAGATGATTAATCCTTTTCTTGAGGTGACTGTCATAACTCATACTGTTTACAGATAATCTCTTCTGTAGTCTGGTCCTGAGTTACTTTCATGTATAATTTGAGAATGCACACAGTATTCATTTCCCGCATATGGACAAATAATGGTAGGTAATAGTCTCATCATTATCTATGGATTAATTCAAATTTGAGAGAATTATCTCTCTCCTGAGATAGATTATGGAAGAGTTTTAAAGGAACAGATTTCCATACCAACTTTGAACTTAATCAGCCATTTCATAATTATTCCAGAACTGCTACAAGGAATCCCATGGCTTTTCATTATTCATATCAGCAAGACAAAATGTATGCAACCTTTCTTCATTTTAGGAAGTGGCCAAAGGTCTCAGAGATTACCCTTCACCTGCTAATATTTCAGAAATCTGTTACTTTGGTGTAGCTGTGAAAGAGGAAAGTAACTCTCAAGATTCTTCATGATTTTTTCCTCTTGACACTTTATTTTCAAAAACTATCATCTGTATAACTAAAATTCTACTAGTGCTTCTGAGTGACTGAAAGAGCTTTCATTTATAGTGTTTCACTGAGAAAATATTGAACTCTAGCCATTTGAAATGGAAATACAGAAAAAAGTTTGCAAAATAAGCACTTGCATTGTTTTATTTCTTCAAATACAACCAAAAAACTAAACTGCAGAACTAATTTTGACCTCTGTACAGCATCTTTATAATAAAATAAAATTTAAAAAAATAATTTTGAAAACATCACTGGCTAAATTCAATCATCATACAGGGCCATATTTTCTGCTTTGCTTTTGCTTTCTTTGTTTGCTAATATCATATACATTAAAATAAAAATTCCAACAATTAAGTGTGTGTGTGTGTGTGTGTGTGTGTGTGTGTGTGTGTGCGTGTGTGTGAGTTGTGGGGTTTGAACTCTGGGCCTGAGGGCTGTCCCTCAACTCTTCAGCTCAAGGTGAGTGCTCTTCCACTTGAGCCACAGCACCACTTTCTATTTTCTGAGTGGTTTATTGGAGATAAGAGTCTTATGGACTTTCTTGCCCAGGCTGGCTTTGAACCGCTATCCTCAGATCTCAGCCTCCTGAGTAGCTAGGATTACAGGCATGAGCCACCAGTGCCCCGCTATGAATTCCCTTACCAACTCAGTCTGGGACTTCATAATCTTCAGAACTGTAAGAAATAAGTTTCTTAGAGTTTCTTAAATTATCTAATCTCAGGTTTTTTAAATAGTAGCATACTTTATGGAAGTATATTTCAAATAAACCTTCTTAAAATATATGTTAAGAAGGTATTATAAATAAATACATGTAAATGTTTTAATACCATTAATACTTCACAAGTGAATGGAGACCCTCGACTATTGTGAATGATTATTGTTATTTGTAGTGGAATTTAGAACGATTGTTTTATATTGCCTTTCCTCAAATAAATCCTTTTCTTTGGCAGTAGAAACAACTGGAATTTGTTTTAGGTGCATGTTTTAAATCACTTTGGGAGTCATTTTTATCCGCATTTAAAACCATGTGCAGCTACATCTATAAAAATAACTATTCCTTGATTGAAACCTGGATTATCTCTGGATGGTTTTACTTTTATTCACCCTTCTGTCCTTTGTGTATCCATCCATTCAGTAAATATTTAATGAATACCTTCTTCAGACACTAGAGAAATAAAGATGAACAAGATACATTTTTTGCCTAGGGTTGTCTCCCATTGTCTAGTAGGACCAGAGACACAGAGGCGAGGAAGAAAACAGTTACATTACTGTCAAGTCTATGACATGATTGTCTTCACCCAAAGAGTGAGTGTCAATGTCCTGAGGGCCAGGTATTCAATTTTTTCAATATAAAACAATTTATTTAAAAAGTATTGTTGGGGGAATACCTTACATGAAACTAATACATTCTCAAGCTTTCTTTCAGGAAACAAGAAAAACCCTCACTTCTTTTAAAGCTGGAGACAGAACTTTCCTTTCTCAGTCTCGTGGGTATTTTACCTCAGGGAGAAAAGTATACTGATTATCGCTACTTTGCTGCAGATAGTCTTATTTGCTAAGGAATGTTGGTGCATTTTATATAGGTAACTTGAATAAATCCCAGCACTTACCACGGTAATTTACTGCATGTGCAATGGGCCTATTCCCTGGAACACAAAAGAAATGCACCAGGGAAACTTTCCATCTCACTTTTATATTTAAGAAATGAATTATTCTTGCAGAACAAACACACAAGAGCTGTAAAGTTTAATCTAAGCATTAATAATTGTTTGTAAGTCCTATAAATCCTAGGTTATTTTGAGAGAATAGCCACAGGAAATTTTTTAGGCCTTTTTTATGTGTCTAGTAAAATGGACCATTAATCAAGCAATCTATATAGTTTAAAATTTAAAACAATATTTGTTTATATATTATTAGTTTGCTTGAAAATGAAAAAAATAAAATATCTATACTCTGGCTTTAAAAATTCATAATATTAGGAAAAATGAAATAGTATCTTATTGGGAATTTACAGAATACATGAGTCCAATTTACAATATAAAGAAAGAAGGAATATACTACAAAACCAGTGGAAATCATTGCTCCAGGAACATTCAACCTTGATGTTAGAATTAGGCTTAGGTGGGCTTTACCGCTGGCACCAACATATACCACCCACATGACTAATGAGGACAATGTTGCCAATTTCAATCTCTGTTCTTGCTTGTATTTTTTAAAAGTATTTTTAAGAAATGTCCTTGGACTACTTTAAATAAGAAGCAACTCAGCAACACATTTATTCCTTATGCTATGAACTTGAAACCACAAAGCTAGGAGTGCTTTGGAAATTTAATCATTAAAAAACCCAAACATGGCTGTGTGGATAGTATGGGCCATTCTTAGCCATGATAGTTGAAATGTTTTTTGTTTTCTGAACATCCACAAAGCCTGCTAAAGAAAGGATTTTTCCATATTCTCTTTGATTTCAACTCAGTATTTTTTTTTACATTAAAAGTATTGGAATTTATTATTAATCAGCCTGAAGTATTCCTCATGAAATATAATATATTCAGAAATAGAATTTTTCTGTTTGTTTATATTGTCTTGGTACTGAGGCATGAAATCAGGGCCTTGCGCTCTTGCTTAATTTTATCTTTTAAAATTTAATTTTACTTTTATTATTCTAATTCAGTTTTGAAACAAAATGTAAAGGAGAAGATGAAGTGCTCCATCTAGAGTACAAAGAAATCAAATATATATATATATACACACATTATATGAGTATATGATGTATATATGTATATATATATATGTATATATATATATGTATATATATATATATACATATATATGGGACATATCCTTCAGAAAAAGGTTCTCTTAAAATTATCCTTCATGTGAAAAACAGACCATGCTTAACAAAAGAGTATTTTCACTGCTTGTAAACAAACTGCTTCTCCAAATGTTCTGCCTCTTAGATTTGTCAATCTAATCATAACATTGATTTGATGTCCTAAATTGATTAAAGAAATTATAGAGATCACCTAGAAATTCTGAAATGAATGGGTTATCTGTTCTTTAATTGTGGTTTAAATTAAGAACATTAGAAACATAGAAAACCATATTGCATATTTTAATACAATACTTAGCTTCCATTTATCATGTAGCATTTATTGGATTTCAAATAACAGGACAAATATCCTTTATATTTTTCCTTCAGCAGTCCATGCTTATAATAAAGTGGTGGGTTTCTTTGTTTATTTGGTTAGTTGGAAATAAGATCTTATTCTCAAACAAGCCCCATTCATGCTCTACCTCTCAAAATCTTTTTTTAATATATTTTTATCTTTATATTTTAAATATGTTTTTTATTGTAAAAACACTGTACAGAGGGGTTACAGTTACATGAGCAAAGTAATGAGTACATTTCCTATCAAGCATTGTTACCTCCTCCTTTGATTTTCCCCTCCCATCAAACAAACACAAAAATCACATGCTACATTATAAATACTTTAGGAAAAATAGCAAGAAAGAAAATCTTTCAGGTGTGTGATATCATTAGGCAGCATTTGAATTTTGTTGATATTAGTATTTGTTTTTTATTTCCCTTTTACCAGGTAATCCACTCACCACAAAGCTAATGAAGTCTAGTTTCAGACTCTCTTAATCACATGGAGTACTAGTGTATTGACTTCAGACATTTATGGACTTTCCTGACCAGGCTACCTTCTGAAGGCAATTCTCAGATCTCTGCCTCCTGAGTCGTTAGAATTACAGTAGTGAACCACAGGTCCCCGGCTTGAACCATGAATTCCTTGGGTCCTGAACAAAACATGTTTGTGCGTAGCTGTAGTATGGAATCTATTCACAAAATTTAGTTGGTTATGTCCTTTGTGAGAAATATCAAGCTGTTTTCTAGATAGTGAAAGCACAGTAAAGAGGAATGGTATTTCCAGACAGAAAATGCATTGGGAAGTATTTAATGGTTTATTTTCTTTTAAGTCTAGAATAATTTCTACCAACAAAACCTTCTGTGACCGCAAGTGAATCTCTGTGCCAAAGCTGGAATGTATGTTCAACTTGCAGTCTCAGAAGGGCTCTGTAAGGGCGATGTTTAATCAGCATAAATAATTAATTGGAGAACAGCATATACTATTCATAGCTGGAATTTATTAGAGCAGACTGCAGCAGAGAAGAAAATGACTAAAAAAAAACTGAGGGGAAATGAATTACTTAGCATACATTCTGATTATAGAATTTCTTTAATTTATTTATATAATTAATTAAAAATACCTTTGCTTTTTGGAGACAGTGCACACAACAGATATGCTAGGCTGCTACACATTTGAACCCTATTTGATGTCTGTTGCGAGATATAAAGGATCCAGTAGGCCAAATGCATTTTGGGAAGGGATGGGCATTACAGGGAAGAAAGAGTCTATCTTTCGCTTTCCCATTTGAAGCTGGTTCTAATAATAAGGCTACTGTTATTTTGGGAGTCGGAGCAATTGTACAAGCTCGTGTCACAACCTGGGCATGATTTATGTTATTGCAGAGTCCCATTTTTGAGGGAAAGGACTGTAATGGCAGGTTCTAGAAACCTATTGAATAAATATTTCCTAGCAGATGTTGCTTTCTGCCCCCAGCCAACATCAATTGCGGAGAATACAGCTTAGAGAACGCCTGCAGTGATATTAATTAACGACACCAAGCTTTGTCCCTGAGTGTCACTGAGGTGATAAACAACTATTATTTACAGGATACTAACTGGCTGGAAATGGGTCAAAAGAACAATACTTCTGTGATACCATTTTTCTTGTCAGAACTCAGCTGCTATTCCCAGATGTTCTTGTTTGAGGGAAAGGAGAATTTTTTTTTCCTTGCCTCCTAAAACCTGGTTGGTAGGAGACCCCGATAGCTGCACTCCATCAGAAAGCAAAGGATGGATTGCTTTAATGTCTAGGAGCCTCATTGGGATTTCGGAAGGAATGAAAAGGAGTTTAATGTGAGAATGAACTAAACCTAGCAAGTGCTTGCTAAATCCCTCATCTTCTGGATGATTTCAGAGCAAGCTTCAAAAGAGCTGGCATTATTTGGGTGGTGGCCCCAAGAACAATGAGGTCCAAATTAGCTGTGTCCAATCTCTCAGACATTATCATCATCCTCACTGGGCTTACTGACATTACCTTTTCTGGCCTCTTTCCTTTTAACTCAGACAACAGAATAGAATTCAGAAGCAGAAAGAGAACAAGGATCTGACAACAGTGTCTCTCAAAGGAAAATGAAAGGGGGGATTTTTTAACAGGACAATAGGCACAGTTAAAAATTATTTTGCTGTAGCTATCTGTTCTACTTAAAACATCTACAAATGGAAATGCTTGGCTCTTCTGAAACACTTAGCCATTTGAATATTATGTATTCTTAATATTTTCTCAATATTTTTCTTAATACTTTCTTCCTTGTCCCTTATTATTGATCAGATAGTATCTACAAACTTCATGTAATCATGATAATCTATCCAAATGCAATTTTCAGGATGTTACCTGTGTGTTAAAGAACCTAGGGAATAAGATAGGCATTCTTGTGGCACAAACAATGAAAGTTAATTAATACCAAATGACACTGTATGTTTTGAAATCCATCAATTTTGCATTGTGATGTGCATACACTACCATCTATTAAGAATTTGATCCTGTGAATTGGCTTTCCCCACACAAATGTAACTTCTGAACACTCCCATCTCTTGAGAATTTGATGATGTGAATTGGCTCTTCCCACACAAATGTAACTTCTGAACATCTTTACAATCTCGATCCATGGAAGTCAGGATCAGATCCTAAAGCAACATGATTAGTGTATCATTACCTATATTTTCAGAAGTAATGTGGTAGTTTTATTTTTCTCCCTAATGATATAAAACACACAGATAAGTTTTAACTGTTGCAAAGAAATATTTTCTTTTTTCTTTTTTTGTTGGTCATGGGGCTTGAACTCTGGGCCTGGGCACTGTCCCTGAGCTCATCTGCTCAAGGCTACCACTCTACCACTTGAGCTATGGCACTACTTTTGGTTTTCAGGTGTTTTTTTTTTTTTTTGGAGATAAGAGTCTCACAGTCTTTCTCTCCTGGGCTGGCTTTGAAACATGATCCTCAGATCTCAGCCTCCTGAGTAGCTAGTAATGCAAGCAAGAGCCACCAGCACCTGGCTCAAAGAAATCTTTTATATGAACACATTTTGAGAGCAAATCAATAGGATGCTTCACAATCACCAAATAATTATCCTTTCCTATTAATAATTTTAAAAATAAGATGTGAAGGTATACTAAAATATGTAAATATCTCATTATCTGTTTCACTGACAAGCTATTATCTATCTCCTTTTTGTGCCAGTTCTGGTTCTTGAACTCAGAACCTGGATACCATACTTGAGCTTTTTTGCTCTAGGCTGGCACTCTGTTAGTTGAATCACAGATATTATTCCTGGCTTTTTGCTGGTTAATTGGCAATAAGAGTGTCATAGATTGTCTTGGCCAGGATGGCTTTGAACAATAATTCTCAGATATCAGCCTCTTGAATTGCTAGGATTACAGGCAATTTAATAACTTTTATACCATATTGTTACCAAACTCTATTATATTACAAAATATTTATGCTCTGTCCTTCATTCATCTCTTCTACAGTTGGTATAACACTTAATAAGGATGTGTGGAAAGGCATGCATTTTCATATCAGGTAGATAGACCAGCTTGCAAACATGTTCTTTATGTGAAAATCCAATTAACTCCTCCAGTATCCATTTTCTTTTTGTTTAGGAAAAAATTATTTTCCTCTTTAGTCAGATGCCATTACAACAACAATGTATATATTTAGAGACTGGAATTATTGCCTGAAAGTTTTAGTTTGGATGATATATTATTTATTTTGCAATATCTGTGCTCTAAACAATCAATAAATTAAAAACTACATAAAGCAAACTTTACAATTTAGGTGGGGGGGAAGTGTAGTTGTGGAGATGGGAGGGAAGGAAGGGTAGGGGAAAAACAAAGGAGGAGGTAACAATGCTTGATAGGAAATGTACTCATTACCTTGTTCATATAACTGTAACCCCTCTGTATAGTATTTTTACAATAAAAAACATATTATAAAGAGAAAAACCAACCCATGTTAAATATTTATCTGAGACCGTCCTTAACAGAGTGAGTCACATATTAAAATGTTATATGTATTCCAAGTCTGGCCTTTGCCAGTAATCTATAAATTCTTTATAGGTTTGATGCTGTTGAAGGTGAAACTGTGTGAGAGGACTCCAAGTCATTGGAGATGTTCCATGGAAGGGGACTGTGTCATTCTAGCTTCCTTCTCCCTCTCCCAACCCACGATGTGGGCAAATTTGCTCTACTATGCATTTCAGTCCTGGCATGACACCTTAGGTCCAAAGACATGGGAAACAAATAATCAAGGGCTGAAGCTTCTAAAATTCTGAGTTAAAAAAAACCTTTTCTTTTACATTATTCAGACTAGCCATTTTTTATATTGTTATAAAGTTGACCAACAGAGAAATCTTTTGAAATTATTGGTTTTTTTTTGCTCAGCATAATGCCATTGAAAATTGTGCAAGTTATAAATTGAATCAATGTTTCCCTTTTTACTTGTAAATAATTTCCATGGCATAGAAATACTGCAATTTGTTTAATCATCTACTGAAAATATGTGCATTGCTTCCAGTTTGGGTGATTATAAATGTTACTACAATATTTGCATATAGGTTTTGTAGGAAAAGAAATATTCATCTCTCTTTGATAAATGCCCAAGTATACAGTGACTGAGTCATGTTGTAAGCTTATGTTTACATTTGTTAGAAATGTCTACACACTTTTGCAATGACTGTAGCATTTTCCTTTCCAATAAATACAGCTAGTATCCACTAATCTATCAGTAATTAATCATTTCATATTATCACTAATTTTTATTTCAGACATTCTGACAGTGTATGTGGTGATATCAATTTATGTTTTAAATTTGAGTTTCTGTAATGAATTCTTTTTGTGTGTTTATTGTTCCTTTATTCTCTCTTCAGTTATATCTTGTGTTTTGTACAGTTGGATTTTTCCTTATGTGTTTTTTAACTCTTGACTTTGAGATGTTTTATTTATGGTAAATACTACTTCTTTGTCAGATATAAGATTTTTAATGTTTTCTTCATGTTCACAGATTGTCGTATTATCTGCTTTGTAGCCTTTCGCAGAGAAAAAAGGTCTTAATTTGTGACATTTTTCCTATTTTTTATTGGTATATTTTTGACGTGATCTAGAGTATTTTTTTCCTTTCCATAGGATTCAATAATTTTACAGTGTCCATTTTTGTAATGCTTTCTAGTTTACACTTTGCATTGAAATTAGTAACCCATTTAGAGTTAATTTTTACAATACATGTCCAATATAGCATGACTTGCTGAAATGTATATTATTCCTTTACCAAATTGCATATTTTTATGATTTCTATGTACTTTTTCTACATTCCTTATTTTGTTTTATTAATGTATATATTCTTTCTATAATTCATTGTCTTGATTAAATACTTTATATAATGTCTTGAAAACACTTAAAATCATTTTATTGTTCTTCTAGCTCAAAACAGATGTTCTCAGCCTTGTGTTCTCTCTGTCTGTCTGTTTCATGCTGTGATATATAATATTTGTGTGTCTATGAGTGTGTGTGTGCATATATAGAGAGGAGAGAGCTATGTGTACATATAAATACACATAGGGATAGATGTGTCTATATATAGGGATTTATATAAACCCATGTGCATGTGTATGATATAATTATGTTTATAAATACTAATTGATTCAACATCTCAAATTTTCCATTAAATATCTGTTATCTTTTGTAAGTGTTTTTTATCATATAGATTCCTTCTACTTCTAATTAAAATATTTTTAAATCATGGAATTATTTTTGACTGCAGCCATTATTGCTCTGTATTACTTGCTAATATTTTATGACTTTTTGTATTTATTCTGTAGATGATAATGGATTTTAACATCATTTTGGAAAAGCCTATCACTAAGAAGAAATAACTATATTTTCAGTAATTAGGATGTGAAAGATTTTTGTAAGGTTGTATAAAATTATAATCTCTTACAATCTAGGTTTCTTTCCAAGAAACCGAAGATCACTAACAGCCTTAGAGGATGAACTCCTACCCCACACTGGAAAGATTTCTATTTCTATTTTGTCCACCATAGAAATCATAAAGTGCACTTTAACAGTTATGGAACAGACACTTTTTGTAGGACTGTACACATTGGTAAATTTTTACCTAACTTGATTCTTTCTATTTCATGACATATAACTGATCACTGCTGTCTTATTAGATACTTTAATCATTGAAGCAATGTTCAATCTGAAAAAAGTAAAGTTAAATTATGTTTTTATGTAAAATATTCATGAATCTGTGCTTACAAGATTAAAGTTCAGTATAAATGTACTTGCTCAAGTAAATGACTCAAATGCGAAGTGTAAACAAATAAAGTTGCTAAGTAAATTAAATGCTTTGGAAAAGTGCACCATTATGTTTGGGCAACTAAACTCAATGTATGTGCTGAATTAGTGACTTCCACATTTTTTTTAAAAATTTAAGCCTGGCAGGAGCAAAAACTCTAGAATTATACACCCACTCTGTATTTATGAATCTAAATGAAAGAGGTAAGACATCTTCATTGTTAAGCATAGTTTTTCTTTTCTTTCCTTTTTGTACGTTTTTAATTATAAAAATCCTGTATAGAGGGATTACAGTTACATGAGCAAGGTAATGAGTACATTTCCTATTGAGCATTGTTGCCTCCTAGTTTGTTTCCCCCCTACATCCCTTCCTTTCCACCTTCACAACTACCCACCCCTGCCAAAGTTGTAAAGTTCGTTTTCAACATAGTGTCTCATTGTTACAATGGGTTAACCTGTATCCTTATTTAAGCATTTTGTTTTTTCCCTTCCCCTCCCTGAATTAGAGAAGTATATACACAAGATGAAGAGCACCAACATCAAATACAGTGGAAACAGGGGTTATATGGGGGGGGGGGGGGGGACGGGGAGGAACATACAATGAAAAAAATCACATAGTACATTATAAATACATTAGAAACAATAACAAGCAAGAAAAAATATGTGTGTCCCTATCTTGGGTTGCATTTGGTAACATGATCTTATATAGTCATATATACATAGCTTTTGGCCTTTTCTACTTGTCCTACACATGTACTAGTTATTGCAAATAAGGGAAACCATGGAACCTATGTTTCTTTGGGCCTGGCTTACTTCATTTAATATAATTTTTTCCAAGTCTTCCCATTTCCTAAAAAATGGGGCTGTGTCATTCTTTTTGATGGAGGCATAGAATTCCATTATATGTGTGTGTGTGTGTGTGTGTGTGTGTGTGTGTGTGTATGTCTGAGTTGGTTCCATATTTTAGCTATGGTAAATAATGCTGCCATAAACATAGTTGTGCTGGTAGCCTTGTTTGTGATCATTTGGGTAAATGCCCAAAAATGGGATTGCTGGGTCATAGGGGAGCCCTATGTGGAGTCTTTTGAGGAACCTCCATACTGCTTTCCAAAGTAGATGAACAAGTTTACACTCCCTCTTCAGTAAATGGTGCTGGCAAAATTGATTAATCACCTGTAGAAAACTAAAGCTAGATCCTTATATATCAACCTGCACCAGAATCAACTCAAAATGGATCAAAGACCTCAAAGTTAAAGCAGACACCCTGAACACATTACAGGAAGGAATAGGACAAACCCTAGGTCTTTCTTGGCACAGGCTGAAATTTTCTTAATGAAGACCCAGAAACACAAAAAATCAAAGTTTGGACAAATGGGATTGCATGAAGCTGCAGAGCTTCTGCATGGCAAAGGGAATAACTAGCAAGATCAATAGAAAGCCCAAGGATTGGGAGAAGATCTTCACTAACCATACAACATACAAGGGTATAAAATCCAAAATATACTTGGAATGCAAAAAAATTAAATCCCTCAATAACAAATCCTCAAAGAAACAACTGCCCAATAAATAAGTGGGCTAAAGACTTAAAGAGAAACTTCTCTGTAGAGGAAATAAAAATGGTAAATAGACACATGAAGAAATGTTCAACCTCTCTATCCATAAAAGAAATGCAAATCAAAACAACATTGAGATTCCACCTCACCCCAGTTACAATGGCTATAATCAAGAAATCTAATAACAACAGATGCTGGAGGAGATGTGGCCAGAAGGGAATCCTATTGCATTGTTGATGGGAGTGTAAATTTTTTTTTTGTCAGTTGTGGAGCCTGAACTCCGGGCCTAGGCACTGTCTGTCAGCACTTCAGCTCAAGGCTAGTGCTCTACTACTTGAGGCACAGTGCCATTTCTAGCTTTTTCTGCTTATGTGGTGCTGAGGAATCGAACCCAAGGCCTCTTGCATGAGAGGGAAGCACTCTACCACTGAGTCACCTTCCCAGCCCAGGCACAGTTATTTTTTTTCAAGAAAAATATCTTCAACCTTCCATATTACTTACCAAAGGCATCCATAATAAAAACCACAAAATAGGAGTAACTTAGAATAACTAAAATTTATATTTACACTCTTCCAGAAGTAAGAAATGTGAAGAGACCATCTTGATAGGGCCATTTTCAATCCTTGTAATTTTTTTGGGTTATAGATGCATGCATGGCTCCTTTCTCTGTCTCCATTGTCATGTGGCATTCTTCCTCTTGGTTTTTCAATGAGTTTTTGAAACCACTCTCATTAATGAACAGAACTCACTGAGAAGGGTCTACCCTAGTCCATTGGGGTGTGTGCCAAATTATTACATTCATAAAGACACCGACTTTTGGTGATAGGAATGAATTTTGAGGCATCATTTTCCCAGCCAGTCACACCTTGTTTAGTTTCCCATTCTTTGTATAATGAATATTTTTCCAATGAAGCAGTTCTTTGGTAAGCTTTCACTCTGCATTTGTCCTCATAGTGAGAACTTCTGCAGTGACATATTTCAGAATGTAAGTTCCTTCTCAGGACCCTCTCCGTAGAAATAAGTTTAGAATGAAGAGTTTCTTTGATGTTTTCATTTTTCCTCTTCATTGGCCCTCTATTGTTAAAATGTATATTAAACTAATCTTTAAGCAATTAATTGAATTTCCCAGTGAGTTAATGAGTTCTAATTTGATATAAATGCGTATAGACAAAGGAATTTAACGCTTAGTGCATGTTCCTGTATCCCGTATGCACCTGTGATTTTAGTTAAGCATTTTGAAATTCTGGAGATGCTGAACAAACCATCATCACGTCTTTTGACCTGTGAGTAGGAATCACTGTCTTGTGAAGTAATGAAGAATGAGAAAGACATGCAAAAACAGTAGCTAAACTGCTTCAAGGGAGAAAGAATTCAATGATATGTAAGCCACCTCTCATCATCTGCTCTTAATGACTAGCATGGTACAGCTTTACTGCTGACTGACAACTTGTTAGAGAGAAACTACCTTACTTTTCCTAGTCCAGATTTGAGATAGGGACCAAGAAAGATACAAGGAGTTAGAAGAGTCATCAGAAAATGTACTGCAAAGAAATATGACATATTAACTACTTTATAAAATTCTTTTAGACAGAAAGATATTTAATGAATGGTTTACATTTGTTTAAATACTATTTTAAATATTTTATCTGTTCATAACAAAATTCACTGTGTATAATTTTTAAAACTATTTTATACATATGGAATTTGAAGATTGCTGACATTAGGAGACTCTCACTCCTTGGCCATTTGAAATTGAAAAGAATTGAAAATTGAAATTCTAGCCAGGATAATTGGTATTTGCATAACTATATTTTAAGCATAGTGAACTCTAGAATGAGAGCCATTCCTCACACCTTTTCTATCACATTTTGAACTCAACTACAAAGTTTATAACAAGTTTATGAAGCTAAAATTCAAAAAATTCCAGGATGTAGTTTTAACATTTTCTGACTTTAGACATATGCTTGCACCTACATACCCATGTATATAAGTACACATATATTCCTTATAATTTGTATCAATACTATACTTTTGTAAAGGCAAACCTCAATTAAAATGTAATGCTACAGTTTTTTTATAGTGAGAAATGTTAAAAATTTTATTATCCTGGAATTTAAGCAAGATGAAGCTCAGTGGATGGAGAAAACACATGTACATAAAAGGCAATATATTAAAAGGTTTAGAATCAAGGCTCCCTTGCTAGTAATAAAAAGTGACAGTTTTATATGAAGCATAAAGCAACTAACAAACGAAGCCATAATCATGGGATTATTAGCAAATAAAGTTGCTTGTCTTTATAGAGCCATAGATCTGCTGGGAAATGTCCATGTGGTAAGTTAAAAAAATCATACAAATTTATATAAAATTCCACAATGTGATGAATGATTTACTATGGCTTTATTTGTATTAACCCAGATGGTGGGCAATTTGGATATGTAACCCTGCATAGAAAAATGTTTTATAAATGGTACAGCTCTGTTAAGCAGCAGTGACTGAATATTAGGAGAGCCTTCCCATCCAGCAGGTCTATGCCAACAGGAATAAAGGAAGGAAATGACATCTTACATTTTGGACCAAGAAACCAAGAAACCAAAGCACAAACAATAACAACAATCAAGTAATCAGTGGAGTGATTAAGTAGGAGGATTTCTTTCTAAATGACTGACCTACAAAATATGGCTGTTACAACCCACTCAGACAAAAGGAAACTTTGAAATGACAATCCTCAAAGTTTCTGCTTTTTTTTTTAAAAAAAAGAAAAGCATCTATCTTTCTACATTTTTTGTTACCAGATTATGCTAGAGTGATTAAATCTCTTTGATAATATCTGTCCTGACTTTCAAATGGAGTAGAGGGAAACTCTTTTGAACTATTTGGTTTCAAATTCTGATGTGCAGAAATATAACTGGGCCCCTTTCTCCATGTCTTTTATATATTTAGTTTTTTTAGTTTTTTGTTTTTCCTTTTTCTTTTCATTGCAAAAATACTGTACAGAGGGATTACAATTACATGAGCAAGATAAAGAGTACATTTATTATCAAGCATTGTTGCCTCCTCCTTTGTTTCCCTGTCCCTTCCTCCCGACCCCCTCACCCCCTTGCAAAACTTGTAAAGTTCATTTTTTGACATGATGTCTTGTACATTGTTGCAATGGGTCCATCTGTATCCTTATTTAAGCAATTTGTTTTTTCCCTTCCTCTCCACAAATTATACCAACATCAAATACAGTGAAAAACAGGGGTTATACCGTGGGGGACATACAAAGCAACAAAAAATACTTATAAATATGTTAAAAACAATAGCAAGAAAGAAAAAAATATTTGAGTCCTTATCTTGAGGTTCATTTTGACTAACATCAACTAAATCTGACTGTTTCTGCTTGTCCCAGACATATACTAGTTATTGCAAATAAGGGAAACCATGGCACCTATGTTTCTTTGGGCCTGGCTTACTTCACTTTATATATTTTTTCCAAGTCTTTCCATTTCCTAACAAATTGGGCAATGTCATTCTTTCTGATGGAGGCATAGAATTCCATTGTGTATTTTTTTATTGTAAAAATGCTGTACAGAGCAGTTACAGTTACATGAGCAAGGTACTAAACATTCTTAACTTAGATATTTAAGATATCTGTGAATCCCGTGAATGGATTTTAAAATGTTTGTCCTTGCATTTTTCTGCTGAGAGGATTGAAAAATAAGAGCCAATCTTGATGTGCCTTAGTTTCAGTATGCGAAACACAGAAGATACAATGATTATTTCCTTCCTTCCTTCCTTCCTTCCTTCCTTCCTTCCTTCCTTCCTTCCTTCCTTCCTTCCTTCCTTCCTTTCTTCCCCCCCTCCACCTCCTCAGCCTCCTTCACTTCTTTCATTTCCTCTTCCTCTTCTTTTTTTTTAAAGCTGGAGAATAGACCTGGGCCCAGATCACACAATGTGTATTTTACCATTGAATCTTCATCCATCATTGTTTTTCTAAATGTTTTGCACTGTTTGTATTCTTGGGGTGTTTATCTTTTTCTATTCTTAAAATAGATAGTTCATGGAGTACAAATATGTTTGAGAAAAAGATAATCAAATTTCTGAAACAAGATTAAATTAATCAATCAAGTATATGAAGGTAATTTATTGACTCAAACAGATGGCATCCATTAGCAAGTCAAAGCAAAACTAACTATGAAGGGGAAGACACTTGGACAATGATAGCGTTGATGCTCATACATTGTATGGTAAAAAAGTTAATTCTTTTAACTCAGTTTGTGAATCCACAGTACAAATCTTGCTGTTGGGTTACATTTCTTTTAGTTTTTTAATTGTGAAAATACCATACAGAGAGGTTACAATTACATGAGCAAGGTAATGAGTATATTTCTTATCAAGCATTGTTGCCTCCTCCTTTGTTTCCCCTTCCCATCCCTTCCTATCTCCTCCCCTCACCCCCCCACCTGCCCCCCTACCCGCTCCAAAGTTGTAAAGGGTTACATTTCTTAATTCATCCGTTTATCCTGATTATTCTATTTTAGAACTTTAGATCATTTAGGCCAATGAAAAGTGAGGGCAATCGGTTTAAGGAAATTCAAGTGAATTTAAAACAGGCTTTCAGTAAAGTAAAAACAAATCAGAATAGAGGGCTGGGAAAGTGGCTCAGTGGTAGAGCACTTGCCTTGCATGTCTGAGGCCCTGGGTTCGATTCCTCAGCACCACATAAGCAAAAATAAAAAAGCCGGAATTGGCGCTGTGGCTCAAGTGGTAGAGCGCTAGCCTTGAGCTGAAGAGCTGAGGGACAGCACCTAGGCCCAGAGTTCAGGGCCCACGACTGGACCCCCCCAAAAAAAATCAGAATAGAACAAAGCTGCTTATAGTTTGGCCTCCACACATTCAATTTCAAAAGATATATAGAGTGAATAAAATTTAAAAATCATTCACCCACATGATTGAAGTAAACTCAAATTATTATTTTTTTTCTTGCATGGTTATATTCATTTCCTAGGGTCTCCCAGGAATTAATCATTACACAGTAAATCATCACACATGGTAAATTATCATACATGGTGTCTTCAAATAATGGAAATTTAGTATGTAATAGCTCTGGAGGATGAGTCTGAGTTAAGGTGTCAGTGAACTTCCAAAAAGGCTATGGAGCTTACCTCTCCAAGATTTTCTTCCAGATAATTTTTAGCCTGTGGAGTGTAACTCCATCCTCTGCCTACATCTGACTTCACATGACCCTCATTCTGAGTCTGCCCTCTCTAACTCTTGGCACTGGTTTAGGGCCCACTATAATCCAATGTTATCTCATTTTTGTACGTTTTTTATTGCAAAAATACTGTATAGAGGGGTGACATGAGCAAGGTAATGAGTACATTTCCTATTGAGCATTATTGCTGCCTTGTTTGTTTTCCCCCTACCATCCCTTCCCTCCCACCTCCACAACTACCCCCAGTCGTCGAAGTTATAAAGTTCATTTTCAACACAGTGTTTTGTACATCTCATTGTTACAATGGGTCAACCTATATCCTCATTTAAGCGTTTTTTTATTTCCCTTCCCCTCCCCAAATTAGAGAAGTGTAGACACAAGATGCAGGGCACCAACATCAAATACAGTGAAAACAGGGGTTATACCATGGGGGAGGAACATACAAAGAAACAACAAAAATCACATGGTACATTATAAATACATTAGAAACAATAGCAAGCAAGAAAAAAATATTTGTGTCCCTATCTTGGGGTTCATTTCACTTAACATCATCTTATATGGTCATATGTACACAACTTTTAGCCTTTTCTACTTGTCCTACACATGTACTAGTTATAGCAAATAAGGGAAATCATAGGACCTATATTTCTTTAGGCCTGGCTTACTTCACAATAGATGAATGGATCAAGAAAATGTGATATATGTATCATATATCATATATATATCAAATTTTCTTGATATATATACATATATATGTGTGTGTGTGTGTGTATACACACACACACACACTCACAATGGAATTCTATGCCTCCATCAGAAAGAATGGCATTGCCCCATTTGTTAGAAAATGGAAAGACTAGCCGGGTGCTGGTAGCTCACGCCTGTAATCCTAGCTACTCAGGAGGCTGAGATCTGAGGATCGTGGTTCAAAGCCAGCCCGGGCAGGAGAGACCTTGAGACTTCTATCTCCAATAAACCACCAGAAAACCGGAAGTGGAGCTGTAGTTCAAGTGGTAGAGCGCTCGCCTTGAGCTGAAGAGCTGAGGGACAGCGCCCAAAAAAAAAAAAGAAAATGGACAAAACTATATTATGTGAGCTCATTTTGATCCATAGGTTGATCACATCCATAAAGACTGTGTTCCCAGACAGGTTTTGCTGTGATAACTGTGTTTTCTACTTTGTCCTTCTGTTCTAATTCACCTGTTACCCCAAACCTAGTTTAAAATAACCATACTGTTATAATAAAAATAATCTTTAGGAATTTCAATTTGGATTAAGCTTATTCTATAGCCCAGAATAGGATGAATCCATATCTTAATGATATTGAACTTTACATTGTATGAACATAGTAAGTATTGACAATATTGGTCAAGAACTTCTTCATGAGTAGAAAATGACAATAGGTATTTTAATGTTTTTTTTTCTTTCATGCATTTGTTTCTAACTCATTTATAAGATTATCTCTTTGTTGCTTTGTATGTCTCTCTCCCACAGTATAACCCCTGCTTTCACTATATTTGATGTCAGTATAACTTGTGGAGGAGATGGGGAAAAACAAGTCGTTTAAGGATACAGGTGGATCTGTTGCAACAATGAGAAGTATAAGTTGTCATGTCCAAAACGAGCTTTACAACGTCGGTGTGGGGGGTGGGGAGGGAGAAGGATTGGATTGGGGGTGGAAGGGGGAGGCTGGGAAGGGATGTGAAGGGTAAACAAAGGAGGAAGCTGCAATGCTTGGTAAGAAATGTA
>NW_012267241.1:15763246-15789337 GCF_000151885.1 Dipodomys ordii | reverse complement strand
TAAACAAAGGAGGAGGCTGCAATGCTTGATAAGAAATGTACGCATTATCCTGCCCATGTAATTGTAACCCCTCTGTACAGTATGTTCACAAAAAAAGAAAATGTAAAAAAAAGAAAAAAAGAAAATGACAATAGGAAAAAGAGACCTTTCCTCAGACATGAATAGCTGTTCAAGCACTAGAAATTGTTTGACTGCCACATCTGACTTTAAAATCATTTAAGCATATCATCAATACATTAGAATCATTGCTCTATTATTTTGACCTCATTATTTTTAAGTGTTTTATGTGGTTGAGGACTAGCCCCAATGCCTTTTATATTCCAGACAGGTGTTCCTCCTCTCAGGTATAGCTAGCCACCTGAACCACTTTCATATTTTATAATAATAAAATACCAAGAAATTTATAAGAAATCTTTAAAATAGGTAGTGAGTAAAGCATAGTCACAGGATACAAGTACACACGCTAAACTCAATCATATTTATATATACTATTACTATAAACTATTGAGCATTTAAATTTTAGAGCCAGTATTACATGCCATAGTACTAAAAATTGGAATAGTTGGGTGTCTATCAAACAAAATATATACAGAAGCTTATTCTCAAAACTCAAATTCTATAATGAAAATAGAGACCGGCATGCAATCTGTTTTGCTTTAACTGAATCTTATTAAATCTAGAGACATAAGCCAGACTTATTTGTTAACATCACTTAAAATTAACTCTTTTGACACTGGAGGTAGGTAGTGAAAAAGCAAGAACACATGAAAATAGATGAATACATCAAAGAGAACCATGAAAAAGCGATTTCTTCAGAACTTGTTTATAGCAAGAAGGCAAGACACCATCACTCACAATCCCAAGGTGGATGGGTATGAGGAAGTTATATCATGAAAAATCAGAGGCTTCAGTTATTGTGTGACTGGAGGCTTATTCCCAATTGCTATTGGGAAACTAGAAGCACATAATTTAATTAGAAGTGCTGTGTGATTAATCAGCATAGGTAATATTTGGATTTATATTATTAATCCTGAATTGGAAGTGTGGGGGGAGGGAGGCTGGGGAAAGTGCTAGAAACAGCAGCTTAACCATATGTCTCTAGCTATTTGGGGCAGAGGTCTTCAGGACTGAAGTTTAAGATAGCCTTCACAAAATGTTTGCGAAGCTCTATCTCAACCAATCGCTGGGTGTGGTTGTACATACCTGTCTTCTCAGCTACAAGGGAAACACAATGGCTGGGTACAGTAGCACATGTTCATGATGCAAGCAGTGTGGGTAAGCCAGCACGGTTATACAAAGAGTCTAGAAAACAATAATCACAATAAATGACTTGTACAGCTTTTCAAGCAGTAGAGTATCTCCTTAGCAAGTAAAGCATCCTGAGTTTAAATCCCAGTAATTCTCACCCATCCTAAAATATATATATATATATATATATATATATATATATATATCATGGAAGGTGGAAGGTCCTTTTTAAGTCCAGTTTTGGGCTGATGGCAGCTGAGATTGTGATTTGACTTTCTGGCCAGCTTTTGTAGAGACTGTGAGTCTGAATTCTGTAGTTGTGCATGATCTGTTAATTGTCCATTAGGATATTCACCCTCCTGTATGGTATCCTGAAATTTTTATGGACATCTGAGTAGTTTCCAGCCAGCTAAAGGAGCAGGGCTTGTAGACAATAAGGCAAATATATATGCCTTTTGTCTGTGGGATTATGTGTAAATTCTGCACACTATATGAATGATGTAGTGATGCACTAACCTAGCAGGCATATTCTACATCTTCTTAGTGAAAAGCTCGCATCTTACCCTGGTCTCCTTACCTTGAGATTACAATTGCTGCCCGGGATTTCTACATTCTATTTTTATCTCCTCTCTCCCCCATGTGGCTGATACTCTTAATTCTAACAATGCCATCAATCACTTGAATTCATAAAAATCTCTATTCTTCTTCTGTCACATGAATTATGTCATCCCACACAAAGCTAGTTCAACTGTTAAATTCCAAAGGAACCATCAAATGTTCATTAGGTTCTCTGCAGCTTTACTTTTTCAGAATTAGATGGACAATAATCAGTTCTATTGTGAATTATCAAAGGCAGAATTTGATTCTCAATTATGTGCAATTCAATGGCACACCAAGAGGAACAGTTACAAAAACTGCTGGTTAGGAGAATTATTTTGGCCAAAGGGTACAATGCTCATCACTTGGAGGGATTTAGCCATTGTCACTGTTTCTTGGCTACAGCTTTAGAAATATCTACTTTTATTTCTCCTCATGATGAGCCTTTTATTTTTGAACCATTTGTAGCTCTTAATTTTTTTCTGATAAATAAAAAGCATGAAGTGACTAAAAATAAAAAAGTAGCATCTGTCTTAAGGGGTAGTAGCAAATTTTCCATATATCTACATGAAATTTATATAATATTTGATGTTTTTGCAAGAGCCCTGCCACTCAAATATTGATGTGCAGTGATTTCTTCTGTTATTTTTTTTTGCCAGTCCTGGGGTTTGAAGTCAGGATCTGGGTGCTGTCCCTGGGCTTCTTTTGTGCTCAAGGCTAGCACTCGACCACTTGAGCCACAGTGCCACTTCTGGCTTTTTCTGAGGAATCAAACTCAGGGCTTCAGGCATGTTAGGCAAGTACTCTAACACTAAACCACATTCCCAGCCTTCCATGTTAAATTTTTATCTTGCTCACCATCATGAGTTACAAATTATAAACAAAGCCCTCAACTCTGATTTTCAGGTACTGTGCCTCAGAAGGACAGAGATTCATTTTACTGACATTGATTTGGGTCCATAGAAATGTAAAGGAAATGCTTTGAGTATAAAGTGGGTATTACATACAAAGCACATAATTGTAATCCTAGTGATTAGTGAGGCTGAGTTTGTATGTGGTGATGTTGTGGCTCGAGGGCAGTCTGTGTAAAACTTTTTTTCCCCTTTGGTTGGTTGTGGGTCTTAAACTCTGTTTCTGGGTGCTGTTCCTGAACTTTTCAGCTCAAGGCAAGTGCTCTACCACTTGAGCCACAGTGCCACTTCCAGTTGCCTGGTGGTTAATTGGAGATAAGAGTCTTCATGGACTTTCCCGCCTGAGCTGGCTTTGAACCATGATCCTCAAATCTCAGCCTTCTGAGCAGCTAGGATTATAGGCATGAGTCACTGGCACCTGGTTGTGTAAAGTATTTAAGACCCCTCATCTTAATAATTTAAAATCTAGGTGTGATGACATGCACCTGTTATCTAACCTACATAGGAAGCATAAAGAAAAGGACCAAGGTTTAAAATTGTGGAGCCAAAAAGAAAGAGCCTATTTGAAAACAGTGAAAGCTAGAAATGCTGGAGTGTGCCTTAAGTTGCTGCATGCTTGACTAGATAGTGAATGATCCTGAGTTCAAACCCTAGTACTGATATATCTATATATACAATATGTATTAGTAATATATATATATATATTAGTATATATAAATATACACACATATAGTAAAAGAGAGACAAAGACAGAAAGGCAGAATAGACAGAGAGAATGACAAAATTACTTTAGAACTATATCTATGGTTAGCTGGACTGAGTTTTACCACCTAAGTGCAGCTAAAAATTGTTACCATGTATCTAAATAACTCTAAGAAGACACTGAAGGTGGAGAGAAAATGCCAAATAAGGTCAAAACTCTCTATCTCAAGACAAAATAGAGTAGTGAGTCCCAAAGGTTAGTTTTGTGGGCATCTCATGTTTACAGCAGAAGGAGCAGGAAAACTGGAAACACAAATACACAGAAATAAAATATTCCTCTACCAGTAGAACCAGGAAAGTGGCTGGATAGAAAAGTTTTCCCCAATAACAGATTTGCTTCCAGAGACAAGACAGACCTGTGGTACCTCCTAACTCAAGGATGGTCAAGACTGATAGGAAGCCTAGATAACCCCCAGAAGGCTGGATTAAGACACCCTGGATGCCTTTATGGTGTTAAATAAGTTACATAGGGAGTATAGACTTCTATACTTATTGAGTAGCAATGAGACCAAGGTCCTCCCAAAGTATAGACTGTTTGTACTTCCACCATCATTATCAGAAAATGATGATAATCTCTCTGTGTCCCTTTCTTTCTCTCTTTTACCCCTGAGGTAGTAGCAGAGGAGGCTGATGGAAAATTAGTACTTTCACCTTTGTTCCGTTGCAGTGGTTCCAGCTCCTCTCTAGTGGAGGCATACTGGGGGAAGACATTGCAGTCTTACTCCTTCCAGTCATGGACCTTCGGCCATGGCAAGAGAGAAATGGCAGCTCACCTACTGAGAAGGAAACAATTTCACTCATGTGTATTTCTCTCCTGGAATCACATTTTTTTTCAAAGGTATGAAATGAGTATCTGTCAACTCAGATTCCTACATCAAATGAAAGTAGCTTTCAGGAATTAAGTAAAAAAAAAAAAGCAAGACATTCTAAAATGAAGAAAAACTAAAAATCAGTGACCAACAGGCTTCCTTTATGAAATTTCAAAAGAATATTCCAGAAAAAAATAAATGAAAAAATAAAATAGTAAAGTAAAAGTATGGGGGAAAATAAACCAATAGTCTTTCCTTTCCCTTGAGTTTTAAAGCAATAACTTCATAAGCATACAAGCCAAGGACATATATGGGAATATCAGTTATGTGTACTTCTCTGCAGCCAGTAAAATGTGGATACTTGTATGGACATAATGATATCCACAAAAACCACTAAGAAAAGCTCATACTCAAAAAGAAACATACAAAAGCATATAGATAAACAACAGAATTGTATAAGTGATACAAGCAACCTGCAGGATTCTAGGAATAAAGAAAATAGGAAACTGCAAACCAAAAAAAAAAAAAACCAAAACCCAAAAACCCAAAACAAAAACAAACAAAAAAAACAGAAGGCAAAATACAAAATGTGTTAAGCATTAGCATATCATTTCTTGTCTTTTTTTTCATTTCTTGTATTAAATGCAAAGTATAAGCACATCAATTACACAAACTATCAGGTTGCATTACAAAGTAAAACCCAAGTAGACTTCATGAGAAGCTCACTTTAGTGAGTTATGGATAGTATGAAAGTAAAGAAAATAAATATATGATACAGTATACAAACATCAATCTAGTGAAAGCTAAAGTGCTGTATTAATAATAGAAAAAGTAAGCTTTAGTGCAAAGAGAATTACCAGAGACACAGAATATTTAGTATAATGACAAAAGACTCAATGTATCAAGAATGTGTGCAATCCTAAATGTGTACACTATAGACAATAGGGCTGCAAAACATGTGAAGCAAAAACTGACAGAATGGAAAGGAACAATAGACAAATCCATAATTATAGAAGACTGAAATCAGTATCTGTCTGTTTCTCTGTCTCTCTGACTCTCTCCCATTCCTATATTCATAGGCCAACTGTGAAAATTTATAGCCATTTATAGAAAAATCATCAGGAAGATAAATGTAACAAAAATATAGAAGTTGTCCAGAACATAAAACTTTCTGGGATCCAGTAGCTCATGCTTAGATACCTAGCTGCTCAGGATATTGAGATATAGAGACCTGTGATTTGAAGATGGTCCAAACAGAAAAGTCGACTAAACTCTATCTCCAAAATAGCCTGCAAGAAGCCAGCTTAAATGCATAACTCAAGTCTTAGAGGGCTATCCAAGCAAACATGAAGCTTTGAATTCTAATCCCAATACCAGAAAAAAAAATATAGAGAGAAATTAGCAACGCTGTCAAACAACAGGATCTAATTGGACCCTTGCTCCAGTGGATGTTCAAATGCAACATTCCACTCAGTAATAGAAACCAGTCTTCTTAAGCATCTATGGAACAGATACTAAGGCAGGTAACAACCTGAATAATAAAACAAACCTCAATGATTTAAAAGAATTGGAAGGATCTAGTGGGTCATACAGAAATCAAGCCAGAAATTAATAACAGAAAAATCTCCAAATGGGGGGGGGGATGTAGTTGTGGAGGTGGGAGGGAAGGGATGGTAGGGGAAAAACAAAGGAGGAGGCACCAATGCTTGATAAGAAATGTACTCATTACCTTACTCATGTAACTGTAATCCATCTGTACAGTATTTTCACAATAAAAAAAATCTCCAAACACTAAGAAATACACATAAATAAGCTATGGGTTAAACAGAAAGTCTTAAGAGAAGTGAAAAGATACATTGGACTGAATACAAAAGGAAGTATAACATAATAAAATCTGTAAAACTCCATGAAAGAAGTGAGAAGTAAATGCGTAGCATGAAATGTATGTGTTAGAAAAGAAATGTCTTAAAAAGAAATAATCTGAACTCTTAGTTGAAGAACCTAGTACAGAAGATCAAAAATCCCAAGGCAAGAAGAGGAAAAGGAATAATAAAAATATGCATAGAAGTGTCAAAATTATAGCTGGGTTCATGTGTGTGTGTGTGCGAGTGTGTGTGTGTGTGTGTGTGTGTGTGTTTATTTGTGAAAATACCGTACAGAGGCATTACAATTACATGGGCAAGATAATGAGTACATTTTCTATCAAGCATTGTTGCCTCCTCCTTTGTTTCCCCTTCCCATCCCTTCCCATATCCCCACCCACTCACTCCCCGCCCCCACCCCGGCCCTGCCAAAGTTGTAAAGTTTATTTTTGGACATAACAACTTGTACATCTCATTGTTGCAATGGGTCCACCTGTATCCCTATTTAAACAATTTGTTTTTTCCCTTCATGTGTTTTTTTTGCTGGTTGCTCAGGAGACAAAGATCAAGGCAATCACAATCTGAGGTCAGCCTATGCAAAAAGTAAGTGAGACTCTCATCTCAACGAAGAAGTTGAGTATGGCGATTCATATGTGCTACTTTGTGGGAGCTTTAAGTAGAAGGATTTGGTAAAATGGGTGCACTATTTGTATACTAAAATGAAATGATGGTAATAAAATGTAAAGAAGTAGGAAGTCAATGGGAAGATATTTTATGCCCTCAATTAGAAAACTCAGCTTTAGAAAGATATCAGTTGAGACAGGTACCAGTTTGGGTCCTTAAATATGGGCAGATTATTCACCCCTATTTTGCATGCAAACATTTCCCCTTTCAAGTGCTGCTTTTCCTCAGTACCCACGCCTGGCTTACCATTGTGTTTAGTGGTAAAACTTATGCCAATTTGTCCATTATATCTAGAAAAGTGATAAAAGAATGCTGTCTGATAAGGAACAGTAGCATATGTACATTTTTGATTCAGAATAGTATATTTTTTCAAGCAAAACTGCAAAGCATGAACTCAGTGTTAAAAAAAAAGGAGATACAATGATGATATACAAATAAAACTAGATCATTGTTCGGATTTACCAATTGTTATGTCCATTCTACTTTTTCTGGACTAATTTATGCTAGTTGACAAAAAGTAAACATTAACAAATGATATCTGAAAATATACCATGAAGTTTAAATGTAAAACCCACTGATGGCTTGATTGAGTTTTGGGAGAGCAGAAGAAATATAAAATAAAAATTGGTTTTAAGGATCAAGAGACATCCCCTGTTGACATATTTCCTTTCAGTCACTCCCTTTCTATGCTAGATTACCCTATAGTACTGCTCTCTGTATATATACATACACTCACACACACATTTGTTGTATCCTGATTAATTCCTGAATTATAATCTTATTGGAATCATGGACATTTTTTTACTGGTCTTGGAGCAGGTATCAGCAGCATGAGTTGAAATTAGGATATAAAATATCTCAATTACCAAAAGTAACAGAATGAATTAAATCTTAAGATCTTGTGGTTGACTCACCTTTAAGATCCGGCTGTTGAAATTACAATAAGAAACTTCCACAGAGGAGCCAGGACTAAAATCTCACTTATCGTTCCTCGGCATGGCATTTTTATGGTCCCCTGTCTACACCCAGAGCAGTAATTCTGCAATGCTAGATCCCTAAGTTCATCCTTGCGCTATTACAGTGGTTAATGGTATGTAAATGGGAGACCATTTTTACTTCTCTCCTTTCTAAAATTAGCAAATTGTTGTTTCAACCCGAGTCTCAGGTATCATTGAGTAAAATTAACAACTCCCTGAAATGTTCCCCACCATCTTTAAACACCAGCATGATGTGATTATGCAGTGAAGTGAATAGTATTGTTTCTCTCCACACATGAACTAGAGATCTGTCATTGGATGCTCTATTCTGGAGGGAAATCAGGCTATGTTCTTAATGTGTGGCCAGGGGGAAGATTTTCCTACCTTTAGTATCTTTGGATCTTTCAAATGGAGTCTTCTCATACAAAGAGTCTTCTCCATCTTTTACTTTTCACCCAATGCCACAAATGTCTTTGCTTGTGTTCTGTGTTGTACCAACTTGCTCTGAAATGTCCATTGAAACTATTCTTCAGGGTCAGGTATGCAGATCAGTACTGGCTGGCATGTGCAATGTCCTAGTGTTAGAGTTTATTCCCCAGCACCATGCAATACTAAACACAGTCTCCTGTGGGAGAAAGCAACTGAAGGAGAGCTGCCTCTGAGATGTCACTGCTCTTCTTCCCTTCCCTCCCCTTCCCTTCCCTTCCCTCCCCTTCCCTCCTCTTCCTTCCTCTCCTCCTTTCCCCCCTCTCTCTTTCTTCTTTCTGTTTTCCTTTTGCACTTGGATTTAAATTTATCATTTTACACTTGCTATGCCATTTGAGTCACCCTCCAGCCATTTTGGATAGGGCCTCATGCTTTTTGTCTGGGCTAGTTTCAGACTACAATCCTACGACCAAGACCTCCAGAGACACGGGGATTATAAACTAACACACCTGGCTTCTTTGTTGAGATGCATTGGCCTGGGTTGGCCTTGAGCCAGAATTCTCTTAACTGCACCTTCCAAGTACCTGAAATCACAGCTGTAGGTCACTGTGCTAGAATGTACATGTTATCTGGAAAGGAATAGCTGGTCCCCTGTGGAGCCTATTAAGTTCCTCCCTATGACCCATCTGCTGAGGTCAGCCTCTGTGGTTTTTCAGCCTCATCTTGCCAAGCTGTGTCAGCAGGAGTGCATAGAAGGTGAGCCCTTGTACATGGCACCTTTGGAGGAATGAGAAGGTCGAGATTATATCCCAAAGAGGCCTTCGAGCATCCATCAGGAATTTCACAAAGATCCTTCTACTGAAAACTGAGTCTGGGGAACTCTAAATAGAAGTTAATAGGAGGATGAATAAAGAAAGGAATTTCAACCTCAATAAAAATAAAAAATAAAAAATAACCTTGCTGCTCAGCTGTGCCAAGGGCCAACAAGCACAGTGTTAAGGAAATGCTGCTGTTCAAGAAAGAGATTCATTTCCAGTGCTTCTCACTCTCTCGCCTCCATCTTAGCCATCTATTACCACACTACATTCACACGACCTGTGTGGAAAAGCTCTGGGGGGATTTAGGTCTTCACCTTCTAATAGGCCTCTTCTCCTTCTCTGACTGATAGCATCCTTAAAATGACTAAGTTTATGGGCACCAATTTGGACAAGGATATAACTGCTCTGAGTCAGAGGTTTGTTTTCCTCAGCTGACCTCTCTCACCCAGTTGAGAAAGTCATGAATCTCCTTTGCAGTGTACTCCTAATGAGGCTATTTACCCTGCATACTAAAGAGATCATGACCGAGGGATAAATTCTCCACCCTGAGCTAAGTGTACCATCCCCTCTTTTAGCTGCTTGGGATTTAACCTTTAAACCATCCCTCACAGGGATGGCACACACTGAGGGTATCTGAATTAAAAACAAAAATCTCAGGAAAACTGGGAAAAAGTGAAAGAAGGGGTGACATTGGCCAAAATGAAAAACAGTAACAAAAAATAACTGTACTGATGTACCTGACTTATGAAATGGCATTCCTACTCTACAATATGTTTTATGCATATATATATATATATATATATATATATGATATTGAAGTATTCTGGCCCTTTTTAAAAGTTACTTTTATTGTTATTATAAAAATGATGTACAAAGAGGTTACAGTTACATAAACCAGGTAAAGAGTACATTTATTTTTGGACACGGGCACTCCGTCCCTTGCTCTCTCCTACTTTTTGCTTCCTATCTCCACTCAATAGATGTATAGTTCATTTTTTAAATAGTGTCTTGTGAGTACCTCTGCTCTACTTGTTCACTCAATAAGATTATATATACATATTTTTAAATAAGGATACTGGACCTTTTTATATTTAAGAAAATCTGTTTCTAGTGGCAAAGTTAAGACTGGATCAAATGAGTACTTTTTAGATTTTTATTCTAGAAAAATATCTTGGAAGGCTATTTGAACTTGGCAAGTTTATGGTCTTCTATAATCATTATGTACATATTTAAATTTGAATTTTACATCCATGAAAAAGCTCAGGCTGATATTTCTTATCTCACAGTCTGACCTTGTTTGTATGCCATGGTTTCTGTCTTCTGACTCAGGTCATTGGGAAATTTGACAGTTTTGTCCCTGAACCAGAGGGCTGTGGTAGGTAGAAGGGCAAGTTTGGAGAAGAGATGCTACTTGTGAATTTTTATTTATTTATTTTTGCCGGTCCTGGGGCTTCAACGCAAGGCCTGAGCTCTGTCCCTGACCCTCTCTGTGCTCAAGGCTAGCACTCTACCACTTGAGCCACAACACCACTTCTGGCTTTTCAGCTTTTTCTGTTTACATGGTAATGAGGAATCTGACTCAGGGCTTCCTGCATGCTAGACAAGCACTCTACCACAAAGCCACATTCCCAACCCACCTGTGAACTTTTGATGTCAAGTGCTATCCACTAGGCAATGTAACACCTTCCTGGACCTTTTCATTGTTTTCAAATACCCTGGCTAATGGATTATATACTACAAACTCAAGAAATGCTCATCTTAAATGGCATTTGGAGTGGGATGATATCTAGACTGTACATGGGTATATTCATCTCTTTTCTCCAGTACTGGATATGCTGTTATGGATAAAATATCTTCTGTACTAAAGCCTGAAATCTTACCTTTAGCACAGATAGTTCTTTTAAGCAATCCTGTTTTCTTTCAAAAATGAAATGCAGCCAGGGGTCATCTGTATCTTTGTGGCAATGATCTCTTTACCTTGTGAGTGGCTGAAAAGACTGGTCAAGGGAGGTGAAGGCTGCCCGGTAAGCATTGTCCCTGCCTGCGGACACCCATGAGAGGGGTAGTAGTGGCAGGTATTAGGAAGACAGACATAAAGAATTGATTGTGTGAGAGATGTAATGGAATAGATCTCTAGGTAAAATATAGATATGGTGTGTGTGTGTGTGTGTGTGTGTGTGTGTGTGTGTGTGTGTGTCTGCCTGCCTGCCTATCTGCCTGCCTATTTTATGCTCTTAAAGGACTAGAAATCAACCAAAGCATTAATCTCTGCCAGCAAACATAAATGTTAATAAAAAGATGCTGTGATATCAAAGCTCAGCAGGTTAATAAAGGTTTTACCTGTCTCCCAAGCATTTCTACTACCTCCTCTCCATACTTTCTAGTCTTTCTTGAGTTGTTTTTCTTCTCTCTTTCTCCATTCCTTCTCTCCCTCTTTTCTTTCCTTCCTAAGGATTGAGTGTGTTTGACTTACTTTAGCCAGTATTTCTTAAGTTTACTTTGTCAGGGTATCTTTAAAGAAATCTGGCGATTTTCCCAGGTGCTCTGATTTTCTCAATTAATTTTCCTTGTAGATCGTAGCTCACAGGGTATATGGTGTATTGGTACATTTAACATAACCTTTTTTTCAAATACATATTCTACATTTTTACTTAGATTATCAAAGTTGAAAAATCATGGCATTCTTAGGGAACTTAGCTTTGTATAGTTGCTTTGTTCCATGAGATCTCTCATGCTCTCTTTCCCTCTTTATCTACCCAATACTTGTTTCTGTAATCTTTCCATGTATATGCAAATGTTAGTGCTTTTACTAGTCCATGGTATATGACAAGGGCCATGAAATGTTTGTGTTACATTTTACATTTCATTCTTCCACTAATGGTTACTCTGCAACATTTAACTATACTGAAATAAACATCTTCTCACCTGGGCCTGTCTTGCTGTATGCCTCTATGTGTGTTTTACATGAGAGACGGAAAGAGAGATCTTGCTGGGGTGTAACATTTGAGTACAGGTTAGTAATTATTTCTACCTTTCATTTGTAACATATAAAATTACCCAACATTTGTGATATGACCACACATAATGTGTTTGAGTTCAAATTTAACCTGTGAGGCATCTAGCGGTTGGTCCCATTCCCTAAGTTTTTCACAGATAAAAGTTACCTTAGCAAGACAGATGTCACCTGCAAAAATGTGGCATAACAGTGTTAAAGATTTTCGCCTGTCAATACTCACACCTTCCGTTGTATGACTCTTTACTATAGTGCCCTTTCTTTGGGGTTCTTTCTGGTGCTTTCTGTGTCTTTCTTCATCTTATTTTTTGAGAGGGTGCTGAGATTTGAACTCAGAGCCTCATACTCAGTAGGCAGACGCTCTTACCACTAGAGCCACACTGTCAAGCTCTTTTTGCTCTGGTTATTTTTTTGAAACAGGGTCTCATGTTTATGCCTATTAGACCTGGACTGAAATCATCCTATTTATGTTTCCTGAAGTAGCTTGGATGACAGGCATGAATCACTGTGCCCAGCTTTTACTTTTTAGGTGGGTTTTGAGAACTTCTGGCCAGGGCTGGCCTAGATTTGCTGTCTTCCTGATCTGTATCTCCCTAGTAGCTAGGATTACAGGGGTGAACCATTACATTTGGGTTCTATTGTCATCTTCTCCTTTGAGGAACTTCATGTTTTCATAGGGTATACTCTGAAAATCCAAGATAATTGAAGATAATTCCATCTTAAAATCCCTCAGTTAGGGCTGGGAAGGTGGCTCAGTGGTAGCGCGCTTGCCTTGCATGCATGAGGCCCTGGGTTCAATTCCTCAGCACCACATAAGCAAAAAAGAAAAAACCAGAAGTGGCGCTGTGGCTCAAGTGGTAGAGCGCTAGCCTTGAGCTGAAGAGCTGAGGGACAGCGTCCAGACCCAGAGTTCAGGCCCCACAACTGGACCAAAACAAAAATAAAAAAAAATCACTCAGTTAGATACATCACTTTTAAACATGTAACTTTAGTTTACCTATGCCAAGTGACCTGACACAGTCTCAGGTCTTCTTTGAAGGACCATTACCAGCAAAGACAGCTAATTCAGTTAATTCTTTAAAATGGGAAATATGTGGAACATGCACTAAGCCAGAGCCCAATCCAGGAGGGATCAGCAGAGGGGCCCTAAGTGGTTTTTTTGAGAGATGCTGTACTGAGGGAGCATGTGATTTATAGACACACAGGCCACATACAATTCTAGCCAGTGCAGTCACTGAGGCAAGCATGGTAGCTCAGGCCTATAATCTTATCTACTTAGGAGGCAAAGATTGGGAGGATCACAGTTCATGACCATGTTGGGAAAAATGTTAGTAAGACTTCCATCTCAACAAAAACTTGGCCTAGTGCTGTGCTTCTGCAAACTTAAGATGGGTGCATCGTTAAAAACTAGTCCAAGGCTGACCCTAGAGCAAAAAGGGGAGACTATATCTTTAAAAAACTAACTTTAAAAAAGTAAATATGGCACCTTATAGATACATTAGAAACAACAGCAAGAATGAAAACAAAAACAGTTGTGTCCTTATCTTGTGGTTCATTTCGCTTAACATCATCTTATCTGACCTTTACTGCTTGTCTCAGACATATACTAGTTATTACAAAGAAGAGAAACCATGGGACCTATGTTTCTTTGGGCCTGGCTTACTTCACTTAATATAATTTTTTCCAAGTCTTTCCATTTCCTAACAAATGGGGCAATGCCACTTTCTGATGGAGGCATAGATTCCATTGTGTACATATGCCACATTTTCTTGATCCATTCATCTACTGAGGGACATCTGGGTTGGTTCTATATCTTAGCTATGGTAAATAATTCTGCAGTAAACATAGTTGTGCTGGTAGCTTTAATATGGTCTTGTTTGTAATCATACGGCTAAATGCCCAAAAGTAGGATTGCTGGGTCATTATAAGGTACCATGTGTTTGTTTTTTTTGTTTTTGCTTTGTATGTCCCTCCTCCATGGTATAACCCCTGTTTTCACTGTATTTGATGTTGGTATAATTTGGGGAGTGGAAAGAAAAAAAAATGTTTATATAGGGATACAGGTTGACCCATTACAACAATGAGATGTACAAGATGCTAAGTCGAAAAACAAACTTTTTAATTTAGGTGGGGGTGGGGGGTGTAGTTGTGGAGATGGGAGGGAAAGGATGGTAGGGGAAAAACAAAGGAGGAGGCAACAATGTTTGATAAGAAATGTACTCATTACCTTGCTCATGTAAGTGTAACCCTCTGTACAGTATTTTCACAATAAAAAGCTTACTTAAAAAAAGCAAAAATGGTTAGTGGTATGGCTCAAGTGGTAAAGCATTCTGTCTAAAGAGAATGAGGTTAGAACTGGGTATTTTTCCCCATCCACAGATATAATGACAGCTAGTACAATGGCTGAACTGATGTTGTTTGCTACTCTTGTAGCAAGAGTTGACTACTCATTTACAAACAAAAACAGCCAAGAATTTTTAACCTGGCTTCCCAAGAAGCCAACAAATTCAAGGCAAGTCATCATTGCTTCCCTTCTCTCAGCTAAACATGTAAATTATTTATCCTGCCTTCATTGGCGCTTCATTTGTGTAACTGTGTTGAATGTCAAGCAATTGCATCATCTTTATCTTCTTCTATAGCAAGAATTCTCTTCCTCAGAATCCTTTCCCTCAAATAGCTCTGGGTCACTGGGTCAGAGTTTGACAGTAACAATTACTCTAGTAGATTTGGAAGGTAGAGAGAAGGAATGGTCCTTCAACATGGAGGCAGCTCCAGACAAAGACATTGCTAGAGGAGCAAATCGCTGCATCTTCTAGCCAGCCCTGATAATTGTCATTTTTGGGGTCTTAGACTGAGCTGACCAGGGTGGGGTCCCCACCCTTCCTATCCAGCAATCCCCAGTTTTAAAGTAGCGCTTTCTATATGAAGTACCTTTATGCTTGGACTACACAGGATGACCTGTCTTACTGACAGAACCTGACCAATATAATGTCAACAGTTATGGATTGAAAGCTCATGACATACTGACAGTACACATGGTCCACTTCTGTTGGCATTTGTAAGGTTGTCATTTCTAGGTGGAACCATGTGTTTGATCCCACTCTGTTTGAAGTCTAATATGTCTTCAAATGAGAGGCCATAAAATTCTCTTAATAAGTTAATGATATGAAAACATCTAATATCTGCTTCCATTTCTATAATTGCCTTTTCTTACTTAAATCAGCCTATATTTGTTGTTGTTAAATTTTGTGCTGCTTAAGCACAGATTTTATTTTCTATTTCTGAAGTTCCATGAATACATACTCAAGTTTTTCAATAATATAGGTAGCATATTATAAACACTTTGATAGGGAATTCAATGAATATATTGTTCAGGGAAAACATTATAATCAATACCTGTCAAAAAATTATCCAGGATAACAGAAATATGTAATGACCCAGATTGTAAGTTGTTCAATAGAGTAACCACTTCATTCATTTGTGTGAGTGATCTGTGGATAAAGAGGGAATGCTTAGCCAAGAGCCAGTGGCTTTCACATGTAATCCTAACCTACTCAGAAGGCTGAGATCTGAGGATTGGGGTTTGCAGCCTGCCTGAGAAGGAAGTCTTTGAAACTCTTGTTTCCAATTAACCATCAAAAAAGCTGCAACTGGAGCTGTGGCTTTAGTAGAGTGCTAGCTTTGAGTACAAAAGCTTAGGGACAGTGCCCAGGCCCAGAACTAGCATAAACAAAACAAAAAGTCAAATGAGTTACTAAAGTAAAAGCAAGCTTTACTAAAATAAAAACAATCTTTAAAGACTATAAGGTATTATTCAATTCATTGAAATCAATTGTGCTACCATTATACGTTTTACATTGAATTCTTATGTCAACTCAAATTTTGGCTCTTCATATGTGTAGGCTTTTGTATCATTGATATTTGGCATTTGTTAATACTTTAATATGTGATTTGTCATCTCACAAAGAGCATGTGTATGATGATCATGGCTGCCCAATAGTGGCATGGATATTTCCATCATATAAGCCAGTTGGATCTTGAGCCAGTTAAGAGGGAAAAATTGGAAATACGATTATAAATAGCAATTTATAAATCAAATGATGATTCTACCATAAAAATAATCAGATTCTACTTCCTCCAGGCTAAGGTAAACATTCCAATGATTTCTGCCTTGCTACATAATTGCTGCCCTTGTCTTCCTTCTTTTCTTTTCCTATATCCAGAATAAGTACTTCCTAGCTACAACCCTTAGATTTGGGAATGACCTTTCATGGATTTTTGTTTTGCTTTTCTTTTAAGTTCGTTATTTCACCAGACATTTGTGGGAAAGATTTTCTTGTTGAGGTACCTCGCTGCACTTCAGCTCATGTCATAGACCCCTTGTTTCAAAATGTCTGTCTGAAAAAAAAAATCCATCTTGTCTCATCTTTGTTCTTTTCCGGGATCTTGAAATTTGATCTACTGTTTTAACTTGCTTTCCAGAGACAGAGTGCTCCTGGCCCCTGATTGCCTGCTTGATTTTTCCAATGACTTGCCTTGTTCTTGGCCTTCAATCTTTCCAGCATTCACCTCATTGCCTTGCACACAGGACACTTTGCAACACAACTCTATGTAATTCATCTGCTCCTGACTCACTTGAATTGATTTCTTATTTGATCCTCTTCCTTTAAAGAGTGGACAACTTATATACTGCAAATGATGTTTATGTAAATGCATTTTAAAGGTGCTAGTTTTCAAACATTAAACAGTCCATATTATTCAACAATCACGTGAATTCTGGGTTTAGAATGTGAAAAAATTTGCACAACCAAAAATGTTTTCATGCTTCTGAAAATGTCATAGTTTCTCTCTAATTGGACAAGGATACTATCTTTTAACTGTATTTTTTTATCTTTTCTTTTTTGGTACTGGGGATCGAACCTAGGATGTTGCACTTGCTAGGCAAGCACTTTGCCACTGACCTACATCCCAGCCCAGGGTACTATCTTTATTGATAGGTGCACCTATAATAAAACATCAAATAAATTATGTCATGTTTATATATCAGACACTTTCAAAAGGTGGTCCATACTATATTTGCTGATAGTAGGTGGGTAAAATTGAGGTTGTGTTTGCAAAATCTGAGAAATACTGGGGTTTATCTAAGCAGACAGATTCCCCGCCCCCCTAGATTTTTCTATGTTAATTGAATTCTGAATCTTTATGATAAGAGGTAAACCTTGGAAAATGTCTCTGAGTAGTTTAAGTACATATCCCTTTTATCTATGCAGTATGTATTATATCTCACTGGATACCAAGCTTCCAAGGAACATGATTTTCATAGCAATGCTGCAAGGTAGGCTTCCAGGAAGCCTTTTTAATAATAAAATATATGATCAAAATAGCTCTCCCTCAATAAGAGAAATCTGCCTCATTGCAGCATATGTTAATATTAATCTGTGAGCCTAAGACAGGAGCTCAGCAGGAGAGTTAGATACAATGGAGAACTATCAAAAGTAGGAGAACCAACATTGTGATTGTTCTCAGGTGAAATGCCTATCACAGGCAACTTCCTTTTTTCATTTCAGAAGTACAATATAGGCAGACTCCAGAATTCTCTCTTTTTTTGCTGCTTTATAATAACAAGAACCAACTCTCTCTGATAGCTCACGTAAGGATGTTTATAGGTTGCAGCATTACTGCTAGTGCATGTTACTTTTGAAGAAACATCTGTTAAAAGTTCAAAGCTGAGCTGTAGTTTATAGTTTTCTCTAATAGTTAATCACAAGAATAGTACGAAACCATGAAAATGGATGTAGAATTGAATAAGAGTTTTATTTAGTAACCTATTGTGCTTCCAATTATTCTATTTTTCTTTCTTTTTTCAATTAGTCTATTTTTCTGTTCCCTATAACCTTCTAGGCCATTGACTATTGTGTGAATTACATGTTTTACACCTAGTGACTTATGGAAAAGAAGCTTAGAGAAAAAAGAATGAAAGTACTTTTGCCTTTTGATTCCAGTACCTTGGACAGGACAAGAGAATAAATCACCAGTAATAGCAGGACATCCTGGCTATCTTGACCCTAGTCTCAGTGAAGAATCTAGCAGCAAAAGGAAGAAGACAGAAGATCATGTTGCATGCATATAGAGGTTGCTGGGTACAGGACTAGAGAAACGGGTCAAGTGATCAAGCAATAGGAGTGGCACAAGCATCCACTCAAGGAAGTCTGGCACATTGCTTGTTCGAGGTAAGTAGTTCACTGAAAATCAGAAATCTGAAATATATATATAAAATCAAGTACTTCCTGAATGCTAACATGATGCCATCAGTGCAAAATCTCACAGCTGACCTCATGTAATAAGTCATAGTCAAAACTCAGGGGACTGAAAATACTGTATAAAATTACCTTTGGGCAATGTGTCTTGGAAATATATTTTTGTGTTTAGATGTGAATTCCACTCTCAAGACTAAATATGTAGATGATACTCCAAAATCTGAGGAACATCTGACATCTAAAACATTACTGGCCTCAAAATTTTGGATAAATAATCCTTAACACATATGGTTGGCATTGACATCAAAGGAGGACTTCCCACTAATATTGCAAAGCTTGTTATCCAATAACAATAACAGGGATTCCCACTGAGGGCCTGAGACTTGGCCCTCAGTTATAGCTGACGTGAAGAACTCTCCTTTCTATGGCTCGCAAATGTAGTTGGTCTCTTACACTCAGAGGTACAGGGAAAGCTTCTGGGTCTGTGCCCATATAGACTGAATAGAACCTTCTCAAAGTCACGTTAGACCATTCAGATCACAACGAAGACTTCACCTCACCATGTGTTGCCAAAATCCTCATCTCAGGCTGAAATCTATTAACACATACTTTTTCTAAAATACCACATGCCTTTTATTAAGTTTTCCTTCTAATCCTACACACAACTTTGATGATCTCAGGCTGTAGAGGTATAACATACTATGGTTTTCTGGGTAGGACTACACTAGAGAAGTCAGAGGGATGAACCAGGATGGAGGACACTCTTATCTGTAAACACAGTCTGAGAACCATTATTGTGTCTGTTGCCATTGGCTACTCCTTTTAATGATGATTTCAATAAACTGCCCAAGTTTCCTACTCAAACAGCTGTTCACTCTCCAGTGGAGAGGCCAGGGTTGACCTTCTACTATTACTGTGAAAAATGTGTAGTGTCTGTGTGAGGCTGCAGAAGTGATGGGTATGTTATTAATCTCATCTGATTTGGGCTCCTGTTTTGCCTCTAAAACTCAAATGTTTTGCATCTATATTAAACCTTGAAATAATCTCACTAAGCATGTGTATCTGGGAGCGTTTCCATTTTATTAGAGCGACTGAAGTCTCCAGGGCATTTGGAACGCCTAAACTTTCATCTGGCTTCCCCATAAAAGGCTGTGTGCTGGGCATTTCCATTTTTATTTATGTGTTCACTTTTTCTACACAATCAGTTTTCATTGTTACATTTTCTTTCATGTCACAGGTATCTTTCCCAGAATAGCAAATGAAAAGGAGAGCTAATACAACTGCATATTTCACCTGGATACTTTTGGAAATTATCTTTTTTTCTTTGCATTCAAATATTTTACTTTGCAGAGCTTCATAAATTGTAGCTAAAGCTGTTTGCTCACAATAAGTAATATGTAAGGACTGGGCAACTGTTTTAAGCAGTATCTTGAAACTAAATGGAAAATAATGTTATGGAATTTATTTAAGGAGCACTCATAGCCATTCTTCTTCCCATTATCACCGTGAAATCCACAATGATTTTATATTTTTGTCTCTTAGTTAACATGTCAATTTAAAACAAACCTGAAAGCATCCCCTGAAAAGTTTGCCTTGCTTCCCCTTCCAACTAATCATTTATTGAGATAGTCTTGAAAGAAGCTTTACATTCCATGACCTGATCATGCTCCCTCCCTTCCTCCCTCTCCCCCCCTCTCTTGCTCTCTCTCATGTTCTCTCTCTCTCTCTCTCTCTCTCTCTGCCTTGTTGATTGTGGGCTTGAACTCTGGGTCTGGGTGCTGTCCCTGAGCTCTACCATTTTAGCCTCATTTTCCTGGTGGTTCATTTGAGATAGCAGTCTCACGGACTTTCCTGCCCAGGGCTGGCTTTGAACCATGATCCTCAGATCTTAGCTTCTTGAATAGCTAGGATTACAGGCATGAGCCACCGGTGCCCAGCATGATCTCTTCTTTTGCTCCAAACCTCTATCAAGTTCAGAGCAGGATGGCCAAGTGGCAAGTACACTTATTGTACATCTATCTATCTAGTTGTCTGTCTGTCTTTCTATCTTAATATACATCTTAATATGCGTCTGTCTATCTTAATATATATCTATCTATACCTATGGATAGATCTCTATATATCCATAACATCTCTAAAGAATACACATAGAAATCTATTTACAATAAATATAATAGATATTAGAATATATTCTCTCTATTAAACAAACACATAAACAGAAATAGCTATACCTCTATAATTGTAAACAGATAGATATGGAGCTCTATCTCTAGATGATAGATAGATACTTGAATATATTTAATTCTTAGATGAATCAAACCTCTAACTATAATTAGTTGCCTAATGATAATAAATACAGGAAAGCTTTCTGAGCTTCAGTCTCAAGAAGTTGTCATAAATTTATCTTATTTTGTAGCATGAAGAGGATTTTAATAATAAAAGTGGCTATTTATATCCTGGACAAAGAGAAATTGGACCTCTAATATAGGAATTCTCAAACGTGAGAGAAACACATTATTTCTTCCTCGTTATAGCTGAGTAAATTAAATAGTGGCAGATGAAATTTAATTAATGCCTAGTTGTTGCAGCTTATAAGTTGGCAAATATCTCTTTTTTTTAAGTTGGCAAATTTCTGTGAGGCAAATGACATAAATATATGGAGTCTAAAGACAAAGGAAAAAGAAGTTTCACTTCCTGATAGTTTAGGACAGAATTCGAAAGCAGATTTTTTTTTAAAAAATCACTTAATTAAAAAATTAAAAAAATAGGAAATGAGTTAATTCACAGCAAAACGAAACCTAACAAAATACTAACAAAGCATGAATTAATATCAACAGCAAAATAATTTTATATATGTTTCAAATGGCAAACTTTCTTAAAAAGCCTACAGTGTGGTTATGAGACTCATAAGACACTATAATGGAAATGAACTTTACAACTTTGAGGATGGAAAGAGTGAGGGAGGTGGGAAAGGGAAGGGATATTAGGAGAAAAAAAAACGAGGGAGTAACAATGTTTGACAATAAGTGTATTCATTACCTTACTCATGTAACTGTAACCCCTCTGTACAGAAATCTTTATAATTATAAAAAAGTAAATGAGGAATATGTCTATTCACACTTGATGAGAATGTAAATTGAGGTAAATTTTGGAATGCTTTTTAGTACTGCATATTAACATTTCTGACATCATACCATCTAACCCAGAAATTCTCCGTTGTAGCCTTGCCCTATGGGTATTTATATAATTTTCTTCTTTTCGATCCTATTTGTGGTGGGAAAACATAGGAACACTACAAATGACTCCTGGTGGGAAATTGGTTAAATGAAGTATCATCTAAGGATACAGTAGAATGCTTATAGTTATTAAAAATAATAAACCAAAATTACATATGTGACAAGAGATACATTTTGAAATGGGGAAAGTTTCACAGCTATATGTCTGCCTTTTTGTCTTTAATAACATGCATACCTATATTCTTTCTATCCACCCATGGCAAATGAAAAACAATTACAAAGAAAGTGATGTGTGGGTGCATTGGTTGGAGTTTCCCGCCATTTCAGATCCTCAACCTTTACCAGAGCTCTTTGTTTCATGTATACTAGGTAGCTAGGCTTATGATGTGTCTGTATTGAACATGCACAGACTTTTCCTTCTATTCCTTTAAAATACAGCATAGCACATACATACATACAGCATTTTTATTGCCTTTAAGCAGTTGTACCAGGAAGTTATTTAACAAAGCAGGTCATAGATAAAGTACATCTTGATCAGTGTCATCCCTTTTAATATTCTTACCCATCCCTCCCCAACTCACCACTTCCCTCATTTTTTTTTGGTAGGATATACATTGAATTCTTTACTGCATTCTACTTCTCTTTTTTCTCTCTCTTTCTATATACGTACGTATATAATTCATAATGTGTTATATATTGCTGGTAACCTAGTGATGGCAAAAAAGTATATGGAAGGATTGTGTAAGCTATATGGAAACATCAGGGCATTTTATGGGATGAACTTGAGCATCTTCAGATTTGGGTTTCTATATTGGTCCTAAAACCTATCTCACACAGACACTTGAAATGGTGAGTATAACCATCTCTTTTGCAATCAAATCAATTTCCAGAAGATGTTCACCAATTTGATAGTAATTATTTGAGAAAGGAATGAAAAAAGTGCATGCTAAATTTATTTTTTAAAATTTATATCCATATATTTTGGATAGGTTGTTTTTATCTGTATACGATTCATGATATACTCTGATGTCACAACAAGGTAATATTTTGATTATAAATAAATTTCATGTATGACTCAAAAATAAATTTATCTCTAAATGATGTTTCAATTGTTTAAACAACAAGAAGATTCCTTCCAAGCCTCTTTTACTTCCATTACTCCATGATACTCTTTGGAAATGTTTGGCAAAGCACAAAGAGGGAAACTGTGATTATGTGTAGTCTTTCTTGTGTTGTTCTGAAGGAGCTCTGTCCTAGTAAGTTTACTATATCAATTTGGTTATGTGTATGTGTGTGTGTGTGTGTGTGTGTGTGTGTGTGTGTGTGTTGGGGATTTGCCTGTTTTCTAGGATCAATGCACTCCCTGTTTTCTCCCTCCCTTGTCCTATGCTCACAGGGTTGATACTGGGAACTACACTTGTGGAGAGCCTCTACCTACTGGCCTTCAGATGGTTGTAACCAGTGGGAAACTTTAGCATGAAGCTGGATGAAGGAAAGAAAGGAGAAATTATGGTAGTGTTTCCTGCTACCAGTTAGTATTTTTCTGAATAGTTTTATTCTGGGGTTGGTTGAAATCTCATGGGAAACACACACACACACACACACACACACACACACACACACCCCCCGCACATACACAAGGTGAGTTAGTTTTACTTACTTTCAACTGTCTTACTAGTATTATGACCTATTCCTTTCGTTAAAAATTTGCTTGTATAATCTAATTGAACATTCACTTTGTCACAGATTTTAGTGCTTGGTCAACCAAATCTAGAATAAATATCAGAGGAATAAATATGAGTGCCATCCTGGCTCTTAAGAATATAATAAATTAATAATTTGGTTAAGATTTTTTTCTGCCATTAAAAATGGGGTTTTCTCATCTTTTATGTATAATGTGTAATTTTCCCAGATCATAGCAAGGTGGTAGAATTTAAGATAGGATAATTAGTGAGTTCATACATGTTGGAGTATTCAGGTCTTTCTGACTCTGAAGGCTAAGTTATTTCAATGGCAAAATCCAATTGATTTCTGTGAGTTTTACTTCCTTCTCCTCTTATCATCCTTTTCTACTTCACTTTTGCAGGCAAGCATGCATCATTCACTATTCTTCTCTTAACATAGTATCTCAAATCTAGTAGTTAAATCCATTCTCTGTTTACCTTTGGTCAGACATTTCTTTCACATCTTGCTTTCTGCTAATCTGATAAACATATTTAGGGTGAGTTCATGTTTTATCATAACTGTTCTGCCAGAGAACTTTTTTAAAATACTTAAAAAAAAATTTAAACCGAAGCCTGCTATAGTTCCACTAAAAACATGCATTCATTTCATTCAGTTTTTCTTTGCTGAAAATGTGCTGGTTACTAGATACACAGCACTGAGCAAGACAGATTGCAGATTGGTAAGGAAGAGAGTCATCAAACAATTTTATTGAGCTCCATGTAGGAGAAATGTTCTGTGGAAGCATATGACAGGAAATTGTACTTTAGAGCCCAGAAACACTTCCCTAAAGAAATGAAATTTGTGTTGACCATAAAGGAGGCATTAGATAAGTAAAGGCTGAATAAGCGGGAGAGTAGGGAAATTATATGACAGTGTATATAAGGTCCTGGTGCACAGATGAGAATGGCCTGTCAGAGGAATATTTTTAAGGCCAATAATACTAGAGTGTAGAGAGAAGAGGGAGCTAAAGCAAAAGAGATGAGAGGCAGCCTAACTGCGCAGAGACTCATGGGACATATTAAGGATTGTGGACGATGCTTTTTTTCTCTTAAGAGGAAAAGGAAACTACTGAGAGGTATTTAACAAGGAGCAGATGTGACAAGATCGTCTTTCTAAACTGTGTACTCTGGCTATATTATAGAGAATAAACTAGAAGGTGATAGTGGTAAATGCTTCATGGGTAAAGCATTTAGGAAGCTTTTATGAAAATTCTTAGCAAGAGTTGATATGTGGCACTTTAGGGCAATGGAGAGAGCGAGCAAGAGAGAAAAATTGGAGAAATGTTTAGGAAGTAGAACCCAGAGGATCAGGAATTCAAAGAATGAATAGAGGATAATTTCCTAGTCATAATTCATGTGATGAAACGGGGAAATGTGGAGAAGGACTCAGTTTAGTATAGAAGTTATGATTTTCCAGGTGTTTTAGACATCTTGATTTGGGGAGGGGGCTCTGAGAAATCAAAATGAAGAAGCTGAATGTTGTTAATTTGTATTCTTTCAAGCACATATCAAGAACTAGATGGAGTTGGCATTACTGATCCTTAAGTGGTGAGTGAAGCCAAGCGGAGTGGATATTTGTGAGGATACTAAGAAGGCCTATGAGTGAAGACCTCAAAGGGTTAACATTAAGTTACCATTGAGTTACCACACACCTGTTGAGTAACAGGAGAGGGGCTCTAAACTACCATCCAGTTAAAGAAGACATATTAAAAACAGCAGTTATCTTACAAAGTAAGGGTCATTTTTTAAAACACAGTATGTACAGACTGTGTGCATGTAAGTACATACACACACACACAAACAATAATACGCAGTCACTCTAACCCACTAGAACAGGTCTTAACATTGCGCTGCTCTTTCCTAAAATGACTTTAATCCTTGAGCTAACAGAGGTGTTACAGGCAGTCTCTGCAGAAACAAAGACATGCTCCATGCAAGCATCAGAGGTGCTGGGTATTCTGTCTTCAGCCTTCATCAGCAAACTCCCCATTCCAGAACTCTCCTTTCAAGGCCAACATGCCTCTTAGAAGCATTTTATTTTACTGAGATATAATTTATTTGTCTTAACATTTCTTTTTAAAGTGTGAAATTCTGGGGTTTTAGTAAAGTTACTCAGTGGTGCTATCACTACACTGATTTTTAGAATACTTGTGTCAGTCCAGAAGGAATTCCTCTACTCATTAGTCACCACATTTCCTCCATCCTCAGCCTTGTAAATTTGTTTTCTCTAAGTTTCAATATGCCTGCATCCATTCCCATCTCTTTCTAAGCCAAGCGTTCTTTTAGCTACAGCTAAGTGAAGGTACATTCCTTTCCACTCCTGTACCTTTCATTACTACCATCTAAAAAGTTTGTGCTCCATAGTAATAAAAATAAAAACCTTTCCCATTAATTAATCAACTTCTCATCCTTGGGACAACATTTCATTCCATATCAGTACTATTTTTTTGGGGGGGGGTCCGGTCGTGGGGCCTGATCTCTGGGTCTGGGCGGTGACCCTCAGCTCTTCAGCTCAAGGCTAGCGCTCTACCACTTGAGCCACAGCGCCACATCTGGCTTTTTGCTTTTTGCTTATGTGGTGCTGAGGAATCGAATCCAGTGCCTCATGCATGCAAGGCAAGTGCTCTACCACCGAGCCACGTTCCCAGCCCATATCAGTACTATTTTTTTTAATTTTTATCTATTTTTTATTGTGAAAATACTGTACAGAGGGGTTACAATTACATGGGCAAGATAACGAGTACATTTCTTTTTTTTTTTTTTTTTT
>NW_012267241.1:15745577-15763196 GCF_000151885.1 Dipodomys ordii | reverse complement strand
CATCAGAATTTAAATGTGTGCGTATGTATAAGTACCTAGCTTTCTTGCATAGAAATCTTTTTCTTTCTTTTTCTTATTTTCTTGATCCCATTTATGGGTCATTTATTTTATCTTATTTTATTGTGAAGATCCTGTCCAGGAGGTTACTGTTACATGAGTAAGGTAATGAGTACATTTCCTGTTGAGCATTGCTGCCCCCTCCTTTGTTGTTCTCCCACTATCCCTTCCTTCCCTCCCCTCCCCTACTACCCCCTCCCCTCGAAGTTGTAAAGTTCATTTCCAACATGTCTTGTATCATTGTTACACTGGGTCATCCTGTGTCCTTGTGTCAGCATTTTGTTATTCCATTTCCCTCCCCAAATTAGATAAATGTATATACATTTATCAAAATCAAATACAGTGACAACAGGGATAAACCATAGGGGGAAGAACATACAAAAGAAACAAAAGAAAATCACATAGTCCATTAAAACAAGCACAACAAAGAAAAACCTCTTGTGTCTACGTCTTTGGTTCATTTTACTTAGTTTTATATGGTCATATGTACATAGCTTTTGAGCTGTTCTTCCCATCTGATAAGATTATCCTAAATGTGTACTAATTATTGCAAGTAAGGGAAGCCATGGGACCTATATATCTCTGGTTCTGGGTTGCTCCACTTAATATGATTTTCCAAGTCTTTCCATTTCCTAACAAATGGGGCAATGTCATTCTTTCTGATGGAGGCATAGCATATTAGTACTATTTTTAACCTCTTGAAAAATAAACATTTTGCGTAAAGCAACACTAACTTTGATTCAAATACTCATTCATTCATTCATTTTGGTGGTGGTATGAGAATTTAAACTTAGGAACTGGCATGCTCCAGGCAGACAAATGCCACTTGAGCCATGACCACCACCCTTTGGCTCTAGTTATTTTTTCTTTTTTTTGAGATAGGTTCTCACATTTTGCCCAAGTGATCTGCCCCAGTTCATCATTCTCCTAACTGCATCACAGCTCAAATTACAGACACACGCCACTACACCTACCTTACTTGTTGAGATTGGATCTCACATTTTTCTTTTTTTTTAATATGTTTTTTATTGTAAAAATACTGTACAGAGGGGTTACAGTTACATGAGCAAGGTAATGAGTACATTTCCTATCAATCATTGTTATCTCCTCCTTTGTTTGTCCCCTGCCATCCCTTCCCTACCACTTCTACAACTACACTCATCCCTACCCCCCGCCCCCTGCCCACCTTCAGCCTAAATTGTAAATTGTGGATCCACATTTTTCTAAGCTGTCTTTGGACCACACATCCTTCTAATCTCTGTCCTTAAAGTAGCTGAGATTACAGAGGTGAGCCACTGTGCCTAGTCTCAAAAGCTTCGTTTGCTTTCAATTTCTGTATGCTTTTTATTGTCCCTAAGATGATTCCTTTGATGGGCTTTATTTTTACCCTTGAAGAGGAATGCTTCAAGTTTCTTTCTCTGGTCTCTTTCTTTCTAGTCTTATACCTGAAACACATAAAATGAAAAACAGTCCTGAAGATATCCCTCCAGCAAACAGCTTCCTCTTTCTAACTACCCTTTCTAGTTTAGAAAACTGTGAGCTTTCATCTAGTTTAAAATTGTTTATCTCCCACTTCCTTCACATTTCCAGTTGCCAACTGAGAAAGATTGCTCGCACGCACCTGTCTCTTTCCCCTTTAATTCTGTTACTAAAATATCTGGGAGAGAGCTATTACCTTTCCATATTCTTTTCACTACCTATCACCTCCTTCCTTGTAATAGTAGAGTCAAGTTCATTTCCCTAGGGTAGATTCAAATAAATTGCATTTCCTAAAACCTAAATATCACATTTTTCTGATGTTACTTTCCAAAAACAGCTCAGTTTACCTGTCCATTTCTCATTTTACATTATCCAAGCTAGACTGCATTCTGCTGTCTCAATGCCCTTCTTACGTTGATCTTGGTTCACTCTGTTTCAAAAAGTAGAATTTGTTATTTCTCTTCCTGGACCATCCATTGCGCAAACTTTCCATTTTCTGGTGTATGAAACAGTCTTTTTCTGCTTATGAGCTCTGTAATATTTATTACAGTTTACTCATTCCTATGCCTTTTTTTCACTAGAAAGTCTGAATACATTTTTGAGTGTTTAAAATTATCTTTACGTAGTTGTACAGAAGAGTTGCCATTTAATAAAGCAGTTTATAAAAACAATATCTCTCGATCAATGTCACACCTTTCAACATTCTCTCCTGTCCCTCCCAACCCATCCCTTCTCTCACTCTTCTTAATTTTGTAGGTTATACTTTGGATTTTTGTCTTCATCTCCCTCCCACTTTTTCCTCTTTATTCATCTGCCACTTCCCCTTTGATCCTTTTTTGAGTACCCACTTCCCCCGTGTCTTCTCTTGATCAACTTTGGTTGTGTCTTTTCATTTCTATATCATATTCCCCATAGTATTATGGAATCATCCTGTGGATACAAGTTGGACCTTCTGGATGTGTTTGATATTTGGAGACTTTTATCTTATATTCTGGGGTCTAATAATAGTGGCTGTGAGCATTAAAATAGCAGAGGTCTCAATAATATAAAATGGTTTCATTCTTTTCCTCTGGTTTATGCTTTGTTGTCACTGTATTTGATTTTGGTACCCTGTGTCATGTATATATGTTTGTCTGATTTGGGGAAGGGAAGGGGAAAAACAAATGGTGAGACAAAGGACAAAGGGTAAGCCAATGCACCAGTGATACTCACAAGACACTATGTTGGAAATAAACTTTACAACTTGAAGGGGGGATTTAGGGGGAGAGAAAGTAGAAGAAAAATGAGGGAAGGGGTAATAATGTTCAACAAGAAATATACTCACTACTTTAGGTATGTAACTGTAACCCCTCTGTACATCACCTTGACAATAGAATTAAATAAAAATTGTTTAGGCAGATTTAACTCTGAATACATACTGTGTTCCATAAACTATTCAAAGATCCAGGTTCTTTCTATATTGTCTAGCTTCCACGGTCTTTGCCACAGTTGTGAAGGTGAGCTTTTGCCTTCCAGATAGCAAGAGGAAACATGTGCTGAGCATAAGGAAGCTTTGGGGACATACTTGTTCTGTCCTGCCCTGGAACCTGTGTCCAGTCATATTCTTTGCTATTTTGCTGGTTGGTTTCAGTTATAGGACTGCCTTAACTGTAAAAAGAGGTTTAAAAAAATCTGGTGTTTATTATCGGTGCCTACTTCAAAGCCAAATTTTTGTTTTATGGAAAAGGAAAGACAAAAATGAAAGCATAATTTTGGCAACAGTAAGATGTCAATGTAGGTTTTGCTGCTTTATAACAAATGCACCTCTGTGAAGGAATTGAGGGTTATGAATGTATGAAAGTAGGGCTGTTGGGGGAAGCCTCTGTAGTTTTCCGTTAATTTTATGGCTAATTCTAAAATGTCTAAATGTAAAGCCTGCTAGAAGATTGTAGTCTTTGCCCCCTTTCTCTAGAATAAATTACAATAAATATTGTGGAGCAAATGAATGAAAATAGAATGTGAAAAACTATGTGGAGGTCAAAGGCATTGTTCAAGGGCATTACATGTAGGCATTCTTGTTTTTACTTAGTGAACTTTGGGCTCAGTAATCCTATTATCCTTCATGTAATATTCTGTTTTCTGGGTTAGTGATTATAGATTTATTTGCTTTAGCCAAAGAAATCTCTCTAATTCAGTATCTAATCAAACATGGCTTTACCAGCTTCAGATCTAAATGAATTATTTTAGAGGAGACATCTATTCTGTATTGTATTTCTAAAGCTTGACAATCATTACATTTGCATGAACTTGTAAAATAGCTAGTTTAGCTACTTTCCATACAACTTAAATTCTTATACAAGAGGTACATACTAAGTAATTTATATACATTTCTAAATAATTCTCTGTAATTCTGCACTTTCCCTATGCATCTCTTGCCTGCTTCTGTTGTTAAGCAAGTGTCAGGAAGTTAATTTACCTTTTAATACTGGTCTATTTCTTTAGACTCTACAGAGAATTGACAATTCAATATATAATCATTTTCTCTCATCCCACCCTAACCCTTCTGATCATCCAATAAATTAATCTGAGAAGACTATTTTGTTTATTCACTTAATTTTTAAAGCATCAATTACTTATGGTCTTATTTAAATAACTTATCTTCCTGATAGATTAGGGTACCCCACTAACTAGGAGAAAAGTGGTTTGGAATCAATCAATCTGTATATCTATCATTTATCAGTGATCTATCTACATATCATCTATACATATCATCTATACATATCAGCTATCATCTATACATATCAGCTATCATCTATACATCATTTATCTATTTATCTATCTATCTATCTATCTATCTATCTATCTATCTATCTATTTATCTATCTATTTACCTGTCTATATTGTCTATATACCTGTCTATTACCTGTCTATATTGACCTATGTGTATTTAAGTTCTATGTAGGAACTGAACCAAGAAGAGTCACACATAATTATAGGAGCAATTTATTAGATTGGCTCACACAATCAGAGTCTAAATAGTCTAACAGGAGCCAATCACAGGCTATAGACCTGGGAATACCAGTAACTTCTCAGACCAAGAATCTGGAGCCTCAGAACAAACAGAATCAATAACGCAGCCTCAGGATGAGGCTGAAGGTATGCAGTTCCCTGGTTACTTGCTCTTGGAAGCCCACATTCAAAGCTATAAAATCTGGAGTCTGATGCCCACAGGCAATGCCAGGAGCAAAAATGTACCAGAGGGGCAGAGCATGCATACTTCTGGTAACTTTTTCTTTTCCCATGTTTTGTTCCATATGAGCCACCAGCCTATTAGATGGCACCACCAATTCCCCTTATTGCCCACCCAGTTTTGGAACCTTATGAAAACCATATCCTGAAATATCCACTCTCCCAGATACAACCAGAATACACTCTTATCAATCTTCTAGACATTCCTCAATACAGTTAACGTGACACCCATAAAATACCATCAGAATTTAAATGTGTGCGTATGTATAAGTACCTAGCTTTCTTGCATAGAAATCTTTTTCTTTCTTTTTCTTATTTTCTTGATCCCATTTATGGGTCATTTATTTTATCTTATTTTATTGTGAAGATCCTGTCCAGGAGGTTACTGTTACATGAGTAAGGTAATGAGTACATTTCCTGTTGAGCATTGCTGCCCCCTCCTTTGTTGTTCTCCCACTATCCCTTCCTTCCCTCCCCTCCCCTACTACCCCCTCCCCTCGAAGTTGTAAAGTTCATTTCCAACATGTCTTGTATCATTGTTACACTGGGTCATCCTGTGTCCTTGTGTCAGCATTTTGTTATTCCATTTCCCTCCCCAAATTAGATAAATGTATATACATTTATCAAAATCAAATACAGTGACAACAGGGATAAACCATAGGGGGAAGAACATACAAAAGAAACAAAAGAAAATCACATAGTCCATTAAAACAAGCACAACAAAGAAAAACCTCTTGTGTCTACGTCTTTGGTTCATTTTACTTAGTTTTATATGGTCATATGTACATAGCTTTTGAGCTGTTCTTCCCATCTGATAAGATTATCCTAAATGTGTACTAATTATTGCAAGTAAGGGAAGCCATGGGACCTATATATCTCTGGTTCTGGGTTGCTCCACTTAATATGATTTTCCAAGTCTTTCCATTTCCTAACAAATGGAACAATGTCATTTTTTCTGATGGACACATAGAATTCACGTGTGTGTGTGTGTGTGTGTGTGTGTGTGTCACAGTAGCTAGCATATATTTCTATAAATATCTATCTTGAACCTAAATAAATCACTGAAAAATAACTTAATGGAGGCTCTGGCTATAAGGTAACAAACAACTATGCAAAAGTGTATTCTATGTCCTTTGCCATGCAGAAGCTCTGCAGTTTCATGCAATCCCATTTGTCCAACCTTTCTTTGAGTTGTTGTGTTTCTGGGTCTCTATTAAGAAAATTTTGGCCTGTGCCAAGGAGACCTAGGGTTTCTACTATTCCATCCTGTAATGTTTTCAGAGTGTCTGCTTTGACTCTGAGGTCTTTCATCCATTTGGAGTTGATTCTGGTACAGGGTGATATATAAGGATCTAGCTTTAGTTTTCTATAAGTAGTTAACCAATTTTGCCAACACCATTTACTAAAGAGGCTATCTTTTTTCCATTCTATATTTTTATTTACTTCCCTTATCGAAGATTAGATGGCTATAGGACTGTAGGTTCATTTCTGGGTTTTCAATTCTATTCCATTGGTCCTGAAATCTGTTCTTGTGCCAGTACCCAGCTATTTTGTTTACTATGGCTTTGTAGTAGAGTTTGAAATTTGGTATTGCATGAAATAGCAGAGCTTCTGCATGGCAAACGCTATAGCTAGCAAGATCAATAGAAAGCCCACAGATTGGGAGAAGATCTTCACTAGCCATACAACGGACAAGGGTCTCATATCTAAAATATACTTCGAACTCAAAAAATTAAATATCCCAACAACAAATCCTCCAAGAAACAACTGCCCAATAACTAAGTGGGCTAAAAACTTAAAGAGAAACTTCTCTGAAGAGGAAAGGATGGCCAATAGACACATGAAGAAATACTCAACCTCCCTAGCCACAAAAGAAATGCAAATCAAAACAACATTGAGATACCACCTCACCCCAGTTAGAATGGCTAGAATCAAGAACTCTAATAACAACAGATGCTGGAGGGGATGTGGACAGAAGGGAACCTTACTGCATTGTTAGTGGGAGTGTAAACTTGTTCAGCCACTTTGGAAAGCAATATGGAGGTTCCTCAAAAGACTCCACATAGAGCTCCCCTTTGACCCAGCAATCCCATTTTTGGGCATATCCACAAATGATCACAAACAAGACCATACTAAAGCTACCAGCGCAACTATGTTTATTGCAGCATTATTTTCCATAGCTAGGATATGGAACCAACCCAGATGCCCCTCAGTAGATGGATGGATCAAAAAAATGTGGTCTATATACACAATGGAATTCTATGCCTCCATCAGAAAGAATGCCATTGCCCCATTTGTTAGTAAATGGAAAGATTTGGAAAAAAATTATATTAAGTGAAGTAAGCCAGGCCCAAAGAAACATAGACCCCATTGTTTCCCTTATTTGCAATAACTAGTATATGTCTGAGACAAGCAGAAAAGGTCAGATAAGTCGATGTTAGGTGAAATGAGCCCCAGGATAAGGACTTAAATGGTTTTTCTTTCTTGCGATTGTTTCTAACATATTTGTAAGATGATTTCTTTGTTGCTTTGCATGTCCCTCTTCTATGGTATAACCCCTGCTTTCATTTGATGTTGGTATAATTTGTGGAGGGGAAGGGGAAAAACAAATCATTTAAATAGGGATACAGGTGGACCCATTGCAACAATGAGATGTACAAGTCGTTATGTTGAAAAAGGAACTTTACAACTTAGGCCAGGGCGGGGGGATATGTGTGGGACAACTTTGGGGGTGGGGAGTAAGGGAGGGGGAGATGGAAAGGGATAGAAAGAGGAAACAAAGGAGGAGGTAACAATGCTTGATAAGAAATGTATTCATTATCTTGCCCATGTAGTTGTAACTCCTCTGTACAGTATTTTCATAATAATAAAAAAGTGTATTCTTGTATGGCAAACTAGGCCTTTCTTCCATAGGCACATTTAAGACTAAGACTTTAATGAGATAAGAGGATGCATGGTATCATTATGTCCCTACATAGTCTGGTAGCAGTGCTAAATGTGTATAACAGTGTCCTGATTCTCAGGCTAGCACCTAGAAAATAAATCTTTGCTGTGCAATCAACATCAATTGCCATTATTTTCATCTGTAGAGGTCTTTCTGTAAACAGATTGTGTATTAGCCATGTTTAGCATGGTGATAATTTCCCCAGGAAAAGAAAGTGAACATATGTTTAAATCTTAGGAAAATGAGGCCCAGGAAAAAAAACTACCTTGCAGGGGGCAGGAGGATAGAGTAATATATCTTCTCTGACTTTTTTTTCTGGAGATCAAAGCTCTAAGTGGTACTTTTCGTGAGAGTTGAAACATGGAGTTGAAGGCAAGTGTGTCTTGCTGTGATTTTACTTCAGTCTGAGCTGTATCCAGCTCCATGGTGATGTACCCAAGGCAGGTGAATGCCATCTGGATATTATCTTCACTGTCCAGCTGTCTGACTGCAAAATTCAGCCATGGGGTCAGTCAGAATGTTCTCTTGGTGATGTCACTGAGTTTGAGATGGAGGATGGTGGTCTTCCCCATCAAGGTCTTTATCTAGATTTCTTGGTTGGATATTGGTTTAAGAGAAAAAAAAAGACACTGAGGAATATGGTGGAGTGTGTGTGTGTGTGTGTGTGTGTGTGTATGTTTGTGTATGTGTGTGTGCGTGCCTGTCCTGGAACTTGAATTCAGGGCCTGGGCATTTTCCTTGAGATTTTTGCTCAAAGCTAGCACTCTACCACTTAAAACACAGCTCCACCTTTTTGGTGAATAATTGGAGAAAAGGTCTCACAAACTTTCCTTTTCAGGTTGGCTTTGAATTCCAATTCTCAGATCTCAGCCTTCTGAGTAGCTAAGGTGACAGGTGTGTGAGCCATCAGCACCCAGCACATGACTGTTTTAAATGATCACAGTAGCTGTAGAGGTCGGTGCTACAGTATCTACATTCTGCAGAGAATGTAAATGAGACTCAGCGAGACTAAATTCAACCCCATGGTATTAAAATCTATAGAGTATATCTCCCAGACTAGTATTATATCCATAATATATTATTTCCTAAATCTGTCTGTGGGAGAGAAACACTCTGGAGGTGAGAGAGGCCCCAGAGAGAGTTGCCCCTTTTACAGGCTGAAGTCTGCATCCTCAACTTGATGTTTCAGGTCCTATTTCCTTGTTAAGGCCAAGGTATCCCTTGCTGAGGAGGGAGTTGAGTAACATCCTTGGGACATCATAACAAAGGAGTTACAGCAGCAGCAGCCATAGCAGGTGGGGCCCCAGTGAAACTGAACTCAAAATCAACAGAAGGCACAAAGCTCACTGTGCAGCCAAGGGGATGGTTTGCCAACCAGTTCCCATTCATATAGGAAATACTCACAGGGTTTCAGCCAGCTGATTCTGGGACCAGGACAAGAAGGGGACAATGTCTTTCTGATAAACTGGGATTGCCAGGTATATGGATACACACATCCCAGAGGACAAAGTTGACTGGGCCCTAGGGGTCAGAGTAATTAAAGAAAAAGAACAAAGCCAATGTTGCTCACCCATGAGAACCCAATCTGATGAAGCTAAAACTAGAGTTTAACTAGAGTTGAGCAGAACCAACATTTCTTTTTTCCTTAAAACAGAGTCTGATTTGGTAGCCCAAGCTGGTCTCAGACTTGCAGTTCTCCATCTTCAGCCTCCTGAGTGAGGAGATCACAGCCATAGACAACCATATCAAAATGACTGATAGAATCCTCTCCTAGGCTGCTGGTATGTTTTCTAGATGAAACTAAAAGGGAGTCACATTTCTTGGTGTTTTTCTTGTGTGCTACCATATATAAAGCAGCTCCTCAGCCTCTTTCTCTTCCTTCAAGATTTTTTTTAACTTAGGCCCTCCTAGGGTTAATTTTTCCATCTGCAAACCTGACCAGCCCTGAGAGAGGAGTGAAAGGGTGTGCTTTGTACAAACCCAGAACTGTTTGAAACAAACATCAAGGATGGATCACAGCATAAAATTAAACATTTATGATGACTCAGAGGTTTGAAATGGAATAGGCATCCTGATTGTATAGTGATAGGAAGGATGCCTTATACTCAAAAACCTGGGATCCCAGATTTAAAGATGCACTTTCAAATTATTAGTTTTGTACCTCGGCAATACTTTATGACTTAGTTCTCTGACTGGGAAGTAATGCTCTTCAGCAAGGTCTTCAAATTCTTTGATATTGACTTCTTTATTTTCTTCAATGTTCTATTGATCAATTGATATACTTGAGCTTTTGTCCTCTTTGAAAAGAGTTATTATGAATCCATTTTAAACTCCTAAATGGGTAAAATCAATTTCCCAATTGCCTGAGAATAAATATCAAATTCCTATCTTCCAAGAGCCATAAGCAAATAAACATCCCTGCACTAATGAAATAATCTCTTTTGAGTATTATTGCAGGGAGGAGGAGAAAGTTCTCTCTTATTTGTCAAAGTAAAGGCCATGTTCTGATAATCTGTCAAATCTTTATGTCCACCAGTACCCAAATTTCAGAGGTGATTGTCAAACTTCACTGATATAAATTGTTTTTATTGGGAATTGATAATAATATACCACAAATATCTATATTTTCATGTCATTAATTTATTCAATGGCTTTGGAATATTTAAAATGTGATTTGCACTGTGAAGATACAAACAAGGAGTTACAGCTCCTCTTTCAATGTTCTTGTATGTGTCAGTACTGGAACTGGAAATCAGGGACACACACTCATGGCATGTTGGTTTATGGCATATCACCACCCTAGATTTTTGTTGACTAATTGGAGATGAAGTTTCCTGGACTTTTCTGCCCAACTTGGTTTTAAACCATGACCCACTGAGTAGCAACTGTGGGCCACCATTGTCAATCCCACTATTTAAAAAAAAATACAGTTGGCTAGACTCCAGGAAATTATAGAGGAAAGTGTTCCAGGGTCATGATATTGAACAATAAATAATGAGAATCAGTGTGTCAGTGGTGTATTAATCAGCTCCTCATCACTATAATAAATGCTTGAGACAAACAGCTTATAAAAATAAGAGGATAATTTCACAATTTTGTAGGTTTTGGTCCATGATTAGTTGGACCCAACAATTTCAGCCTTTGGAGGGAAATTATGACCCATAAGACAGCAAAATTTCTTACCTTATGAGAAGAAGAAAAGGGACAGGATTTTATTCTCTCCCTCAAAGGTATACCTCCAATGACCACGACACCAACTAAGCCCGACAAATTGAAGGCTGCAGTGCCAGGGCTTTGGGATCAAGCCTTTAACACATTACCTCTAGGAGACATGTAAGATCTACACTGCAGCAAAAAGGAGATATAAAAGGGATATGATTTGAACATAAGAAAAAACAGAAAAACTAGAAAGGTAGTCCAGTCAGCTGAGACTGATTTCAGAATCTGAAGTCAGAAAATTCCAGTACAGTAGGAATAAACAATTAGACTAAGGGGAGAAAAAGCATGGAAACCATGTAGGAATTAGCGATCATGAGAGATGTTATGAATATATATATGTAATAATAGTCATTAACATGTGTTAAGTGCTGTGTGCTATGCATTTCTAATCTTAGTTTTGATCTTAAACTATTCATTAACATAATCATCTTGATGTCTGTTTCATGAATTCACTATAATTGCCACTAATTTATTGATGAGATAAAATAGTGGTTGGAGTTATTTTATAGATCAAGGAAGCCTCGAAACAGGAAAATAATATGATGAAAGGTGTGTGTAGTTGATAGAAAGGCTGGAGGTGCTCTCCAATGGAGAGGGCAGAATACTGTAAACAAGAACAGAGAATGAAGAAAACAGGCTCCGTGTATCCATCTAAAGCCTGGGAAGATGGGAAAGGAGAATGTTCCTCAAACATGCCGTGGTCAGTGCTTGACTATAACGTCTACCATGTGTGTACATTGTGTGCTCTGGCTTGCTTCTGCTCTCCTTGCCTGGCTGCTGCCCCATGAAGCCAGAGCAGGGCCATAAGAACTACTGCTCTGCTCCCCAGTAGCCATTTCATCTCCCCAGAAAGCAAGAACACATTCAAAGGGGAAGTCCAAAGCCTAACGTGCAGAGAATCCAACCAGGTGGACAGCCTGAACCTGGAGAAATCTAAGAAGAAATGAGGGGTACGTCCAGAGCTACAGGTTTGGAACAAATGCTGAGCGTGGTGAGACAGACCTATAGGTCAGGCTCCCCTTTTCCTTGTGCCCTGGTGACACTTCTGAGATTGTCCATAACTAGCAGCAACCCAAAGAAAGTCCGGGTCCCAAAGAACTGGCCCATGAAGGGAAGGCATTTGTCTGACCCTCCCCTGGTTGGGAGCTCCTCTGGGTGCAAGTGATGGTGTAGCATTGGGGGAGAGATGTTGAGGGAGAATGTGCTGGCTGGCATTAGGGTGGCTAGGCCAGGGGTCCCTGGAACCGGTGGATGACCTCACAGTTCACTCTGAAGCACTCGTTTGCTTCCAACTCCAACAGCAATTCCAGTGTTCACTCTTCTTCCTCCATAGGAGAATGGCACAGACATCCCCAACTCCTGGTGGGAACAGGTGCTGCAGATGGATATCCAACCAGGCAGGCTCGCCAAGGTCAGTGCATAGCACTGTGACTGACTCTGATGGGCAAGGCCAAAACCAGACAGCTCTGCTCTGGCTGCTTGGGCAGAGTACTGCCTCTTCTGGCACCTGCTGGGCAACCCAGCGCCTCAAGGGGGCATACATGGCCGTGGCTGCCCGCCGTAGCTTTGTGGTCCCTGCTGATAAGCACCGACCTTGGCAGGGCACACAGAGCCTGGCTGTCCAGGAAAGGAGAATGCAACTGGGTAGCTGGTGCAAGACAATCAGGGCTGACAATGGAGAGTGGACAATGAACAGAGTTTGAAGGATTGCAGGGATTTGGGGACTGAAAACTCAAGAGTCTAGGCTCTGATCACGGACACACCTGGGTACTCCACCAGGTTTCTAGGAGCTAAAGTTCAGTCACCATTGACTGCAGATGACATATCTTTTCATGGTGAGGAAATAGGTTTTGTCCAAGGTCCCAGCAAATCAGGAGCAGGCCAGGGTGATTGTGAAGAAACATAAGCCCCAAACTGAGTATCAATGGTCAGCAAATAACTCATGCAATGCCTGCTTGATACATAAATTGAATAGACATTACTTCCAGAGCAGTGAAGGCCTACAGAAGGCTACAACCATTGAATTCACCTAAGTCACAGGGTCAACGGCACACTGCATACCAAGCTCCTGCTATATATGGCTCTTAGTCTACAGCAGAAACCTGGCCTGAGATAAAACTTAGGGACAAAACATCCCAGGAAGCTCCAGAGTAGAGAGCATAAGACATAGACACAAGCAGATCCTGGGAGGTTCATACGCCTGTTCACCTTAGGCCATCCCCTTATGCGGAGTCCTGCAGCAAATGCTGTTCAACCTTGGGAAGGAGGGCTTTCTCTGCAGTAATTTAATAATATGTGGAAAAGCCAACTGGTGGCTTGGTCCAAGATGAAATTACTCTGGCAGATTTCCTTGTACTAGTGTCATTAGACCTGGGTTGTGGTTTGTGTTGCAGTTTGCCCTGGGTGCTCACCCAAGATGGTACAACCTTCAAGGGAAAAAGACTATATCTTGGTCTCCATTAAGATTGGCAGATGTGCGCTTGTCAGCCAAGGGTTAGTGGCTAGGTCCCATGTGCACCTTACTGAGCTCCTTTTTACCCCAGGCTCCACTGGAGAAGAAAGGGCAAGGATTCCTGCTGCTAGGTTCACCCAAAAGCTATGCGGAAGACCTTCCTGAGCATGGTTTCAGAGAAAAGGTGTAAGAAATCTTTAGCATTCAGAAGGTGGGTCAGATTGATGATGACTTGTAGCCTCCACATATTATCTTATTAGCTGGGATTGGTGATGTGGAGATTATGGTTTGAGACTACCTCAGGGAAAGGATTTATGAAAGTCCATCTTAATCAATGGCTGCTTCAATTGTTCATAGCTGTTCTCTCTAGTGATATGGGAAAACATGAGTAAGGGAATCGCAGTCCAGGTTTCAAAAATATCTAGTGCAAAGGCAAAACAGTATCTCAAAAATAAGCAACGTACTAAGGGGTGAAGGGTGTGGTTCATTCCTCAGTACTACCAAATTTTAAAAACGGATGCAGATAACACAGTAGGGTGTAACCCTACATATATAAAAATCTGATAAGGTTTTCACTTTCTCCAGTACTGTTTTTGCAGAGGAAAAAAAATACTGAAGAGAAACTGTGTATAAACAATGTGGGAAAGGTTTCTAGTCTAGTTCAAACATCTGAAAGAACTGCATGGAATGTCTATGGACTAGAACAATGAAGCCATATGATTGTATTCACCAACATGAACCAATTCACATAATGAACGTAACGCTAAATACACAACATGGGAAAATTTGAACATCAGTAGACCCTTGACAGCGAACTGAATTCTCATCAAGGAAATGTATGTGTTGATGGTTGTGTTTAGTTCAGTGTAACCCACAAGTACACACGAAGATAGTATTGAGAGAAATATGGAGTAAGAGAGATAGACAAAAGTGTTCACTTAGTTCACAAGTGCAAATGCAAATGCACAATCTGTCATGTAGAGGACAGTGGAAAGCTCTTGAAGACTAAATTATACTGGATGCATCCATAAGAACATTAGTGTGCATTTGTGTGCCCAAGGAAAGAGAAAGGCTCCAATCAAAGTCTCAGTGATGGAAAGGGGGCTAGACATGTAGCTCTGGGGAGAATGCCTCCTGGAAGTTTGAAGCTTTGAGTAGCACCTAATGGATAACAAAATATGTGAGTTATGTGTATCTACTTTTACCCTTGAACATAAATTTTAACATTTTTGTGATGGTGCTTGCCTATAGTCCCAGATGTATGTGTAAGTTCAACAGGGGAACCACTCTAACACATGAAGAAGAGTTGGAATCTTTTTCAAAAACTAGTTCAATTAGGCAGGTGCTGGTGGTTTTTGCTTGTAATACTAGCTACTGAGGAGGTTGAGACCTGTGGATTGTGGTTCAAAGCCAGACCTGGCAGAAAAGTTCATGAGACTTACATCCATCAAAAAAAGTTGTAGAGTGCTAGCCTTGAGCAAAAAGCTCAGGGACCATGTCCAGGCTCTGAGTTTAAGCCCCAGGATTAGCACCAAAAAGAAAAAAAACTCAATTTAAAAAAAACACACAATGCTTGATAAGAATTGTACTCATTACATTGTTCATGTAACTGTAACCCCTCTGTACAGTATTTTCACAATAAAATACTCATAAAAAACACTTGTGAATTAAAGACAAGTAATATAATTCTCTAAGATTCCTGAAGACATTTGTGTTTGTGTATGTCTGAAGTCAGTTAATAGGGTGTCTATATTTATTGACAACTTAGTTGGTTTCTTTGGTTGAAATCAGACACATGTGAAGTGTTATAGTTGGATTGAACTTGACATACTTTGTATACAATTCTTAATACACTATTGGAAATAAATGCTTATTGTTGTTTTCTAATTAGGCTTACATTGCTAGCTCTTTCCATCTTGTATATTTTGGCATTTTTTCTGGGACAAGTGACATTTGTTACACATTTATTATTTAACATTTTTATTTCATAGTTTGAAATAATCCATTTGCGTATTTGTCCTCTTTCAACATGTATTTCAACATTATTCAATCTGTCTTTTACTTTTTCTCAACCTCAGGCTTATTTCCAATTAATAGTCTCTTTGTAAATTAATATTGTGTTCGCTCAGATATATATTTATGTTAAGACACGGCCATATACATATATATATATATATATGTACACATGTCCCTGAATATATGTCTTTTAGTTAGAGCGCATAAATGAGTGAAAATGAATTCTGTGCTTTAGATTACAATCTAAACACTTCCTTGGACAAATAGTAACATCACTTAGCAAACTATAACACATAATGCACATTCCCAAGCATAGAAGATAATGAGTTCAGAGTAGATATGACTCAAAACATGGAGACAATATATGTAATCACTTAAACAGTATCAACATGCACTCCAGTATTTAGTAATAAGAGGTTATTACTATGTCTTGTATGTAGTTTTTTTCTCTCTTTAATTTCTCTCCATTTTTGATGCCATGTGTTTTGTACAAAAGATTGTTCGATATGTGGAAGGGAAAAGGAATCCCAGAAAGAGCAGGACAAAGGAGGAACCAATGCAGCATTGATACTCACTTGACACTATATGGTTTAAGAACCTTACAACTTGGGAGAGGGGAAATAGGGAGGGGTAAGTGGGAGATAATGAGGGATTAAAAACAAATGTACTCATTACTCCTCCCTCATCACTTTTCAATAAAAATGCCATTCAATGAATTTTCATCTATTTTCAGACTAAATCAACCATTTGTGGAGGTTGGAACTGAATCAACATCTTAGGAGAATTGAGCAATGGAAAGAGTATAGGTAGACAACTTCCATTCTTTGCTTCTGTTAATGATTGGGAAGAATTTAGGTTGATTCACAGTTTCATAGAGTTCAACCCCTGGTCACCTGGCATCACACACTTACTAAGAGGATACAGCGAGGAGAAATGTTCACCTCATAGTAGACAGGACTGAGAGACAGAATGAATGAGGAAAGAGTGAGTGAGCAAAGGATAGAGAATAAGATTCAATAGACAAGGAGAGAGTGTGAGAGGGAGAATAATAGAAAATAAAATAGAGAGAATATAGGAGAGAATAAGGTAGACAGAAATAAAACAGTGAAAGCAAAGAGAGAGAAAAAGAAGAGAGAAAAGAAGATAGAATGAGAGAATGAGAGAGAGAAGGGAGAGAGAGATAGGACAATGTAGAGAGAATAAGACAGAGAGGAGAAAGGAGAGATTCGAGGAAAAGGTAGCCCCAAAGACCTACTCCCAGTGATCTAGAAGGTTCCCAGAAGCTCATCAAATAGCACAGCACCCTAAGGACAAGTGTTTATATCATACCTCTGGTTAAAAATTTCATTTTGAAAACAGAAGTAGATAGGGGGGGTTGTAGGAGGGAAAGATTGATGATCAATTGCAGGCTTATTGATGATAGAGGACTCTATGGGGCAGGAGCATAAATATAATTAAAAACATTTGCAATACATATCAAAATACTTAGGTATTTGCAGGTATTCACATATACACTGAGGAAAGAGGAAGGGAAAGGGGATGCATATATTGATATGCTAATTTACCTCAGTTAAACTTTTTGTCAATAAAGTAGCTCTGTGCATCTTTTTTTGTAGGTTTCTTATTTTTATACTTTTTTATTGTAAAAATACTGTACAGAAGGTTTACAGTTACACGAGCAAGGTAATGAGTACATTTCCTATGGAGCACTGTTACCTCCTCCTTTGCTTTTCCCCTACCATTCCTTCCCTTCCACCTCCACAACAACACTCCCCCATTCCCCCACCTAAATTGTAAAGTTTGCTTTTCAACATAGTGTCTTGTACATCTCATTGTTACAATGGATCAACCTGTATCCCTATTTAAGCATTTTTTGCCTTCCCCTTCCCAAATTAGAGAAGTAGATACACAAGATGCAGGGCACCGGAATCAGATACAGTGAAAACAGGGGTTATACTGTGGGGGAGGAACATACAAAGAAACAAAAAAAACACATGATACATTATAAATACATTAGAAACAATAGCAAAAAAAAGAAAAACACACATGTGTCCCTATCTTGGGGTTCATTTTGCTTGACATCATCTTATCTGGTCATATGTACATAGCTTTTTTCCTAGACTGATACTAGTTATTGCAAATAAGGGAAACCATGGGACCTATGTTTCTTTGGGCCTGGCTTACTTCACTTAATATAATTTTTTCCAAGTCTTTCCATTTCCTA
>NW_012267241.1:15702740-15745277 GCF_000151885.1 Dipodomys ordii | reverse complement strand
GCCATTCTAACTGGGGTGAGGTGGTATCTCAATGTTGTTTTGTTTGCATTTCTTTTATGGCTAGAGAAGTTGAGCATTTCTTCATGTGTCTATTGGCCATTCTTATTTCCTCTTCAGAGAAGTTTCTCTCTAAGTCTTTACCCCACATAGTTATTGGGCTGATGTATCTTTGAGGATTTGTTGTTAGGGGATTTAATATTTTGAGTTTGAAGCATATTTTAGATATGAGACCCTAATCCATTGTATAGCTAGTGAAGAACTTCTCCCAATCCATGGGATTTCTATTGATCTTGCTAGCTATATCCTTTGCCATGCAGAAGCTGTGCAGCTTCATGTAATCCCATTTGTGCAACCTTTCTTTGATTTGTTGTGTATCTGTTTCTCTATTAAGAAAATTTCAGCCTGTGCCAAGGAGACCTAGGGTTTCTCCTATTTTGTCCTGTAATGTTTTCAGGGTGTTTGCTTTGACTCCAAGGTCTTTAATCCATTTAGAGTTGATTCTGGTGCAAGGTGATATATTAGGATCTAGCTTTAGTTTTCTACAGGTGATTAACCAGTTTTTCCAGCACCATTTACTGAAGAGGCTGTCTTTCTTCCATTCTATGTTTTTAGTTCCCTTATCTAAGATTAGGTGGCTATAGGTCAGTTAATTTCTGGGTTTTCAATTCTATTCCATTGGTCCTGAGGTCTGTTCTTATGCCAGTACCAAGCTGTTTTGATTACTATGGCTTTGCAGTCGAGTTTGAAATTTGGTATTGATATTCCTCAAGCACTATTCTTTTTGTTAAGGATCGTTTTTGCTATTCATGTCTTTTATTGTTCTATATTTATTTTTGGATTGCGTCTATTTGAGTTAAACTTTTCATTTAATGATATTCTGATCAAAACACCCATCTACTTCACAAATATGTTCACTGATTATGGGTCAATGAAAATAATTTTTAAAAGAAAAAATGGAGATACAATACCTATACAACATAATAATGAAAAAAATTATTAGATGTCTAGTTGTAACTCCAGAAGGTTATGTATATAACTGTAGGTTAAAATACAACACAATGGCCCAGAACCAGTGGCTCATATCTATAATCCTAGCTAATCAGGAGATTAAGAGTTGAGGATTGTGGTTTCAAGCCAGCCAGGATAGGAAACTGCATAAAATTCATAGCCAATTAAGCACCAAAAAGCCAGAAATAAAGCTCTGGCTCAAGTGGTAGAGCACTAACCTTGAGTAATAAAAGCTCAGGAACAGTACCCAGTCCCTGATCTGAGTTCAAACTCCAGGACAGGCACAAACAACAATATATGTGTGAGACAGCAGAAACGGTCAGATAAGTTGATGTTAGGTGAAATGAACCTCAAGATAAGGATTCAATTTTTTTTCTTTCTTTCGAATGTTTCTAACATTTTTATAAGATGATTTCTTTGTTGCTTTGTATGTCCCTCCCCCACAGTATAACCCCTGCTTTCACTGTATTTGATGTTGGTATAATTTGTGGAGGGGAAGGGGAAAAAAAACAAATTGTTTAAATAGGGATACAGGTGGACCCATTACAACAATGAGATGTACAAGATGTTATGTCGAAAAATGAACTTTACAACTTTGGCAGGGGGGAGGGGGAGGAAGGGGGATGGTAGTGGGGAAGGGTGGGGGGTGATAGGAAGGGATGGGAAGGGGAAATAAAGGAGGAGGCAACAAAGCTTGATAAGAAATGTACTCATTATCTTGTCCATGTAATTGTAACCCCTCTGTACGGTATTTTCACAATTAAAAAATAACTTCAAAAAAAAAACTATATAATGCTGATTGAGTCAAGTATCTGAATAAGTGCAGGGGCAAGCCTTATTCACTGATTAGAACACAGAACAGTAACAGAGAAGAGAGGAGCAGTTGGCAGGGGTGCAGAGATTTGGGGGAGGAAGGAGGTATTGCTCTGAAAAGCACTTCATCCATCCCGGTTGCTCCTCTCTCCCTTGTTTGGATCAACACCAGTTTTTTGCTTCTGATGTCCTTTAGCTTTGAAAAATTGACTTGGTAAGAGGGTGATGAATGCATGCAATCTCATTATTATTTCTTCCCCCTTTGTGTGAATCCACAATGACTATTAAATAAAAAGGACTCATTCTAATAGCACAGTGGTCATGAAGATTTAAAAAAAATACACATGGCTTACAACCCACAGATAAACTCAGAGGCGTTCTACCAACCGGAATACTCCCACATGCTCACACACACTGTGTCCCATGACAATTTTGCTTTACTGGCAATTCTTCAAAATGAATCCAGAATGTACAAAACAGCAAACAAGGGTGTGTATTTACTTGAGATAATAGAAAGTCTGTGGCTTTGAAGAAATTAGCAAATTTACTCCTGTTTGAAGGTTTGTGCACACTCTCCATTGAATAAGTATTTCTAGACTCAAGAAATGCTCCAATGAAGCAAATAAACCAAGTGTGCTGCTCACATGGATCTCCCATTCCATGGGAAGGAGACAAATAATCCAGATACAGGGTGAAGTTAGGAGCCATCGGTCAATGTCTTCCAGCTGCGGATCCACCCTGCACTACCTGCCTGGTGTTAGCAGAACTGAACCCATAGGACCACAGTAAGTTTAATAAATAGAAGCTTAGGGGTCTCCTTCCTGGTGTCACAAAGCATTTCATTGTCCATCAACCTGCTGTAGACTAACCGTTATAGAGTGCCATAAGTAAGGGACATGCAGGAAGCTCACTGACCTCAGTGGGACCTTAATGACCTCCTGTCAAGTTTCGGTGGCACCACTACCTGTAGATTCCTTTAAACCCTAGAGGCTTATAAGACCCATCTCTTCTGACCCTAAGAGGATAGAGGGGCATTGTGTTTGTCTAGCCAGACTGCCTCTCCTAACCAGCTTACAACAGTCCTAACTGTGACCATCTATGACCCAAGGCGACACAGGAAACAGTCTATAAGTCCTGGCCGTAATCCAAACCTCGCCGCCTCTCAACAGGTATGAACTCAGCCTTAGAAGAGAGCCTATGCTGATTTTTTTTCTCCCTTCACTATTTCCCTGCATTGCTGATCTAGTCTTTACACAGTTCTCATATCAATGAATTGCTCATCATTCATTCTATAAACACTCACTGTACAGCCTACTGTGCAGTTCTGACTCCTGTGTGAACACTGGTTCACAAGTGCCATGGGGAACATAAATGGAATATGTGGATAGTGAGGTATGAAAATGGTTTTTTTATTTTTTATTTTGAGTGTAAGGGACCAAGTAAGCCCCATTATGCTGAAAAGGGAAGATGCACAACATTAACTCATACCAGATCCCAAGGGAAACAGGATGACTCAGCCATGGATTAGCATATTGGATTAAATATATTTTAAAGATCAACATGTCTCTATGAAGAGTTGAGCATTAAACCAAAATTTAAGGCTGCAATAAGGTCAGACACAATAGGAAAACAGAGAATTCTCACCTTTTACTCATTTCAGTCACCTCAAAACAATGATTTTTTTTTATGTCAGCAAACGCTAGTGGAGCTAGAGGATTTGTACAACTTATTTCTCCTCCTCCTCACCCTCCTCCTCCTTCTACTCCTCCTCCTCCCCTTTCTCTTCCTTCTTCCATCCTCCTCCTCTCCCTCCTCCTCTTCTTCCTCCTTCTTTCTTCTGCTTCTTCCTGCTTCTCCTCCTTTTCCTCCTTATCCTTTTTCTGCTTCGTCCTCCTTCTTTTCCTTCTCCTTCATCTTCTCCCTCTCCTCCCTTGTCTTCTCCTTCTCTTTCCCCTTCTCCTTCCTCCCTCTTTCCCTCCCTCCCTCCCTCCCTCCCTCCCTCCCTCCCTCCCTCCCTCCCTCCCTTCCTTCCTTCCTTCCTTCCTTCCTTCCTTCCTTCCTTCCTTCCTTCCTTCCTTCCTCCTCCTCCTTCTCCTCTTCCTCCATCCCCCAAGAGAAAGAGCTGTTCCATGGAAGCACTATGACTTTGCCCTGACAGGTTGTCTGACATCTCTGCATCATTGTTAATTCTGAAGTCTTAACAAGGGCAAGTTACAGGGCAAAGTTTTTCTTTAGCACAAGTTTCCTCCTCTCATTTGTGATGTGTCCATCATCACCTCAACAATGAATGCTGCAATGACAATGAGAGGTTCCTAGTAGGTAAATATTCTTTGTAGCCTATGAAGTGTGTTGTGACATGGCAGATGAAAGTATGCTTTTTTTTCATTGGAAAACAGTCATTGCATTTGTCTAGTGTTTTATTTTTCTTTTGTCTGTGTACTTTGGTTCCTGCCTTGGAGCAACAGAAACTGAGCAGGATGGGAGATACTGCCCTAATTTGTGGAAGTCCAAGGGGAAACCAGAATATCAGAAGTTGATGGAAATTCAGGGAAGAGTGGTAATTGTGTCTATGAGCACCAGTCTGTACTGAGTAAGTTCCCATCACCCAACTGGCCCATCAACATGTTATAGAGAGTGGTTGCTTACTCTGGGTCTTCTAACATCTTCCCTCTTCTGCAGAACAGGTGCACTGGGGCAGTGGCCTTGGTGGCTCTTACTGCAACTGGGAATGGATTCACTGCAAAGGTCTCTCTTCAAATGGAGTTTCTTGAGGCTGACCCTCACAGCCTCATCTGAAGGCAAATGCCATCAACTCTGGGCAATGTAAGCCGAGCCTCTGCATATGTGTATGGAGGGATGGTGTCAAGGTCACGAGCATTATTTCCAACATCAATAAATTGCCAGATGAAGGACGATTGGGAGAACTGGATGGCATACACGGAAGAACTGGATACTTTATGATCTGTAGTAGAGCTCCTGTGAAGTCTACTCTCAAACCTTTCCCTTTGAAAGTAGGTTTGGTGGTGTGCACGTTTCTATTGCTCATTTACTGCATGGTGGTTGTGCAGTCGTGAGCAGATTTGTATCTTGATTATTTCTCTGTTTTCAGTGCTTGCTCATGTGCATGTATATATTTTCTCTTCTAAGCATTTTTTGGTGTTCTGATCCACTGAACCTTGTGGTCAAGGGCCAGGCCTTTGACTATGGTAATGTCTATTATCATTATTATTTATTATTATTACTGTTATTATATCTATTAGTTTGACAATTGGATAAAGTCAAGGCTTCACATACAAAGCTCCCATTTTCAGGCAAATGGCCCACACCTCTCACCTTCCTCTGGGAGTTCCTCCCTGTCACCTGGGAGCAGGCCACCAGGGACCATCCTGGAGTCCAGGCCTGGAATCACATTGCTAGCTGATGTTCAGCTGCTTGCAGACACTCAGCCTTGCTCCGGCTTCCATCACTCTGCCTTATGCAGGACCCATCTCGGCCTCTTGTCTCTGCCGGCTCACTTGCCTGATGCTTCAAGCAGTCCTTGTGTGAAGGAACTGGTGAGTGCAATGAGATGCTCTTCCAGACCATCCAAGTCACATCTAAGCACCTACCGACCTCTGCAAGAAACAAAGCCGGCTCACATAAGACACCTTGAGATGTTCACTGCTGTGAGATGTTGTCCAGCTTTATTGAAAGCAGAATGTGCTGATCTGTCCTCCCCCCAAAAGTAGCTAAGGGAATCAACTTAAGATTTATCTTGAGTCACAATTGCAGTTTCAGCAAAAGGTCATCTGGATCTGTTGCTTGATTCTGAGATCCAGAACACAATGGTGGTAGGAGCTTGGAGTAGAGGAGGCCATAAAGCACGGAGAATAGCAAGCAGGGACCAAGGTCAAGACCAACCCCTCAAAGCACTTCCTCCTGCTAGGCTCCAACTGGGCTCTATAGTTATACCATGTACCAATAGCATATTCAAATCCTGAATCCATCAGTAGATTAAAACATTTGGCAGGTCAGCCTTTATGATCTTCACATCCCTGGAATGTTGTTCAAAGACCCACACCAAATGACACTTTACTAATGACCAGCGTTTCTCAGGGAAATCAGGTGGCTAAGCAAGATGAACCCTTGCAGACACGTTGGAGAGCTGGGTGCTATCATTTGGACCCTCTTTCTCAGAGAAAGTTTCACTACAGGAAGAAGAGGATGGACAGGTTCTGTTATCCTGGTTCTAGGACATTATCTGTGAGTCTCCCTCCACAGTAAGAATGGCTGGTTAGGCCATTTTACTTGGTAGCTCTGGGTGCCGACATTAAAGTACAGAGAACTCAAGAATAGCTTAATGATGTATCTCAAATGTGGAGGAAAATAGAAAAAACATCTTACCAAAAATTAGCAGATAGAAATTCAAAGACTAAGGGGCTGGGAAAGTGGCTCAGTGGTAGAGTGCTTGCCTTGCATGCATGAGGCCCTGGGTTCAATTCCTCAGGACCACATAAGCAGAAAAAGCTAGAAATGTCTCTGTGGTTCAAATGGTAGAGCATTATCCTTGAGCTGAAGAGCTGAGGGACAGTTCCCAGGCCCAGAATTCAAGCCCCACGACTGACAAAAAAAAAAAAAAACCAACAAAAAGATTAAGGTAGTGATTAATAAAAATAGAGACAAAAACAAGTACAAAGGAATCACTGAAAGAAAAATTTGGTTCTTTAAGTAATAAGATTAATCAACCCAACCCCTAGGTAATTTGAAGAATAGAAGGCAGAAAGAGCCTCAAACAAAATGAAAGATGTCATGGGAATATTACAACTAATAGCAAATAAATGCAAGATCATGAGGGAATTGTTTTCGGTAGACCTTGTTTCCCAGTGATGATCTTGGAACACACTGGCTGAAATCCTTGGAAAATACTTTCTCACCTCTCGAAAGAGAGCAAAGAGCACCCTGGATGGTCGGTGTCTGGACATCTGGGTTGTGCAGAACATGGCACATGGGAAATTCCTCTTGGGTCCAGAGAAGGGAATGCTTGGATGCTTCATAGAAATGAGTCTGAGTCATTGCTTTGGTAAGTGAGGAAACCTCCTGGGGAGGAGGGGAAAGTCCCTCTCCTTACCCCTGGGGCTTTCAGGCTTGGCTCCTCAGGCCCCTTTTGCCCTGGGAACCCATTGTCTGAGCCTGGTGAACATGGTGATTCTGGCTTTCCTCCTGTAGCTGCAGGGTGGGAGTTGGCCAATGGGGGCAGTAGTGATCACCATGATAATGGAGCAAGTGAAGTTAGTGAGGGCCCACAGGGTTGGGGCCTCCAGGGTCATTCCCCTTGTTCTTTGCCTTCCAGCCAAGCAGAGACCCCAACTGTAGTGAGCCTGGTGCAGTCTGTGCAGCTCGAGGAGGGAGGTCCTACATCCACCTTCTTACTTTGCACTCTGAGCCCCATGCAGGGCCTGAAAATGACCACTTTGGCTGCTGCCCACAACGCCCCCCCTCGCACATACCCCCTTGGCCTTCAGCTACCAGGCTGCAGAGGGAGGTGCACAAAGTGCCTACCAGGTGCTCAGAAGGGAAAGAGCAGCGGCCACAGTGAAAGCAGCCAGGAGCTGCAGGGAGGCCTGGATCTGAGGCTACTGAGGTGACAGAACCAGAAGGACAAGAGGGAGCCTGCCCTGCTCCCCTCTGGCAATGGTGTGCATTGAAGTCTCAGCCATAATGAATGGCAAGGAGATGTGTGTCCAGGGAGGAGGCTGGAGAGGAGGCCACTGGGCCTGGAGGAAGGTGGGAGGAGGGTGGACAAGACAGAGATGGCCCTAGCTGTCCATGCGGTGCCACAGCCTCTCCCTGACCCACCGCAGACAGCCACACTCGGGTGAAGTCAGACTTTCTATGCTCCCGGGGTTAGGTGTGCTCTATCTAGGCCTCAACTTTTAGGTATCTGGGAGGCTGTGGTTGTGACCTCTACCAAGAACAGACTCTGGGAATGTGGCAGTAACGCGTCTGGCTGAGCCTCAGTGATTTTCTGTCTGCTGGTTGGGACATGGTTGACCTTTACCCAGGAGGACTGTCCGCTGGGCAGTGGATGATTCCTTGAAAGGGGAGACACAGAAGGTAGGAGGAACAGCGGAGAGACAGAGCCGCCCCACCTCGCAGCTTCTCGTAACTTGGTCGTGGACGTCGCCCGTTTCATTGCTCAGAAGTCAGGTCTGAGTCCAGTCTATCACAAGGGGAGCGGCCCACAGGCTTGGACAGTGGGAGGCTACCGTTAGTGTGAGGCCTAGTCCAGTGGCCGTCTGGAGGACTGAGAGGAGACGCGGGTCAGTTCTATGAGTCACGGGGGTCACTGGCAGGTCTATGTCAGAAGGACATGGTTTCTGAGTCTCATTTGCGTCTTCCTGTGGTGCAGAGGAACCTGTGGCCAAGAGGTGAGGTGGCATTTTCTAGAGCTCATTGTGGGATCCCAGGGCTGGGTTCCTGGGTTCCTCTCCTTGGAATTGTACATCCAGGTTAGTGCCTCAGTGATGTAACACTTCTTGTCAGAGGGGATACAGGAACTTAAGAGCCTGATGATCTCCTAGGAAGCAGATTCAAAGGGGATCACTGCGGATCAGGGATGAGGGGGTTTGGGAGCCCCTGAGGTAACACAATGTCATGTCTTGGGTCACTTCTGGTTAGAAGGAGGGCTGCTTATGAAGCCATGTGTACCTCCGCCAGGGTGGGCACTGCTGTACCCAGGTCTACCCGAGGACAGTAGGGTGAGGTTGGGGGTGTAACTCTGGTTTGTTGTGTTCACAGTCAATAAGAGCTTGAGGACAGTGGAAATTTGGGAAGGTCTTGGTCAGAAGGGCTCAAGTTAAAGGATCTCCAGAGATTACCTCACTTTATTGACAAGAGATCAAAGAGACCTTAGAACCCAGGTATCCAGGCCCCCACAGTCCCTAGCCCCAGCTAGCTCCCTTGTGTGGAAATTGTATGTCAAGCAGTATGTTTTCCTGCTGTTTCCCAACTTGTAGAGGTTCAGGCCTCAGTGCAGACAGGAGAGGGTGCCCGGCCTGCATCTGGAGATTCTCCAGAGGATCTCACAGGCCACATGGGACAGCAGGGCAGTTAACCCCGGGCCAGCCCACCAGTCTGCTTTCCCTGGTCATCACCAGCTCTCCCTGCCCATGTGTGTCGTCAATTCTTTTCAGGTATTTCAGTCCACTGTGTGGCAGCGAATCTTCTAATAGTTTCTTTAGATTACACTTGACCTGTCCCTCCTGGGTTGTGCTCCAGGATGAAGATCAGTTGGCTCCAGGTCTGTTCCTCAGGCCAGGGTTCCTCATGACAGGCACACTGCAGTCACTGCTGGACCCCATGTTGCCTGCCCAGTTTGTCTGGGACAACATCTTCATCCCCACTTTCCTGGCCACCTATACAAAACTTGCTAACACCCAGCAGACACTCGACCTGCTGTTCAAAAGGTGAACACCATCTCTGTCTGATATCAGGGGATTCCCAACTGCAGATGGAGCTTGGGAAGTGGGGTGCTCACAGAAGCGCACTCATTGGCTGTTGCCAGCACCTGTGATATAAGCCATGTAAGTAGTAGTGTGGGGCGCCCTCTGGGGAGTCCTGTCCCAGGCTGTGTGCTCTTTGTGACTCTGCTTCTCTGGCTCCAGCTTCACTTATCTGAAGTCTCGAACAAAGCAGCCTATTTATGAAGAGGGTATCAGATTCTACTCTGGATGAGAGTCTCTAACCTGGGTGTAGACAGAGGAGGGATGGCTGAGGGTAGAGTGAGGGACCTTGGGCTCTCAGGATGATCAGGAAAGGAGCTGTTTGTCCTCATACATGGCATAGATATGGAGTACCCACAGTATATTTCCAAGCAATGAGCATAGTTCAGTGAGAAGAGCAGGAAAATGCTGTCTGGGCTCTAGTCTATGGAGAGTGGGCCAGTAACGCTAGAAATTATCAACAGGTTCAATAGTTGTGAAGCCCCCACAGACTCCTCTAGACACGAGGACACCCTCCCACACACACTGTAGCGAGGATGTCATACCACAAGATCAGCTCAGCAAGTGAGTAGGTTTTGGTCTTCAGGGAGAGCATCTGTCTCCAGAGTGGTGACAATTGGGGGTGAGGATGGGTAAACTCGGGAGCCCACAACTCTTGTGATTCTCCCAGAGCCTTGAGGTGTGGGGCTTTGACCGCGGGAGGAGGAAGACACTGGGCTGGGGGTGCTGTTCTGAGCACTGGGGAGGCTGTGGGGCTCAGAACTGAGCCATGAGAATTCATCCTCACCATAGCCCATTCCAGCCAGGCTTGCCAGGGGGCAAGGTAGGGGTAGGGGCACCTCTCCTTGTCATAGCCCCTCAGAAGGTGCTGGGAGTGTCGGTGAGAGCTCAGAGCCAGGCTGTGCCACCAGGAGAACAGTGTGGTAGGAAAACAGCCCACATATGGCTCATGGGGAAAGAGGCAGTACAGCCACCAATGAGGTGCACTAGAACCCTATGCATGCCAGGCCGGACAATGAGCCTTATTTGAGTCTACCATCCAGTGGCCCGGGGAGAGAGAAACAAGGGTGTGGAACTTCCAGAATAGGACAGAGATGCTCACATTTGGGCTTGGATCCCTTTCTGTTTTTCAGTCCTTGCCTGGGTTGGCTGGCCATTGCCGGGACAGCCAAAAGGCATTGGTGCTGGAGTATGTTGCTCTCTGAATAGACAGCGACAATCACAGGGTGATGAGGGATATCAGAGGAGTCTCTGGCCTTTTGCTTCCCACCCATCTGCCCTTGGTGCCACCATCATGGTTGGACCACATGGTTGGACTTATTCCAACCCCGCAGTGTCCCTGCCGTAAGCAGCTCCTGGCTCACCTAAAGCTCTATATGTCTGGATCAGACCCGGAGTGCCATGTCCACCATCTCCTGGCACAGATGAGTTCCAGGAGCCCAGCAAGGGTGAGGTTGATGGTGCAGAGCCTGGGGCTGAAACAGCATAGCTGGGAGTGCATGGTGCCGGATGCTACCGGGAGGCGGCTCCAAAGCTAGCCATGGGCCAGGAGCGAGGAGGAGCCTGAAACCCGCAGTGGGATCTGTTGAAGGTCACATGTTGGGAATTCTCAGGGAGGAGGGTCTTCTCTGTCTTTTCAAAGACTCAGAACAAAGCAGTGATGCAGAGGATCTTGTCTCCTCGTGTATCTCTACCACCAGTCCCAGTGCTTGTTCTCAGTCCAAGACCAGAGATTTAGCTGGATTTAGCTCCATCAGTGATCTGGCATCCAGCTTAGTGGGAGGATCATCATCAGGTTCAGAGCAAGAGCCAAAAGCAGACTTGACTCTAGCGTACAGTCCTATGGGGGCACCACTATCAAGTGCAGAGGAAAAGCCAGCTGTTACCTTGACTCTGGTGCTCAGTCCCAGTGAAGCACCAGCTTCCAGTTGCTGACCTGGAGCTATGTCGCACCTTGGCTCTAATGCTTCAGGAGCACCCACATTCAGTGCTGATCTGGAGCCATGTCCCACCTTGACTGAGGTGCTCTGTCCAGAGGGAGTACTGACATCCAGTAGTGAACTAGAGCTATCTTCCACCTAGGTGCTTGTGCTGAGTTCTGAGGGAGCACCAACTTCCAGTGCTGACCTGGAGCCATGTCCCACATTGGTCCTAGTGTTGGAGCAGCACTAATATTCGGGCTGATCGGGAGCCATGTTCCACCTTGGTACAAATGCTCAGCCCTAAAGGAGTACTGGCATCCAGTAGTAAACTTGAGCTATTTTCCATGTAGGATCTTATACTGAATTCTGAAGGAGTGCTGACCTGGAGCCAGCTTCAACCTTGGCTCAGGTGCTCTGTCCTGAGGGAGTACTGACATCGAGTGTCAATATTGAGCCATCTACCAACTAGACTCTTGTGCTGAATTCTGAGTGAGCACGAACATGCAAGGCTGACCTGGCCTTGGCTCTGAGAGAAACAGGATACAGTGCAGAGCTAGAGTCAGATCCAATATCGACCTCTTGCCGAGCGCAGAACAAGCACCACCACCACTTGCAGAGCTAGAGATGGTTCCATCCTTCTCTCTGGTCCCCAGTCAAGAGGGAGCATCATCAACCCCAGAGGTATAGTCATCTCCCTCTTTGCACGTGATGTACAGTCCTTTGAGGTCACACACAGCATTTGCAGGACCTGAGCCCTCTCCACCTTCATCATGATTCCCAGTCCATTAGGAAATTTGGGTATTGGTCCAGAGGGACAGCCACCTCTACCCTTGGCTCTGGTTCTCAGAACAGTGGGACAGTGGGAGAAACAGAATTTGGCTCAGGCTGAGCCACCTCCACCCCTGGCCCTCATGCCCAGTCCAGTGGGGGTTGGATGATCGAATCCAGAACTAGCAGTGGCATCTGCGGTTGCAGCCTGGAGGCCCAGTATACTGGGAGAGTCATCCAGAGCAAGAGTAAGCACCTTCATGGGAACACTAGCATTAGTTCAACAGCTGGAGCCAGTGCCAGCTCTAGCATTGACTCTTGGGAAAAGAGTCTGATCCTGTGCAAGAAAATCTACTGCACAAATCATCCTTGGCTGCTGTTCCAGAGCTGGAGCTGGCTGTAGATTCTGAGCCCGATCCTGCATCTGTTTCCTCAGGAGAAGCTTCGTGTCCTATTTGCCGCAGACAGTGGGCAGAGAGAGGAGATGCTTGGCTTGCTTTCCCCACTAGGTGGCAGAGCAGCTCACATGGTTGGATGTGGTGAGGGGCTGGGCAGGGCAGGATGGAAGGGGGCTTCCTTCTGAACTTTGCTGGCCTATCCTGCTATTCTTTACCCTAGAGCCCAAGGTTTCTTCCACTCTGAGCTCCATCATGGCTTACCCTGACTAGACCAAGTTTTTTAAGTTCAGTCACTAAAGAGGAAATGAGACCCGCTCCCCTCCCAATAGCTGTGCCAACCAAGCATTGGGACAGAGGTGCAGCCCACAGCTCACCATCATGTGTCAGGAGACCTGTACTATTCAGCAACCTGTTATGCGCCAGAGCCCAGGGCAGACAACAGACTGGGGCCTCGTGGTAGGCATTGTGCATATGGGCCAGGACATAGATGTGAGGTGGCTGGGTGAGGGTCAGAGTTGATGCAGGGGCCAGGCAGGCAGAGTTACTTCCTGGCGCAGTCACTGGAACCAGGTAGGGTCACTCAGGTCCTGACGGTACTCCGTGGTCAGCACACCAGACCCAGAAACTCCCACAGGCTCAAGTCACCTCTTCCACTTTCTGAGCCCATCCCCTACTTCAGGGATGCAAGCCTGGGCCTGGGCGCTGAGGTTTGTGTCAGGGCCTGGTGGGTGAGACTCTCTTCTCTGGGAGCTGTTCAGGAAAGCAGTGCCCAACCACTGCCTGGGCTCCATCTGTGCTCCAGAGGCACAGAAAGGCAAGAAGCATTTGATCCCTCATCTGGGCTATTATTGTACAGTTCAACTACGTGTCCTTCTGCGTCATCACTACTTGTCTAGGAGAACACAACATGAAGGCCCCTAGATAGAACCTTGTAGAACATTGGATCAGAGTAGGGTGGCAGGCTTCAAACTCTCCCTCAGCTCCCTCTACTCTGAGTGTAGACTGTGGTCAGGGTCCTCTGTGAACCTCGTCAATGTCAATCCAACCCAGGGCAATGCTTCTTGCTGCTCGCTGGTGCTCACCGCTTCCTCCCACTCAGACCTTGGGGAGCGCTGACATCCTGCCCTCGGTCCCTGCTCCCTGCATCCCTGTCTTCAGGAGGGTGCCGCCCATTGACACAGGTGCGATGTGTTATCAGGTGGGGCTCACTCAGTCTTCCTCCTGAGGAGCCTCTCCTTGCCATCCTCCACGCCATCGTCTCTCTTCTGCAGAGTGCAGCCTCAACTGCCTGAAAAGGACATAGAAAGGGCGTCTCAGGTGGGTCTCTCTTCCCACAGGAGCTGTGGGCACCAGAGGGCTGCCTTCCCCCTCACCAAGCCCTCAGCAGGGGGCTCCACACTCCAGGGCAGGGAGCTGGGCTGTGAAACTCACTGCCTGGGCCCTGGTCAGTCCTTTGCTGCTGAATCTGGACAGAGACACACAGGAGCTTTCCAGGTTTCTTGTGGTAGGCACAGATCTCAGGTCCAGCTGAAATCAAAGCAGAGCTGCACAGTAGAAATGGGGTGGTGGCCCCTTTGGTCAGGAAGAGGGTGAAGCGCCGCTCCAGGCCCATGGCTCCTTAGGGCTCAGGGCAATTGAGTCTAACCCTCTGGTGTAGGCAGTTTAGAATCTTGGTTCTAAAACAAAATGGAGTCCCACTCCTCCCTTCCCCCTTTCCAACTGTCACCGGCTCTCTGCCCCTCCTGCAGTGACAGTTTCCAGAGATTCCAAGAGCTCAGACATGGTTTCTTCTGAAAACAACTATTCCAGGAGCAGAGAGTTGCTACTAAAGATTTAGGGAGGTGAGGGCAAAGAGCAGAAGTGCAGGGTAACAAAAGTGGCAATTAGCTCCATCCTGAAGGTGTTTGTGAGAAATTTCATAACTTTGGCTTCTGGATGGAGGGAAGAGGCTGTTTGACCCTTAGGAGGGTGGGGCAAGCACATTGTGGTCCCCACAACAGATGAACCCCAGGACTGGAGACTTCTGCAACGTGCAGGGATTTAACCGTAGCCAGGTAGTCAAATATGGGTAGGCTAAAGGGGATGTGGCTGCCTTTGCTCAAACTGTGTTCACCAGTCTTCAGGAAGCCCAGAACTCAAGGCCCCAGGCTGTACTGCCTAGGGGAGAGGCCTGCTCTGGAATGGGCTATGTCAGCACTCCCCCAGAGGCCAAAGGAGCCTAAGACCCACTGCGTTTGGATACAAACTTAGAGATGGCAGGATGTTGATCTGCAGGTGAAGTGTGGCTCTGTGCTTTTCCTTAGAGCAGATGCTGCTGATGGTCAGAGAAAAACTGAGCGCTATGGACCACAGCTGGAGCTGTGGACAGCACAGATTCCTTAAAAGTATGCCGGACCGGGTGGTAACAACCCACACTTAAAATCCTAGTCCTTGATAAGGCTTAGATCTAAGGATCAGTGTTGGAACCCAGCCTAGGCAGACAAACTTTTGAAAGTCTTATCTTTGATTATGAAAACTGGAACTGGAGCTGTGGCCCAGGTGGTCAAGCACAGGCTTTGAATTAAAATGTTAACGGACCATACTTGGGCCCTGAGTTCTGTCTCTAGAACTGACGCACAAAAAAGGGACTGCTAAACACAGTGAGGATCTGTCTTTCCTGACTTTTCCAGCAGCTTCTATGTACAGAGGAGCAGCATGCACAGCCTGGTTCATACGGCATACTGGACTGCACGAGTGCACCTGGTAAAGTAGCCAACCAGGTGCACAGAGACAGAGTTTCCTGTCAGGGCCCATCACAGGGGTTTGAGAGAGAGAGGAAAGGATTTTCTAATGGTCTTGAACGTTGCTCAGATGAGAAAAGTCAGGACTTTGGGGTCAGAAAGGACTCCCCATGATCCTCTTCCTTTGTGGCTCACCTCCTCATGGAAACACTAGCTGAATGGACTCCAGTCAAAGGCCTAAAGTCTTCTACCCTCGATCACCTTTAGGGCTTTGGACATCAGTGTTCTCATCTCAGACCTCAGACCGCCCAGGGGCCTTTTGAGGTACATAGATAAAAGGAATATGCCAGGTATCTGAGGAGGTCCTGGCCCCAGATGCCAGTCAGGACAACACAGATAGTAATGAGGAGACACTGAATCCTACCATCCCTGACAAAGAAGCAGGCAGAGGGAGGCTAGGTCACCCATGTGGGATCCCACAACCGTGAATGCTGGAGCAGAACCTTAGCTAGAATTGATGTGCCAGGTGTAGGAGGTTTGGCATAGCCAGTTGGTGATCTCACTCACAAGGTCAAGTAGAAAGGCCGAGAGGACAGAGACCTCACTAGGAACATCCTCAAACTTGACTGGAGAGTTCCAAGTTTGCCACTAAAGGGAAGGAGCTCAAAAATCACTGGCTGCTGAAAAAGATGAGTGACTAGACACTATGAGGAAAATGAACTATACAACTTGTGGGTGGAGACGGAAGGGAAAAACTGGGAGAGAGTGGGGGAAGGGGTGACATGTTAAAAAAATGCACTCATTAGGTAACTATAGCCCTTCTGCATATCACCTTTACAATAACAATTATATATATATATATATTTAAAAGATGGTGAGTGAATGTAACCTAGGCCAGGTTGCCTGAGAGAGAAGAGGGTGGGGCCTTTCCTAGCCATTTTCACCTTTTACTTCACTACCTGAAATGCCCACGTAGAGTGCGATTCTGACTCTGGCAGATCCTGGCCTTGATAAGCTGGAAGGGAGGAAGGAGGAACTGTGCCCACCAGACCCAGGGCTTGGCAGAGTCTACAGGGAAGGGGGTGGGCAGAGACTATATAACTTTGGGTACTGCATTTGCCAGCCTAGAATTTGACCCGTGGTAGTTTGGAGTCCCAAATGCCAAGAAGAGGCTCTAGATGGAAGTGGTCCGTGTTTCCGCAGGGGACTCTGGCATGGAAGCCCCCGTGGGGCTGAGGGCTGGCTAAGAAGGGCTGCCTAAGGCCTCAGGAGGGTCCCCAGGCCTTGCTCATCACCCACTCAGTCCTACAGGCTATGACCAAGGCATTGTTTCCTGCTTGGAAGCATTCCTGATACACCTAATGTTGATTGACACTGCCTATCAGGACCCCTCTTGATGTGAGCAGCCAGAGCCTAGGCGCAGGTCGGAGGCTGGAGGGGAAAGACCCCTGTGGGCCTTGTGCTCTAACACTCCTGAGAAATCTCAAGACCATCCTCTGAGTTATTCACTGCCCCCATTTTACCAGGTGACACCCAGGGATGCCTGGCTACTGAGCTGTAGACAGATTGCCCAGCCTGGACTGCAAATCTCTCAAGGGTGGGCAGAGGGGGGAATTTTAAGCCAGATTTTCATGAGACAAGCAATGCAGTGTCCAAGCATTGGCTTTTCCCTGAGGCCTCAATGTCGTATCATCAGAAGTGCTAAACAAGGCATCCTTGAACCTCCGCCTGGGTGCTCATCTAAAAGATGGTCCCAGTCCTGTGTATGCTTATATGGTGGTCTGGGGTGGAGTACACCCTGGGCTGGAGGTCAGAAGGGAGAAGGGGCCACTTTCTGACTATATTGCTGTCTGCCTTCTAGGAAAGAGCACATTGCATGAAGTTGATAAAGCTGAGTGGCAGCTGCCTGGACAGGTAGGGCTGGGACCCAAATGGTTGTCCATTCAATCCTTCCATTCTGTCCTTTATTTATGCAGACTGAGGTACAGAGAGAAGGTCTTTCCAGAAGGCAGGATGGGGTGTGAAATGGGATCAGGAGAGCTTCCTGTGAACCACTGTGTACACACAGCTGTGAGAGCACAGAGCAGACTGGCTGGACTGAGTGGAGGGTTCCAGAACAAAGCCTGCGAAGCTGGTCACTCCCTGGCCATCACAGCCCAGCCCTGTCACTACCTTGTGCTCTCCCTGGCCAGGAATATGATAGCATTGAGCAGTTGAAGCAGCTTCAGGTGAGCTGATGTTATGACAATATAATAGTAGAAGAGAATTGTATTGCCTGGTTCAGGAGCCTGGAAACACTCAGCGTAGATGCCAGGTGGGTCGGGAAGGGGGCACCGGGACCGTGAGAGTGGGCTCTCCCTATGATAGGGGCCTGAAGCCTGAGGTCTGTACCTGGGACAGTGTGAGACTCTACAGGGCCTGCGGAGGGGTGGGCATCAGGCTCTGAATTCCAGGGAGACTCTAGAAGGGACTCAAACATGACATGGGGTCATCTCACATCCAACCTTTTTCTTAGCTGCAATATGTCATGTGCACTGGAGTCCTGGACCCAGACTTCCAATAAAAGCCTCCTACCAAGAAGCTGTTAGCGGTTGTGAACATGTGGACGAACCTGAGTCCCGGTGGGCAGGAGCCAGAGAGATTCTGGGCCAGGGCCCAGGAGTCAGAGAGGTTGATGGTAAGATCTCCTTGCTGAACAGCCCGGTTCCTGGGCTGAGAGACCTCAGTTCTCTGGGGTTCAGTTTCCTTCTCTCTCATGTCTCTGTAGTCCCTCACTCAGATGGGGGAGGGGAATAGGGATATGGTGATTGACTGAGATCCTAGAACAGAGCAAGGTGGGAACCAGGAACTGGGGTGTGTCCTTGGGAGTCCCTCCATTAATCCCTTCTTCCTCCGTGAAGCTTCCAGGCCGTGAACACTGACCATAGTACCAGTAGCAGCTCCCAGTACAAGTCACTGGAGCAGGTCAACCATGGCCCTGACACCACTGAAGTGCTTTCCTACTGCAGTGAGCAGCCCACTGTCCTGTCCAGCTCTGACAAGGAGCTCAACTGAATCCTCAAGGGAGAATCTTCCAAAGGCCAGGAAAAGGTAACATCCTATGGCCGTATTCCATTCCTGCCCTTCTCCACTCAAGGTCTAAACAGGGGACTTGGAAAGTCCACCTTCTGCACACAGTTTCTCAGAAGCCCCTGATCTGGCTCCCAAGCTAAGCCCACTTCAGTATCCTGGCTTCTCTTCATGCTACCATCCCCCACCGGTTAGGGGAGCAGCCTCCTAAGCCTGTCTACCAGCCAAACCTTACCCTCAGCCTCCGTCTCACCTGAGGCCCCCACAGGCAACAGCCAGAGCTGTGCATCAGGGGTGAGCAGTGACAGTTCCTTCACGCCTCTGAAAACAAGCAGGTTGTTCATCAGGGTAAGCCAGCTGGAGGACACCGAGGACACAGGAAATGTCTATGAAAACATTGTTGTAGTAAGTGAGGGATCACGGCATTCCCTTGGTATTCTTAGCCAGACAGAACACACACCTGTGGAATTTCCCATGTGCATTCCCATCCATCCTGAAATTGACCTTCTAGTGAATGGTTAAAAAGCAGAGTGTGGCGGAGGCAGTGAACAGTGAGCCTGAACCTGAAGGGAATCAGGGCCTGAGGACCTCCTCCAGACCAGGTCAGATTTCAGAATGATACTTGACATTGGATACACTGACCTGACCTCCAGGGATTACCTCAATGCCTGAAGTCACCCCTATGCTTTTGTCTAGAGGACGGTCTGACATTCTATAGTGCAATGGGCATGATTCCATGACTTACCCTGGCTGTGTCTTCTCTACTTTGACCTGACTTGTTTGACTCTGGGGCAGGTCACTGCCCCTTTAGCCTGTGGATTCCACAGGACACCCCTCTCACCAAGCCACTTTGACCTCCAAGAGACACTTTTCCACCTGGTTTGAAATACGAAACCTTCCAGGGTAATGGTAAATTTTATGCAGAAGTGGAATGCCTCCACCCTTCTCCACAATTAGGAGAAGGGCATTGCCCATCCTGCAAAGAACAAGTATTCATTTTAGTTTCAGTGAAGTGACTGGGGCCCTGATATGGCCCCTAAATTCTTGAGACCAGAGGTCATAAATAACAAACTCTGACATTCTGTGTCTTCACAAATAACATTTGCCTCAGAAAGTCAGAATGGAGGCACCAGAGCTCAGTCTTTCAAGGGAAACAGCCATAACACTGATGGGCATGCAATGTAGTTATAAGGATCCACACCTCTGGAAAGAGACCAGACTTAGTCACCAGGAAAATGATGTTTGGGGAGAGACACTGCTAAGATTTGAGAGTTAAGAAACTGTTGATCAGTGCTGACAAGTGGGAAAATTCAGTGAGTATAATCATTGAGGAATACAGGTATCACAAAAATGGTTTGCAGGTATCACTATGGACATAGGACACTGGAGCCTTCAAGGTAGCATACCAACTCCTGAGGAGGAAAAGTCTGGTCTTCAGATTGACCACATTGTAATATTCAATGTTTTGTTCTCAAAAAAATTACAAGGCATAGAGAGGAAAGATTGGATCCTTCACAGAGATCAATGTTTTGATGAAAGCTATCTACAAGGAAGCCTAGCCACTGGGCTTAGTAGTCAAAAGACAGCAATTCATGTTTCAAATATGCTGAATGACTTGAGGGAAAACTATGGGCCAACAAATTAGTCCAGGAAATCAAGAAGAGGACATTTCAACCAGGGAAGAGTTCAGTAAGGAAATAAACAAGAGGACCTGGATATAGAGAGAGGAAGTAAAATAAACCATTTACTAGGGGCATTCAACAGCAGATTTGAGGAAGCAGAACCATCCACAAGGTGAACATAAGGGAACTGAAATTCTGACTGAGGAGCAGAAAAGCAAGAATGAAGGCAAACAAAGAACCAGACGTTCTGCAAAGAACCAGAGTTTCTTTTGAACTAACACCAAATGTACACACATATCCCATGGACATTTCAGAAGAAAAGGGCAGAACAATGGAGAATTTTTAGTAACACTAGTCAAGGACAATTCCCCAAATGACTGAAAGACATAGACATGTCTAAGTTGTTCAATAAACTTTGAACAATGAAACCTAAAGGAGATCCACACTAAAACTCATTGTAGTCAGATTTCTAGTAACTGAGAAAAAATCTCACAGTAACCAAATTCCTTCATGAAATGAATAGCTGGTGTCTCTTCAGAAAATATGGAATCAAGGTGACAATGGGAAAACAGTAAAAATTAGCTGGTAGAAAAAGCTAAATCCTTTTCTGAATGGAGATGGGAGAGGCCAGTAAGGCTGCACTCTTTGCTCACAATTCCCCTTTTTGCTTCTGTGAGTACTGCAGTTTGAAATCAGGCCCTTTGGCCTTCTAGGTGTGCCAACCACATAAGACCAACTCATAGCTTTTATAAGATTTGGTTATTGTTCTGTCAAGGTCTTGTGTTTTGTTCTGGGGATGGCCTTGAATCTTGACCATTCAACATGTTCTTCTTGTCCATCTAGAATAACAGGTAAGCACCACTACACCTAGCTTATTTGATGGGAAGGGTTGTAGTCAAATTTTCCCTAGGCTATCCTTGAACATTTATACTCTTGACCTCTGCTTCTTCATTAGCTGGGCTTCTAGGTATAAGCCAGAGTTTTCAGATCCTTTGGTTGCATAATGGTTTAAAGCAGAAGCCCTACAACTAAAACTCTATGTGACAGGGATAGTCTATAACGATATCTATCATGTGTGACAATGGCAATATAAAGAGATTACATGGAGTTGTGTGACAGCAGACAAGTTTCAGACCTCTGACACCAAATTGGTTATGTTCCAACTAGGTCATTACAAATTTAAGATATTCACTGTCATCCCAACATGACCATGAAAATGCATTTTAAAACTTTTTAGGGAGCTGGGTGCCTGTGGCTCACGCCTCTAATCCTAGCTACTCAGGAGGCTGAGATCTGAGCATCTTGGTTCAAACCCAGCATGGGCAGAAAAGTCCGGCAACGCTCTTTTTTTTTTTTAAATGCTGGTTTATTTATTTATTTTTTAATTTAAATTTTTATTTTTTGTGAACATACTGTACAGAGAGGTTATAATTACATGGGCAAGATAATGAGTACATTTCTTATCAAGCATTGCAGCCTCCTCCTTTGTTTACCCTCTCCAGTAAACCACTAGAAAATCGGAAGTGGAGCTGTTGGTCAAGCAGTAGAGCACTTGCCTTGAGCTGAAGAGCTGAGGAACAGCACCCAAGCCCAGAGTTCAAGCCCCACAAAAAAAAATCTTTTTTGAAAATAAAATAGATATTGTAAATGTTGCTCTACAAAAACCTCCTAAGTCTTTAACCTATTTATTAATTGGGTTATAGTTTCTTGAGAGTTTTTTGGGGACAGGTAACTTTTTGAACTCTCAAGTATATTTTACATATGCGGTGAGGCCCGTGTCTGATACATAGCTGTTAATGATCTTTTCTCATTCAGTGGGCTTTCTATTTATCTTACTAGCTCTGTCCTTTGCCATGCACAAACTCTTTATTTTGATGCAATCCAATTTATCAAGGCATTCTTTGACTTACTCCGATTTTGGAACTCTACTTAGGAAGTTCATGTTTCCCCTATCCTTTCCTATAATATTTTCATTTTACCTAGTCTTACATTGAGGTCTTTGAGCCATTTAGAATTGATTCTGGTGCAGGGTAATATATAAAGATGTAGCCTCAGTTTTCTGCACATGTATAGCCAATTCTGCCAGCACTATTTGTTGAAGAGGCGTCTTTCTTCCATCCTGTGTTCTTTACTCCCTTATCAAATACTGGGTGGCTATAGATCTGTAAGTTCAATCCTGGATCTTCTATTCCATTCCATTGGTACTCAGGCCTATTTTTGTGCTAGTATCAAGCTGTTTTTATAATAGACTTTGAAATTTGGTATTGATATTGCTCCAACATTGATTTTCCTGTTAAGGATTGTTTCTGCCAAGAAATGGAAACAAGAGGGTCTTTTTGGTTATTTTGCTTATTTTCTCTCTATCTTCTGTTGCTGTTTTTGATTTCTGTACCTTTTGTCTTATATGTGAGTTGATCTGGTTTGGGGAAGGTAAGGGAAGCATACAAATAGTGGGATACAGAGTGAACAAATACAACAGTAATGCTCACAAGACAATATGTTGAAAGTAAACCACATAACTTATGGGGGAGGGGATGAGGAGCAAAAAACTGGGAAAAAATGAGAGAAGAGGTGACACTGTTCAAAAGAAATGAACTCATGACCCGAGTTCACTATGTAACGGTAACCCCTCTGTACATCACCTCTACAATTATAAAAAGAAGACCCAACTAAGAAAGATGGAATAGTAACTGTGAGCTGGAGTTCTTGCCTTTTATGCCTGCAGCCATGTGGCCACTTTTCAGCACCTCTAAGAATAAAAAAAATAGAACCAATTTCACAGAAAGTGGAATGATCTTTGGATGTTCTCTGTTAGAAATCAATGAGTGTGGCAGCCTTCCTCACCTTGGAAAAGGGCCTGGAAGAGTGGGCAGAGTCACCCTGGGGCACATATTGGCGTCACTTGTGTACAGCTGCAGTCTTCACCCAAACACTCCCCATCAATCTGGACAAAGAAAGATGGGGATGTGGCAATCTGCTTATAGTCACTTCTCCATGGCGGTGTCCATTATTCTCCCTTTGTCTGAACTGTGTCTTGCCCAAAGAGTAGGGGGAGATTGGAATGTCTCTTTTTGAGTTTAGCATTGGGCATTGATTTCAAAAGAAGCTATTAACTGAACAAGGACAGGCAGGTTGGCCATATGGACACAGAAGCTCTTAAATTTCAGCTACTTTATACCCCAAATCTTAGGGGAGAGCACTCAGCTATATCTAGAGACAATGAGGTAACGAGGGTGATGGCTAGGCAAGAAAGAGCACTTTCCAGAAGGGGTGTCATAGTCTCGGAGACACATGGAGTCTGAAGGCTATTGCCAGACTTGCTAGCCTGTCAGAATGGTCCTGATACCAAGCCAATGGGCCACTGGTTGGAGTTCCTCTGTGGAAAGCTGAGGGTCCAGCCCTGCTTGGCCCCTCTGCCTGACCTGAGGCAAAGTTCCATATCTCAGTGTCCCAGTCCTTAGGATCATCACAATGGCTGGCCACCCAGGCCAAAGTTCACAGCCTCTCAGAGACCCATGTGGCTCAAGTTTCACAGGTAGGCCCTGGGGATCTCAGTACTGGGAGGGATGGGGCCAGGGCAGAGAGGCTGCTTTCTGCTGGAAGAGACACTGGGAGTGATTATGGACTCAGAATGCATTATGGTCCAAATATTACAGAGGGGAAGGGAGCCATCTCTTAAAAACAACAGCAGCCTTGTCCCTATTTTAAAAAGATACTAGACTGGCTGCTGATTAGTTTTGTTGTTGTTTTTTTCCCCCTTTAAAACTACTCATTTTAAAAGATAAAGGGATCAGGAGACTGAGTCTCCTTCCCTCAGGTCCTGTGAGATACTAGGAGGCCTCAGGCTCCAGACTGCTTTTGTTCTCCTTGCCTGGCTCTAGCCACTAGAAGCCAGGGCAGGGCAGAGAGAGCTACCACTGTGTTCTCCATCATCCATCTCTTCTTCCCCAAACACCAGAACATATGTGAGAAGTCCAAAGAGTATAGTGCAGAGCATCACCAGGTATGCAATCTGGGGCCCTCTGAGAAGGAAGATATGTTCATGCTCTTGTGATTAATAAAAATGGCACTTTATACCATATGGAAAAGGGCATAATGTACAGTAAATGGTTAAATAATTCAAGAAAAAATCCTCAAGCCATTGCTAAGGCTTGGAAATGTCTTTCTTTGTGGAAGCTAGATTTAGTTTATAAACGTCTACTTGATATGAGTGACATGTATACAAATACATTCACTGAAATATGGTATATCTCAAGTAGTGTAATTCCTTAGAATGCAACATCAAAATGCAATCAAACGAACACTAGGAAGTGGGTATACTTCAATGGGATGGGATTGGGTAAAGGGTAAGGGGTAGGAAAATGAAGAGGCAAAGGGGAAAAATACAGTCAATAATTCAATGTATGTCCTACAAAATAAAGAAGAGTGAGGCAGGGGTGGGTAGAGGAGGGATGGACCAGAATGTTGAAAGGTGACATTGATCAAGATGTGTTGTATTCACAATCTGCTTTGTTAAATGGCAATCCTTTGTACAATTAATGAAAACTAAAGTATAAACCACTAAAAATAAATCTGAAAATTCCAAGCATTGTGCTTCAGTCTGTAATCCCAATATTTGAAAAGCTAACACAGGAGGATAGGAAGTTTGAGGTCTGTCTTGACTTGACAGCCCCAAGGTAACCATGTTAAAAAGAAAAAGAAAAGGCAAAGAGGTATCATTCAAACAAATATGAGCCTAGATTCTGACTCCTATTGGAAAGCTGGTATATTTCACATAATGCTGTATTTATCGAGTTTATACAATGTATGTTTTTCAGTTTTGAGAGTTAGAGGGACATAAATAAAATTATTTTTAACCATCTCATAATATAGAGGAATACATGCGTAAATAAGAAGAGAATGTCTAGGACAAACCCTGCTAAGTAAGGCAATGTGAAGTGCTGAAAGACAGGCACATAAGCACAGAAGAGAAGAAGACACTGAGACTTCCTGGGTTAATCAAAGAATGTTAATATTTTCTTAATTGAATGAACACATAAATGAAGAATCAGAAAACAACAGGAGGATGCTTAGAACACATAACACATTATGTCTGTCTTGCTTAAATACTGTTCTTTGACCCCTCACCATTACAGCACTAGCCACCTTTGCTAGGATGACCAGAGGGTAAGCTGAGCTTTATCTTAGATCTGATAAGCCTCTTTGTGAGAACCCATATCCTTGCATACAGGGATCACATCATATAAAGCTTCCTTATCCATGCAAATGGAAATGTCAGTCACCTGTTTAGCCTTCAGTACCTAAAAGAGAGTGAGTGAGCCAGTGACTGAGTGAGTACACGTGAGAGAAGTCATTTAGAACTACAAATAAAAGTTTATACTCTAACATCGACTTCCCCCCACCTCCCAGTGGGAGGACAACTGAATAAAAAAAACAAAATAAGGTAATAAATGACAATGATGAGCTACAGTTGACATTCGCATACTTAATTTCTGTCTCTCTGTGTGTAGGAGTGTGTGCAAAGCAGCAGCAATGATTGAAATGCTAAATTTAAATTGAAATGTAAGTGAAATGTAAGTGGAGGTATGACTGTGTGCCTAAACATTGAAGAAGGACATATTCTATAAAAACAAAGCAAAACAACATCATCAAAAAACCAACAGCCCCCTCCAAAAAAGACTTAGTGCCCTAATTAAAATTGAATACAATGAATCTAAAGGAAACAGAATTTTTAGAATTGTTATTAACATGCATTATTGGTACAGTGGGGGAGGATTCACTATAACAATTTATACATGCATACAGCGTCCCTCCAATCAAAGCAATTCAATCTATCACAATCCCTCATCCACTTATCTTTCTTAAGACAATTTCAACTGGTTGTATTGTTTTATTTTATTAGATTCATATGAACACCTTGAGCATCTCCATCCTCATTTACCTTCTTCATTGGCTTTTCTACACTGCTGGTATCTGTCTTCCCTCCACCTATGGGCTATTTTACTTTCCCATGATACCTTTGCCTCCATTCCCCCCCCCATTATATCTACGGGCTTGGATGTTGAAGACAAAAGGTGATTATTAGACTGTCCATAAAACACTCAACATACAAGAGGGTTTACCTTTTGTAGCCTTAAATTGTTTAAGTTTCTTATATGATCTGATGTATGGAAGTAAGCATACATATGAGCTGTAACATAGCAGGCATTCAGGAGACAGTTATTCCAAGTCTATTAACCAACTTATACTTACTTTCATATTCAAAGACTTTTGCACATGAATTATTTGTTCTTACTAGAGAATTTTATTAGTATCAAGGTTGTGGAATAATACATGTATAGGATGTGTATGTCCATCATAATTTACTGTATGATTGTTTTGGCTTTTGTTTGTCCTATGTTTTTAACAAAAATGCAAATGTCATGAAAGTATCATACTCCCAATTTTGACACTTTTATCTATTATTTATAATTGATGTGGTAGCCATAATGGTCTTGCATTAATGTATGTGTATATGTATGTTTACATCCATTTTATATATTGGACAAAAATTATTAAATCTTGCTTTTAGAGTTCATGTTTTACTTATGCCTTAGTCAGCTTGAGCTGCTATGACAAAATACCATGAACTGGATGATGTCAATAAGTGACACTTATTTTCCAAAAGTTCTGGGTCTTGTGATGTGCCAGGTGAAGGTGTGGCAATCCTGGTGTCCAGGGCTGCCTGTCTCTCTGCCTATAAGATGTCTACCTCTACACAGTGTGCTCACATTGCTCTGTTAAGTCCTTTTCCAAGACACTCATCTTCCTTATGAGATTCCAGCCTTTGTGATCTGGGAGTTTCGGACTTTCTCATGTGAATTTAGGCTACTTCAGTAAATGGTGCTGGCAAAATTGGTTAACTACTTGTAGAAAACTAAAGCTAGATCCTTATATATCACCTTGCACCAGAATCAACTCCAAATGGATCAAAGACCTCAGAGTCAAAGCAGACACTCTGAAAACATTACAGGATGGAATAGGAGAAACCCTAGGTCTCCTTGGCTCAGGCCAAAATTTTCTGAATAGAGACCCGGAAAAACAACAAATCAAAGAAAGGTTGGACAAATGGGATTGCATGAAGTTGCAGAGCTTCTGCATGGCAAAGGACATAGCTAGCTAGATCAATAGAAAGCCCACGGACTATGACCCAGCAATCCCACTTTTGGGCATTTACCCAAATGTTTACAAACAAGACCACACTAAAGCTACCAGCACAACCATGTTTATTGCAGCATTATTTACCATAGCTAAGATATGGAACCAGCCCAGATGCCCCTCAGTAGATGAATGGATCAAGAAAATGTGGTATATATACACAATGGAATTCTATGCCTCCATCAGAAAGAATGACATTGCCCCATTTGTTAGGAAATGGAAAGACTTGGAAATAATTATATTAAGTGAAGTAAGCCAGGCCCAAAGAAACATAGGTCCCATGGTTTCCCTTATTTGCAATATCTAGTATATGTATGAGTCAAGCGGAAAAGGTCAGATAATGTGATGTTAGGAAAATGAACCCTTAGATATGTATTTTAATGTTTTTTCCCTTTCATGCATTTGTTTCTAATGCATTTATAAGATTATCTCTTTGTAGATTTGTATGTTTCTCCCCCACAGTATAACCCCTGCTTTCACTATATTTGATGTCAGTATAACTTGTAGAGGAGATGGGAAAAAACAAGTCTTTTAAGGATACAGGTGGATCTGATGCAACAATGAGAAGTACAAGTTGTCATGTCCAAAACGAGCTTTACAACGTTGGTATGGTGGAGGGAGGGAGGATTGGGTGGCAGGGGAGGCTGGGAAGGGATGTGAAGGGTAAACAAAGGAGGAGGCTGCAATGCTTGATAAGAAATGTACGCATTAACCTGCCCATGTAATTGTAACCCCTCTGTACAGTGTGTTCACAAAAAATAAAAATAAAAAAACAAAAGGTATTCCGTAACAACATAGAAAGTCTCACTGCAGCTTGTCTCTGAGATATGAAGTACTGATCTCCTGATTTCTGGCTTCCTTCCTGTTTTCTAATAAATCAAGACTGTTCCTATCTCTGGGCCTTTGAGCCTGCTAAGGTCTTGTGCTTGTTTTCAGGTACCTTTCATCTAGCTCTCGGTATTCTCATCACCTTCTCAGGGAGGTTGTCCTTAGGTGGTGTAGCTTAGAAGGTTATACTAAAATCTAGGTAGACATAAGTGAAAGAATCTCTGGTAGTATTAGATAGGTGGGAAATATTTCAGTTGTATGTGGGGAGGACTCTTGACAATTCCACAAAGGTAATAGTCTGTATAGCCAGGGACTGAATGCTGAGATTCTCTTCATACATGGGGGAAGGAAAGAGGATGCTAAGAACTGTTTGGCTAGTTTAAGTGACAATATTTGAAGTACATGTCTCCCTATGTTTCCTACTAGGTTGTATTGTACATCAAGTTTAATGTAATGGGTATAAAAACCTCAGAACCAATGCATGATTAAGGAGATTTAGCCATGTTTTTTACTTTCATAGAGATCAGATGTCACATCCGTGTTCTCTGTGTCGTTCACTAGTTCATATGAATGGACTAAGCCAGAATGCCCTAACTTTTTGGCATTTATAGCTGCTTATGAATAATAAAAATGCAATTCAAACATATGTCTTCTCATTTGTGATCCTCTCGTTCTCTGTGCTTGCTCTTAATGCACAATGTTAATGTCAAATCTGCTTGCTTTAATTATGTTAAGAGGTTATGTTGGAAAGTTATCCATTTAGTCTTTAACAGCATGAAATAGCACTTACATTATCATTGTCACTTTCGGAACATAAACAAGAACTTGATTAACAGTAGCTAACCATGAGAAAATAAATGTTCTCTGAAAGGCAGACATTTTTAGGGACTAAGCACTAGGTGTCACTAGTACAATTGTCTACACCTACAGCATAACATCCAGGCAGACAGATGAAGGAAGCTAAGTATTCTGAGCAACAATGGGCAAGTATTCTTTCATTCTTTCAGCAAATCACATCTGTATGCAAATACATACAAATAGGCTTCAAAACTAATGTAGTGAATTTAAACAAATGTAGTGAAGTAACAGATATGTAAGGGGCAACACATATACATATGGGAATCAAAATTTGCAAACTGAATTATATTTTTCCCTTAGCTTCAACCATTGGGACCTATCCCTTTCAACAATAGTCACAGTTTTGTGTGAGCTAAAAATTGTCTCTGAGGGGATGGAAATATTGTATATTTTAAAATAAGTGGTCATTCCTTGGTGAAATACAGATTTGAAAAAAAATGTCATTGGGCTATTTGGATCTGACATTTTACTGCAGAAAATTATATCCCAATAAAACACTAGTGAAATCACAATTATTCATCTTAATGCCGCTTCCAAAAGCCTTTTGCTTTTGTAAGCAGATATACTGTGATTAAGTAATTACTCTACATAGCAATTACAAGTAATTAGTCAAATGCATGCTGAATCTGTCTTACATTTGCATTGCTTAAAATATGCCACATGGCTACATCCTACGTCTTAGGACTGCTTGCCACTCGATAGAGGTTGGATTTTTAATATTTAAAATACCACAGTAGTGATTTTTCACATTGATATGGGAACATTTTGTTGATTGCCATAACTATCCCTTTGAGTATGAAGAGATTTGATGAATGTGAGCAGGTATATTATTGGGTAACAGTTGTTTTAAATTGTGTCTATTATATTTTTCTTAAGGCAGAAATGTCAGCGTGCTCCATAAACAATGCTTAAATTCAATTATGTATATGAGAACTCTTGAAGCTCAAGTGCAAATGCAATCTACTCGGTAATTTTTGTTTTAACATGGTCTATCATCCCACATAGCTAAATGTGATTCTTAACCTGTGTTTTTCTATGAATTGGATGATCAGCTATTTTATTGAATATCTAAAACCTGGAATTAAAAGTTTGCGTAAAAGTATTTCATGGAAACATTTGTGTGCTTAAGAAGCAAACAAATGAAATTCCCAAAATATCCAAGCATTTATACTATTGCTAAATCAGACATTTATCTCCTTAAAAAAATTACTCAAAATGACAGATCTTCCCTGAGTTTCCATTTCTTGTCTGGGAAAGGAAAAAAAAGTGATTTTCCTCATCTCCCATTACCCCTTTCTTTTGTTAGACCTATTTGGATCTTGGAGATTAGCCCATTATGTCTACACATTACTTAAATTTAACTTCACTTTCACTTGGTGGATTTCTTAGGCTTTAAGTGCTTATACATTTATTTTTGCTTTAAATTTTCCACATGGATTCTGTATTTCTAACAATGATGGAAACAACATAGACTTGTTCTGTCTTCTATATCTATACTTACACTATGTCCATGGGTCATGCACCCAAAGTGTAGTGCATAAATAGATTCTCACAATTTTATCCCCAATTATCTTCAATGGAGCATAGGATTTTGTTTTCTCCACATAAACTCTGTTGTTACAGTAAAATAGCTATACCTCCAGGGACACAATTCAAATTTAAAAAGGTGTCAAGCTACTACCTTGTGCTAGGTACCAAACGAAAGATAGAGCTACAAAGTTCTAACCAAGGTTTAAAAGATACCATGGATCATATATACATAAAGTGATCACTTTAATTTATAAACAGTACTTCCCACACATTAATTTTGACAACTGTAATAGGAGAGATAGAAGATAATATATTTGCTGCCGCAATGATGTATAAATGAAGCAAATTTTTTCAACTGGAGGTGTCAATGATTCAAGAAAGAATAGTTATTAAACATCTCTGATGGTGAACTCTCATATGAGAATTCCTGTAAGCTAGATAAGGAGAAAGTGCAGATTGTGGATAGTAAGCCCAAATACAAGTAAGTGTGTGTGTGTGTGTGTGTGTTTATCATGAGATCTGAAGTCAATGAATATGTTGCAAGCTGCTCGTATAGACAGGGCTGTGAAAACTGCCTTCCTGTTTTCCAAGTGTCTGGTCACCCTTGATTAATCTCTAATCCTATTCTGTCTAGTAATACATAGAGAAAAAGCACCAAAGAGCTTTGTACATTTTCTCTGCATTTGTTCCTCATAGAGTTGCATTTCCTACAGTATTCCCCTTCATAGTCCACACTGAAGGCTTGCAATAAAGATAAAGACATAGCAGAATGACATAAATGACGATGAACAAGACGTATTGTAAAGTTAGGAGTCATTGTTGTCTAGTGCAGTTGTTAGATGGAAGCCCTGTTAGTGGGTCGACTGCCATTACTCAGGGCACCCTGTCATCTCTGGGCATGGTACAGATCGCTGATGCTGTGGCAGTGCTGTGCACCTCATATCATCTTGTCTCAAGGGCAGATCCAGGCAGGAGGAGAGAGGAACGTTGAGAGTCAGCAATATGAAAGATACGTCTGCACTTGGTGCCACAGACCAAAAATGATGGTTTACTATCGATCACCACAGACAATTGCGATAGAACTAGATGTTCACACACAGGAGATGTATTATCCATTAGGAGGCCAATCTATCAGCACAGTACCCCAACCCTTACCAGCTAAAAACTGAATAAGCATCATATTTCCAAGAGCAAATGAGCTTAAATAGATGTGTTGTTGAGATGAAATTGGGTTGACCTTCAAGCACTTTGTACTTCTAGAGTAGACTTACAGAACAGCATCATTTAGAGCTCTATCATCTCATATAGGGAGGAAACTTTCCATTGTTGTAAGGTGTTAATATTTTTGGCTATACTACATCACTGAAATATATATATATATATATATATATATATACACACACATGCTATACACACATATACATGCATATGTATATGTATGTATGTATATGTGTGTATAGCATGTGTATAGCATGTGTACATACACATACATATATATGTATATGTGTATATAAGTATATATACACATATACATACATACATATATGTATGAAATCTACATAGACCTTAATGATTATCCATTGGTATCAAATCTTGTTCATAAAGCATCAATAGGGGTATTTCCAATGACATGTTGCCCAGTTTTACTTCTACAGTTAGCAGTTAGTGTTAGTTTCTGGAGCTGTCATAACAAAGACTACAGATTAGTACCTTGAAGTAATGAGTTAACACAACACTGTATCACAGCTTTGGCGGAATCTTAAAGTGTCAACAGAACCTTATTCGTGATGAAATCTGTATGCTTTACCTGACACTTTCTATCTTCTTCCTGCATTGTGGTGAGTTCGATAATTTTTGACATTCCTAGACTTGGAATATATTGCTACAGTTTCTGCCTTACTCTTCACATGACTCTTTTTTCTCAGATTCTCTGTGTGTGTGTGTGAGAGAGAGGGGGGGGAGTAGAGAGGTAGAGAGTGAGAGAGCAAGAGAGGGGGAGTTTGTGGCTCTTCTTTTTTGTAGGATACCACTGATATTGGACTAAAGTCCACTCCAGTATGACCTCATCTCAGTTAATTATAGGTGCAAAAACCTCATTTTCAAATAAGGTCTGGCAATCAGGTGTTGGAGATTGGGACATTAATATACACAATTCACCCTATACTTCGGTATTGAAATGAAACTCAAGAATCACCAAAGTGACCTGGAGACAGCATTTCAAAAGCTCTGGTCATACTCTCCGATACCCTTCTTTCATAGCAGAAGAAATGACATTAGACCATCTAGTCACTTCTAAATGAAAGAGTCAGATCATGAATAAACAATTGCCACATCTTTGTAAAATGGTACCTACTCATTTCCCTCTTTAATCATTATAATAACAATGATGCTTGCTTGAACTTGGATTAGAGTCACTTGATAATCTTCAAGTTAATCAAAAGCTCTATTGAAAAATACTTTATTTTGAATCCTATTGCGTAGCATTTAACCTAAGGGTTTTTTATTTAAACAAACCTGGCAGCAATATTATTCAGGTAGTCGAGTGTACTGAAGAGGTCAAGAGTATTTGTAACACTAAAAATCACACAAATGCATAGGCATACCTTATCTAAGAGAGTGGAATATTTTGCTCATTTAATTCTTTTGAAATATAGATATAACTTGGAAAAACACAAGTCAATATCTATATTAAATGCCACAGACTTAAATAAAATAGCTCTTAGACATATGGCTGATGAAATAGATATAGACTAGCCCAGTCTGCCTCTTGATGTGTGTGCCTCTACAGTGCTTTCCAGTTATATTCAGAGAGAGCGCCATGAAGGTTTGTCAGGTCTTAATCAAACAAATTGACAAACACAGTTGATAATTCAGAGGTTGAAGGCATAAAAATGATTCCTGCACAGTTGAAATGATTCACACTGTCGCGAAAAGGTACAAAACGTTGGGGAAACTGTTTGTTATGAGACATGTGTCTTAATCACATTTTGCCACTGATAAATGACTGAGAGTACAGTTTAAAGGGGAGATATTTGTTTTGGCTTTTGGTTTCAGAGAATTCAAACCATTATAGAGGGGAGGTGATGGTGGGGCCATGCAGCTCAGCTCATGGTGGCCAGGAATGAGACAGACAGATGGACAAATGGACAAGAAGGCAGACTTCTTTTTCCCTTTTTATTCTTTCTGGACTATCCCAACAGTGGGATGGTATACCCCACTCAAGGCAGTTGTGCTATGCTCAGTATATTCTCTCTGAAAATATCCTAACCGACACAGCAAGGGCTGTGCTTTACTGATCTCTTAGATACCAGTTAAACTGATCATCAAAATTCACTCATTACAGCAAGGAATAGAAGAACTATTGGAATAAAGAATAAATAAGAAAATTCTGGAATTTCATCTCAAATAGGCAGAGAACCCAGTAGCTTCTGTAAATGACAGACAAAACTGAGATTTGGGTTAGCTGATCTCAATTCAGAATACAGGTGCACTTCTATTTTTGTCCCATCCTGAACTATGAATTGAGAAGGAAAATTTAATTGTTTAAATACAGGTTGAACATCCCTAATCTAAATATCAAAAATCTGAAATGCTTGAAAATGAAAAGTTTCTAAGGATCAACATGCAGCATAATTGGAAAATCACCTCACGTAAGGAGTCACAGTCAAACAAAGGTTCACTGAAAGTATGTTATAGAAACACACACAGACTGTATGTAAGATGTATATGAAATACAAAGGATTTCATGTTTAGATGTTTTCCCATCCTCAAGATTCCTTATTATGTGTATGCAAAATTCTACAACCTGAACAAACAAATCCCATACCTGAAACACTTTTCTCCCTAAACATTTGGGACAAGGGGTACTTAATCTACAAAAAAATAAATATAATGAATGAAGTGGATTTTCAATTGCAGAAGCATTATGTAGGATAATCTACTTTATGCAGACAAATATTTACAATTAGTCTACACATTTATCAGCATTGAGGGGCACATGTTTGTGTACATATTGATGATTCTGAGTCGAATTTAATAAGAAGAAGTAGCTCTGGAAAAACTAGATGATTTGAAATGAAGGGAACAAGAAATTTCACATGAACACTTCATTACATCTTTTCTGATCATAACATTATACTAAATTCAATTTGAGATTCCCCTTGTAAAAGCCATAAAAGGAGGCTATGAAGCAAATGACTGACTTAGGGATGGAGTGGTATGCAAACTATAATAAAGGTATTAACCAAGTCACCTTCCAAATATCAGTGGTTGCCATCAAATGATGAAGTAGAAATAGTTTACAATGGGTACTAAAGGAACTATTTGGGGATACTTCCAAGTTCATACAGAAGTAAAAGTAAACATAAAAAAGTTGAAGGTTTTATGTATTGTGGTCAGAAATGGAGAAGAGCAAAGATCATGTCTCAGAGTGAGTTTGAAACTAGCATCCGAATCTTCTGTTACATTTGTTACAATGAAAAATTCCACAAAACCTAAAATTGACTGTTAGAGTATTGAGTCTCTATGTATTTTATTGAATTCTCCCCCACCCCACGCCTTTTTTTCTACCCTTAATTTTAAAAGACAGTGCTTTGGATTTTATAAAACATAAAAAGGGGTTCAGAAGTCACAGCTTGAAAGACTATAAAGAAGCTGCATAGAATTGAAAAGAATGAGAAATTATGATATGTAATTGAAAAGGTTTACATGAATTTCTTTCAGAAGTAGAAGAGATAAAGGCAAGGGGCAAGTTCATGGACAGGAACCCAATTCCAGTAAAGGGAAATGAGCTCAATAATTTAGAGTCTCCTCTTCACAGTTGAAGCAGGAAGATAGTACGCTAATATTCATAAAAATGGTCATTTGATGGGATGTGTCCTTTTAACTGAATTTCATATAACTCTTGAGTGCTATTTGAATAGTCCTGTATTTGCAGCTTTGAATGGTAAACTGGAAAAATATGAGGCGAAAAAAGAAGAAAATGATTTTTAAAAGAAAGCATAGAGAAGGAAATAGACAACGATATCATTATAATGCATAGTGATGCCTTGTTAGGTAATTTAGTCATTGTGTGAATATCACACACAAAACTAGATGGTGCAGCTCAATCACTCCACGTGGTCTCTTTATATACTCAAGAGATGCAGTAAATACAACATGCTGACAGCATAGTGTGACATGTTGGTGGACAGTAAACCTTTTTAATATAAATATTACAAAAGAAAAAGAAAACTTATAGCAGAGTCCCTGGATAGCAGAGGTTCACATCTCTCATATATTGAGAGGTTGAGATTGGATGCATTGCTATCTGAGGCCAACTATGGATTTACATGAGATTTTTCTCCAACAGTTGGGTGCAGTGTACCTAACTGTCATCCCTTTTGTATGGGAGAATAAGATGGGGAGAATCATGATTCCAAGGCAGCCTGGATAGAAAAAGAATCCATGATACTTTATTTCAGAGTAAGAAATTAGGCTTGATAGGCTGGGAAGGTGGCTCAGTGGTAGAGTGCTTGCCTTGCATGCCTGAGGCCCTGGGTTCGATTCAGCACCACATAAGCAAAAAGAAAAAAGCTGGAAGTGGCACTATGGCTCAAGTGGTAGAGCGCTAGCTTTGAGCTGAAGAGCTGAGGGACAGCGCCCAGGCTCAGAATTCAGGCCCCACCACCGGACCCCCAAAAAAAACAACAAAAAAAGAAATTAGGCTTGATGGTGCACACCTATCTTCCCAGCTATGGAGGGGAGTGAAAAAATCACAGTCCAGGCATGTGCCCAAGGAGGAAGGGAAGCACTATCTCAAAAAATAACCAGAACAAACAAGGACTGGAAATGTGGTTCAGTGGTAGAATCCCAACTTAGAAAATATGAGGCTCTATGACAAAACCCAAGTACTACCCAAAAAATAGTCATTTATTATCATCATCAAGTGCTATGTACTGGATATAATTGTATTGCTTTATGTTTATGCCTTTGACCGCATAATAGGTTTGTTTATACCAACATGTGATAAGTCATTATGCTACACTGTTGAAATGGCTGTGATATCACTAGGCAATAGGCATTTGTAGCTACTTTATCATTTTATTGGAACATTGATGTATATTGACCAAGATGTCACTACCTGGAAGATGATCCTATTAATGAATATATTGCAACAATTTTTGTGAGCAATGATATTTCATGTCATTCCCACAATACCCATTTGATATAACTTATGTACAAAGGTTGTGGTACAGATTTGAGGTTCTGCCTAGTTTCTCCTTTTCCAAAATTCCAAACTCTAGAGCATTTTAAAAAAATGAACATTACAGTTTTGGTCCATTTTCTATTGCTACAATGAAAACTAGCAGACTGGTAATTTATCTAGAAGAGAAGATATTGCAGTTCATGATTCTGGAGGTCTCAGATGGAGAGACTTCAACTGGCAAAGTCCTTGCATTGGAGACTCTCTTTAGTGCCCTAAGCAGTGCGGAGTATCACGGGTGAGTCAGAATGTTTTTACTTAGTTCCCTCTTCCTCTTTCTATAAAGCCACAGTGCTGGGCTGGGAAGGTGGCTCAGTGGTAGAGCACTTGCCTTGCATGCATGAGGCCCTGGGTTTTATTCCTCAGCACCACATAAGCAAAAAAGAAAAAAGCCGGAAATGGCGCTGTGGCTCAAGTGGTAGAGTGCTAGCCTTGAGCTGAAGAGCTGAAGGGACAGTGCCCAGGCTCAGAATTCAGGCCCCACGACAGGACCCTCCCCCCCCCAAAAGCCACAGTCTTGTTGAATTCTAGCTTATTCCTATAGCCACATTTAATTTTATAACTCACAAATTCCCCACCTCCAAATACCATAGAGGGATTCTATACACTTAATACCTCACACTGGAGATTAAATTTTAATATGGGTTTTGTGAGGACCTTTAAATCATAGCAACTGCATTATAAATTCTTTTCTCATACCCTATAACAATATAATTGAAATCTTCATTGAACAGTGCTGCTAGGGCAAAGGCTAATGCCTGAGATAATTCCTGAAAACTTGTAACCTTGAAATAGGACTTAAGTGCAATAAAATGGCGTGCAGGTGTCAACAAAAATTCACTATCACATACTCTTATGAATTTCAGAGAATGTATGGCGTGAACGGATAATAGAGCAATGCGCAAAAGAAAATGCAAGGAGACACACCCTGCCAAAGAGAAAGTCTATCCACTCCAAAATGCTGTGCAAGGTTTGTTCACATTAGAATATTTTTATTAAATAAAATAACTTTGAACTATATAGGCTTTCATAATTGTTGAAGATAAAACCTCTCAGTGTAGCTGAGGTATAAAGTATATGGTAGGAAGTTACAGACAAGTGACCAAGGCTTAAAAGTTATAACATTTGAGGGAGGGGGGAGGGAGGAAGAGAAATGAGAGAGGGGAGAGAAGGAGAGAGAGAAAAGGAGAGAAAGAGAAAGAGGGGGAGAGAGAAGTGAGACAAAGGAGAAAGAAGAAAGGAAAGAGAGAGAAGAGAGAGAGCATGAAGATGATCATGACTGCTTGAATATATATTCAAGTTTCTGTTTTAGATAGATCACTATGACAGCAGTGTAAAACAGGACAAAAATATACTCAGTGTCCTGTCAGGAGACCTATTTTGCGATAAATCAAGGAAGACAGGGACCTGGAAGCGGTGTCAGTTTAAGTGAAGAAATGTAATTTGAGAAGTATTCCTGTTTGTTGAACAAGTCAGTCAACAAATAGTAAGCAAATGACTACTACATGCCAACAACTGATCTTTGCTTTAAAGGGTAAAATGCATGGTAATTGTAACTATTTAGATGTGTTGGTTGCTGAATAAAACCAACAGCAATCTGCTAGAAGAGAACTTTCTTCTGATTCCGAAGAATGTCAAGGCTATTAGAGATGATGGGATTTGAATCTGGTCATGAACTGAAGGGAAAATTTGAAAGGCAGACATTGAAGTCCAGAAGCATTAACTTGTCTGAGAAGACCAAGTGAACTGAGGCTGAGATGTTCTGAGTTGGAGATTGTGGAGCTAGCCTGTCTCATTCAGCACTGGCATCTTTCTGGTTGAAATGGAAGGTGATACTAATGTTCAGATAAGATATGCATCCTAAGGACTTTTGAAGGAAAGGATGAGAATTTGGGATCTTACACTGAATACAATGAACATTGAAATTTATTATTTTAAGTGCTAGGTCAGCTTTCTTAGGAAAAGTTTGAAGATACAATGAAAATCAGAAATTAAAAGATAACTTCAGCACTGGCTGATAGATTTTTAGGCTCACAAAACAAAGACCCCCATATTTTGAAAACACTATGGGTCAAGCATTTCAGCAAGAAAATATATTACCAGGAACATGCTATTTTGAAAAGGGAAGTAAGAGTGAATAAATCAGTTGGAAAATTCAGATGTAGAACATAAACTAGAAAGAAGAAAAGCTATATCCATAGCAATACAAATTTAAAATTCTACAAAATACCAATATGTTATATGTGGAAGGGATAAAGAAGTGAAGAGAAATAATTAGAGCACTATAAGAAAACTGTCTTGTTTATAAGATAGACAAAAATATAAATTTAAGAAAGTGGGAACTATAAATCACTGAATTCAATTCATTTGAGGAAGAAAATATAAAATTGATTCCAAAATACAATGAGCAATGAAATTATAGTGTTTTCACTTAGGAACATATATATGCAAAATCCAGAACAAAATTATAGTTAATCAACTTCAAAACAAATACCTGGGCATAATGGTACATGCCTATAATCCAGCAATTGGGAAGCTAAGTCAGGAAGATCATAAGATCAAGGCCAGCCTGTGCTATATAGAAAGACCCTGTCTTAGAAAAATTGAGAACAATCAATTAAAATAAAAGTAACTATTGTTTCTCTTACTGATACTTCCTTTGATTATTTGTAGTATTTCTCATAAACTTGGTCAAAATTTTTATATTCACAATGTGTTATTGTCTGAAAGAGGAATTTTATACTATGCCAAAAATGCCTATTTTCTCCAATGATAAAGATATTTTTATGGATTTATCAGAAGAATGATGAGTCTGTTTGATAAAAATATACTTTTGCTCCCCTGAATTACCATATTTTGTTATGCTGTCTCTCACTGCAAATGTATTGGTTACATTCCAAGGAAATCATTTGCATTAATCAAACATTGCATTATTCTTCTTCTTCTAAAAACACAGTACAGGTATTTAATCAAAAAGAAGACAATGCCAGTTTTGAATCTTTCTTATGTACTAATTTACAGTTTACTCATTCAGTTCTATGCTAATGGTACTAATGATGTAAAAATGTTTTCAAGACTAAGTTTGTCCATTTCTACTATATTTTTATCTAGTGGTATTTGGATAGCCTCCTTCATGTTCTGATAGGCTATGACTTTTAGCAAAAGCATACATGGATTGTTTCCAAAGCTCATTGGCTCTAGGAAAACTTCAAGGACTGCTTTGCACTCTGTTGTTAGCCTTACTTGGTGTCATCTTAGAATCTAGCCCTATCATGCTTTGCTAAGTCATATTTAGCAGTTAGCAGCAAAACCCAGCAGCACGGATTCATCAATAGTCTTTGGGATGAACTCTCTGTGTCACATAACTGCACATCGAGAGAGAAGAGAAAGGAAAGGAAAAGAATCAAAGGGGAAGAAAAGATTGGGGAAAGGAGGTCCAGGAAGAGGAAGAAAGGGGAAAGAAAGGAAGGTGTTGGGAGGGGAGAGGACAAGAGGGAAAGGAACTAAGATGAACAAATGGTGATATATTGAATTGAATGATCTTTCTGGATTAGAATAAGCAAGTTAGAAAGCTTGAGCAGACAAACAGATTTGGATGGAGGGCAGGTTGCCAGCTTACCCATGCTACCCACTCATCTCTGAGGACCTCAGATTTGTGGAAAAACTCCATGGCTTATGCTGCTATACCTCTCATTTGTAGGTCTTGTGTAGATTTATCAGAGGAATATTTTATTTTTTTTCTTTTTTTTTTGGGGGGGGGGTCCGTTCGTGGGGCCTGAACTCTGGGCCTGGGCGCTGTCCCTCAGCTCTTCAGCTCAAGGTTAGCGCTGTAAAACTTGAGCCACAGTGCCACTTCTGGCTTTTTTCTTTTTGCTTATGTGGTGCTGAGAAATTGAACCCAGGGCCTCATGCATACAAGGCAAGCGCTCTATCACTGAGCCACCTTCCCAGCCCAAGAGGAATATTTTCTTTAGCCAAGTATTCACAGGTTAGTATCGACAGCATCATGATTGATCACCCCCTATGCTTCTACACACATGCCATGAAAAATTCCCTTGTATGTGCTTTCTTTGGTTTTCCTTGAGCAAAATGTCAGTCTTCCTGTGATCTATTTATATATAAAGTTTTTACATTTTCCCTTTGTTAATCTTTTCATAGGATGTCAATGCTTCTGTGATCTATGCAGACAGAATGTACTTTGATGTGTAATGGGAAACTAAGGAAGTACAATGGTGATACAGCTACAAATAAATACGTAACATTACTCTCCTAAACCAATGCTCACAGGAAATCAAAGGCCTTATATCATAGTCAGGCACTTGCTTGGACGTGAACCATAGTGATTGGAATTCTAGTTCTATCCACTACCTCTCTAATGGGCCTTGTGACATTTCCGACTAAAAGCTTTCCTTCCTCAAGGTAACACAGAAAAATGCCCACTGTTTGGGCAATGTGTTAATTTTAAGGCCATGGCAGGTTGATGCTTCCTAATACAGGTCTTTTTGAAAGTAGAATTTCTAGGGGTGAGGAATGGTGTCCTTGTACCACTGGGGAGGTGCTGAAAGTACTGTTTTACTCTCCTATGGAAAATTGGGAGACTAGAAATTCACAGAGAGAAGGGATTTTTGTTGTTGCTGTTTTTCAGGGATTAAAAAAATATCTTTAAGTAGTTGTACAAAGGAGTTACAATTTAACAGAACAGTTTTTTATTAATACATCTTTATCAGTGTCAACCATTTCAACATTCTCACTCATCCCAACCCTACCCACCCCTTACCTTACTTTTCCTCCTTCCCCTCTTCCTTCTCCTCCTCCTCTTCTTTTTCTTCTCCTCCTCCTCCTCTCTTTCTCCTTCTCCTCCTCATCCACCTCTTCTGTCATGTGGCCTGAACTCAAGGCCAGGGCACTGTCCCTGAACTTTTCTGCTCAAGGCTAGTGCTCTACCACTTTGAGCCACAGCTCCACTTTCAGTTTTCTTATGGCTAATTGGAGATGGTTAATGGTATTTCTTGCCCTGGCTGGCTTTGAATCATGACCCTCAGATCTCAGCCTCCTGAGTAGCTAGGATTACAGTGGGAGCTATCAACATCTGGCTTCCCTTACTTTTCATAATTTTTATATGATATACATTGGAGACTTGACTACATTCTCCACCTCTTCTCCTCAGAAGAGATTTTTTTCTTTTTATTATTATCTTTAAGTACATTTACAAAAGAATTTTCATTTAACAAAGGAGTTTATGAATACAATATACCTTGGGCCAATATACCTTAGTGGCCATAGACTCTGTCTCCCCACGGGTCTGGAGCCTCAGTAACAATAAGCTGACAGTCCAGGCCTAGAGTAAGGACTCAGAAAGAGAAAGAGCTTCCTACTGAGGCAGAAAATAACAGTCTTCAGAATAGGTTGAACACTCTCCTCTGTCTTTTACTCTTGAAATGTGACCTGGCCAGCTACCTATCTAGTAGGCAATCTCTATTCTTTTTTGATCCCCAGCAATGATTTGTTTAATAACCTCCTTCTTTCAACACACAGTTCTCTCTTTTCAGAACAAGTAGTAACATTATGGTTCTATAGACTACCACTGGAAATTCACAGTAACAGTGAAAGTTAACTTACAACTCTTCAGCATGAGATGGCTTAATAAATAGAGACATCTTGCCAGACAGTCTAGCCTCAAGTAACTGGATCTGAAAACACAAGTGGCCAAGAAACGTTCACGGGAGTCCCTTAGAACACACCTTGAACCTCCTAGAACAATGGACCAATGTTAGCCTGAGAACACGTACGCACACTTGAAATCTGCTTGTGTTATATGCAGGTGGAATCAATGAATAAGCTTAAAGGACAAGAGAAGAGCTCCAAGGGTATAACCCAGAAAAGAATTTCCCTCCTGTACAGCCTGAGTGGGAAGAGAGAAATGAATGAGGCAATGACTAATAAAGAGGAGTTAGGACTTCTTTGTAACAGTTCACAACTAATCCGTGGGCTTTCTATTGATCTTGCTAGCTATGTCCTTTGCCATGCAGAAGCTCTGCAACTTCATGCAATCCCATTTGTCCAACCTTTCTTTGATTTG
>NW_012267241.1:15688268-15701830 GCF_000151885.1 Dipodomys ordii | reverse complement strand
TGGGAAGGGATGGGAAGGGGAAACAAAGGAGGAGGCTACAATGCTTGATAAGAAATGTACTCATTATCTTGCCCATCTAATTGTAACCCCTCTGTACAGTATTTTCACAATAAAAATTTACAATAAAAAACAGTTCACAACTATGCCATCAATATAAACTCTTAGTTTTTGAACATGAGATTCAAATGGAGAATAAAGAACATGGGGGAGATGAAAAGAGAATAAACCAGTGTGTGTGTGTGTGTGTGTGTGTATCTTCTCTCATGATCTCAACCAAATGAACCAAAGGAGAGAATATTTAATGCCTCCATTTAACCATCATGGACAGTATAACTTGAGCAGTCAATATATTCTGTAAAATATGTACCCAATAACTGGAGTTGACAGTGACCTTGGCAGAGCTACTTAGTAGTTCTCTACTTTTACCAATGAGCTTTCTCCTTGAAACATCCTCACTTCTCCACCCAACAAATTGCACCCTGCACTCTCTTCAGAAACTAGCCTAATAAAACTATCTTTAATTAAACATTGGAAACGTATGAAGATTCCAGTGAGAAATTATTGGATGGCAATCATTTTAGTGAGTAGCTTTGTTACCAACTCTTGTACCTGCCTGAGATGAATTAGATAATCTCATTACAAACAAAAAGCCAGGTGCATAATTTTAAAAATTAATTACTACAGGCCGGGATCCCTTGGCTCATGCCTGTAATCCTAGCTACTCAGGAGGCTGAGATCTGAGAATCACAGTTCAAAGCCAGCCAGGGCAGGACATCCCATGAGACTCTTTTTTGTATATATTTTTATTGTAAAAATATTGTACAGAGAGGTTACAGTTACATGAGTAATGTAATGAGTCCATTTCCTGTCAAGGATTGTTACCTCCTCCTTTGTTTTTCCCCTACCATCCCTTCCCTTCACACTTCCCCAACTACTCCCTCTCCACCCCTGAAGTTGTAAAGTCATTTTCAACATAGTGTCTTGTATACTTCACTGTTACAATGGTACCCATGAGACTCTTATCGCCAATTGAACACCAGAAAAACAGAAGTGGCACTGTGGCTCAAGTGGTAGAGTGCTCACCTTGAGCTGATGAGCTGAGGGAGAGAGCCCAGGCCTAGAGTTCAAGCCCCACATCCAATCCCCAAAAAGAATAACAATTATTAAAGAATATTACAGAAATATTGAGAAGCCATAGTCAAAGACCAATAATTACTTTAAGACAATATTTTTAATTTGAGGAAAGAATGAATAATTCAAAAGAGTTAATGACAATATTTCATAGCTCTCTGTAAAAAATGTTATATTCTCGTATAGATTTATGTCATTAGAAAAGCAAAATAGCTCCTAAAAATTACTAGTTAGTTTTATAAGATATATATTTTTGGCATTTTACTGCAAAATCACCTTTGCATACAATCCCTAAAGTATCTGAAATTTTGTTGAAACATAGTAAAATTCAGAATCTTCCAACCTGTGGCTAGTGAGCTTCTTAGGAGAGCTGTTAGAGAATAGTTGGAGTAGAGATACTCAGGTAAACACACTCGCTAAAGGCAGGCCAGGGGCCAGCCTTCCTGAGATGTTGAACTCCAGACTGAATTCACTGTCTTCAGCTAAGTTTCTTCGTCCTGCAGGATTTTATGGTTTAACCCAAGAATATTTGTGATTCTACCAACTAGCAGCATTGAGCACTTGCTGCAAATAGTATTGGTATATACTCTTGGAAGCTCTTTAGAAACAATATTTCCAACAGCTGTCAAAAACATATTAACAAGGACCCCAAAAACTCCCCATGCTGCTGGATTGGAAGGATCAACATCATGAAAATGGCAATACTTCCCAAGGCTATCTTCAAATTCAATGGCTTATCTATCAATACTCCAACCTCATGCTTCAACGAAATAGAAGAGGCAATCCAAAAATTCATATGGAATAATAGAAGACCCTGGATAGCAAAAAATGATCTTTAACAGAAAGAACAGTGCTGGAGGAATATCAATACCAAATTTCAAACTCTACTACAAAACCATAGTAATAAAAAAAACAAAAGCTTGGTACCGGCATAAGAAGAGATGTCAAGACCAATGGAATACAATTGAAAACCCAGAAATGAGCCTATAGACCTATAGCCATCTAATCTTCAATAAGGGAGTGAAAAAGACAGCCTCTTCAGTAAATGGTGCTGGCAAAATTGGTTAATCATTTGTAGAAAATTAAAGCTAGATCCTTATATATCACCCTGCATCAGAATCAACTCCAAATGGATAAAAAACTCAGAGTCAAAGCAGACACCCTGAAAACATTACATGAAGGAATAGGAGAAACCATAGGTATCTTTGGCAAAGGCCAAAATTTCCTTCATAGAGACCCAGAAACACAACAAATTAAAGAAAGGTTGAACAAATGGGATGGCATGAAACTGCACAGTTTCTGCATGGCAAAGAATATATCAATAGAAAGCCCACAGATTGGGAGAAGATCTTCACTAATGATACAACGAACAAGGGTCTCATATCTAAAATATACTTGGAACTCAAAAAATTAAGTCCCCCAACAACAAATCCTCAAAGATACATTGGCCCAATAAATATGTGGGATAAAGGCTTAAAGAGAAACTTCTCTGAAGAGGAAATAAGAATGGCCAATAGATATATGAAGAAATGCTCAACCTCTCTAGCCATAAAAGAAATGCAAATCAAAACAACATTGAGATTCCACCTTACCCCAGTTAGAATGGCTATAATCAAGAATTCTAATAACAACAGATGCTGGAGGGGATGTGGACAGAAGGGAACCTTACTACATTGTTGGTGGTAGTGTAAACTTCTTCAACCACTTTGGAAAGTAGTTTGGAGATTCCTCAAAAGACTCCACATAGAGCTTCCCTATGATCCAGTAATCCTACTTTTAGGCATTTACCCGAATGATCACAAACAAGACCATACTAAAGCTACCAGCACAACTATGTTTATTGCAGCATTATTTACCATAGCTTAGATATGGTACTAACCCAAATGCCCCTCAGTAGATGGAATGGATCAAAAATATGTGGTGTGTATATATACAATAGAATTCTATGCCTCCATCAGAAAGAATCATATCACTCCATTTGTTAAGAAATGGAAAGACTTGGAAAAAATTATATTAAGTGAAGTAAGCCAGGCCCAAAGAAACATAGGTCTCATGGTTTCCCTTATTTGCACTAATTAGTATAAGTCTATGACAAAAGCTATGTACATATGACCAGATAAGATGATGTTAAGCGAAACGAACCCTAAGATAGGGATACAAGTGGTTTTTTCTTTCTTGCTATTGTTTCTACCATATGTAAAAGGTACCATGTTATTTTTTGTTGCTTTGTATGTTCCTCTCCCAAGGTATAATCCTGGTTTTCACTGTATTCGATGTTGGTATAATTTGAGAAGAGGAAGGGAGAAAACAAAATGTTTAAATAGAGGTGCAGGTTGACCCATTGTAACAATGAAATGTAGAAGACACTATGTTGAAAAATGAACTTTACAATTTTAGTCGGGGGGAGGGGGCAGGGGGAAGGGAGTGTAGTTGTGGAGGTGGGAGGGAATGAATGGTAGATGAAAAACAAAGGAGGAGGCAACAATGCTTGATAAGAAATGTACTCATTTCCTTGCTCATGTAACTGTAACCCTTCTGTACAGTATTTTCACAATAAAAACATCATTAAAAAAAAAGGGTACCAGTTGTGAGAAAAAAAACTTTAACTTCTTTTTCTGAGGTCTTGGAGAAAACAGAATTCACTTTTCAGCTTGATACAATCTGTATTATGGAAGCTTTATAAGAGACAAACAGCAAGAGTAGCTCAAGGTGTTTCCAAGAAGAAAATATTCTATATTTTGTACCTGGATACATATTTATCTAGGTCTTTTGATTACCATTTTTTGTCAATAAGTCTTTCAGTGAATGTTTTCTCTAAATAAACATCCTTTTCCCCCACTTTTGCTACACAAAGATGTACTAGAATACATCAAGTTGAAGATGGTGTTGATAATTTTCAAAGTTCACGAGAACGTTGACAGCAGAAGAATGGCAAAAGGTAGCCAAAAGCCTGGATTTGGAACTAAAAGTTTCTGTGTTCCTCTTTAAGTAGAGATTCTTTATGTTTTTTATTATTGTACATTTCTTTTTTAAAATTTTTATATTTTTGAATTATTTTTATTTTGAGAATACTGTACAAAGGAGTTACAATTACATGGGCAAGATAATGAGTACATTTCTTATCAAGCATTGTTGCCTCCTCTTTGTTTCCCCTTCCCATCTCTTCCCATACTCCCCACCACCACCTGATCCTTCCCCCACCCCCCACCAAAGTTGTAAAGTTCGTTTTTCAACATAACAACTTGTACATCTCATTGTTGCAATGGGTCCACCTGTAAGCCTAGTTAAAGGATTTGTTTTTTATCAAGCATTGTAGCCTCCTCCTTTGTTTCCCCTTCCCATCCCTTCCCATCCCCCCCACACCCCCCTACTGCACCAAAGTTGTAAAGTTCGTTTTTCAACATAATGTTTTGTACACCTCATTGTTACAATGGGTCCACCTACCTGTATCCCTATTTATTTCTTTTTAATATCAAAGATGATGCATCAAAGATGTCATGCAATCTCTTTTCTTTTTTCTAGTCAATTCTATTGTTTTTCAGGTCTGTTTTTATGCCAATACTAAACTGTTTTTGTTATTAAGACTTTGTAATAAAGTTTGCTTTTTCCCCCCTAAAATTGCAGTTTTTGGCCGGTGTGGGGGGGGGCGAGAATTGGGAAGGGATGGGAAGGGGAAACAAAAGAGGAGGCAACAATGCTTGATAAGAAATGTACTCATTACCTTGCCCATGTAATTGTAACCCCTCTGTATGGTATTTTCACAATAAAAAATTGCAGTTTTATCATTACATATGAACTTTTGAATTATTTTCTTTATAACAGTGAAGAATGTCATTGGGGTTTTGATGAGATTTGAGTTGAATTTGTAGATCACCTTTGGCAGGATGCCCTTTCCATGATATTAATTCTGTCTATTCACAAACATGAGATATTTTTCCTGAATGGAGACTCTTTACTTATGACCAAATTTTTAAAATTATGGTTTGATTTTCATTATTATTGTCATCTAGTGTGAGATACTGTGTCAGGACCTGAAACATGAAATAAATAAAATACAATCACTGAAACAGGGAAAGTCAAATGAACTTGATGAATTTAATTTTTATTTTTCATCAAAGAAATGTTTAAATGAGATTAAACATGTAGCTTTATCAAAACATAAGGTGGTCATTTTAAATTAGCAATCATACCACAACAAACCTTAGCTAATCATGTAATCACATTGTCCTACCATTTAAAACCCATGAATCAGAAATAAGATGTTGCCATAGGTAGAAAAATAAAAAATGTACTAGGTGATAATTGTAGTCATATAAAAATAGCTCTTTCTATGAGAAAGTTGCTTCCTTGTCCTAAAACTCACAGATTTCAGGAGAAATAAGCAGTTTCTAGCTGAATCACCTGCCTTATCTAGCAGAAATCACTCAGAGCTATCATCTTCAGCTAGTGGATATTTAGTGTCATTGCCCATTTTTACTAATACTTAGTATCCAAAACTAAGTATCTGCTGTAGGTGCAGGACAATGTTGGAGAAACCAGTTATCAACCACAATTTCTTTTGATTTGATTAGAAACCTTGGTGAAGTAAGCCAGAAATTACTTTGTTGACATAGCTATGACATTTTCTTCAGAATTAAGTTTTATCTAGATTGTTCTGTGTATTTCTGGTTTTAGAGGGTAACATGAATTTGACCCTCCTTTGAATCCATCATATTAATACACATTTTAACTTGGCCTCTCAATGGACCGTAAGCAAATTTTCTTGGTATTTCCTTTTAATTTCATGAAAGGTGATACCTTCACACTACAACATTCTCTAGTTTGTCCTACAGAACTTTTATGCTTGAGATTTAAGGGGAAAAATACAGACAGATCAGTTAGTGTGCAGTTGTGACAAACCATGTTCTAAAGAATAGATTTGTTTGATATACAATTTCTTACAACCTCCAATACGGAAGTAAAAAAAATGAATGAGCTTTCATATTTATCTGAGCTCTAGCTTAGCCTTTTTTTAAATACCACTTTCACCTTGAACAAGTTTTTTAACCTTTCCAATAATTAACTTCCTTGTTTGTAAAACAAAGATGCAAATATCCATGTCACAGAATTGGTCAGTGGATTAAAGAAGGTGCATACCTAAAACAGTCATTGTCATTTGTTTTGAGATGAATGTTCTATTACTATGCATCTGTATCCTTATGTAATTTAGATTGTGTCTGGCATAGGGAAATGTAGATTTAATTGTAAAAGTATAAGCCAAGTACAGAGATTGCTGTTGCCATTTAATTCTACTTAATCACTCTTCTGTTAGATGCCCCATTGTAATTCCACAGCAAACATATGGGGATCATCTGACTACTTCTATGCCCTCTTTTATGTGACCTTAGTATTATCCTCTACTGGTCATTGATTTTTCTATTGAAATTTTATAGACCTTTAAATGGTCTTGCAGTAATGATGCCAATGTGTTTTAAAATATTTGAAAAGTAAATCAGTGCTTCCTAAGTACAATGCATGTTTTTGCTGAGAAGCTAAATCTTATTGGAGTCACTGTCCTTTGATCTCATATTACAGTGAAGTGCATTGCCTGACTTGCTACTCAAGAGCCATCAGGATATCTGAGCTCTGAGTTCCCAGCCATTTACCTTATTTATTGTCACATCATCCATCTTCTTCAGGGTGCAGTAAATATCTCTGCAAAGGTCACTATCCTGGAGATAGTTCAAGTGTTAGTTTCAGCCCAAGAAGAACTCACAGTAAATCATGCCTATTCTGCTCTTCAGAATTTTGCAGCCTATTTTATAAGAGCTTACAACTCTGGGATACAGGAGTTTTAAAAAAATGCTTTGTATAATACTTGGTAAGCATGCCCTTTGGAAGGAGGAGAGAAATATGACAATAGATAAGAAACCAAGTGATACCCTGTGGTTAACCTCATGTCTTCCTCCTCTCTCTCTCTCCCCCTCTTTCCATATTTCCTGTTAAAAATACACAGTAAAATTTCAAAGTTACCATAGTCAGGGTATGTAATTTCTATTCTACTTTTTACTTTCTCATGAGAGATTGTGCTAGGTTTGAACCATTTGAGTTAAATAATTTTGTGGTTTCCTTTGATCAACAGTGAGGAGACCCTATCACTTGTGGGATGAATAGATACTTCTTAAAGTTTCCAGAGAAGTGATGAGTCTGTGAAGCAGATGATTACCACTTCCAAGTATACAGCCTGTCAGCCACAGTGTACTGAGTGTATACAATGTGCCAAGCTTACATGCCAAGCTCCAAAAAGTAGCACAGAGACATCTGTCCTCAAAAGTTTACTGTCTAACACCCAGAGCATTGAATGATGAAAGGCAAATTTAAAGCAATATGTACAACATGGCGCATGCTGTAAGTGCTGCAGAGATCATAGGAAAGCAGATGCTCGTGGGCTGTAGAGAGGCAAGATGGCTTTCTTGGAGGAAATGAATTTAGAGACAAATGTTGGACCAGAGGAAGGCTAGATTGGCCAAAAATGAGAGGGAAGGGATTTCTGAGTCAGAAAGAAGTAGCAAGAGGTAGCGTGAATAAAGGGACCCATAAAACAATCGTTGCAAAAAGAATGAATTAGTAAAGTAATAGTCATTTTGGAGAAGTAGTTTGGCACAAGTGGAAGAAAATCCCTGAGTTTTCAATTGGTAACTCTATAGATTCTTGGTCAAGAAATGATGATAGGAAAATAAAGGCCAATAAGGGAAACCATAGGACCTATGTTTTTTCGGACCTGGTTTGCTTCACTTAATATAATTTTTTCCAAGTCTTTCCATATCTGGTATATGTCTGGGACAAGCAGAAAAGGTCAGATAGGATGATGTTTAGCTAATTGACCCCCAAGACAGGGACACAAGTGGTTTTATTCTTTCTTGCTATTGTTTCTAACATATTTATAACATACCATGTAATTTTTTTTGTTGCTTTTTATGTTCCTCCCCCATGGTATAACCCCTGTATTTGATGTTGGTATAATTTGGAGAGGGGAAGGGGAAAAACAAATTGTTTAAATAGGGATACAGGTTGACCCATTGCAACAATGAGATGTACAAGATGCTATTTTGAAAAACAAAGTTTACCATTTAGGAGGGGATCGGGGGGGAGAGGGGTGATGGAAGAGTAGTTGAGGAGGTGGGAGGGAAGGGATGGTAGGGGAAAAACAAAGGAGGAGACCACAATGCTTGATAAGAAATTTACTCATTACCTTGTTCATATAACTTTAACCCCTCTGTACAGTATTTTCACAATAAAAAACTTATATTTTAAAAAAAAATAAAGATAGAGCCTCAGACAATTAATCACATACTTTGCTTCAGGGTGGGTAAGGCATGAAGAGCAAGGAGGGAGATAACTGCAGTGATCAAAAGTGGGGTTAATGAGGACTTAGATGAGGTCCCAGTAAAGGAACAGAGAAGAGGTAAAAAGAGAAACATTAGATCAGCAGTGCATGGACCATGTCCTCAAGTGCTTATGAAGGGCAGTTAGTCAATGAGATGAATAGTGTTACATTTGAAACTTGCAACAAACACTGTAAAAGCTCTGAGCTATAGAGTTCATGGGGATGAACCACAGATTGGTTCTGATGAGCAGTTACCTAAGAACATTTATTAAATTATTTGTACCTAAGTTTTCTCAAATCTAAAATAAGGATGAAATTATTTACATCTGGATTGAACACAAAATTATTAGCTCCTATTTTATGGTAATTGAACTCAATTTTAAATGTAGTGGCTGGAAAAGCAGTTAGATACTATGCATAAAATCATAGTGTTGAGCTACAGAAGGTTTTATTTATTTATTTATTTTTATTGTGAAAATACTGTACAGAGAGGTTACAATTACATGGGCAAAATAATGAGTACAGAAGGTTTTAAATAAAAAATATTAGCAATAGTTGTTGTTAAAGACCATAAAACGTACAAGAGTGAATTCTGGAAAGAACATTGTAATGCATCAGGGAAACAAGTATAGTTAATGTAAGGTGATCTCTGGTATCTCTTGGGCAAATAGTTAGGATAATGGCTTACAACTAAAAGTAGTAATACTAGGAATAGGGATATGGATTTTTCTTTGGGTTTCTCATTCTAGGACTGATTTCTTTGCTTTCTTTCATTTTTACCATTAATGCCTCTCATTTTAATTAAGCTCTGTTCTTTAATACATAAAATAAATTAAACTATATGAGATGCAAAAAATATTAAAGTAGTTGCTTACCAAAGTGACTGGCCTTTATATTACTAATCCTTAATCAGGATTCTATCTTAATTTAGGAATTATGCCTTGCAATGCTTATACAACTACATAGAATGTGGGTGACTCATGTCTTGCCCATCATCACGCAAAAAAATACCTCTCTCAACAGATACCCAGTCTGCCTCAAAAGGAAAAGAGGATCAGGGTCTTTAAATGCAACTGTTCTGGCATAAGGGGGAATAGGAAACTATGAATGAACGAAATATGCAGTTCCCTTTGATGGTTTTTCATAAAGCCAAGCACCAAATATTGTCTTTCCCCTGTGTTGGAAAATGAATAGATAAACAGTTTTGCAATGACCTCAAGGCTTGGTAGAGAGAATAAATAAATTATTGACACATGAGGAGTAGATAATTCTCCATCCACTGTTGAGTTTTTCATTCTTTGTGAAGCAGATGGTCTAAATAAAGCAGCCAAAAATAACAGGTGGGTTTTATTGCATGAAGCCACAGAAAGCAGTAAGTTTGTGTAGTTTAAATCATGTCCAAGATAACAAGTCTTAAAATAACTTAAAAATATTTATTATATATAATTTTAAAGGAGCACCTTTGTCCATTTTAAGTGGTGTCAAAGCACAGACACCAATGTGTATCTGAACACATACTTAGGGACAGCATGGAGTAAACAGATTGGAAGAAGCAGCTGCTCTTTATGGAAATGGTTTAACACGGGGTTGTTAAACCATGTTGATGGACTTTAGCTGATATGTATAATATCACTTCTTCTGAGGCCAAACAAAGCTGGAGTTTAAGTCACTGTCACCATAAATCTAATGATCTGACATGTCCCACACATTTGCAGCTACCATATGTAGGACAACTACAAAGAACTCAAATACATCATTTCTCTTGTAAGTTGTCATATGTATATGTTCACTTAGAATTCAAATTGCAGCCTAGTAACATCTCTGGGATAGTTTATGTGTTTGTCTTATTAGCATGCTTTCCTAAACATCTGTGATGCGGGAAGACAGGTAGAATAGATTATTTGAGACCCAGGTAGCTTAGACTGCTTGTGTAATATTGCTGTGTTCAAAATCATTTTCTTTGTCTGTAGTTATCACTTTTTAATTAGATGCTTTGACGGCTAGAGTTTTAAAGAGTAAAGTTCATACCTCTGTACTTCTCTTCCTCAATCTCCTACTTCCCTAGGAGAGCCACTGAATAGCATTTTTATTTATTTATCCATTTTTATGGTAAAAGTGATACGCAAAGTGGTTACAGTTATATATGCCAAGTAATGAGCATATTTCTTTTTGAATGTTGTCACCCCTCCCTCCATTTTCTCTCAGTTTTCCCCCTCCACAACCCCCAACTACTAACATTTTTAAAAGGTAACTTCTGAGCTAGGCCCCAGTGGTTCATGCCTATAATCTTAGCTACTCAGAAGGCTGAGATCTTAAGATTGTAGTTCAAAGCCAGCCCAAGCAGGTAAGTCTCTGAGACTGTTATTTCCAATCACCTATGAAAAATGCCAGAAATGGAACTTGGCTCAAGTGGTAGAGCACTAGCCTTGAGCACAAAAGCTCAGAGACAGTGTCAGGCTCTAACTTCAAGCTCCAAGATTGGCACACACACACACACACACACACACACACACACGGATGACATCTGAATTGGTGTAAAACATGAATAGTTGGAGAAGTGATTTATCCATTAAGCCTATAATTTTAAGAATATCTCACATTTATAAAACATCTTCCTTCTTGAGTAATTTAAAAATCACTAACACTTCCTGGGTAAAAAAACAACACATATAAAATTGGATTATATATTCATTTAACGCTTGTAACTCATTTTTTTATTTTTGAATTTTTTAAAAATATATTTTTTATTGTAAAGATACTGTATAGAGGGATTACAGTTGCATGAGTAAGGTAATGAGTACATTTCCTATCAAGTATTGTTACCCTCTCTTTTGATTTTCTCCTACCATCCCTTTCCTGACCACCTCCCCAGCTCCTCTTCCCCCCATTCCCGGAATTTGTAACTCATTTTCAACAGTGTCTTGTAGATCTCATTGTTACAATGGGTCAACTTGTATCCCTATTTCAGCATTTTGTTATTTCCCTTCCCCTCCCCAAATTAGAAAAATGTATATACTAGATGTAGGGCACCGGAATCAAATACAGTAAAAACCAAAAAAAATAACAAAGTACATCTGATCCATGGAAGAAAAAGGGAATCACAGAAACAGTAGGATGGAGGATAAACTAATATGTTGGAAATGTACTTTATAATTTGGGGGGTGGAAGGAGTGGAGAGGGGTAAGTGGGAGAAACTGAGGGAGGGATTCTTTTAAAAAGAATCCAAATCTTATTTATATATTTATAGTAACATGGGCTTCCTGGTTCATAACCATCAATGTAGATACAGACAAGATGAGTTAGAGAACCATGCTGCTGATAAAATAGTGCTCCATTGGGAAGGTCAAGAGCAAACTCAAAAATTAACATTGTATTTTTTTAATTTTTTTTTGATCATGGGGCTTGAATTCTGGGCCTGGGCACTGTCCCTCAGTTCTTTTGCTCAAGGCTAGTGCTCTACCACTTGAGCCACAGCACCACTTCTGGTTTTCTTTTTTTTATTGTAAAAATGTTGTACAGAGGAGGTACAGTTACATCAGTAGGGTAGTGAGTACATTTCATAGCGAGCATTGTTACCTTCTCCTTTATTTTCCCCCTACCATCACTTCCCTCCCTGCCTCCCCAACTCGTCCCGCCCCCCCCACAGATATTGTAACGTTCGTTTTCAACATAATGTCCTGTACATCTTGCCATCACGAGTCAGCCTGCATCTCCATTTAAGCGTTCTGCAATATCCCTTCCCCTCCTCAAATTACAAAATTGTATATACAAGATGCAGAACACCGGCATCATATCCAGTGGAAACAAGGGTTATACCACAGGGGAAGAACCTACAATAGAAACCTACAATAGAATACAAAAGAATCACATAGTGCATTGTAAATACATTAAAAACACTAGCAAGAAAAAAAAAACCCTCTTGTGTCTTGGGGAACATTTTGCTTAACATTATCTCATGTGGTCTTATGTACATGGCCTGTGACCTTCTCTGCTGTCCTAGACATGTACTTGTCACCGCAATATAATTCACTCAATATAATTTTTTCCAAGTCTTTTCATTTCCTAACAAAAGAGGCAATGTCATTCTTTCTGATGGAAGCATAGAATTCCACTGTGTGTGTGTGTGTGTGTGTGTGTGTGTGTGTGTGTGTATCACATTTTCTTGATCCATTCATGTACTGAGGGGCACCTGGATTGGTTCCATATCTTAGCTATGGTAAATAATGCTGCACTAAACATAGTTGTGCTGGTAGCTTTATTAAGTGACGTAAGCCAGGCCCAAAGAAACATAGATCCCATGGTTTCCCTTATTTGTAATACCTAGTACATGTGTAGGACAACAGAAAAGGCCAAAAGCTATATACATATGACCATATAAGATGATGTTAACTGAAATGAACCCCAACATAGGGACACAAATATCGGTTTTCTTTCTTGCTATTGTTTCTAATGTATTTATATTGTACCATGTATTTTTTTTTTTGTTGCTTTGTATGTTCCTCCCTCACAGTATAGCTCCTGTTTTCACTGTATTTGATTTCATTGCGTCTTGTATATACACTTCTCTAATTTGGGGAGGGGAAAGGAAAAAAAAACAAAATGCTTAAATAAGGTTACAGGTTGACCCATTGTAACAATGAGATATACAAAACACTATGTTGAAAATGAACTTTACAACTTGGGGGGGGGTGCTGGAGGGGTAGTTGTGGAGGTGGAAGGGAAGGGATGTAGGGAAGAAACAAAGAAGGAGGCAACAATGCTCAGTAGGAAATGTACTCATTACTTTGCTCATATAACTATAACCCCTCTGTACAGCATTTTTACAATAAAAAAGTACAAAAAATAACATCAAATTAATTACCTCCCTCTTACTTACGCTTAGGTTTGCAATTGTACAATATTTCTAAAAGATTTATGACTAGGGCTGGGAAGGTGGCTCATTGGTAAAGTGCTTGCCTTGCATGCCTGAGGCCCTGAGTTCGATTCCTCAGCACCACATAAGCAAAAAGAAAAAAGCCGGAAGTGGCACTGTGGCTCAAGTGGTAGAGCACTAGCCTTGAGCTGA
>NW_012267241.1:15671529-15674098 GCF_000151885.1 Dipodomys ordii | reverse complement strand
CCCCCCCCCCGCCTAAATTGTAAAGTTTGTTTTTCAACATAGAGTCTTATACATCTCATTATTGCAATGGGTCAATCTGTATCCCTAGTTAAACAATTTGTTTTTTCCCTTCCCCTCCCCAAATTATACCAACATCAAATACAGGGGTTATATCATGGGGGAGGGACATACAAAGGAACAAAAAAAATCACATGGTATCTTATAAATATGTTAGAAACAATAGCAAGGAAGAAAAAACCACTTGCGTCTCTATCTTGGGGTTATACTGTGGAGAAGGGACATACAAAGCAACAAAGAAATAATCTTATAAATGCGTTAGAAACAAATGCATGAAAGAAAAACAGTTAAATACATATCTAAGGGTTCATTTTCCTAACATCACATTATCTGACCTTTTCTGCTTGTCCCAGACATATACTAGTTATTGCAAATAAGGGAAACCATGAGACCTATGTTTTTTTGGGCCTGGCTTACTTCACTTAATATAGTTTGCTCCAAGTCTTTCCATTTCCTAACAAATGGGGCAATGTCATTCTTCTTGATGGAGGTATAGAGTTCCATTGTGTATATATACCACATTTTCTTGATACATTCATCTACTGAGGGGCATCTGGGTTGGTTCCATATCTTAGCTATGGAAAATAATAGTACTGGTAGCTTTAGTATGGTCTTGTTTGTGATCCTTTGGGTAAACGGCCAAAAGTGGGATTGCTGGGGCATAAGGGTGCTCTATGTGGAATCTTTTGAGGAACCTCCATACTACTTTCCAAAGTCAGAGTAACTGAAATGTATAAATCATATTGCTCTGATTTTCAAACATTGTTTTCTATTGGATGTAGAGCTAGAATAATTCAATGACAAAATTGAAAATGAAGTTAAACTACTTCCGAGTTTGAACAATGAAGTGTATTTGGAAGTAATTCTAAAACTAAGACTGAATTACAAAACTCTGATTTGTTTTGGTTGAATTACTAAGCATTTATTATCCTCTTATGGACAAATAGTTTCATTATTATGTTACGGAATTTTTGTAATACCTAAGAACTTTTTTTAAGGAGAGAGAGAAGGAAGATGATAGGGAAAGAATGAGAAAAAGGAATAGTGAAAGGGAGAGAGAGAGAGAAAGAGAGGAGAAAATGCTAAAATAAATTATGTCCTTTATAAAACCATGTAAGTTTATTTAGTCCATTTTGTTTGCTAAATCCATGTTCCAAATAAAAGACAAAGGAGAAGAGTCTAATCTAACTGTATAAGATCATAAAATCATCAAATTTATAAATGTTGAAATATGAGCTTCCCTCTCATGATTTTTGTTCTTTGCAGGTGAGCGATGCAAGACAGGAATGTGGAAAGTGATGACAGGAAGTCTAATTGGCTTTCTGTGTGGTTCAGGAAATGTAATTTCAGGGAAGAGAATTTAAGCTGCTTCCCTCTAAAAGTTTCATAAAGTACTTACTTTACTGCATCTCTGGTATTATTTAGGATATGATATTTATATAAGCAGATACAATTCCATTTTTTTCTAGAACAGTGGCTTTAAACTTAGAAATTTAGCTCCATTTAGACTATGAATGAGTTTCAGAGGGTCCATGAAATTCCTACATTTCTATGTTTATATGCCTGACTCACAGAAGAAAGAATCCAGAAATTAGAAGAAATGCACTTGAAGTTATTTAATGAATATTTCAAGCAATAAAGAGCAAGTTATATATGTAACCATATTGTATATGTAATTACTTTTAAATGGATTTTCATAAAATTATAAAACCCAAGGGAAACTTTATGACAAAGTGGAAGAGAGAATAAAGTCTTGTAGTATAAGTTTTACAAGCTTCATATACCAAATTTTCTCAACAAAGATTTAGAAACCTGATCTGCTCCATAACTTGTCATGTGATTCCCAAATATACAACTATCTTTTGGGCTGACGGATATGCTCTCTGACCCTCCAACTTTTTTACATAGCTAGAATTTAGATTAAGATTTCTTCAGTTTGAATTTCAGAATAATCTTTTCCAACTCTCCCACTTACAAAAAGAAGCTAAAATATGTGGAATAGCATGGCACCTTTACATGCTTTCAGAAGTTAATAGTAAAGCATTGTATGAGACATGGGAGTCTTTTTATGTTTCTCTTTGCTAGTACTGAAGTTTGATCTCAGGCCCTTGCTCTTTCTCAGAAGGTGCTTTACCACTTGAATCATGCTTGCAATCTCACATTTTGCTAGTTAATTAGAGATGGTCTATAGGGAACTTTATTTCCTGCCACGGCTTCTAACCATAGTTCTCTTCAGTAGGTAGGATTATGAACATGAATGACTAGCACCTTTATTTTGTTTTTTACTTCTTGTCTTGGAATAATTGTCTCTTACAAGTTAATAACAATATATAAGCAAAAGGTCAGAAAAGGGCTGGGAAAGTGGCTCAGTGGTAAAGTGCTTGCCTTGCATGCATGAGGCCCTGGGTTCGATTCCTCAGCACCACATAGCAGAAAAAAAAAGCTGGAAGTGGCACTGTGGCTCAAGTGGTAGAGCACTAGCCTTGAGCTGAAGAGCTGAGGGACAGTGCCC
>NW_012267241.1:15665135-15671479 GCF_000151885.1 Dipodomys ordii | reverse complement strand
AAGAAAAAAGCCGGAAGTGGCACTGTGGCTCAAGTGGTAGAGCACTAGCCTTGAGCTGAAGAGCTGAGGGATAGTGCCCAAGCCCAGAGTTCAGGCCCCAGGACCGGACCCAAAAAAAAATATTTATGACTAGAAGTGTTGGTAGATTAAAGACTTTGTAGATCTTTTATTTAAGTTCCTCTCTAGATTCCATTTTTAAAAAAAATCCTCAATTTCTTTCGCTTTTAATAAGCTGTACTAGTTTATCCCTTTAAATTAAAGTGCTTATTTTGGGGAGTCACAGACATGTCTCTTGTTTTTACTTCTCAGCTTTAATGTCTCTGGGAATCAACTACCAATTGTGTAGGTGTCACTGGTATCTGGGACAAGAAGAAAATATGGTAAAAGAGAAAGAAGAATTTAAAACTTGGGTCACAAGCTCCATGCGTAACCATAATACCACTGAGATATAATGATAATACTAATTAATAATGGTAGCATGTATTTCTTTGATAAATCACTTGCTATATAGAAGCCTCTTGGAATGTGATTATCAAGCAAAGTATCTTAAACATGCTGAATACAAATGCAGAAAATGCCAATAGAAGAAAATATATGGTGTGTGTGTGTGTATATATATATATATATATATATATATATATATATGGAGAGAGAGAGAGAGAGAGAGAGAGAGAGAGAAATTCTGCCTGTCCAAAAAAGAAGCAAAGAAAGGTAGAAAGGGAAGGGAAGAAAGGAGAAAGGAACAACAGAAGAAAGGAAGGTAGGAAAGAAGGGAGGGAGGGAGGAAGAAAGAAAAAAGAAAGAAAGGAAAGAAGAAAGGAAGAAAGAAAGAAAGAAAAGAAGGAAGGAAGGAAAGAAGGAAGGAAGGAAGAAAGGAAAAAGAAGGGAGGGAAGGAGGAAGAAAGTAAGGAAGAAAAGAAAGAAAGAAAGAAAGGAAGAAAGAAAGAAAGAAAAGAAGGAAGGAAGGAAAGAAGGAAGGAAGGAAGAAAGGAAAAAGAAGGGAGGGAAGGAGGAAGAAAGTAAGGAAGAAAGAAAAAAGAAGGAATGAAGGAAAGAAAGAAAGAAGGAAAGAAAGAAAAGGAATGGCAATGTGATATTATGGTGGCCAGATGAGGCTATATTACTGAGAAGAAACACATAAATAAAAAAATAAATTTAATTGTTGAAGAAGATTCCAAGCAATTGAAAAGTAAATACTGTCTTATATGTAGAGCACCGAAATGGCAACTACTGATAATGTCAATGTACTACCCCAGGCCTTTTCTCCCAGGATTCAGATGACATCCTATGGGAAAAGATCGAATAGAAAAGAAGCAGACTTGAACTTGGGTATCACAATGAGCGAGGTCTGGGCAGGTCGGGGATCATGGCAGTCACGTGACAAAGAGGATTGGGAACTCAGAAGATTCCTTCCTTGTGTGGTACATATGCTGACTCCTAAACTAGTGTGCGTATCTGCAGTTTCACTTCGTTTATGAAAAGTGGGTCAGGGACAATCATCCCCAAATGGTGAACAGCTGATAGTAATGCAGGTCACATCACTTAGCTAAACTGAGGGAAAGCCACACCTAGAATACTTTCCTTTGAGTCACTGAGCTCATTTTCTTTAGCTAGCTCTCATTGTTCAGATGCTGAGAAAATTCTGACTCTTTTTTTCTTTTTTCTTTTATATTTATTTATTTATTTATTGATCCTGGGGCTTGAACTCAGGGCCTGGGCACTGTCCATAGGTCATTTGCTCACTTCCTGCTTTTTCTGCATAGTTTATTGGAGATAAGTGTCTCCTGGACTATTCTACCCTGGGTGCCATCAAACTGTAATCCTTAGAACTCAGCCCCCTGATCAGCTAGGAATTCAAGCAGCTAGGCAGATTCTCTTTTCTAAGTCATATTTTTTAAAAAAGCCAGATACAGACCATCAAGTACTCTTGTTTTATGCTTGTCCAGACTTCCCAGTATAATTCACAAATATGTATATATGTGTCTCAATTTAGAGATAAAAAATAAAACTGGCCAAGAAAGGGACTAATGAGTCTTTTGATTTGTAATATTTTTCCCATGATGAGACCCATCTCCAGATGCTCCAGAAATTGACTGAAAATACTTTTGACAAGAAAAATTCTTTGCCTGACTTATTTCACATCGTTAATGTCTTCAAAGTCCATTCTTACCATATATGACAGGAATTTCTGATGCACTCAAACTGAGTAATAAACCATTGCAAAAATATAATCCTTCACAGTTCATAGGTGACATCATGCATTCAAGGAGCAGAATGGTGCTTTCTAATGACTGACTGGAGGGAGAGATGGCTAACATTTCAACTGGTGGAAAGGTATGTAAGATGAATATGTTCCTGGAGATCTTCAATATGACACTACACCTGGTTTAGCAATACTGAATTGTGAACTTAAATTTTTTATTAAAGGGTAGATCTCCTTTGAAGTGCATCGCCATAATAAAAATAACTTCAAATCAACAATAAAAGTGGGCTATGAGGCAATGTTGAGAGGTGACAGATACGTTCCTGGCCCTGATTGTGTTGAAATTATAATATGCACATGAATAAATTCATTCCAAATTAGACATTAATAAAACTGTGGCTTTTTTAAACTGTATTTTTTGTGTGTTTTCATTTCTTTTGGCACTGGGGGTCAAACCCAGGATATTGCACTTGCTAGGTAAGTGCTTTGCCACTGAGCTACATCCCAGCTCTAATGGTAGCTCTTCACGTATCAGTTACAACTCAATAAAGCTGTACGTCATGCACTTCATGTTTATTCACATATTTTATGAAAGGAAAGAACATAGTGATTAGTGAGAAACTCAGGAATGAAGAGGAGAGACGAACCTCATTATAAAGACAAATGTAACCTTATCCTATGCGTTTTGATTACCACATCACATCTACTCACCAATGGCAGACCTCTTATCTTTTCCAATCCACCAGTGTTGTGTGTATATTGTGGTACATGCCAGATTCTCCACAGCAAATTAATGCCTCTTGTGGGCCATGCATTAAAAACTTATTTTTAATAACTTATTTTAATAAGTTTTTTATTGTGAAAATACTGAACAGAGGGGTTACAGTTACATGAGCAAGGTAATGAGTACATTACTTATCAAGCATTGTTGCCTCCTCCTTTGTTTTTCCCCTACCATCCCTTCCTCCCACCTCCTCATCTACACTACCCCCTCACCCCCGCCTAAATTGTAGTTTGTTTTTCAACATAGTGTCTTGTATATCTCACTGTTGCAATGGGTCAACCACATGTTTGTAGCTACTAGCTGTTTAAAGATCGTCTGTCTCCTCTCTCTCTCTCTCTCTCTCTCTCTCTCTCTCTCTCTCTCCCTCCTGTCTCTCTCTCTCTCTCTCTCTCTTTCTGTAGTACAATAGGGCAATACCTTACAATATTTGCTTATATAACTTTGTTTCATTTTAGCTTCCTTTCTTTATTTCCTTTCTTCCTTTACTTCTTTATTTCTTCTCACAGTTGTTAAAATAACATATTCTGTGGTGATATAAATGAAGTTCAATCTTCATTAAATGAATGGCACTATGCTTTGGGATTAGTTTTTACATGTCTGAGCCTAAGAGTGGATTTTCTTTCAAAATGAAGTATGACAATTATTATCAAATATTTGGCATAGTATCTGACACAAAGATTAGTCATATCACTTGATATTGTTAATATCATTTGCCTACTATTTTATAGATAATATAAGGTACTGAAAATAGTGTATTATTTAAATAATTCATCTTCATTGTTGAGATTCTAAATATTGAGATATTTATGATCTAGTCAAAGTTTCCAGTAAACTGTATTCCTAGTGCTGTGTAATTCTCTGACAAAAGTGTTTAGCAAGTTTTAGCTAATTTTAAAAAATTTAAATAAAAAGAGAACTTCCAAAATATTGTATCTCAATCCTCTGTACAATATAATCTTATTTTATCCAAGGGGAAAGTGCATAGAAGTAGTTTAGCCTTTAAGGATATAGAGTTAAGCTGCTTCCTCTAAAGTGCCACATTTCTTTCTTTCTTTGAGCAAGGAAAAGACTTTCCACAGATTTACTTCTAGTAACAGAACATCAGATTCTGTCCTCTTTCTGTCTCAAACTTCCTGAGATAAGGCATTTGTAAGAAGTGGAAAAATTATCCAGTATTCTTTGTTGTTCTAATCTTTCTGTTCTACGAACTGATCATTCCCAGCGGAAAGAGGTCACTTATACCTGGGTAGCTGACTGTGAAGTCTTCACAGACACAAATAACACACTTTGGATTTATATGTCTCTGTAAGGCTATGAGTACATTTGCTTCTGAATAGTGTTACCCGTCTCTCATTTTCTCTCAGTCTCCTCCTTACTCACCCCTCCCACACCAAGTTGTAAAGTCCATTTCCAACATAGTATCCAGTGAGTATCACTGTTGCAAACGGTTCACTCTTTGTCCGACCGGTTCTCTGATTTGCTTTCGTTTCCCCAAATCAAATAAACTTATATACAAGACAAATGGTACAGAAATAAAAAACAGCGACAACAGGGAATTAACCAGGGTATAAAGTAAGAAAAAAGAAATAACGGCAAACAGTACACTCTCTTGTTTCCATTTCTTGGAGTTCATTTAGATTAGCATCAATTTATATGGTCATATGCACATAGTTATTGAGTTATTGTGATCATCTGCTAAGAATATACTAGACATATTCTAGTTATTACACATGAGGGAGACCATGCAGCCTATGTTTCTCTGGGTATGGCTTCCTTCCCTTAATATATTTTTTCCAAGTCTTTCCATTTTCTTACGAATGGGGCAATGTCATTCTTTCTGATGGAGGCATAGAATTCCATTGTGTATATACACCACATTTTCTTGATCCATTCATCTACGGATGGGCATCTGGGTTAATTCCATATCTTAGGTATGGTCCTATATGGCTTTATGTGAAATGGTTGAGTAAAAGCCTTTTCAAACAGTATTGTCCCCTCACAGTGAAAAATAAATTCTTTTTACTGTGTCCAAATTCTTTTAAATTAGAGATAAAACACTTTCTACTTCAAATAAACAAGGAAGTTTTCAAACCCCTAATTATATATATATATATATACACCCTCCAAAAAACATAACTCTGCTTATATCACAAAAGCAGTCAACCTGTTTAAAGTCTCAAAGAAATTTCAGATAGCATGTTCACTCCAGGGAAGAAATAGAATAGACATAACTATTCAACGTCAGAGTTATTTTTTAATTGTGAAAAATAGTAGAACTGGTATGATTCACAGAGGAAATATAAGAGAAAACTAAACCATAATAATAATAGAAGCCATTATTAGGGATAATAGCAATAATATGGAAATGAGCAAGGAATATTTTTTAACACAGGAGACTATATGAAAGAAGAGTAGATCTAGTACTTCCATAAGTTTTTTTGAAGAACAAGAGTCTGTAACAAGTGGAATCATTAAATCCATGTAATAATATCACAGGTAAACACACTATAGAAATGAGAAATACACTCAAACCAGAAAATTAAAAAGGAACATTATCTCAGAAAATTCAATTATCTGACACATTTTCTAAAAGTTCCTGATTGCAGCAATTCAGCAAAAAGTGTTTAATGTGCTATGTTTTGACAGTGTTCACCTAAAATCTGACAACTCCTTATTGTCATGGTATTAGTTGATGATGCCTTCAGGAAGTAATTAGGTTAAGATCTTGAACCTCTGATTAATGGAATTAGTGTCCTAATGAAAAGATATATACTGGATTTCTCTTGTGTCCCCATATAAGGACACAAGAGAAAGACCCTCTGCCAACCAGGCAGAGGAATTTAACTAGACAGTCACTATTGGTATTTTATCTTTAACTGCCCTGAAGCTAAAAATCATGGTTAGGTAAATTTCTGTTGTTTAAACCACTTAGATATTTTGGTTATAGCATCTTGAACTAAGAAAAGTGAACATGTGATGAGAGGCAAGTATTGTCCTGAGTTGACTGTAGTGAAGAAAGTGACTAGTATCTATAATGTACCAAAAGAGTGACCCAGTAGTGGGATTGCTGGGTCATAGGGGAGCTCTATGTGGAGTCTTTTGAGGAACCTCCATACTATTTTCCAAAGTGGTTAAACAAGTTTACACTCCCACCAACAATGCAGTAAGGTTCCCTTCTGTCCATATCCCCTCCAACATCTGTTGTTATTGGAGTTCTTGATTCTAGTCATTCTAACTGGGGTGAGGTGGTATCTCAGTGTTGTTTTGATTTGCATTTCTTTTATGGCTAGGGAGGTTGAGCATTTCTTCATGTGTCTATTGGCCATCCTTCTTTCCTCTTCAGAGAAGTTTCTCTTT
>NW_012267241.1:15655180-15659865 GCF_000151885.1 Dipodomys ordii | reverse complement strand
AAGTGGCACTGTGGCTCAAGTGGTAGAGCACTAGCCTTGAGCTGAAGAGCTGAGGGACAGTGCCCAGGCCCAGAGTTCAGGCCCCACAACTGGCAAAAAACAAAAGGTCAGAAAAGATTTCTTAGGTATTAAGATTATGTACAAATCCATGAGAATTTCTGAACCTTATTTTCCTTATATTTAAAGTGCTCTTCTAGAACAATATATAATTTTTTAAATTGGATAAATGGTGGTGCATTGTAAATATACCCATTATTCTTAGAGTCAGAGGTCACTATTAATTTTGAAATACTTCACAAACTCTCCTAGAAATAGTAGGAGATGCAGCAAATTAGTACATCAGGTTAACAGCCTAGCTTTATCTATATACACATTCTTGGGAAACTTGATTAGTAAGACTTGAAATTTTATTCATGAAAATGAAATATATTAAAATTGGATTCTTGTTGAAAAAATAAATTTTATTTAAAAAGAAGGTAACAGAATGCACAGCTTTTACAGCATATCATCCAAAATGTCCAATATTCATAAAACCAATAGCCAAAGAAGCAAGGGAGTATAATACACAAACTAGAAAAAATGATTAAATATAGACAAAAATCCCAAATGGCCTAGATATTTTATCTAAGAAAAATGTTAAAGCAGATGTTATATATAAGTTAAATATTGTGTTAATTTAATATATGTTCAATAAATTAAAGGGGGGAAAGCCTAGGAAAAAGTGCATGTGATCATTCCCTTTGAGAGTTGCAGGTATAAGAGAAGATTTAAGAAATACTGATCTATTACTTCTTTTCCGAGTGTTCTGTCACTATATGTCCTTTTGTTGACCTTTACCCTATCTGAAAAAGATTTCCTGATTCGACACACATTTTCCTCAACTCTTCTTGTAATGTTGACATGTCATAATTTCAAGCTTATCTGAAAAATGTTAAGCTTTTGGGAAAAATAAACTAGATCACTTTGGAGCCAAAAAAATGATGTGATTACTCAATCCAAGAATAAAAATAGGAAGCTATGGAAGATGTTCTTAGAAAACACTAAAACTAGACTTTAATTTGTTTCTTAAGTTACCAAACTAATTATTCACATTCCATAATTGCTTATTCAGTTACTATGATGACATATTAATGATCAAAACGACACATTTCCATTTCTTCAAATTTGCATGCAGTTTGGTAGGAATGAGAGATGATTTAAGGATAAAGGGACGAATTAGTCTCTCCTCTATCTTCTCACTTTCTTTTCTGTAAGAAGAAAAATCTCCCATTCTCTCCCACAGGAAGAGGAATTCTAAAGAAGAGCCGGCATTCTGGTACTGTTTTCTGCCTCATTCAGAACCACAAAAATATTCTCTGCTGAGAAAATTTCTCAGGCAAAAAGCTATGAAGTTGGTTAAAATGACAAGTCCTCTGGGCAAAGATGTGACTATAAGAGCAATTGACCTGCGTTGCATTGTTCTAAGTTCAAGAATATCATCGATCACTTTTTGCTATTTTATGGGCAATACTATATAGTTGTACCAAGCAGAGCTCCAATAGCTCAAATATTGTTCAGTACTAGTACTGTCCATAAAATACCATGTTCTGCTTTCCATAAGTAATGAAAGTGGTTGCTTTAACACGTTCAGATTTATTAGGATAGATAAAGTGACCCATGAAACACATGAAATCACAAAGGTCCTATTGCCAACCTCCTCCTAGCTAACACTACTAGAGGCCACTGATTTTAAATATCTCTGTGACTGAACCACTGATATGTAGCAGTCCATTGACTAGTGAAGAGACAACCAAAGCGAATGTTCTCCCAACATCAGCCTGAAAATCTCTACTGATTTACAGCAGAGCATTGAAGCACTCTACTTATGAGCCTTATACTGCAAAGCTGCGTAGTCACTTTAATGTTTCCTTTCAGAGAAAGCAGCTATAGCTCATTCATTAATCTGAAGAATCTCTTGTTCTCAACTCTCCATTTTCCCCTCTTTTCCTTAATGCCTCAAGCAATACCTCCAATCCAAAAGACCCACATTTCAATAATTCCGTCTCAAAAGCATTGTAATTCTGAACATCTAGGAAATGCTTTCATCACTAGCAGGTATGGTTTGCAGAAGTCACACTGGTGATAGTGACATGATTATGACATGGAGGATTGTACTCTAAGTTTGGAAAATGTATTTCAGTTTATAAAGTTTTTATATATGCATTGCAGTATTACTCATAATTGAATTGAGTCTTAGGCAGCTTAATTGACATGCCAAGTAAGTCAGACTGTATGAAATCTTTGAAGCTTAGTTAAGAGAATGATCTATGTTGAGCCTGTGCAACCATTTTTCCCCCTATAGAGCATCTTTTTCACTAAGAGCAGTGTGGCATTCTGTGAAGCCTGTATAAAGAGACAAGGACAGCATGAAATCTTAGCTCCACTGTGTAAGAGTGTGACAGGAAAGCTCACTCATCTTTAAATCCCTCTTCAAGCAGACTACAGTAAATGTGTCACATTTCAACATTATCAATACATTCCCTTAAGAAAAAGCTCATTTTATTTTTCACATATATGTCTGTTGCAATAGAAAGAAATACTGCAAAAATTTATGTAAAGAACAAAGCTATTTGTTAAATCTATTTTTAATGCTAGATGAGAAGAGATTGATGATATTCACAATGGGATAGTTTGCAGAATTTATTTCATCAATATATCCTTCTATAAAAGGAAGCACTGATTTTTATCTTTTTATTTTTATTTTATTTAGATCTTTACTAGCTATACAACAGACAAGGGCCTCGTACCTAAAATATACTTAGAGATCAAAAAATATTAATAAGTGGGCTAAAGACCTAAAGAGAGATTTCTCCAAAGAAATAAGAATGGCCAACAGACACATGAAGAAATGTTCAACTTCGCTAGCCATAAAACAAATGCAAATCAAAACAAATTGGGATTCCACCTCCCCCCAGTTAGAATGGCCCTTATCAAGAAAACTAATAATAACAGATGCTGGTGGGGATATGGCCAAAAGGGAACACTACTTTATTGTTTGTGGGAATGTAAACTTGTTCAACCACTTTGGAAAGCATTAAAGAGGTTCTTCAAAAGACAGCATAGAGCTCCCCTTTGACCCAGCAATTCCACTCCTGGACATTTACCAAGTGACCACTAAAAAGTTCACACTAAAGCGACTGGCCTGATTATTTTGTAACAGTAGGTGTTGCTGTTATTGTTTCCTTTAGATTAATTCCTGGTAATAATAGAGTTCTACCATGGACCTTGAGTGCTTCTTTTTAATTATTGCTTCTTTTTAGTTTTGACTGCTTTTATTTATGTCTTCTTGAGCCACTGGATTCAGAAACTAGACAAAAAGCCAGAAAAATAATAATAATGAAAAATGATCCATGTGAGATCTTAACTCACTTAGGGTGAATATTCATTCTTACCCTACAACCCTTTTAAGCTATTTTATGCTTCTACTGGTCTAAGAAGAAGATAACAGTAGGAGCATTTAAAGAATACCAAAAGCTATGATTTATTTGACACTAGTCTCTGAAAAAAGAATATAATGTGATCTATCTATCTATATAAAACTGTGTATTATATATAATATTACATTGTATGTACACACTGTATTATATGTAACATATTATATACATATAAAATTACAGGTTATGTAACACTAAATATTATATAATATTACATTATATAAATATAATATTACATTGCATGTGTATGTGTGTGTGTGTGTGTGTGTGTGTGTGTGTGTGTGTGTGTGTGGTACATGAATGACCATGGATGCTGAGAAATCTCACCCGCTCCTGTCTGTAAGTCAGAGAACCAGGAAAGTTGGCAATATTGTCCTGTCTAACTCTGAAGGCAAGTATAAATCAGTTTGAAGACCTGAAAGCCAGAAGAAGAGAGAGGGAGGGAAGAAGAGAGGAAAGGAGTTATGAAGAGAAAGAGGAAAGAAACGGAAGAGGAAGAGAAGGAGGGAGGGAGGAGGGAAGGATGGAGAGAAAGAGAAAGAGAGAAGAAAGAGAGAAAAACTTATGCTTAACTGATGCCCATCTATATTGGTAAGGGTAGATTTTCATTACTGTTCTACTGATTCAAGTGGTAATCTCTTCCTCATGAACATACCCAGAAATAATGTTTCACTGACTATCTAGGCATCCTTTAGCTCAGCCAAGTTGATACATATAATTAAATATCACACTTGGGGGCTGCATGAAGCTAGAAGAAGCAAAACGAAATAAAGTCTGTTAGAATCTTGCTAAAATAAAATTAGCATATCAGCAATTCTTAACTTTTGATTCACACACACACACACACACACTCACACACACACACGCACACACGCACACACACACACAGGACATGAGCAATGACTTCTCCCTCCAAAATATATATTTAACACAACACAAAGTTTTAAGTAGAATTTTGAGAAACTTCTAAAACAAATGTAGACAGTAAATGGATATATGAAACACAATAAAAGCTTTTTTGGGGGGGGGAGGGGTACAGTCCTGGGGCCTGAACTCTGGGCCTGGGCACTGTCCCTCAGCTCTTCAGCTCAAGGCTAGTTCTCTATCACTTGAGCCACAGCGCCACTTCCGGCTTTTTTCTTTTTGCTTATGTGGTGCTGAGGAATCAAACCCAGGGCCTCATGCATGCAAGGCAAGCACTTACCACTGAGC
>NW_012267241.1:15652588-15655130 GCF_000151885.1 Dipodomys ordii | reverse complement strand
TATGGCTAGGGAGGTTGAGCATTTCTTCATGTGTCTATTGGCCATCCTTCTTTCCTCTTCAGAGAAGTTTCTCTTTAAGTCTTTAGCCCACTTATTGATTGGGCAGCTTTTTCTTTGAGGATTTGTTGTTGGGGGATTTAATTTTTTGAGTTCCAGGTATATTTTAGATATGACACCCTTGTCCATTGTTTGGCTAGTGAAGATCTTCTCCCAATCCGTAGGCTTTCTATTGATCTTGCTAGCATTTACCCAAATGATCACAAACAAGACCATACTAAAGCTAACAGCACAACTATGTTTATTGCAGCGTTATTTACCATAGCTAGCATATGGAACCAACCCAGATGCCCCTCAGTAGATGAATGGATCAAGAAAATATATACACAATGGAATTCTATGCCTCCATCAGAAAGAATGACATTGCCTCATTGTTAGGAAATGGAAAGACTTGGAAAAAATCATATTAAGTGAAGTAAGCCAGGCTCAAAGAAGCGTAAGTCCCATGGTTTCCTTTATTTCCAATAACTAGTATATGTCTGAGACAAGCAGAAAAGGTCAGATAAGTTGATGTTAGGTGAAATTAACCCCAAGATAAGGATTTAAATGTTTTTTTCTTTCTTGCGATTATTTCTAACATATTTATAAGATGATTTCTTTGTTGCTTTGTATGTCCCTTCTCCACGGTATAACCTCTGCTTTCACTGTATTTGATGTTGGTATAATTTGTGGAGGGGTAGGGAAAATATCATTTAAATAGGGATACAGGTGGACCCATTGCAACAATGAGATGTACAAGTCATTATGTCAAAAAACAAACTTTACAACTTTGGCAGGAGGATGGGGGCGTGAGGGGGTAGGGAGGAGTGGGAGGGAGATGCGAAGGGATGGTAAGGGGAAACAAAGGAGGAGGCAACAATGCTTGATAAGTATTCAAATGTTTTATTGTTTTTTTTCCTTTCATGCAATTGTTTCTAACATATTTATAAGATGATTTCTTTGTTGCTTTATATGTCGCTCCCCCACGGTATAACCCATGCTTTCACTGTATTTGATGTTGGTATAATTTATGGAGGCGAAGAGAAAAATAAACTGTTTAAATAAGGATACAGGTGGACCCATGGCAACAATGAGATGTACAAGTCATTATGTGGAAAAACGAACTTTACAACTTGGGTGGGGGGTGGGGGAGGTTCTGGTGGGGGGGAGAGGGGAGTATGCGAAGAATGGGAAAGGGAAACAAAGAGGAGGTTACAATGCTTGATAAGAAATGTACTCATTATCTTGCCCATGTAATTGTAACTCCTCTTACAGTATTCTCACAACTAAAAAAAAAAATTTACTCATTATCTTGCCCATGTAATTGTAACCCCTCTGTACAATATTTTCACAATAAAAATAAAATAAAATAAAATACTTAAAAAAGAGTATCCCAGTATCTTATACTGTCCAAGGTGATACCCTAAGATATCTCCTTTAAGTCGGAGAATTTGATAACAACTTAAGGACCAAACCAATGTCCAGTAGAATGAATATTAGCACTATAGTATAATTAAATCTCAGCTATGAAGGCAGGGTAAGTATTAAATAGTAAATAGTGAATTCATTTAAACACTGAAGTATAAGAATTACAGTTTGAAATAAAAATGAAAATAGATACTTAGATACTATTAAAATTTGAAACATATCTTTTAGTGAATGCTTTTAAGGATTTTTAAGGGTGGAGTATTTCTCAAAGAAATCATGATGTCAGCTTTACTTCAATTTTTTCCTTTATAAAAATTTAACTTCAATATAAACATAGTGTGATAGCATTATTACTCTATGCCCTTTTGATCTTTATGTGGGGAGGAATATGAAATGATATATCCATCAAGGTTTATTTGGACCTCATGGAAATTGATATGGTTCTTAAATTATTTTAAATGCTTTTCAGAGATTTTTGCCTTTCTCTTAATGTGAATCTAATAATTTTATACAATTAAAACATTTCTTAGGGAGAAAACGTAAGAAATAAATCACTATCTGACTATTGTTTTCTCTGTAACACCAGTGACATCAAAACACATCTGAAGATTGATCAAAAATTATTTTATTATGTCTACTTAGTATATATTTGACATTTTATATCTAGTTCATGACCTTTAAAAGACTCAGTTTGTATATGAATTTGTAAAAAAAAAATCTTTGACATGCATATAAGATATAGCTCTTAATATTATGTCAAAGTTTTACCATAAATGACCAAATGATCTATTCTCCTGTCTAGGTTGATGGTTTCCTATATTAATGACAAAATATTAGAGTCAATCATGTATGAACATTATTATTTAGGTAGATTTTCAAATACAGAGGTGAATTTGTATATACGTGTATTTTTTATTAAATAAGTTTTTTATTGTGAAAATATTGTACAGATCAGTTACAGTTACATGAACAAGGAAATGAGTACATTTCTTATCCAGCATTGTTGCCTCCTCCTTTGTTTTTACCCTACCATCCCTTCCCTCCCACCTCCTCAACTACACCCCCTCACACCCTCTCC
>NW_012267241.1:15603427-15642198 GCF_000151885.1 Dipodomys ordii | reverse complement strand
GCTTTTTTCTTTTTGCTTATGTGGTGCTGAGGAATCAAACCCAGGGCCTCATGCATGCAAGGCAAGCACTCTACCACTGAGCCACCTTCCCAGTCCATAATAAAAACTTTTGCCTTGCATTCTACAATTCATAAAAGGAGGAAAAATCAGTCCTTTCATAGTGTATTATTGGTGCCAAATACCATACCTCAGTACAGAGTGGAGACAAAAACTTATTTCTAAGTAAATAAACTGAAATGATAAATTGTTTCCTTAGACCTGCAATATGCAAAAACCCACATTGTTCTCAAAGAAGAAATGACATTGGCAACAAGTTTCTCTTGATTTCTCAGTTCTCTGGATTTCTTTGGATTTCTACATGTTCTGGACTTTCTGAGTAAGGTTGATCTTTACAAATTACTTCAGAATTCAGATATGGTCTTGGGGATGGACACCCCTAGGACCACTCAAGCTAGTGGAGTCCTCTTCGTCTCTCCCATGGACATTTATGCACATTCCAGGTAGTATTGTGCTACACTTTCCTCTTTGGGACAATGAGTAAAAATCTAACTCTTTATCAATCATCAGTGTATGTGTGTATATATGTATGTATCTATCTATCTATCTTCCCTCATCATCATCACCATCACTATCTCTGGGATGCGCAGTGGTAGAAATAACAGTCACCCCATATAAGTTCCAGGTCTCATAAATGCAGGACTCCTAACTGATAGTTCAAATTCCTAAAGTTCAGTTGAATATTTGTTCCTTGTTTGGGGTTGAGGGATAGGAAACTTATGCAAATGCTGCTCTGGCTTTTATTTTGTTGTGAGTAACAAACTGTCTAATCTTCCACACAGGACCCCTGCTTTCTTTTGTTAGTATAGAAGCAGTCATTCCTCAGTATATGCAAAGAATACCAGATTCTGAGTTGCCCAAGTCTTTTATATAAAACAACATAGTACTTCATATAAGAACAATATTCAATGCCGTGGAAATACAACACAGGTGGTAGTTTTTCTTATTACTTACAGAATGACAAGAACTCTGTCAGTACAGGTAAAGTCAGTCAATACAGACATTTCCTTATTCCTGAATGTTTTGGACCCAAGGCTGTTTGAAAACATGGATATAAAACTTGTAATGAAGATGGACTATATAAAACAACCATAAAAAGCTAATTGTTAAATCACACAGGGGTAATCACAGTCCTTTTACAGTTTCAGACATATCACAAAGGAATCTGGAAGTTCAAGAAAACTCTTTGTGTGAATTGTGACTTTACTTACATGGCATTCAAGAAATGAAGCTGACTTCAATGGCTAAAGTTGAAGTTGGGTTTTCCTCTTGGGTATTTTAAGAGAAAAGAGGAATGAAGGAGTTTTCTATGGTATTGAGTCTCTCTCGAATACACACGTACACACACATACACACACACTTCTGAATGATTATTATATGATTGTATACATTCAGTTGTCATCTAGATTTGTGAAATTTACATCATGCATGCCATAGCTCAATAAGTATATTTTATAAAAGAAAAACCAATGGGAAATTGCCATTGATTTTAATCTAAAAAGTAAGTTGCTAAAATCTGATATAGAATATTCTTTTTTTATTGTGAAAATACTGTACAAAGAGGTTACAATTACATGAGCAAGGTAATGAGTACATTTCTTAGCAAGCATTGTTGCCTCCTCCTTTGTTTCCCCTTCCCAACCCTTCCCATCTCCCCACCCCCATCTCCCGCCCCACCCCTCAGCACCAAATGTTCATTTTTCGACATAACGACTTGTACATCTCATTGTTGCAATGGGTCCACCTGTAGCTGATTTAAACAATTTGTTTTTTCCCTTCCCCTCCACAAATTATACCAACATCAAATACAGTGAGAGCAGGGGTTATACCATGGGGGAGGGACATACAAAGCAACAAAGAAATCATCTTATAAATATGTTAGAAACAATCGCAAAAAAGAAAAAAAACATTTGAGTCCTTATCTTGGGGTTTATATATAATATTCTTAACCCAGCTTCTATGACCCTATTTCACTGTTACTATACGCAGTGGCATCGACACTATGGCATTAACAATTTAGCTACTAGAGCTGAGGGCCATGGAGGGCTGGAGCAATGGTTAATTTATCTGTCAACTTTTCTGGGCCATGGGTGCTCAAAAGCTTACTCAAATTTTCTTCTGGATGCTTATGCAAATATGTTTTGGGATATGAGATTAACAATATCATGGAAAAAAAGGATCAATAGGAGGCCAAATCCAAGCTGTCATCCAAGTGAAAACAGTTTACAAATCAACATTGCAATGGAATCTTTATTCTCTCACTTGTCACCTTTCATTTTTTGTAGTGTTTCCTTTAGTGAAGTTTTTGCTTTATTCATCCTACATCTGTCTCTCCTAAATGTGAGGTAACACAGCATGATTCAATAGTGGCTGGGGGCTGAAATATATGATTCTGGTTCCTCAAGAATATTGACCCTTTTGTAACTATTGACTTAATAGTCTCAGAAAGTATAAATGCAGAATACATTTATTTTAGTGAAGTAACATATCCAATGCTAGTTGTTAAAATTTCTATTTAATTGTTATTAGAATAGTTTAAAGTCCATAAGCCTTAAACATATTTCTCAGTGCTTACATTTGTCTTTCAGTTGATTTTTATCTAGTTTACAACCACTGCTTACATAAAAGATGACTTCTTTTATGCACTATTGTGCTTTCTGACTCCTGTGGTGATTATACTAATTCACACTTTTAAAGAAATCTGACATTCAGATAAATGTTGCTCTAGCTGAAAATGTAAGGGCAGCAATGATGGCTACTGACATTTATTGAAAAATATGCACTAAACATCGAACCATTAGTTTGTTGAATAACTGCTTTCCTGCTGAAAAATATGTCCAATTTTTACCCACTTATCAAATATAGATCTGAAAGTAATTCTCAGAGCACGTGTCTAATTTCATGAATTACTCACCAGACTATTCTTTAGTCATGTGTCAAATAATTTTGCAAGAGGGCAAGGTCTACATCAATAAAACAGATGAATATACTACACATACACACACACACACACACACACACACACACACAGAGTTCTAACAATCATATGCTCACTATGACAAGGCACTTCCCCACTCTCCAAATACAGAGAGCATGATGTACAGACTGCCTCCACCTCCGTACTCTAAAATTCATCTCCACACTCTGAGGCCATGTTTTGAGGCTGCTCTCACATAAGACTAGATGCAGCCCGGATACTAGCAGGTCTTTCCCTGGTAAACCTAGGTCTCCCCTGATGAGTAACTTTGGCCCAAGACTGCCCTCTGCTGAAATATCCTTAGAATGAAACTATAGATTGCATGTTTCCATAAAAATCCTTTTCTCTTTCTCTCCTCAGGATTAGATTTGCATGGTGATCTGATAGCTTTTCTCAGTCCCCTCTCATCCTTCATTCCATCTCAGTTTTTCCTTTTCACTAGAATTTCTCCTAGTAACTCTTTTACATGTTTAAGTATTTAAATCTCTGTTTCTTGATGTCTGGTTCTCAAATGATGAGGACCAAAGTGTTAGATATGTTTCATTCTTATATACATTTCTTGGAAGTATAGACTGTTTTAAAAATAATGCCTATATGGAAGAGATTGCACTTAGAGGGAAATAGAAAAAGATAAACGAGTGAAAAGCACAGAAAGAGCTAGCTGTCTTTCAAAGACTGGAGGAAGACAAGAAGTAAAAGCTGTATGTCCCCATGAGGAAGGTATAGGCAAATAATAAAAATGAGGGGGAAATCTGTCAAAATCAGAGGACAACTGTGATGCAAAGATTCCCATAGTATCCTCAAACTTGGTGTTTCCAGCTTGCTTCTGGGCCTTCACCCCAGGGGACACTGTAGGAAAGAAGATAAAGAACAAACCTACTAAAGAGAGTAGATGTCTTACCAACAACAAGCCTTCATCTCCACATCCCTCATGGGGGTGATCTTCTCATCCTGAACTAAATGAGTTCTTTAGAAGCACTAGTGTCTTTAACTTCAGATTTCATAAGAGCAAACTTGTAGCTTTTTCGGGGCTTTTATAAGCACCTAGAAAATTCCATGAGTTGGATATTGGCTTATAGGATGACTGTACCTATTTAAAATACAGGATTAATAAATCAAAGGACCTTGTTCCTTATTACACAACTTTAATTTTATTGCCATGTGGTGAGTGTCCTTGACTTTATATATTATTGACTGAAACAATTCCACATGAGTAATTGTTTGCCTGTAGATTATCAAGGGGAATCACTGTCTATTTTTATAATCTCTCTTACGTTTCATAGTTAATTCTGAGTAGCTCTTAAAAATACCACAGATTGAGTAGCTCAACGAACAACAAATTGCTTTATGTAGCTTTGTAGGCTTGGAAGTCTCATCTCAGATGAAGACACTGGAAGATCCAGTGGTCAGATGAGGGCACTGGAAAGGTGGCTATTTCCTTATAATATAAAATATATTTATATATAACATGTAATATCATATAATATTTCCTAAGTGCACATCATTATGATCTAATTGCTTCCTCAAGTCCTATTCTTCTAATATTCACCTTGGGGGTGATATGATTGAAGTTTGTTCTCCAAAATGTGCTAGGAACACTGTCTTATTTATTTATTTGTTTGTTTATTTATTTATTTTTTTTGGTTGTGGGACCTGAACTCTGGACCTGGGTGCTGTCCCTCAACTCTTCAGTTCAAGGCTAGCACTCTACCACTATAGCCACAGTGCCACTTCCAGCTTTTTTGGTTATGTAGTACTGAGGAATCGAACCTAGGGCCTTGCAGGCAAGGCAAGCACTCTACCACTGAGCCACCTTCCCAGCTCCAGAACACGAACTCTTAATTGCTACATGTTGATATCATTGCAGTCCAGTGGGAGGCAATGCCTTTGGGTATGGGTTTAATGCTTTTCTCCCATCAGTGAGTTCACATTGTCAAGAGACTGAACTGGGGATGGAACAGGAGTTGATACAAAACACATCCACCATCCTGTTCTTTCTCTCCATCATGACTTTCTGCTTTCTGCAATGAACTGAAGCAGCACAAAACTGAGCAGATGCTAACTCCTTCATGTTGATGTTGACAGTGGATTTTCCAATCTTCAGAATCCTGAGCCAAAAATCAACTCTCTTGTTAACAAATTAACCAGTCTCTGTTATCACAACAGAAAATACGTTCAGTCAAGTGGTTAGATTTTAACACATAAATTATGGAGAGGTACAAACAGTCAGTCTATCATAGCATCCAAGATGTTCTTTCATTTAACCTTTTAGTTTGTTTTTTTAGTTTCTGTTACTTCTTTAAGTCCTGTTGTTCAAAAGTATCATTATTTATATTTCCTTGGTGTCAACCATTTTAGTATCACAATTTTGAGCAGTGCAGAAATGTCTCTATGTAATACATCATTAATCAAGAAAATGTCAGTGGTTCAAAGCTATGAAAATATGATAAAGCTATGAAAATATGATTCTCTAGGACAGGGCCTGAATCTTACAAGCTTTCATTTGGACTTTTCTATGTGCCAGCCACATGAACCAGGGCATGATCTTTTCAGAGTTTTGATGCTTCCAGCTTTGCCTGGGCAATATTTCCTATGGAACATCATTGTTTAAGAGACTCCATGAGAAATATGTAAGAGTTAGTGCAAGATGTGGCACATAGAAATGAACAGAGAGGGCAGCATTTTAGCTAACTGACATCTATTGATAATATTCTATATAAATCAATTTTGAAAAAAGATTATTTTGTTGATGAGATAAAAAGAGATTGGTATTCCTGTTTAGGGACAAAGTATGTAGCTTTCAAATACAAATATATTCTGACATCAAAATTTACACTTTCCATCGCTCTGTGGTAATGTTGTACACAGAGCTGGGCAGACTTTATATCTTTGGTATGAGTTGGATCATAAGCTGTATTCATCAGCTAAGCAGGCTCTTTAGAGAGATATAGCATAAGCAAGTATTCCTTACTCCTTATTGATATAGGAGATGTACAGTGATAAAATGACAATTAAAGGCTGAGTTAATGTCCTAAAGCAATGGAAATTCTAGAGACACAGTTAACAGATAGCAATCATAAGACTCCATAACCATCATTCTCTTTATAGACAAGTTTCTTACCCATGAATTGACAAACCTTCTTCCTTATTAGCTTTACTTCCTTCATCAAGTTTTTTCATACCTTTAAAAATAAACTCTAGAAGCAACTTAAAGTTAAGGCAAAAAATAATAAAGTAAAAAATGTGCAAAGTGCTTTCTCACCAAAAATGTCTATCTCTAATTTTTTAATTTGTCAGTTTGTTTTGCTTGAGTGAAAACACACTGAATAGGAACATAATTTCTATGCTTCTGTGTGTACCAAATATAATTATTCACTATTCCTTAATATTAAATTGTTACATGGCCTACTTTAAGAAGGCTAAAGGGAATATAATTAAGAATTCAAAAACAGTTGCTCTTTCCAGTCAGAAGTATGTATAACTTTTTATGTATAATTTAATTTAATACTCATATTTTTCTTTTCCTTTTTTAAAATTTATTTATTTTTTATTGTGAAAATACTGCACAGAGGGGTTACAATTACATGGGCAAGATAATGAGTACATTTCTTATCAAGCATTGTAGCCTCCTCCTTTGTTTCCCCTTCCCCTCCCTTCCCAGCCCCCCCCCCCCCCCCACCCAATCCTCCCCCCTATACTCATATTTTTCTATGTTGAGATTAACTTAGATTGTAGCTGAATGGAATGGATCATATTACCTAAAAATTCTACATATTCTTCTATGTGTGCCTATCTCCTTGGGATAGATTTATAGAAATAGTAGGTTTATAGGAATTTGCGTGTATCTATATATTTCCTAATTTATGATGTGGCCACAGGTGGAAAATTTATTTAGCTATAAGGGAAAACAAAACAAAACAAAATGAACCTGATATATCTTGTTAAACATATGCATGCTAAATGCACATCAAGTGCAAATGTTTGACCCCTTTTGGAAATCCCCAAGAACTTGGAGGGGAGGGAGCTATCATTTAGAACCCTATGACTTGCCATAGGCAAGTTCTTAATTCTTGAAACCTGACAAATAATTACTTGTACTCAATATTTGTTGTTTTTTTTTCTTTTTGTCTTATATCCCCTTATGATCTATGAGCAAATTACTTTATTAGGAAATCATTAGAGCATAATTTGCTTCTATAGGCCTCTGACATTAATTTTCATTTCTTATAATGAAACTACAAGGTCCCATGATATATTATTATTGCAAATAGTGTGCTGCCAGATATTGATTCAGAGTTGTCATTAACCCTAACACCTGTAATTTCTTTAAAAAAATGTGTGAGTTTATCAAGTCGATGCCACATTTAAGGTCTCCTTTACCCGATGTTCCATTTCCATAAATGTTTCTCTTTATGTTGTCTTGTTTTTGTGCTCAAATGACATGAAACCCAAATGAACGTCTTTGGACCCTTTTAAATACGTTTCTCTGGGATGGAAGGAATACATTCTGAGAAAATGTAAAAGCAGAGACTCCCTGGAGGTCACAGTGGGATGGGAAATGCGCAACACTGTCAGAAGGAAGTTTAAGATTCAGGACTTCGAAGGGACAAGGATGCACATGGCCACAGGCTTAACCTTTCTGTGAAAAGCTTAGCCTTGTCATCAAAGCCAAGCCTTTAAAAGGCAAATGTCATGTTTTCCTGGCTCAACATATACTAAAACTTCACCTAGCAGTCTCTAGGCTATTCTATCCTTAGATATAGATTATGACTTTCAGAATTATGAGCAGAGGAACAACTCATAATATTTATAGAATAGATTTGACTATCAGCACTTAGGTAACTTGAGAAATAGAAATATAATGAGGAAAATAGAAGTTTCTTATTTTACAACTTTGGAAGAGATCTTGGGGTGTGGTGAATTCCCATGGAATGTTATGTCTTCTGGGCCACGTTTTCAGAAGATTTGATTCATTTAAGGTTTAAACTCATTTTGCACATGCTTTCCTTTCCTCTTTACTCATAGTTTCATTTGACTACCACTAAGTGAAACCAAGTAAAAAATTGATTCATTTGTCCTCCTAACAATAGAGCCTATCTGAAAATGGGACTTGAAAATGTCTGATTATTTCAATTACTTACGATTCAGCTAGTGTCCTGCTTTGGACAGCCTTGAAATTCAGCAAAGAATTCTTTGGCCATATATTAAAACACCAAGAAGCTCCCAATAGGACTATTTAACTTTCATTTTTAAAGGTTTTTATCCCACAGGTCCATGAGTCCATTCTTGAGGATTTCTTTTTCATAGTAGAAAGCTTATTTCTATGCCTTCCTATGTGTTGCCCAGTTATAGAAATCATTAAATAGCATATTTTGTGATTCTCAGAGTCTAGGTGATAAAAAAAAATCCCCTATTCTCTAATTCTTTCTATCCACAGTTAAAGAAAAATAAGCTAAATGATATATATCAAATAGCTGTAGATAGAGCTGGAATAAAAATGGTTTCTTTACTCTGAAATAATATTCTGAATCCCTTGTTGTCTCAGAAATTTGTCTTGTGAAAAGAGACTTCTAAGAAAATATTTTTTTCTTGGACTCTTCTTTTCCATAACCTTTCTTCCTGCCCTCGTCTCCAGTAGCTAGCAGTTCCCAGCTGGCCAACGTACCTGACTCTTCCATGCAAGAACTTCCTGTTGTCTATTATAACATACCTGAAGAGTTTGCAGTGATGCCAAGAAGGGATTTATGTCTGTCCCTGATGGAGTAATAACTAGTACTGAACTTATTAAGTAGTTCCTAACCAATATAAAAGTGGACAAAGCATGAGGCAGTTGTTCACGTGTGTTGGACAAGTAGTCATGGATAGGTGCCAACTAGCATTTTTTCAATCTAAAAATAGGAAGGTAGCACCCAAACAGAGAGATGCTGACTCTCTGAGCCACTGGACCTAAGAGAGAAGATGGAGATTGCACTCTGGGATTCTGAAATAACTGGAATTTGTGCAGCAGAGTACAAGAGAGTAGGGGATTATGCAGACAGATGACCATCCCAGAAGATGGTGTGAGATTCTCTGCAAAGTCCTAGTGAGCTGCTCAACCCTCAACACACACGGGAGGAGTGTGGGGGAGATGATCTGGTTTAGTTGTAGCAGGACTGACGGTGGAGTAGACACACCAGAGGCCATGAACAAATGGGGAATTAGGTATCTGCACTAGCTAAAAAGGTGTTTACTTTTATTCTAACAATTAGTTATAGCACAGTATGTTCTACTGCATCTATTAGCCTTTGCCATTCTTCAGTTACAATAGATCTATGGTGGGTTGCTGTATTTTTGTCCTCAATTATGGTAAAGCAGGGTTGTTACTTTTATTACACACTCTTTCTAGGTTTCAGTTGAACAATTAGAACACTCTCTCTCTCCCTCCCTCTCTCTCCCTCTTCCTCTCTCTCCCCCTCTCTGTCTTTCTTTTTCTCTCTCATATATACACACAACCTATCTAGACCCATCATAGTTATATTAAACACAAAAGATAAAAATACAGAAAAGTCATTAAAAACCATACAGTATATTTAAAATGGTGAAAAAGGATTGGGAAGAAACTAAAACCAAAAATGTCTCCTTCAGTAATGATGGTTTGATGAAGGAATGTTTTGTTAAATGAAAGGTAGGAAATTTGTCAGCAGCATATGGGAAATGCTAAAACAATTTTTTTGGCTGAAGGCAGAAATTGTTAGATAGGAAATTGTAATTAAGGAAAGATTTAGGAGTACCAGAAATAGCCAATATGCAAGTAGAGAAAAGGACCATCTTTCACCATTTCTGTAGAAGTCAAAGGAGTATTTCAAGCAAAATTACATTTATTGTGAAATCCATAATGTATGTAGCACTAAAACTTATTATAACAATAGTTTAAAAGATAAAAACTAGATGGAATCACATTGTTATAAAGTTTTTGTATAAAGTTCAGAATGTAAATTGTAATTCCTAAATAGCACAAAAATTGCATGAAGGAATAATCTAAAATACAATGGAGGAAATACAGTATAATACTAAAGCTTTAAGTCAAACAATACTATGCAGAGAAACAAAAAGTGATACTACAAAATGGATGGAGCAAACAGAAAAATGAAACATTCATAAAATGAGTCCAGGCTTCAATTATCAATAATGTAAACAGACTGAATATTCTAATGTAAAATTTAGTATCTAACTTTCTGCTTTCTTTAAGAGATTTTCAGCCAATAAAGCACTGTTGGAAGAGATGGCGTAAAGGAAGGATATGGGCAGGTATGGAGGGTGTGAAAGTTTTCATGGTACCCTGTACACATCTATGGAACAAGAATACTTCTCATATTATTAATACATGCTGATTCAACATTTTTTTACATCAAAACTAAAATCTTGAAATTTCTAGTGCAAAATGTAGCATTTCAGCCTAAGGTAGGAATTTTCGCCAGGATCCAAATGTTCTAATGATAAAAGAGAAAAAAATGTAAGATAAACAGGATTTCTTTGAAATTCAGTTGGTTTATCAAAAGACTCTCCAGGAAAATAGAAAGGGCAATAAACAAATTACGAAATAAAATGTAGCCTAAATCAAAAGACTATCATATGGAGACCATTTGTACACATTTATGAGTGCTTACAAACACTCATAGGTATATATACTAAAGATTAGTGTGTTTTTCATATGTGGAAAATCTTAATACACACTAAAATTCAGCTTTCCATATGTGGAAAATCTTAATACACAGTAAATTTCAGCTTCTAAATGAAAAGCAAACAGTAGCCAGTACTGGAGTTCTCATACTGTCTCCTGGCACTAGACTGATAACTATGAGGTTGCAGTATCAGTTTCCAAGGACACGAGAGGAGGGGTGCCCAGCTTGTCAAAGACAGAATTCACTGTTCCTCTGGCCTTTTGTTCTATTTGTATGCTCAACAGTTTAGATGATGTCCATCTAAACCAGCGCAGGTGAATTTTCTTTAGTCTAGTGATTTAAATGGTAATCTTTCCAGAACCATGCTTAGAGATGTTCCTTCCAGAAACACTCCAGGAAAAGAGGTGTCACCAACTGTCTGGGCATCATTTAGCCTGCTCAAGTTGTCATGCAAAAATCTATACCAGCAAATGGGTTTTTAATCTCATGAGGAGTATTCAATGTCACACCTAGAGATTTTTTTAATGTTCTTTTTGAATGTGGTGATATAAGAATAAAATTACTTTCCTATTTTAAAAATATCCCAAACACGGTCTCTAGTAATGTTTCAAAATTTCCATTCACTATCTCTCTAACTAAAAAAATATTGTTAGAACATGTGCTAATAATTTATTTTTGAATGAAATTCTTTTTTTTCATAGCCAAAAACAATGGCAGAAACTTTAATGCTTGAAAGAAGCAGATACATTTTAGAATAGCAGGAAGAGGTTGCTCAGGAAAAACAAAGATCCAGGTTACAATTATTAAATAACTTGACTGAATACATTGTGTAAAGAATATTATTAGAAATGTTTAGCAAAATTATGACAATTAGCTTATAAACCTGTGTTATATAATTACAAATGGTTGAAACAAAGACTGGGACTGAAGCATACCCTGTTTACTATAGGTACATTCATTCTTTTGGGAATGTGACATGTGGCATGTGGCATTGTTCTGGGCCTAGGATTTTATCAATAAATAATGCAACACCTTGTCCCCAGGACACTGATGTGAAGGATTAAAAATTGTTGGTGAAACAAAAGGAGGTATTCACATGACTGAGTCCTTATGCTTATAGAATGCTTTAAATGGAATTAGTACTTCTAGTACAAGAACAAATCCAGGTCATCCAAATGGAAGCAAGATATATAAAACCGATTACAAAGCCATGGATTATTTCGGAACCAAAAATGAGGAAAAAGCTGTGAAACTAAACAAAAAAAATTATTTGACTTTTGAGTAATTAACCAAGATTGTGGATAAATACACAATGCACCTAAATTCCATGGAGCGAATGAAAATGAAGGCAGAGGACTAGGCAGGTTAGGGGTTGAGGATAGCTATGAAAGTAAATTGTAGAAATGATCTCTGACTGAAATGCTGGGAAATCCACCAGGGTGACTGCCTTTGAGCTTTGCGTATCTGGAGAACTCTTGCAGGGGTAAATGGATTTCCAATTTTTCACTTGAGAGCATTCTTGCTCCATTTTATATTATTAAATCATAGCAAAACATGTATCAAAATTATTTGCTCAAGAAACTCACTGTAGTCTAAGTCTTATGGTAACTGATATGTCTATGGACATATGGAGTGTTACTTCAAAAAGAAATGTTTTACTATCCTTAAGTAGTTGTACAAAGGAGTTGGCACTGAACACAAGTTTACAAAAACAATATATCTCGTTCTATGTCATCCCTTTAAACATTCTCACTTTTATACACAGAAATGAAAGGTGTCTATGAGCAAGATGCTAACAAATGGGAGAACTATCACTGACTTAGATTATTATGACCCCAAACACTCTGCTGTATGTTGTGTAAAGATATTCACCAGGACCTGATACCAATGACATTCACTCCTTTTTATTTCAGCAAATATTTAATTGATCACCTACTTTATATTAAACCAAGTGCTTTGGATCCTGGTTTATAAATCATTTACGAAAACAACTTAGAGGAAATATTTTTTTCATTATCCTTATTTTATAGGTTAAAAATGCCTGAGACAGGCTTTGACTTACTAAATCTGTCTAGTGAGCAGCATAATCTTTTATTAATCACTCCTGGGTACTTAAAAACCTAGCACTGTTTTACTCACAATTTAGCATTGTATAAGAGCTTTTCATTGTATCTTGTTTTCTTCCATACTGAATAAATAATACCAAGCAGAAAGGCATAGAAAGTAACTTCTCTTTTTTTTTTTTCCTACAGAATAATGTCCTGGGTGATACTTAACCATTTCATCAGAAATTTCTCTGTGGATACTTGCCTTCCATATTTTTCCCTTATGGTTTAGGAAGTAAAAGGCTTTTTCCTATACCTTGGTGTTACCACAATTTGACTTTATTACAAGGCATCTGGCTGTTCTTTAACATAACATTCAATTTTTCAAGTTTAAAATCCAGAAAAGATAAGTAAATGAATGTCTTTAGAGTATTTGAACAAAGGGTCTTTGTCTGCTTGGTATTTGAATAAGACAGTTACCTACAAGATAAATTAGTAATTCAGACCATCATTTCGGCAGAATAATAGAAGCTTCATGGAAAGAAATAGAAGCTGGCATCCAAACTGATTTAAAGAGAGTGGTCCCATGAGTCCAGAGATAAACAGGCATCATCAAAAGGCAGTTTGCTGTGGGCATTTTTAGGAGACACTTTGGAGGGATTTACAAAGAATTGTGATTCCTTTCTTCCCAAGAGGTATGAGTGCAGGGGGAACAGAATAATGGTGGTAACATACAGTCTGAGCTTTCTGTTTGCCTTTCTCTCTGGGGCAGCCATCTATTTTCTACACTATAAATGAAAGCTGGTATCTCTGACTGAAGAGAAAAATAGAAGGAGAAGGGGCAAAGAGATGAGAAATGCCACTCAGTACTCTGAGAAAATAAGAAATCTAAGATGGTTCAGAGAAGACAAGAATGAAACATCTGGCATGGGTTATAGCTCTAAAAGTGCTGTGTAGAAAACAAATTTCCAAAACATGCACAATACTATATTGATGGTGATTCTGAGCATACTAAATATAACCTATATCAAAAGCTAAATAAGAACAAAAGTAAAGTGATTTATGAGTATGGGGAGGTACAGCATAAACATGTTCAACAATAAAAGGCTAAAGGCAGTTACTCTAGAATTTATAAGGTGACTTTTTTTGTTGCTTTCTATGTCCCTCCCCCACAGTATAACCCCGGTTTTCACTGTATTTGATGTTGGTATAATTTGGGGAGGGGAAGGGAAAAAAAACAAATTGTTGAAATAGAGATACAAGTGGACCCATTGTACCAATGAGATGTACAAGATGCCAAGTTGAAAAATGAACTTTACAACTTTGACGGGGGCGGGGAGTGGATGGGGGGGTAGAGGGATGGGGGGGAGTGTAGTCGTGGAGATGGGAGGGAAGGGATGGTAGGGGAAAAACCAAGGGGGAGACAACAATACTTAATAAGAAATGTACTCATTACCTTGCCCATGTAATTGTAACTCCTCTGTACGGTATTTTCACAATAAAAACTTATTTTAAAAAAAAGAATGTAAGCTTCCAAGAGAAGGGACCTTGACACCTGTAACTTTTATCTCCAGGGCTGCTCAATGCTTAAAACATTAGTGGCTGTTACATAAAAGAGTTAATGCACATACATATTTTACATACAAATAGAATTTGGGAATCATTGTAGAAATCTTTGGTGTACATAAAGTGTGCCATGGGATAGAAGAAGAATTGATTCTAAGTCCCCTGTAGTTAACAAAATCTGTTGGTTTTAATCTCTTTTGAGAAAGGCCTTATTTTTATATGTGTTTTAAATAATCTCCAGGGTACTTTTAATGCCTAACACAATATGAATGCATTGTTAAAACTTCCTATATACTACGTTTTAGGAGACAATCATAGGAAAAAATAATCTATTCATGTTCACTGCATATATGATTTTCATATTAGTAATTTTATAGTTCCATATACCTCTTCTGATGCCGAAGTTGTAGATACAGAGTGTCCACTATAACAGCTTTGCTGCTTACAAGCAAAGTGTAAACAGTAATGTGTTATAATACTCATGTGACAGGAGATTATCGAATTAAATGAAATAAGCCTGGCAAAGAAAGAGAAATGACAAATGATCTTATTTTGCATATGATGGGTGAACATCTTTACTAGCTATGCATCAGACAAAAGCCTCATATCTAAAATATACTTAGAGCTCAAAAAATTAAATCCCCCCAAAACAATTCCTCAAAGAAACATTAATCCCATTAATAAGTAGACTAAAGACTTAGAGACTACTACAAAGAAGAAAAAGAATGGTTTATAAACATATGAAGATATGTTCAACATCTCTGGCCACAAAAGATATGAAAATCAAAACAACATTGAAAGAGGCACTGTGGCTCCAAGTGATAGAACATTCACCTTGAACAAGGAAGCTCAGAGACAGCACCCAGTCTCTGAGTTCAAGCCCCAGACTCCTCTCCCCTAAAAAATGAGATTCCACCTCACCCCACTTATAATGGTCATTATAAGAAAACAATAACAATAACAGATATTGGTGGGATGTGGCTAAAAAGGATTTCTACTACAGTCTTAGTGGGAATGTAAATCTGTTCAACCACTCTGGAAAGCAATATGAAGATTCCTTCAAAGACTAAACATATCTGGGTCATGTCTTTACAATAAAGGACCCCAAATACCAAAAACAATCCTTAGCAGAAAAAAACAGTGCTGGAATAATATCAATACCAAACTTCAAACTCTACTACAAAGCCATAGTACTCAAAACAGCTTGGTACTGGCACAAAAACAGACCTCAGGACCAATGGAATAGAACGGAAAACCCAGAAATGAACCTGCAGACTTAGCCACCTAATCTTCGATAGGGGAGCCAAAAAATAGAACAGAAGAAAGACAGCCTCTTCAGTAAATTGTGCTGGTAAACTTGGTTAAACACCTGTAGAAAAATAAAATTAGATCTTAATATATCACCCTGCAACAAAATCAACTCCAAATAAATAAAAGACCTCAAAGTCAAAGCAGGCACCCAAAAAAAAATACAGGAAGGAATAGGGGAAACTCTAGGGCTCGTTGGCACAGGCCAAAATTTTCTTAATAAAAACCCAGAAACACACAAATCAAAGAGAAGTTGGACAAATGGGATTGCATGAAACTGCAGAGCTTCTACATGGCAAAGGACATAGCTACCAAGATAAATAGAAAGCCCATGGAGTAGGAGAAGATCTTCACTAGCTATACAACAGACAAGGGCCTCATATAAAAAAATATTAAATCCTCCAAAAATAAATCTTCAAAGAAACAACAGCCCCTTTAGCAAGTGGGTTAAAGACTTAAAGAGAGACTTCTCTGAAGAAGAAATAAGAATGACCAATAGACACATGAAGAAATGCTCAACTTCTCTGGCCATAAAAGAAATGCAAATCAAAACAACATTGAGATTCCACCTCACCCCAGTTAGAATAGCTATAATCAAGAATTCTAATAACAACAGATGCTGGAGGGGATCTGGCCAGAAGGGAACCCTACTGCATTGTTGGTGGGAGTGTAAACTTGTTCAACCACTCTGAAAAGCAGTATGGAGGTTTCCCAAAGTCTCCACATAGAGTTCCCCTATGACCCAGCAATCGCACTTTTGGGTATTTATCTAAATGATCACAAACAAGGCTATACTAAAACTACCAATACAACTATGTTTATTGCAGCATTGTTCACCATAGCTAAGATTTGGAACCCACACAGATGCCCCTTGGTAGAGGAATAGCAAGAAAATGTTATATATATATATATATATATATATATATATATATATATATATATATGTGTGTGTGTGTGTGTGTCTGTGTGTTTACGCACACACACACACACACACACACACACACTGGAATTCTATGCTTCTCAGAACCACCCCATTTGTTAGGAAATGGAAAGACTTGGGAAAAGTCATATTAAGTGAAGTAAGCCAGACCCAAAGAAATACAGGGCCCGTGGTTTCCCTCATTTGCAATAACTAGTATACATCTAGGAAAATTTTATCAGATGAGCAGAAAAAGTTCAAAAGCTATGTACATATGACCATATAAGATGATGCTAAATGAAATGAACCTCAAGATATGGACACAAGAGTCCTTTCCTTGTTGTTGTTGTTGTTATAGATTTACTATGTGATTTTTTTTGTTTCCTTTACATGTTCGTCCCCCTATTGTATATCCCATGCTGTCACTGTACTTGATTTTGGTACCCTGCATCTTGTATATACATTTGCCTAATTTGGGGAGGGGAAGGGGACTAAGAAAAACACTAAAACAAAGACACAGGAGGACCCATTGCAACAGTGATACCCACAAGACAGTATATTGGAATTCAACTTTACAACTTTGGGCTGGGAGAGGTGGAGGAGTGAGGGAGACAGAGAGGGAAAAGATAGTGGGTGAACAACAAGGGAAGGGGCAACAATGCCCGACAAGATATGTGCTCATTCCCTTACTCATGCCATTGTAACCCCTTTGTACAACATCTTTACAATAAATAAAGCTAAAAAAAGATGAAACATAGAGCTCCTCTATGAACCATCAATCCCACCCCTGGCCATTTACCCAAATGACCACAAAGCAGGACACACTAAAGCTACCAGCACAAACTTGTTCATTACAGCATTGCTTACCATAACTAAGGTATGGAGTCAACCCAGATGCTCCTCAGTGGACTAATAGATCAAGAAAATGTGGTATATTGACATGATGTAATTCTGTGCTTACTCAGGAAAAATAACATTGTCCCATTTGTAAGGAAATGGAAAAGTTTGGAAAAGATTATATTAAGTGAAATAAGTCAGACTCAAAAAAACATAAGTTGCATGGTTTTCCTCATTTGTAATAATTTGAAGTCTTATACTTTATCATGCATTTTGGTTCTAATTAGTATCTTGAAATCACAGCCCTCCTGCCTCAGCCTCTCAAGTACTGGGATTATTGGCATGTACCATCATACATGGCTTTATTAAAAACTTAAGTAAATTTTTCATAAAATATTATTGCATAGAGTTAAATTGTTTAAATAATAGTAACATGGATTACTTTTTCTTGGACTACTTCCTGTCACTCTATCATTTACCTACTCCAGTGAGAATGAAGAAATATTAACATATATTAAGACAGGAGTTAAGTTCTAGCATGCTATTGCATAGTAAGGTGACCATATAACCATGATGGACAGTTTCAGATAGCTAGAAGAAAGGATTTTGAATGTTTTACCCCACAAAATGATTTGCTAAGAAATAGATACCTTCATCCTGATTTAAGCATTACACAATGTATATACATATTGAAAGACAATGGAATCCCCAATAAGTTGGTAAATTCTTTACATTTTAGTTAAAATATATTAAAATATGAAAATGTAAATGTAATTATATTATATAAACCTGTTTATGTTCATGTGTTAGATTCAGAAGTGTTCGTTTTACCTAAAGGTATAACATTGGAATTGTGATTGGGGATATGAGGATGAGCTGAACTGGGTGGCTCAGTGGCCCTCTTACTACTGGACTGAGAAGGACCAGTTGTCCCTCTATGCTTTTCTGATTCTGAAGTCATAAATCAGAGAGAAATAACAGATTCCAACTTTGGTGTCTTACTTGAGGTATCTGCACTATGAATATAATCTAACAGGAAATAATAGACAGGGGGAAAAGTTGGTGGTTCTTTGTTAAGTGGTATAAAAGTAGCTCATAAGGAGACCAAAGAAAACTTTTAGATTTAGAAATGTTAGCATTGAGATTTTCACTCATAGGAAATTTGAAGTACATTTCTATGGACAATTAATACAAAAGGTATAAACCCTTTTGAAAAGGTTGAAGCTTCTCCACAGAAAAATACACAAAGGAAAAATTAAAGAATAATAATGCTATTAGTTTCTTCACATCCGCTAAAGTATTCCCATGCTATCTTTATTCTAATACAGTTAAACTTTAAACTCAGAGAAAAAAATTAAGTATTTTTTCTAACACTGAGCTAAATCTTTGTGAAGTAAATAATTATATGCAAACTAAATAATTATATCATCTCAATAATTCAGTTATATAAAAAATAGAATTGAGCCCTTTCAAAGCACATTGGGACTAAATTAATTGAAGATTGCAGACCTATTTCCTCTAAGAGGGACAGAATGAGAAACTGTGGTGACAAATAGTGGAGGCACTGACCTCCACCAAACAAAAGTGCTCTGAGCTAATAAAGGCAGAGACAGAGGCAGGCCTGCTTTTCTCAAGTTCTTTAGACAGTTAATATCTTGTAAACATGCTAATGAATGGAGAGAAAAGGGGAACTCTCAGAGACATCAAAATTAACACAAAAGACCTAAATCAAAGTGAGAAAAACTAAAATGTTCTCTCACCCCTGGCAAGTTTTACAATCCCTTGAAATATGAGGTCCAACCCCTGTTGACACTAATGGGCATTACACGAGCCTCTGGAGAAAAAGAATCACCCAGTTTTAAGAGCTGCATAACAAAACACTATGAATTATACTGGAAAATTTCCTCAAGAGCCATGCTGTATGACCAAAAGCCATGCAAACCCTCTAAAGAATGAATCTTGACAAAATTTTCAGAAAAATGAGGGGACCACCAAATAATGTTTGGATGCTATTTCAAATTATAAACTTCTAATATATAAAGAGCTTGTGTCTATTCCTTAGAGTAGACATTATCAAAGTAAGAAGTCATTTTAACTTATGGGCTAAGAACTTAGCCTGATGAGTTGAAAGAAAGAAATGTTCTTAGGGAATTGATGATCTATCACTATCACTATAAACAGTTTCAAACAATTCTAGAAATAATCAATAATGGTTAGCAGAAATTCTGTAATTGTGTAGTGTCATGGTAGACTGAAATCTGTGTACTTTGTTATTTTGAGTTTAGCCTGGCATCTCTTTGGATACTAGGTACAAAAATTACGAGTCTACTCACAGTAATGAAATCATATGTACAACTGGGAACTCCCATGCTTAAATAGTGACTAACTCCTCCATTCCTTGGTATGCAAAATGTCAAATTCCGATTACTGGATAAGATGCAATCTTACTACCAGTTTGCTCAAACTGGCCTTGAACTTCTATCATCTCAATCCTTTGCTTTTGGAGTAGCTGGGATTAAAAGTATGAGCCATTATGGATGTGAGGGTGATCTGCTGCGACATTGGTCACCCCATTGATCACCAAAGTTGATTTGGCTGATCTGGCTGGAAGAGGATGACCATCACCGATAAAGGACCGATCTTCAAGGGTATACGAGTAGCTGTGCTCCCCAGCTAGAACCTCCAAATAAGCTCTCGAGTATGAGCCACTACATCTGGTCTAAAAGGTGCACCTTGGGCCAGTACTGGTGTTTCATGTATGTAATTTTAGATACTCAGGAGAATGTGATCTTAGGATTGATCACAGTTCAAAACTAGCCTGGGCAGTCAAGTCCATGAGGCTTTTATGTAAAATTAACCACCCAAAATCCAGAAATGGGGCTGTGTCTCAAATGACTGAGCAATAGGGCCTTGAACACAAAACTCAGAGACAGTGTTCAGACCCCCAGTTCAAGCCAGAGGTCTACCAGAAATAAAAAAAGATGAACCTTGATGTTGAAATAGATGGTAAAGGATGATAGAGAAGTAACATGGATCAAGATTCATTGTAGTTCTCATATACTGACATATTGAATTGAAACCCAATTGTACGACTACTAAAGATTAAAAAAATGAACTAGGAGTGAAATTTTAGACTACATATAACTCAAAATAAATCACATACTAAATGTGAAACTACATAATGGAGCTTTTTGAAATATAAGAAATCAGGGGCTGGGAAGGTGGCTCAGTGGTAGAGTGCTTGCTTTGCATGCATGAGACCCTCGGTTCGATTCCTCAGCTCCACAAAGCAAAAAGAAAAAAGCTGGAGGTGGTGCTGTGGCTCAAGTGGTAGAGCGCTAGCCTTGACCTGAAGAGCTGAGGGACAGCTCCCAGGCCCAGAGTTCAAGCCCCACAACTGGACCAAAAAAAGAAAAAGAAATATAAGAAAATCTTCATGCTTAGCATTAGAGAGGTCTTGACAGCCAAAGCATAAAGGTGGTAATTGACAATATATATTTGATATATTTGAAATATATTTGATATAATTGATAAATACATATAGTCAATCTCAAAAATTCTATACTGTGCTATATGGCCTTTTGGAAATGATTTTTTAAATTAGAAATGTTAAATAAGAGAAATGTTAAATTAGATAAAGATGAGTAGCCAGGCAGCAGTAGCTCATGCCTATAATCCTAGCTACTCAAGAAGCTGAGTTCTGAGGATCACAATTTGAAGCTAGCTCAGGCAGGAAAGTCTGAGACTCTTACCTCCAAAAAAAAAAAAATACTCAAAAATGCCAAGGTGGCGCTGTCACTCAAATGGTAGAGCATTAGCCTTGAGCAACAAAAGCTCGGGGGCAGCACTTAGACCAGGAATTCAAGTCCCAGGACCAGAAGGAAGAAAAAAAAATAAAAAAGATTAGTGCTTGTTGGGTATTAGGAAAGGCATTAAGCAGAGGTAGCCATGATTTTGCAAGGTCATCATAAGGGTTCCCTGTAATGGAACTTTTCTGGATCTTGACTATAGCATTGTCCCCAAAAATCTAAGCAAAAAAATATGCACATATTTATAAGTAAGTTTATGTAAAACTAGTAAAATCTGAATAAGAGAGGTTGCTTTATGGAGAACAAAGAAGAGACCATGAGTTTCAGCCAAGAGCATTTCAACACATTGTATTTGTCAGCAACAATTGAAATACATGGTATGTAGAATAGTCTTCGTTGACAGAGGCTTTCACACTAAATGTGTGCTCAGTCAACTCAATTATTCCAAACCCTGCATCTTCTAATATTAACATTTCTACCTGAAACAGTTTATTCATACTGTGTTTCCCATCCAAGGAGTTCAAAACTTTAGATGAAGGAGGGATTCTAGGAAGAAGAGTAAATTAGTGGAAGAAACAATCTTAAGCAATGATAGATGGGTAGCACTGTCTCATACTTGTAATCATATCTACTAGAGAGGCTGAGATTGGGAGTATTAGAGTTTGAGACCAGTTCATGCAGAGAAATTTAGGCAGGAACTCAACCTAACAGCTGGCTGTAAGGACACATGGCTGTCATCTTAGGTAGGAGGGAGGCTATAGGCTGTAGGCTGTAGTAGGACTGTGGTTTGAGGTCATCTCAGGAAGAAGAGTGTGAGACTCCATCTCAACATTTGAAGCATAACAGGTATGGTGCTGTGTGCTTGTCATGCCGGTTATGACAACAAGCCTAAAATAGACATATCCTGGTGCGGGCAAGTCCTCAGTGGGAAGTGATACTCTGTCTCAAAAACAACCAATGCAATAATGGGCTGGAGGTATGGTGTAGAGGAAGAGCATCTTCCTAGCAAGTATGAGGTCCTGAGTTCAAATCCTGCTATCTATCTGTCTCCCCCTAAAAGAAGCTATTAAAGTAAAACAAAAATATGGCCTCTATAGTGATGAATCAGATTTTACTCATCTACTGTTTGCTTTCTTTCTTTATCTGTGCTCACTTCTTGGGTTGCTTTCATTCAATAAGTACCTTCCTGTCAGTCAGTCTATAGATTTCAGGCATGTTTTAGATGCTTATGAACCCAGGGAAGAAACCATGAAGTTTATGTTCTTATTAAGCCAACAAGGACATACTAGAGGGGAAGTGATAAGCAAATAAGTCACTATGTAAATAAATAAATAAGGGGGGATGTTTACAAACTCTTAGCAGATATCCAAGTAAGTGTTGTATAAATGCGTATATAAACATTGTATAAAAGTGTGTTGTCTAAACATCCGCATTTTAGAAATAATCTTATAAATGCGTTACAAACAAATGCATGAAAGAAAGAAAACATTTAAATAAATATATAAGGGTTAATTTTCCTAACATCACATTATCTGACCTTTTCTGCTTGACTCATACATACACTAGATATTGCAAATAAGGGAAACCATGGGACCTATGTTTCTTTGGGTTTGGCTTAATTCACTTAATATAATTTTTTCCAAGCCTTTCCATTTCCTAACAAATGGGCAATGTCATTCTTTCTGAGGGAAGCATAGAATTCCATTGTGTATACATACCACATTTTCTTGATCCATTCATCTACTGAGGGGCATCTGGGCTGGTTCCAGATCTTAGCTATGGTAAATAAGGCTGCAATAAACAAAGTTGTGTGGTAGCTTTAGTGTGGTCTTGTTTGTAAATATTTGGGTAAATGCCCAAAAGTGGGATTGCTGGGTCATAGGGGAGTTCTATGTGAAGTCTTTTGAGGAACCTCCATACTGCTTTCCAAAGTGGTTGAACAAGTTTACATTCCCACCAACAATGAAGTAAGGTTCCCTTCTGTCCACATCCTCTCCAGCATCTGTTGTTGTTGGAGTTCTTGTATGTCCCTCCCCGACAGTATAACCCCTGCTTTCACTATATTTGATGTCGGTATAATTTGTGGAGGAGAAGGGGAAAAACAAGTCGTTTAAGGATACAGGTGGACCCATTGCAACAATGAGAAGTACAAGTTGTCATGTTGAAAACCAACTTTACAACTTTGGTGAGGGGGGGTAGGAGGGGGGGAGGATTTGGTGGGGGCGGGGGGAGGGTGGGAAGGGATGTGAAGGGTAAACAAAGGAGGAGGCTGCAATGCTTGATAAGAAATGTACTCATTATCTTGCCCATGTAATTGTAACCCCTCTGTACAGTATGTTCACAAAAAAATAAAATAAAATAAATTAAAACAATCCACATTTTATCAAATTCCAGTAGAGATGCAGTAATTTTGAAGAATATCATTTAAAAATACATAACACCGTTTTTAACCTGAATATGTACACATGTATTCACATATATATGTGTATATATGTGCCTATATATGTATATATATATATGTATCTTCATACATATATGCTTGTGTGTATATATATATATATATATATATATATATATATATATATATATATATGTGTGTGGTGTCATGATCAAGGAGCCAGTTGTCCACTGGCCTCTTGTCTTAATTCATGTCTCACTGGAAAAAGGCCTGACAATTCCTGGTCTAAGCTATTATCTCAAGTGCATATTCACAGTGGACAGACTTGGAAGACTTTTGTCTTTTTCTTTCATCAGTGGATAGATATGTTTACTATTTAAGATAGTCAAGATAGTTGACTACTGTTTTTAGGAAGGTAAAGCTGGTTTGCTTGCTGCTAGTTATTAAAAATTAATGTTCCCTGTGATAAACGTTTCTCTTCTGAGATGTTACCCAGTTCATGGGGAGACATCATTTGGCCCTCAAACACACCCTGATAGACTTGAGCCTTAAAGAATAAGCTCCCAAATGTGGTGATATCTAATGTATACACCTATTGCTTTGAGCAGCAAGCTATCCTTTGTTTCTGTCCCAAGCGTCATTATATCTTCTGCAAATATCCATGAAGCTATGAGAAGCTACACGATAACATGAATTTAACAAATTCTAAGTTAACTTGGTGATGAGGGGCTAATTTCAACCACTGCACAGCTCTTTTATTCCTCCTTAATAGTAACTCCTGACTTCCCCTGCCAAAGAAGACCATTTCATCCCTGGAGTATTTTAATGAATCCCCAGAGGGTGTCATACATGCATCCATTAATATTCTTATTTTCTCCCTTTTATTCATCCCTGATTGAATTCAACTTCTTTTGAAAGCTTTGGTCAATAGCACGTTATTACTGTTAAAGATTACCATTAGATCATTCTATCTCTGACAGATATGTTGGCTTCAGTGTGGTAGAGCTCATAAAACTAAGAACTAAGCCCCAAAAGAGGCATTTCATGTATTTTACTGCACTGATACTCTGGCCTTTTTTCTGACTTTGCCACATTTATCACCTAGACAGCAGAGTAAACCTGTGAAATGGTGTGATTGTTCCTTGAGTCTCCAATCAGAGTCTTTCTTTGTGTGTAATTCAGGTGATAGATATTAGATCTAAGGAATGACTAACTGCTCTCTCAATTACTTTAGGTGTATTCTGGATATATCATATAAGAGAGTTCATGTCATATGTGGTCTTTTGTTTCCAAACTTTATTCATGTTATACTCATGTCTGAGTAATACTATTTTACAAATATATGGCATTTTATTATCTTTTCTTCAGTTTGGACATGATTGGATCATTTCCGTTTTGGCTATGAATATTCATATTCAACCTTTATGGAATATACTTTTATTTCACTTGAGTATATACATATGAATTGAATCATTAGATTATGTGGCAACTTCAGATTTAATCTTTTGAGAAACTGCAAATCTGAGTTCAAATTGTCAGCAACATCTTAAATTCTCACCATCAATGTACAAAGATTTGAAATCCTCTATAGCCTTAACAATACTTATGATTATTTAACACCTTTATTGTCAACACCACAATAGGTGGAGTGTAGTAAGGATGCTTACTTGATAGATAGATAGATAGATAGATAGATAGATAGATAGATAGATAGATAGATAGAGATAGATATGCTTCCTCTTTGAAAAATATCTATTCATTGCTAATTTCTTTGATTGGGCTATTTATCATTTTATTCTTGAGTTAAAAGAGCTCTCCATTTATTCTGAATATGTCTTATATCAGAGATATGATTTGCAACTATACAGGATTATGAGAACTAATAAGCATAAGTTCCATCTTTTATAAGTGTGGAAACTGAGGACTGAGACATTAAAGGAGTCTATTCAAGAGCAAGTCACTGATTTTAAGCAAAAGTTGAAGTAGGTCCAGATATTCTCAACTTTGAGATGTGAGATGAAGTTTCAAGAATAAAGAAATGCAGAAGCACACACAGTGGTGCAGATATAGCTCAGCATAGGGCATTTGTATGGTATGTATGAATCCATGGCTTCCAATCCCAGCACTGCAAAAAAAGAAATTAACATAAAAATATACCTTCTAGCTCAGCACTAAACCAAGTCTCTTATGAGGGAACAGAACCCTCTTCACCAATCCTCACATGAACTTCAGAATAACTTCTCTGTGACTTTATTTAATGTGTTTGGTCAAATGACTATTTTTCTACCTAAATATTATGTAGACAAGCATTTTTTCCAAGGTTTTTTTTTCTCAATTGACTCTGTTCAGCAAGAGAATCATCCTTAGAAGGAGAACATAGTACAAAACATGCTATTATCAGTAAAGATTGTCCTCAATGTATAAGAGCATAACAAGTGCTAAAAATCACAGGGGAAAAAAAACTGACTGCCAGTGCCTCCTTCCTGTAAATCTAGCCTCTTAGGAAGCTGAGATCTGAGGATTGAGGTTCAAAGCCAGCCCAGGCAGGAAAAAATGTGTGAGACTCTTATCTCCAATTAACTACCAAAGACATTGGAAATGGAGCTGTGGCTCAAGTGGTAGGACACTTGCCTTGAACCAAAACACTCAGGGACAGCATCAAGGCCTCGAGTTCAAGACCCAGGATAAACACAAAAAAAGTTATAGAAAAAGGTATTTGTTGGATTTTTTCAGATATTTAGACATATTGCATCAAAACTGGGTGCCAGTAGCTCATTCTTATAATCTTAGTTACTCGGGAAGCTGAGATCTGAGGATCATGGTATGAAGCTAGCCCAGGCAAGAAAGTCCTAGAGACTCTTACCTCTGATTAATCACCAAACCAGCCAGAAGTAGAACTGAACTCAAGTGGTAGAGTGTGAGCATTGGTAGAAAACTCTAAGGAACAGCACAAGGCCCTGAGCTCAGTATTGGCACATAACATAGAAGAAAAAATAGAAAAAAAAGTGTCATTTGAAGTGATAATTTATATGAAAATTTAAAGTTGGGCTTCTTCAGGGACATTCCTTCTGGGGAGGTCAGCTATAAACAACATAAAATAAGAGTGGGAGGAGAAATTTTCCTCCTAAGATTGGCATTAATTAACCACTTCTATACCCATATGTGAAGTTTCACAATATTCACCACCAAACATAGTAGATGTGGTCAGAAAGCAATAGAAAGAGCAATCAGGAGCAGTGATATAGGTGATAATAATGGAAAATAGAAAACATTTTGCCCTTTTCCAAACACATATTTTACTTTGTTTTGAGTTCAATCACTTAAGGATAGATGATAGAATAGCTTTATAAAAGTTTACTTCAAAACCGGGCACCAGTGGCTCTCGCCTGTAATCCTAGCTACTCAGGAGGCTGAGATCTGAGGATCACGGTTCAAAGCCAGCCAGTGCAGGAAAGTCCGTGAAACTCTTATCTCAATAAACCACCAGAAATCCAGAAGTGGCACTGTAGCTCAAGTGGGAGAGTGCTCACCTTGAGCTGAAGAGTTGAGGGATAGCACTCAAACCCAGAGTTCAAGCCCCAAGACCGACAAAAAATATATATATACAAATAAAAATAAAAATAAAAGTTTACTTCATCAAATATATATGACAAAAGTTTTAGAATAGAGTTTTTCCAGAAAACAAATGGTCCACTATTCCCACAAAACTTGCATTAAGCTCTTTGATGAGTGCTTCCCATTGTGAAGATTGAGTTGCTTTCCTTATATATCTATTTTTAAGAAGAGTAGAATAAAGTCTATTACTTACTATTAAAATGACCATTTATAATTGAAGACTGGTATTGTAAACAACTTTGGCATCAATTGGAGAGAGAGCTAGGAACACATTCTCATTTTAATATAAAAGTCACATATTTGCAGATGAAACAATTCAGATTTATAGGAGGGTTGAGGGAATGTCTTTAAGCACAGTGCAGACCCTGTCTTCTCTGATGGACATCTTATAGAACATAAACAGTACCATAGCAAATGTGTTTGTACATCTTGTGGTCATCCATTTGAACTTGAATGAATCTCTGGGATAACAGTATAGGCTGACTCATTTTTACTTTTACTTTTTTTTTTAGTCTTGGGACCAACATCAACTAGGCAAGTGCTCTATCTCTGAGCGATTATCCCATCTCTGAAAGCAACTTAGATCCAAATGACTCAGTCTTCTAGTTTCTTTCTATCTGCCTCCTACTTATTCCTGGCTTGTTTTTCTTTGGCTCTAGCTTGTGCTCAAAGATGAAAAAAAATATTGCTATTCTAAAAGTTGCCAATAGCTACTTCTGCCTTCTGCTTCACGAAGAGAGCTTTTCAGGAGAGGAAACATATTTTCTGGGCCATTTCAGTCCTAGCCTTTGTAAAGAGGGAGAGATTGAAGTAATTAAAAGGATTTTATCTGGAAAAAGCGGAGAAGTCTCTTCTGTGGTAAACATGAGGATTAAGTTTCTGCAAAGAGGATTCTTCAGATGCATGAAGGGTTTGTCATTTTCTCCAATGGACCCAAGGGTAGGAAGGAAAAGTAAAAGAGAAACATTGTGTACCTGGGTATAACAGGGGCTCTGAGATTTGCCAGTTTCCAGGATTGTAAGAGAGACAGATATGAGGTATTTCTCCATCTTTGGAGAAATACACAGCAGAGACAGGGGGATGTTTGGAACAAAGATATGGATAGAAGATTTCTGAGTTCTGTTTTTTTGTTAATTCCTTATGGAATCATTGATTATAAACACTTCAAATCAATGTGGTAAAGGAGAATGAAAGATTGGTCTTTGCAGCTGGCTAGAAGAAGCCGTCAGTAGATAGTGGGAAGGAATGAAGGGGAAGGCCTCAATGGGGCAGATGACAAAGAGCATTAAGCACCCCTTCTCTTTCATAAAAATAATTAAAGGGCTGAATCCCTTTGTGGATAAGGAGTGCAGACAAGTTACCTAGACTGTGGGTATGAATGGGAAAGAAAAGAAGCCAATAGCCAATAAGGGAACAAATTTTGTTTGTGAATTCTGGATTTTGGGTACTAATCTGGATAAGTTAAGGTCCTCTCCATCACTTTATCAATGCCATGGTGCAATGAGCAGCCTCATTTCCAAATACAGCAGGAAAAAAATTAAAGAAGAGGAGTAAACACTTTTGATCCCTTTGGGTGACTTTTCAGATGTCTGTTTTTATAAAATATTCTTTCTTTTCCCTCTGGCCTGATCACTTCACCGCAAATGTCCCTCATGGAGAGATCAGGCATGCTAAGCAGATGATCTATGACTGAAGGAACAAGAGCTTTGTGTAAGTTGAATAGTTGTTATGGTCAGCAATCTCAGAATCGTCTTAGAAGATAATTTCTTGCTGACTAAACAAATCATGGTACAATATAAGTCAGACACCTTGTCTGGGATGAAAGAAGCTCAGGCCTCTCTAGGTCTGAGGAGAAAACTTAACCTTTCAACACTGACCAAGACATGGAATGAGCAACTCTGCAGCAGCACTTACAGTTTGCAGAACAAGAGGTTTTGGCATGGCTTCCATGAATAATAATGTGTTATGTGCCAGGAACATCCAAAAATGAAAGGGTCTGCTTTCAGTTCTTTCTGTGGTGATTAACATAAACAGTTCAGATGAATTATTGATAGCCTTTGGATCATCAAAGTGCCACTGGAATGACAGAGGATAAGCACAGCACAACAGGGCTGTCAGAGTCTCTAGTCCCCAAGTGCTTTTCCAAATCTCCACCTGCTTCACCTTACCTCCAGGTGTCTCTATCCCAGAGCCTTACTTCTCCACTGTCTGTGCGACCTCACACAGTTCTGTCAACATCTGTTAATTCTACCTTGTCTCGTAAGAGCTGTCTCCAGATGCTCTAATACACATTACTTCTTGACGTTTTCAGCACTAACTTCTAGAGCTATTATTTATATTACGAATTACCACCAATCTATAAAGCTCATCATACAATTTTTGAAATATACTGATTATGTCCTTCTGTTTCCTACTCCAGGACCTAAGAAAAGTCATCACAAAAATGACTAGTTCCTTTCCTTTTGGTACTTAGCATAATGCTACCATAAGTTTGTATGGTGGTTAAAGATCAGCCATGTGTTTTACATTATTTCTTGTCCTATGTTTACTACAGTGTCATGCACTGAATAAAGGATTTAAATGACTGTTTACTACAGCTTCCACTCCAATGGATTGCAGCATAGTGTTGGACTAAACATTGTCACCTATCATTACCAAACAATGGCCCATGAAACAACTGAGCAAAGTAAAAACCCTCATCGACCTATGGATGGTCCCCTGAATTGTCAAACACACACTGTATTTCAAGTGTGTGTTCCTACTCTAGGTATAGCATACTGTCCTTTTTCTCTTAGTTCTCATTCCTGGCCTTCTGGGAATAGCCCTTATACAAGTTACTTCAAAAGTTCTAAGACAACAGATGTATGGCAGTGTTAGTCTTGCTCTTTCCCTCAAGCAGAACTTATTTAGGAAAATCCACTTAAGGATTCCAGGAGTTCCAAGAGGGTTCTCATTTATTATTACAAATGTCAAAGATTCTGCTATGCTCTTTATACCATTAGGACAAATAGAGGGCTCTTTTGAAATATCTCTAGGAAAACAACATGAAAAGTAGGAATATCTATTAATAAAGTTAAATTCCTATTTTCTACCCACCATAGAACTAAATACCTTAAGAAAATGTTTTCAATTGAAAACTATCACAGACTCTAAGAAAATACCATGCTAGGCTTCTTTATAAATGTACAAAATGTTGTGACCTTAAAATTAATCTTAGATATGTTACTGTATATGCATATATTTGCCTATATATGTATGCTTATTAGAGAGGATGAAAATTCTTGTGTTGTATATAATTGATTTGTCACACCCACAACAAAGCAAAACAATGAAGTGGTATATAGTATATAGGTCTTCCTGTAAAACTGTCATCTGACAAAATCTATATAGACTTGGATGTCATAAGAAATAAGACCATCTGCAGGTGTAAAGACTGGAGGTGTAAACACCAGAGGAGGGAGGAGGTTGTATGCTTGTTTCAGCCCCACTGAAGCAAATCAGACTTCCCCATAAATGGCTCCACGAATTTGTATCCTCAGGTCTCTGATGACACTTGCTTTTCCCTCACATGTGTCTTGGCCAAGCTGTCCTGAAGGACTCCTAGGACATGATGCCTTGATAGTTAGTAAAGCCTTTTACACCCTCTCATTGCTGTGTTCTTTAGATTTTGGGCTGCAGAGGCATATTTGTTGATATGCAATTGAATAAGGACACTTCACAAATGCTTTTCTAGAGAAGAGAACCCATAAAAGAATTTTCTAAATTCATATATTCTGTTATTTTTCTATACAGCCATAAAGATTTACTTGATTACAATCTATAAACTAGCCCCTACTATACCTTTGGCATGTAAAACCCAATTTATCAAAAGAGAAATTATGTCCAGATAATGCAAACCCCTCAGCATACTCAGAGTTTCCAAGTACAAAATGTAGTGTCTTTTTTTCTTCTTATTAAGTACACCTTTTAAAACAGCCAAAATGTGGTGAAACAGCCTTTGAAATTCAACATGACAGATGGATTAAAACTTTACTAGCATGATGGATACATTGGTCCTTTATTTATTCCTCTTTGAATGGCTTGCTGATCATAATCGCGTTTATAGCTCAGTTACAACAAAAAAGGCTTATTTCTTTTGTCCTGAAATGTCAAGATGAGCCTATTTATTTAGAGAATGAAGGGAAGCAAATTAGACCAAGCTACTATGGCATAATAAATTCACAGCAATCGCAAGCCAATGTTCTTTAATTCTTAAGACACTATCTACTTTACATATTCTCATCCTCTCATAGTAGTTCTCTTATCCTTTTGTCCTTATTGAATTAGCTGCCTTTTCTTTTACATTGTCTCCTGAGGGGACCTCATTTTAATTTGGTTCAGTTTAATTCCATTAATTGGCATATTGTCTGGTCTCATGCTCACCTCCTGGGTCTTGAACTTGAGTTCCCTTTAGTTTTTAAACTCCTAAGCTGTATTTTGCAGCTTTGAATGACAACTCGCTCCATTTGTAGACAAAGCATGTGCATGCTTATCTTTCACTTCCAGGCTAAGGTTTAACAAGGAATTCACAATCCTAGCCGTTTATCAGCCCATTATGGAAACCCAAGTATAGAGTTCCTTGGTGTCAAAACCATAACACTGAAATCGAGGAAAATTGGTTCACTAATTTGAGTATAATTGAAGAGCTAACAATTCTAAATTATGGTAAGCTGCTCCAAAGTAGATCAATACATTTCTCTTTGCAGCTATTCTTTCCTAGAAGTGAAGCAGATCTGAGATTATGTTTCTCTGGGCTTATATTTCATAGTTATCATTTATTGCCTTGGTAACCTTGGAAAGGTTATATATCAATAATTCCTCTTATTCGCCTCCCTAAAATGAGATTGATAATAGCATTGCAACCATAAAGTTACAATAAATATTTAATGGGATAATCACTATAGATTGCTTAATATAATACTTGAATATTGGGCATGGCTAATAACCAATCCTAGCTCACATTATTGTCATTACTAGTAAAGCACCATTATCTCTATTAATAGGCCATTTATATCCCTCCCACACACCATGTCTAAGTGTCACCTTTTCTAAATTCTGAGATTGCCTGTGGAGAATGTCATATGAGAATGTGGGCTCTGTTCTGCTGGTCACTTATTTTATGCCAACGCTGTAGCCATCCCTCCCTTCTTAATTAAACTTCAACTCTTTTAAATAGAGGGAACCTATCATGTCTCTCTACAAATCTAAAGTCAGCACCATGACTGGACTTCCTCGTACAGAAAACCTGATCTTATCAACAGCAGAGTATGAAAAAGCAGATTTTGTTCTGCCAATGTTTATAATGAGATCAAAACTTTAAGCAAAGGTGCCAGGAGTAAGACTCAAAAGTGGTATCTCTACCTAACAAACAGAAATCCTGAGTTCAAACTTCTGTCTCATCAAACCAAAAAATAGAAGCATATGGCAAGGTGTGGGAAGAATATGTAAGCAGGTTTACAGAAGCAGTATGAAGAGGAAAATTTAGGAAAGGAAGCTCAATGAATCTATCTTTACATGATGGAAGGAATAATTAGTGCCCTGCAGGTCATTATGCCCGTTTTCATGTAAAATTTAGATTACTTCATTGCACAAACTATCAAATACTTTCAAAAAAGATTTGGACCATAATTTAATACATAATAGAAATAAAAGTAACCCAAGGAAGAGATGGCTACCCAATCCAGAGACAATAATCAAACATTTTACTAGTAAAATGTTAAACCTGAACGCTTGGATTATAACAATGATTCCAAAAGGTAACTTTGGTTGCATGCCAGTGACCTTGTAATTCTAGCTACTTGGGAGACAGAGATGGGGAAGATCTCACTTTGAGACCAAGTTGAGCAACAAAGCTCATAAGACCCCCATCTTAACAGAAAAGGCTGGGTATGAAGGCATCCATCTGGCATGCCAGCTACATGAAAAACAGGGATCCTGGCCCAGTCCAGGCTAGGTGAAATGAAAAACTGTATCTAAAAAATGGCCCGAGAAAAATGGCTGAGGTTGTGGCTCAAGCAGTAAAGCACCTGATTAGCATGTGTGAAGCTCTATATTCAAATCTTAAAGGGGCCAAGAAAAAGAAATACAGCGTGTGTCTTGGACAGATCAAAATCTTTGTGCAAGATTGTAAGCTCATCCAATTCCCTGGGAAATATTTGGTAGTCCTGTACTGGACTGGAAACTGATATCCAGATATTCTTTGAATTTGAACATTTAAAGGTGAGCTTAGATCTATCAGTATATTGTACTATTTCACCTCCATCTCTGCTTATTATCACCTCCCACTAGTATAAAGTCATAAATTCAAAGCCTTCATACTACCTGGGTAGAAAATAATACATTTTTGACACTATAGTACAATTTATTGGAAGTAACTGTATTCTGGCTCTTGAAATTTGATTTGGCTGTCATCTTAGAACTTTGGGTGGGAAAACAAATAACACATAGACATATTTACAATAGGAAAACATTACTAGCAATGTCATGGAGTTATGAGAGAGCTAATGGATGAGATAAGCTGGATGCAATGCTCACGGAGGCAAGTGGCCTTGAATTTTCCCATTTTCACTCTCACACTTAGAAGTCTCTACCTGCTACAAACAAGTACCATTAATTTTGAAAACAAAAGTCCAGGCATCAGGGATGCTAGAATTTTTTCACTTGTAAAACTTATCACCAATTCATTGTCATACCATGTCTTTTTTTTAAATCACAGTCTATAAAGTTTATGAGCTTGGCAATACAATATAGATATACCATGTCTTTTTAGAAATGTTTTTTTAATTATCTTTAAGTAGTTGTGCAAAGGAAGTACTATTTAAAGAAGTAGGTTATGAATTTAATGCGTCTTGATCAGTATCACCTCTTGCAGTATTTTCACCTTTCTTTGACCCACCACTTACCTTGTTTTTCTTAATTTTGTGGTATATATAATGAATTCCTGGCTGCATTCTCTTCTACTTCCCTACTTCATTTGTCTACCCCTCATCCCATGGCCCCACCCCTGTTCTTGAAAGAACATGTTTCCTGGTGCTTATTATGCTTTGACTTCATCTTCATATAGATAGATAGATATAGATATTTCAGTTAATTCATGTGTAACTGATTGCATACCACCTAGTGTGTTTACTTATACATTTATTGGCACATTCAAGGTACCACATGTTTCTAAAAAATTAACACATGCTACCCTATGACCCAGCAATCCTACTCCTGGGCATTCTTTAGAACTCACACAATGTTACAGTAAAGCTACTTGCACAACCATGTTCATTACAGCACTATTCACCGTAGCCAAGATATGAGATCAGCCCGGTACCCCTCAACAGATGAATGGATCAAGAAGATGTGGTATATGTACATAACAGAATTTTATTCATCCATTTAAAAGAATATTGTACCATTCATAAAGAAATAAAAATATTTCAAAAATATTTTAAGTGAAGTAAGCCAGACCCAGAAATTTATTTTTTATCTATTTTTATCTATTTATTTATTTTTTATCGATCAATTGATCAATTGATCTATCGATCTATTTATTTTTGATGGTCATGGGGCACGAACTCTTGGCCTGGGCATTATCCCTCAGCTTTCAGCTCAAGGCTAGCACTCTACCACTTGAGCCACAGTACCACTTCTGGCTTTTTCTTCTTAGGTGGAAGTGAGGAATTGAACCCAGGGCCTCATGCATGCAAGACAAGCATTCTACCACTGAGCTACCTTCCCAGCCCAGAAATTTATTTTTTAATGTAGAATTTTGAGGATTTTAAAAAAAATCAGTACACATTAGGTGTGTTTTGCTTTATGTAAATTGAACACAATAGCGTCTGAAGTGAATTTAAGTAAACATAGCTTATATTTTGCATACAATGAGGTGGTTGGTTAGAAACAAGAAATGGAAAGTTTAGTGGTCAGTTGGCATGGCAGTCTATTATAATAACAGGGACCAGACTCCTGCTTTACATCGATTCTCTTTACTTTTTCATCTGCTTTCTTTATGTCGTTTTCCCTCCTTCCATCCCTTCCTCCCTTCTTGCTTTCTTTTCTTCCCATTCAATCCAATGGATCCTCTCTCTTCTTTATCCTTTTTTCCTTCCCTCCTTCCTTTTCTGTTTTGATCCTCGGTTTTGAACTCATTGTTTCAGACTTTCTAGATAGGCAGGTACTCTTCATTTGAGCAACGCTTGAAGCCCTTTATGTGTTTAGCTATTTTTTTCCAGACAGTGTCTTGAGTTTTTCAAGTCCTCAGTCCTACCTATGGCCTCCCGCTTCCTTCATAGCTGGGATTATACAGATGAAGCACCTCATCTAGCTTATTTATTGAGAAGGCTTCTTGCCAACTTTCTCCTGGGCAGGTACTGAAATGCATTCCTTCTGACATCTACCCTATCAAGTTGCTGGGATAATAGGCATGAGCCAGAGTCATCTTCACAACAAACCAGATGTCTCCAAGTTCTCCCTCTAACTGTGGAAGGTACGAGGGCAAAGACCACAAACTAAATTGCTCTCCTTTGAATCTGTCCCCATTTAATTAACTCACAAACTTCTATGTGATGTTGCTTTTGTCTGTTTCTTCCTTACCTTCTAAAGTAACCTGTATGAAGGAAAGAGCCATTTTATTTTTTATCTTTCGTTCACAGATATGTAGATAATGCTCGATATGATCAGTGCTTAATAGCGGTATTTGGGTAAATAATAGAATGAATGAAGTATAGTAATTAGTAATGGAGTAATTAGTTCACATGAAACCAACTCCAAAGAGAGGCACTCTGTGAGGTAGAGGACCCTTGGCTGATAAACACAGCCTGGAGTGGAATGATGCTGGCTTTTTCCATGAGGTAGATGTTGTCAGCCAGCAGGTGCTAAGGATCCTGCACTCAGCTAAATGGCATTTCAAACACTTCAAAATCTGTGCCTTTAAATCTTAGCTTAGAAAATTATTTTAAAACATGAGAATTCTTAAGAGAATTCGTATGAAGTAGGTGCTTCTGAGAAGGATTTCTGATTACAAAATCTTGAAAACCAATTGTGCATCTGGTTAGAAAGCTCTTCTGAACCTGACCTTGTAGAAAAGGGCATATTTTAGACCATTTAATAAAAAAATGTACCTGCATTTAACCTTTTTCTCTAAAAAAATAAAAACGTTAATGGGTAAGGTTTCAAAACATAAATCCAGTGCCCAAGTGAATTGGCTACAGTTTTATGATCCACAATAAAAGCTGTCATCTGGTTTGTCAATTATACACAAACTAAAAGGTCTTCAAGGAGGTCTCCACACAGAGGACTTTAATGACTCACAAAAAGTCTACATCAGAATATGTGTCAACGAACAGCTAATTAATTAGAATCTGGTAAGGAAAGACTGACATTAATGTAAATTAATGACATTATGGAGTAGAGCCACAATCTGCAATTGAGGATTTACATAATCAGTCATTACAGTTCCCTGTTGTCTAGAAGGTCAATAATGTGCAGTTGGAAGACACACTAACGCATATTTACTCATTAATCTACAGTGACTTTTAGGAGAAGAGTCTGGGTCTCTGGTTGAATTTATTCATATTTAAATTATAACAACAGATCACTACTTCACAAATCAGAAGAAATAGATAAACAAAGATGTAGATTAAACATAGGTCATTTGTTAAAGACTTTGTTTTCTGATTTGTGTAGTCAAGGCAACTTATGATCTATCAAAACATTACCATAATTAGGGACTCAATTGAGGCAGGGTCTCAGATCTGCATTTGCCCTTGATTGCCTGAAACACTACAGAGAATCTCTGAGTGTAGTGTGGTGGAAGCAGAGGGTGGGAGGAGGGAGGAAGATAGGGATTTGTTGCCTTTTATTTGATCATAAAAGCAGAGCAGAGTTTCAAAGCCAAATGCCAGCAGTGATGAGAACAGCTTATTCCAGGTCCAAGGTGTTCTCTGTGACCCTTAAAAGTGAAAAATCTCTAAGAGATAATTACATTTGACATTTTGAAACTAATTTATTTGTTTCCAAATTATCATGATCTATCACAAGAATGAATTCAATATGAAGCTTGCTGCTTAGATGCGACCCATTAGAATGACCTATTAGTTTATTTAAACTCGGTAAACTCTGTACTGGCCAGGAAGAATTACTTTCTACTTATTCCAAGAACAAATTTCCAATGTGATGTGCAATATGTTTACATAAAAAGTAAGGGGCTATTCTGATGGCAAAATGTGTACAGGAAGCCAGGAACATGAAATACACATGGAATGAATGATCTCAGTCTTTACTATAGTTATTACCTGTACACACATGAAAGCTGAGCTCTATTCCTTACTGCTAAGAGATAGGAACCAAAATCCTACCTCTCAGATCCAAGGCAGACTTTCTCTTAAGAAGCTAAACAAATGTTTTTGTTTTTGTTCTTTTTTTCAGCTTCTTACATGGCTAAATCCTGTTGGATGAATGGGCTCTTTTTTTCTTTGCTGAGATTGCATGGAGCAATATAGGGGAATGTATCATCTCATGATTAAAATGCCTTTTAAACAAACTGCAAGACAATGCTGCAACAGCATTTGGCTGAACCAACACTTCATGTAGGGTCAGCATTAATCCCTCATTTGCATGAATACCAACTTCTCTCCACAAATGGTATAATAGTCATTATAAATCTACTTTTTGAAACTTGTTAGCATTATGTCAAGATATCATGCAATCAGAAGTGGTTATATGAAAATTGCTCTGAACCACCTGAATATGTATACAGTCAGTATCATTCAATATCTCTGCCAATCACAATCAGATCATTTACAGACAGGAAATACGGCACACAAAAATGTAATTTTTTTACATAACTTAAGGAAGACAGGATTAAAGATGGATCATATTGACTAAGATTGGAAAAGATGGCATGTTTTGTATTGTCTGAAAACTTCAAAATCCAAGGAAAAGATTTTGTTGCATAGCTGAGAAAAATAGGTGAAATATATAATAATGAACAACTCATAGAGAGGAAATTCTGTGTGTGATCAATAAATAGCATTAGATAACTTCAAGTCATATGAATTTGAGGACTCTCTTCCAGATGAAATGGTTGTTTTATGTATTAGTACTCTGTTATTGCTTTCAACGGAATGTATATTTAGTACTATATTTTCTTGTAAAACTAGTTTTATCATAGCATAATTAATGTCCAAGAAGTTGTACATACTCCAAGCATCAAATTTGGTAAAGTCTTCTGTTTTACTTTGTAAATCTGAGTTTATTAAATTATATACAAGCGGTTTCTGTGTGAACATAGCCACTTCCAGAGTCAAGAATGTCTTATTTGTGGAAGCTAGAGGTAGAAAAAAAACAGAACCAAATAAAACAAAGTCTTGAAAGTAAAAGGAGGACTATTAGGAAGATGAAGGGGGAAGAGAAAAGGGAAGGTAAGAGATGGTATAAAAAAAAAGGAACAAGGAATTCTATGCCGCCATCAGAAAGAATGACATTGCCCCATTTGTTAGGAAATGGAAAAACTTGGAAAAAATTATATTAAGTGAAGTAAGCCAGGCCCAAAG
>NW_012267241.1:15536227-15602937 GCF_000151885.1 Dipodomys ordii | reverse complement strand
AACCCCTCTGTACAGTATGTTCACAAATAAAATAAAATTAAATTAAAAAAAGGAACAAGTTGATGTTAAGTGAAATGAACCCAAAGATAAGAATTCAAATGTTTTTTTTTCTTTCTTGCGATTGTTTCTACTAACATATTTATAAGATGATTTCTTTGTTGCTTTGTATGTCCCTTTCCCACAGTATAAACCCTGTTTTCACTGTATTGATGTTGTTTTAATTTGTGGAAGGGAAGGGAAAAATCATTTAAATAGGGATACAGGTGGACCCATTGCAACAATGAGATGTACAAATCGTTATGTCAAAAAACGAACTTTACAACTTTGGTGTGGGGGTGGTGGGGTGGGGGAGTGGGAGATGGGAAGGGATGGGAAGGGAAAACAAAGGAGGAGGCAACAATGCTTGATAAGAAATGTACTCATTACCTTGCCCATGTAATTGTAACTCCTCTGTATGGTATTTTCACATTAAAAAAAGAAAAAAAAGGAATAAGGAGAGTGAATAGAATCTAAGGTTATATTTTCTTAAGTAGAGAAGTGAGAAGCAGGATTAATTTTTGGCTTAACCTCTATGGAATCTCTTTTACATAGGTGTTGAAGTAATATCACTAAAGTGAATATAAGCATAGCATAAACTTTTACAGAGTCCATACTTCCTGTTAGCCCTCTTAATCCTTTAAAAAGAAGCTTATTCAGCCTGCAAGTGAGAAGTTTAGCTAGTTTCACATTGGTTATTCTTCCAGGGGCTTGAAGCCCCTCCCTATCTTTTCTAATAACATAGTGATAATATTGCATGCATATATTTCATTCATTTATTCTAGAAAGATATTGTTTAGAATGAGGATAATGTTAGGAGTCTTATAGAATATTTGGATTTTATTTTAATTGTGAAAATACTGTACAGAGGGGTTACAATTACATGGGCAAGATAATGAGTACATTTCTTATCAAGCATTGTTGCCTCCTCCTTTGTTTCCCCTTCCCATCCCTTCCCATCTCCACTCACTGCACCCCCACCCCCCACACCAAAGTTGTAAAGTTCATTTTTGACATAACATCTTGTACATCTCATTGTTGCAATAGGTCCACCTGTATCCCTATTTAAACAATTTGTTTATTCTCTTCCCCTCCACAAATTATACCAACATCAAATACAGTGAAAACAGGGGTTATATCGTGGGGGAGGGACATATAAAGCAACAAAGAAATATCTTATAAATATGTTAGAAATAATAGCAAAAAAGAAAAAAAAAACATTTGAGTCCTTATCTTGGAGTTCATTTCTCTTAACATCTATTTATCTGACCATTTCTGCTTGTCTCAGACATTGGATCTTAGTGAATGAAAACTTTTAGGCTTTCACAATCATACCCAAGTTTAGAAAGCCCAATAAATTGTATCTGATTATTTTTCTTTGGTTAGCTAACATATATTAGTGTAGACTTTTTCATACTCTATTTAACTACATCAAGTTTAAGCAAAGCTAATTGTCAGAATGATTTGAGAATGGAGACTGTGAAAAGAACAACCATCAAATTCCCTGAAACCCAATATTCAATTTTGCAATTTTATAGATGTAGCTATTCTATGTATATGGATATCTGTGAAAGTAGTTTCTTCATTCATAAAATGAAAATAACATCCTTTCCTTCCCATGATTATGCATATGAAAGTGTCAAGGAGCTACCTCTAACCATAGATAAATTCTAGAGCTCAGATTTGAACCAAGGATTCTCTGACTTTAAAACTCAAGTTTATGCTCCTGTAGCTCTGGAAAAATCTCTATTTTAACAAGGTAAGCTAGTGTTTTTACAAGAGAAAATAGCATCCCATTGTACTGAAATTTGAAAAAAAAAGACTTAGAGAAAAGATGGATCTCAAAAATTTGAAGCTGTTAGCTTGATGAATGATGTATAAAGACAGAACATGAATTGTACAGTACCTGTTCATAATGTTTTGATGATTGGAAAGCCCATTTATTATCTCGGTCTTTTTTAGTACCCGTTGAATAGTCTAAAAGCCCAGAGCTTCTGAGACCAACCACGTTAGAATTAACAGAATCGTAAATCATCTATTATGGTTTCACCTGGGGAAGAATGTGATTCATTCTAATATAAGTAGACTTTTACATCTTAAGCTAAATGAGTATATTAAATCTTAGTCATTATTTTCAAGTTCATATGAAACAATCCCTTCTTCAAACCTAGAGAATCTAATTGTCTTGCATATTGAAATTAATCCATGTACTAGTTTTTTATTGTTGTTGTAACAAATTGCTATAATTATTTGCTTAAAGCCTCACAAATTTATGTGTTTTACAGCCCTAAAACAACAAGGTTTCCACTGGGTTAAAACCAAAAAATTAACAAGGCTATATTCCCTCAAAACGCAGTAAGAGAACATTTATTTTTCCATACCCTCCACCCCCTTAGGTCTACTTATTCCCTCATGGCTTCTTTTTCAGTCCTAAAAGAAGGACATCTTCAAATCACCCTACTTACTGATCGTCTCCTACTATTGGTTGACCTTCGCCCCTCTTCTCTCCAACTTCTCTATTGTAAGGAACCCTGAGATTGACAGGGCTGGTTCAGAACAAGATGACCTCTGAATTTTAAGATTCTTAATTTAATCCCAACTGTAAATCTCTTTTTCTCTGTGAAGCAATATCCACATATTCTGAGATTAGGATAGCATGGTATAGAGAATGGGATATTTGATATATCACAGTTGAAAGAGATTTTTAGGACATGTTTTGATCCATTTTGTGTTGTTATAATAGCCCACAATAGAGTAGTTTGTAAGGAATCGAAATTTTACAGTTCTGAGAGCTGGGACATCTAAGATCATGATATGGGCCTTTGGTAAAAGCATTAGTAGGATACTTCATGGCCAAAGGCAGATAGGCAAGAGCAAGCCAGAGTAAACAAGAGTGAGTCCTATTGGTCTTTCACTAAGAAAATCATTTTCATTGCAACCATGATACCCACAAGACAGTAAATTGGAAATGAACTTTACAACTTCAGGCTGGAGGGTGGGGAGAGGAGTGTGGGACTTGGGGGAGGGAAGGGATAGTGGGAGAACAAGGGAAGGGGTAACAATGCTTAACAAGAAATGTACTCATTGCCTAACTCATGTAACTGTAAACCTTCAGTACAGCATCTTTGCAATAAAATAAAATTAACAAAAAATAATAAACGATTGATACATATGTAAAAAAAACCACTCTCATGACAATGAACCTACTCTCACCATCACAGTATTAACCCATTCATAAAGGCAACCTCCTCATCTTCAAATGTTTACCTTCAGTTCTATCTCCCAGAACTACTGCATTGGGATAACATCTCCAATGCACAACCATTGGAGAACACATTCAGACATGCAGGTTTATTGTTGGTGTTGAACTATTGGTAAGCCATTTTTAGGAATAGTTTTTTTCCTTCAATCTATCTAATTGTAAATAGTTATTATAAAATAAGTATTCTCTGGTAAAGCTAATGATAAACTAAAACAATTGTAATGGACTTGCGTTCCACTTCATTAAGCTATACATAATAATTGTTCCCCAAGTCTGTATTGCTATTTACCTCCATGGTAAAATAAATAAAAATCTTAAATGGTAAAGAATCATAAAAATAAAATTGGTTAACAGTTAATATTAACCACTTTGGATCCAGAGGGTTGTGATTTACGGCTTTAAAAGCCTTTCAGAAAACGGAGGAAGTTCCGATAATATTTAAATCAATGTCATTCAGATGGGTTTGCAAGGCAAACAAAGCTCCATCACTTGAACAACCAAACCACTGTTCAGATTAATCAGTAGGAACTTGATAAATTCCACTGATGTAGAAAATTAGCACTTCGCATGTTTCCCAGATTTTGATTTCATTTGGGTGTCTGGTCATGAATTATAACCACTCTTCTCGGACTCGAGCTATTTTGCTTGAAATCCATTATTTCTCGCAGAATTATGAGTCTTGTTAGGGGAATGCCAGCTCTTTCCATTTTGAGCATCTGCACAGCAGTTCTATTATTAACATGGAGCTCATTTTGAAAAGAGGGAAGAATTAGATTTGTGTCTTTGGGGGTAGTGGGGGGGTGGCTGGTAGTGAGTGGCACTTCAGTGAAACAAACAAGCTCAGGAGGCAGCTTGCAATTGACACAGCTGTCATGTAAATATCTGTCCCCGCTGTATAGCTCAGGGATCCTGGGCTTAAAGACCTTGTAGCCATATGTAAACAATGCAGTGCTGATGACAGGTTTACTGCGCTGAAGAAAACATGTGCAGCTGTTTCATTCTCCTTCCTATAGTGAGATACAAATGTTCTGGAGGCAGATCACAGATGCTGAGAACTTACTTTTCCAAGCTTGTTGGGGTGGGACAGGGGGGTGCTGGGGCTAGTTGTGCTTCCGTGATGAGATTTACATAGCTACATTTCTGGTCGTGCCATTACAACCCATGGTGTGAGCATGTCTGTGCAGACTCCCTGTTGAGTGTAACCCTCTCTCCCTCTTCCTCTTCTCCGGTTCAGCTGGATTGATGCCTCTGAGTTTCAGATAAAACTTCTCTTTCTCCAGAGGACAGGAGGCAAAGTCTTACCCATACCTCTATAAACTGCATTGTTCAGAGACATCTCCAAATCAAAGAATCAATGATGTAATAATCTACACAGATAAGGCATTTCCTCCATTCCAGGAATATTGCTTTTTTTCTGCACAGCATTATTTCTAGTATTTAGCAAAAAAAAAAAACTCATGAAAAAATAATCAAACAAATAAATATCATTTGGGCAAAGGTACACCTACTACAAGTATAAAGTGTCTATGGATTCAGAGACACCAAACAATTACTGTGTTCATGTCAATTTAAAAGAAAGAATTTTATTTTCTCTTTCAGTTCTTAAACTAAGTTGACTGTGCACATTTTTCAATCCAATGCATCCCTCCTGTTGACTTTGGGATATTTGCCTGGATTTGTCAAGTAAACATGGTGACTCCCAACCAATTATTTTAGATTTCTTAGTCATATTATGTATTTACAGACATGAGTCCAGAGTCCAGTAGCAAGTGGATTCTTTTCTTTTTGCCTCCAATCTTTTTGAGTCATTTTCTTTTTTTAAAAATAAGTTTTTTATTGTGAAAATACTGTACAGAGGAGGGTTACAGTTACATGAGCAAGGTAATGAGTACATTTCTTATCATGCATTGCTGCCTCCTCCTTTGTTTTTCCCCTACCATCCCTTCTCTCCCATCTCCACAACTACACTTCTCCCCTGCCTAAATTGTAAAGTTCATTTTTTGGGGGTCCGGTCGTGGGGCCTGAACTCTGGGCCTGGGCACTGTCCCTCAGCTCTTCAGCTCAAGGCTAGCACTCTACCACTTGAGCCAAAGCCCCACTTCCGGCTTTTTTCTTTTTGCTTATGTGGTGCTGAGGAATCGAACCCAGAGACTCATGCATGCAAGGCAAGCGCTCTACCTCTGAGCCACCTTCCCAGCCCCTAAAGTTCATTTTTTGACATAACATCTTGTACATCTCATTGTTGCAATGGGTCAACCTGTATCCCTATTTAAACAAATTGTTTTTTCCCTTCCCCTCCCCAAATTATACCAACATCAAATACAGTGAAAACAGGGGTTATATAGCGGAGGAGGGACATACAAAGCAACAAAAAAAAATCACATGGTACCTTATAAATGCATTAGAAACAATAGTAAGAAAGAAAAAAAAACACTTGTGTTCTTATCTTGGGGTTCATTTTCTTAAGATGCAGTATGGAACAGGTTCAAATTTGGACCTCTATAGTAAGACCAAATCAATTAAAATCCAAGCACTGTGATTTAGTAGATCTGAGATGATGGGCAAGTTACTAAAGCTCTCTTAGCTCATATTTTCTTGTTTTAAAATAGAGATAAGCATAGAGCTTCTGTCTAAGGTTGATTTGTGTAATAGAGAGTCCCTTCTAAAACTATAGATTCTGACATACAACAGTCACCTATTAATATGAATCATGATCATGATGTTCATATTTTTGAGAATACTATTTCAAAATAGAAACTTCAAAAGAAAAACAGAAAGGGTTATCAATAATCCATGCATAAATGGTTCCTCAAACTTTATGGCTTTATAATCTGCAGAGTTTTATTCCCAACTACATCTCTCCTGTGACAGCCACCATCGTTTCTGTATTTAAGATGCCACATGTTATCCAGGGAACTTGTCTGAACTCCTTCAAATCTAGAATCCCTTACCCTATTCCTTCTCAGGAAGGCAACACAAACAACTTAGAATTCAGGTGCAGCTTTTGTAGGAATGAAACAGAAAGCTGTAATGCAGAGAACATTTTGGATTACTTAGTAGTATAAGTCCAAATGTTCACCTGCAGTCCATATTGAAAAACCTTTCATAAATCAGGCATGGTATTGCACATCCGTAATCCCAGATCTCAGGAAGCTAAGGGAGGAAAGGTCCTGAGTCCAAGGCCAGCCCGTGTTGCCAACAAAGCAAGATCCTATACCAAAAAAGAAACAAAATAAAATTGAGGGAAAGCCAAGTGCTAGTGGCTTACACCTGTAATCCTACTTACTCATGAGGTTGAAATCTGAGGACTGCAGTTTAAAGTCAGCCCAGGCAGGAAAAGTCCATGATCTTATCTCCAATTAATTAACATGAAAGTCAAAAGTGGAGGTATGGAATAAGACCAGGCCCTGAGTATAAGCCCAAGTAGCAGCACACAGAAACAAATAAACAAAACAAAAAATGGAAGCAAAGATTAAGAGAGAAACAGGGACTAAAGAAAAGAAGGTTAAAGGAGGAGCTACAATGCTTGATAAGAAATGTACTCATTATCTTGCCCATGTAATTGTAACCCCTCTGTACAGTATTTTCATAATAAAAAATAATAATAAAGGAAAGGAAAATATTAGGAAAAGAAAGGAAAAGAGAAAAGGAAAGAAAAAGGAAAAGAAGAAAAATCTTTGGAAAATTCGTTCTGTTTTAACAACTCATACACAAGCCAATATTGGAAGGCAACACCTCCATAAACTGATCAATAACTGCGGCTCTGTAAAGTGATGCTTTTCAAAAAATGCCCCAGAGTCTCACAGAAAGATAATACATTTACACTTTAAAATAGAGAAAGGGACACATTGAAACCCACATCAGCCATATTAAGCTGATATCTGATTGCTACATAGTGGATAACATTTTTAGTTGAAGCCTTTCAAAAATCCCATAATAATATCCAATAAAGTATACTTCAATGGCATCTGTGAGACTAGCAACATTCTAGATGTATCTCTCACATACATATGCAGAAAAGAGGAATCACATCATCTGCTTATTCACCAAATATTGAATTAAGAGAATTGCCGGGATTCTACCTAATACTGGTTGGATGAGTTTCAGAAGTACTTTGGAAACTCTTTAAAACTTCTATTTTTTTATTTCTTTCTCCAATTTCTTTTTTTATTTTTATTTTTTATAATTCTTTTTTTATTGTGAAAATACTGTACAGAGGGGTAATAATTACATGGGCAAGATAATGAGCACATTTCTTATCAAGCATTGTAGCCTCCTCCTTTGTTTCCCCTTCCCATCCCTTCCCATCCTCCCGCTACCCCCCCACCCAATCCTCCCCGCTCCCCCCTAATCCCCCCACTAATGTTGCAAAGTTTGTTTTCGACATAACGACTTGTACATCTCATTGTTGCAATGGGTCCACCTGTATCGCTATTTAAACGATTTGTTTTTCCTCTTCCCCTCCACAAATTACACCAACATCAAACCTTTAGGTCCCTCCTTGGAGATATATGCCTTTTGTTTCTATAGATCAATGAATCATGATACAGTGATATTAAATGACCTTCCCAAGGTTGGGTCAACACCAGATGTAACTGACTTATTCAATGAGGTTCTCTGGATTATATACACAAACAAAAAAGTAACAGCCCCCAAATTTCTTGGTTAGATCAAGAGATTCTTAGTTTTTAAGAAAAAGAGACATGTTAATGACAAAAGAAATTTGGAAAAGATCTTGATATTTTGATGTGGTTTGCTATCATGGTCCATAGTACAAAGCAGGTCTCCCACATACATATGTGTATATAATTGGCCTACTAAGATATGTTTCACTTGCACAAAGGCTAATGTGTTTCATTTTTCCTTTCTGTGTAAAATCCACCTGTCCATATGAGCTTTTATAAGTTGTTTAAATAATTAAATCAATATACAATGTAATAATAACTAGTATTTACTTGTCTGACTATATGACAATATTTTCCTAAAAACATAACCACAGCTTATATTATTAGAAATTTGAAAAGCAGAAAATATTGTGATGAATGAATTAGTTAATAAAGAAATGAATGAATGAATAAATGAATGATAAATAGGTGAATCTAAATAATTACTTTATGCTTATTAGTCATACAATATTTAAAACATACCAAACTTTCTTAACACACAGGAGAATTTTCCTGAAAGAAATTATTAGTAAAAGGCTTTGCAGAGAAGTACCTGTTCGTTTATGGTGAAAATATAAACCAATCTGTCACTTAAGAAACGGCAATTTAGCCTCCACCAAATAACTAATATAATAAGGCTGTTCAAGAAAGGAGAAATAATAATTCAAACTGTAGTATTATCAATTTTCAAAGCCATCTGTATATCTGAGAGAATGAAACTAAAAGAATATATCTTTTGTCTCTAAATAAAACCATTAACCTATAACTGAATAAATCCATTAATAATGTCAAATCAATTCAAAAATGTTAGAAAAATCTTACACTGGTAATTGGAGTTTTCACATATTTCTAAGTACGATGAGGTTCTAGAAGAAACATTAGAAGAAAATGTCTACTTGAGAAGTTCTCAAGACATTTTCCATTAAACTCCCTCTATTCCTAGGTTCTTCTACTTTCACACTTAATACATTCATACCCTCACATTTGTTGTGGAAACAGTGATTACTTTGTTTTATCTTGTGACCTTCATCTGAAGGTTTCCATATCCTTGTTGATCTAGGAAACTTTCAGTGTGTGCTACAGATGATTGTGTTTATGATGTATGGACTATTTTTTATGCTATGCCCTCTTTTTAATGGGGGTCACAAAGTATTTTAAATATCAGGAATTCATGATCACTCTGCAACCTACAAACAAAACAGAATGCATGGAGTTTTTTTTTTCATGAAATTCTAATGAGAATTTCTTGTTCCTAATGTCATATACAGGTAGCAGAGACAATACAGTAGAATAAATTGAGTCTTTCTTAATAAGAATGACTTCTTCTGGAACAAGGTTTTATATATTATGAATATATGAAATAAAAAAGACAGTGTTTCAAATTGGCAATTTATTATGCATTCATTATCCTGGTTTCTGTAGCCCAATGGCAACAGAATAAAGTCCTGTCAGAATGCCACTGCTCTGCTCCCCTATGGAATGAAGTATAGAACCAATCTACCAAACCCAAGGTGTCTCTCCTAATGAAATTTAGTTGGTGAAATGCTTGTTCATTAAAAACTAAGAACAGAAATAATGGGATACGTGGGAATTGAAGTAACAGCAAGTCTCAACACTAACATGGTACAAATCATAGCCAAATTGTATTTAATAAGCAGCCACATATACTGAGACCATTTAACCACAGTGCAACCAGCGTCTTGTATAAGGACTGTAGTAAATATATTCTGTTCTCCTCACTTCTAGGACATCAAATCTAAGCAAGGCTTTAATTAGATAGCCAATAAAGAACAGGAGTTGACAGCCAGTAATGGATGCATAGCAGAGGTAAGGATTTTTGCTGCCTTTCCAACATTACTTCTGCTCTAGGCAAATTAATCTCAACTACAATGGAAAAATATTCCTGCGTGCGTGCATGCGTGCGTGCGTGCATGCGTGCGTGTGTGTGTGTGTGTGTGTGTGTGTGAGAGAGAGAGAGAGGGAGAGAGAGCGAGAGAGCGCATGCGTGTGCATGCATGCACAGTCCTGGGGCTTCAACTAAGGGCCTGGGTGCTGTTCCTGAGCTTTGTTGCACAAGGCTACTACTCTACCACTTAAACCACAGCTCCACTCCTGACTTTATGCTGGTTAATTGGAGATACAATTCTCACATACTCTTTTCTGCCCAGGCTGGCTTTGAACTATAATTCCCAGATCTCAGCCTCCTGAGTAGCAAGGACTATAAACATAAGGTAGCCTTGCTATTGAAATGTTGTTTTGTTTAATTTTGGCTTATTTTATTATACAAACATTTATTTTCAAGAAATATACCTCAAAATAAATGAAAACCACCTTTTATTGGATCAGGAAATCAAAAAAGGCAGAAATGTTTTCAAGGAAGTCATAAATTAGCATGAGGTCATTATCCTATGTTCTCTGCTTTTGTCAATGTATAGACTATAGTGGCCATATGATTTGGGGAAGTCAGTGCTCACTCATGTAGAAAATCAACCTTTTTTATGAGTTATCAGAGGAATGAGTCAACAGAATCCATAATCATTTCAGAAGTGAAGAGGATTACAGACAGGAGGGACTGAGAGGTTATAATGGTTATAGTCTGAATTGTGCCCACTCTCTAGATCATTATGTTCAAAATCTAATACAGAAAGTGACATTATTGGTTTAAAAAAAGTCAATAAAGAGAGATGTTTAAGTCATATGAAGCCATATGAGTGTCCCTATCTTGGAAGATAAGATCCTGTTATCTGTTCCTCTTCTTAAAGATCCTTCTAAGATCCTTCTTTCTCCAGGCATACAACAAAGATCATGCACGCACACAAGAAAATAGCCAAATGAAAATCATAAAAAGACCTATCCATCCTAAGTCACCAAGCCTGGTATCACCTTGAGCCAGGACTTGTAGCCTCCAAGTGATTGTGAGAAAACATGCATCTGTGTTTCAGCTACCTACTCATTGTATTTGGTTTGGGGTTTTGCATACTAGCAAACTACCAATTGATTTTCTTGTGTGTACTCTCTCCTCATCTCTAACTGACCAATATATCACAGATGTGGGTTTGTCTCCAAGAAGTTTGCAAGCTCAAAACTCAAAACTGAGCCTGAAGTCACCACCACCAAAGAAGAACCTTCTGCATCTTTCAAAGCTCCTGGTCACTGCTGCACTGCTTGCCCTTCATCGGTTAGTACAGGACGTGAGGGCTCACAGGGGCACGCCACCTCAGCCTTTAGCTGCTCCTCCCTGAAGGCTTCAGAGTTCAGGGTCTCCTGAGAGTGGACGTGTCTCTCCCCACTCTATGGTTCTGTCCAGAAGTCAGCTGCATTGAAATCAGGGAAGATTTCATGGACTTGAGATGCTCAGGGTAGAGGAAACTGGGAAGTTGGATCAGACAATCTCCGTGGATTATAGTATGGTTCCAGTGTGGTCCTCAAATGTCATGTTTTGGAAGCTTAATCTACAAATTTATTTTCTGATTTGGAAGTTGGATCTCTGGTAAGGGATTATGAACAGATAATTTTATATGGGATTCTAAATAATGGGCTCCTTGGTTTAGAAGAGAGACCTCAGCTAACAAATTTGCTGGGCTCACTGCATAAGATGCAGGTAGAGTAAGACAGTTCTCATTAGATTCCAAATAGATGTGGGCACCATGCTCTTTACCTCCCAGCCTCCAGATTGTGACTTGTATTCTTTATAAATTATCCAGTCTCAGGTATTTTGTCATAGAAACAGAAAATAATACAAGACACTAATGATACTTTTTGCTTTTGGTTGTGGGGCTTGAACTCAATGCCTGGGCAATATTCCTTAGCTTTTGTGCTCAAGGTTAGCACTCTACCACTATGAGCCACAGTTCCCCTTCCAGTTTTATGGTGTTAATTGGTGATAAAAGTCTCACAGACTTTCCTGCCTGGGCTGGCTTTAAACTATGATCTTCAGATCTCAGTGTCCTGAGTAGCTAAGATTACAGGTAAGAGCCACCAGCAACCGACAGCACTAAAGATCTTTATGTAAATTAGGACTCATTTTACCTTTACCCTCTTTGCTCCATTCCCTTCAGAGGTGCAAACAGCCACAGGACTTCTTTCAAAAATTCATCATCACACTATTTAACTTTCTTAATTTTCACTTTTCTTTCCTTTTCCTTCTTTTTTTTCCCTTCCTTCCCTTTTCTTGCTTTCTTTGTCTCTGTTTCTTTGTATGGTGCTGGGCATTAGGTACAGGGAATCACACATCTTAGGCAACTATTCTATACCTGAGGGTCACTTTTTAACTTTCTAATTATTTTAAATCTGTTACTGCCTTCTACATTACTCTCAATGCTAATTTGACTATGAGAAGCTCAACAACTTTATACTTCATTTTACAGTAGCAGTTTTGAAGTTCACGTTATTTCTCCTACAGAGAAAACATCCCATGCTTCTTTCTTCTATCGGTGATAGAAAAATGAAAGAGTAAAAAATGCTGTGCCTAGGAAAGTTAGATTTTCATATACATTATAAATAACTTCAACATGGACAGTTTTTTTTAAGGAAAGCGAAATGAAAAGTGCAGTTGTAAAATTAATTTTCCACGAAATGCTCAAACATACCTGATAGAAATGAACTCACCCTGATTCATGTTTTCAATCTTTAAATTTTTTAATCATTTGTGTAGGAAATATATCATTATAAAGCTGCCCAAAGACACCAAAGCTATCATTAAGTGGAGGTAGTGACTTCAGGAGGAAAGCCATTCCTCTCTATTAAATAAGAAAAAAATATTGTGATAGAATTTTGGCTAGACAATCTGTAATAAGACACTGGTGCCATAGAATTGGTTTCACTTGCTTATTTTGAAGATGTAGTCAGAAGCCCAAAGCAGAACTTGGAGAAAATACTGAGGACTTAATCTAGAAAAAAGTGCATTGCAGCCAGTGACTCAACACACTAGTATGAGGCCTGTGATTAACTTTTGTTTTAAATTAGACCAGTGTGCATTTTCAATGCCATTCCTATTTTACTCATCAGTTTACATCTAAAGCTTTACATAAATCCTGGGCAATAGTGTTCTCTTGGGTTATCGAAAATATAATGCCAACATAACTGCTTCATTTCATCACTCTGAGATTAGAATCAGTTCTTCTTTTAAACATTACATGATATTAACACTGCCCTAATGTTCTACTATAGCACTGCATATAAATGATGAAAAGTTGAGATTTAATTTTTAAAAATTGGAGAGAGGTAGCTAAAAGGGACTTTAAAGTACATATATATGAATATTTTACATTATGTTTGTGACCCTGCCCAAAATAACATCTAAAAAATAACCAAGCAGGAATGAGAACCTCCTTAGATAGTAATCCCATGTTCTTTACACCATAGTTAAAAGGAATGCTGGTTTTGGAAGGTGAATTTGCCAGTTAGTGTCTGTATATCTTTCGGAAACTTGAGAATTTCTGATCTCTGAACCTTAGCTTCTTTATTATCAAATAGGATAATGTATATTTCTGTGGAATATAGTGATGTTTAGACACAAAACTATGTAAGATTCTCAGTGCAGTACTTTCACTTTGTACCTATTAAGTCATACAGTATGACTGATGTGCATATAGGACTATTGTGTCTCTCTCTGAAACCAGACATGAGCAATGAGCTTGTTTCTCTACATAAAAGACAATATATAGATGATTAAGTCCTTCAAAACAATTAATTGGCAATCTCTTAAGAGATTCAAAGCCTTATTCTTCTCAGTTTAACTAATGTTGGTAAATGGTTCAAGAGATCATTTACCATAAGCTGAGTTAAACAAAATATCAGGCGCAAAGCTGGCCAAGATACATGAAATGGATCTTTATATTTGGTGTGAGAGTTTCCTGAAGGAAAAATAAAATCCAGATGTTCACAGAAGACTTTGAGAATGTTTCATAGACACTCAGTAGGGCTTGACTAAAAAAAAAAAATGACAACCAGCTTGAGTTCATGGAAAGCATGACTACTTCAAAGATACTAGGTTTGCTTTTGTCAATAAAACAGAGATGTACAAGTTATCTTAATGTATTTTTCCTTTTCAAAATTATTATGTGATTTATATATAATATAATTTAGAAAATAGGGTTGAAGTAGAAGACAATTCAGGAATAAACAGCATAAAGGTGGTCATTGGAACCAAATGGATGAATGGAATTCATTTAGAAAGGTGATTCACCCAGGACAGTATCTTATAAGTAGCCTAACTATGCAGTCAGCAAAAACAAGAGTTATAGATGAGAGAGTACTCTTAGAAGCAAGGGTAGAAAAAATATATGATCAGCAGTGTCAAATATGGAAGCACAACACCTATAGAATTTTCACATCCTCAATATTCACAGATAAGAAGGAACACGTAGATAGATTTGCTTTGAAACTGTTTTCAGAGGAAGAATATAAGTATTATTTAGATGATGGTAATGTATTTGGTATAATTTGATCAGGGTGGAGGGTGATAGGAGAAATCTCAGGGGGCAAAGCTAAAGATCATCAAGTCAAATTTGGTGTCTTATATGTCCAAAGAAATGTTGAGCTTTACAAAAATAAGGAAGAACAATCATCGGCTTCAATAAAGTGGCCATTGGTATATTAGAGGATGATTAGGGAATGAGACATGGTAATGAATTTGAATGTTTTTTTAAGAAAAAGAATCAACAAAGAAGATGAAATACTCTGGTAGTTTGATGAATGAAGAAAGGAAAGGGAGAGCAAAAAGGAGGGTGATAAAAGTAAATGATAATATATCCAAGGAGAAAGATTTAGAAATGCCAGGAATTCACATGGTTTCCACAGAACGTATCACTGAGTAAGTAGGCAAAGCCTAACAGAGCCTGCTCAGAACTGCAGTAATGAATTGAGTGAAAAATATTCAACATATCTGTTACATAGAACAATCCAGTTAAGTAGGCATGAATAGAATGTGCAAGTCACCTCTGAGGTATAGTAATAACTACAAATAGCCTTGCCCAAATTAAGTGTTTTGATTTTTAACAAATGGTCCAATATAGCAGCATCTATTATTATATTGAGCAATAAAACCCCAGAATGGATCATTGAATTAGAAGTCAGTATTAGGAAGCATAGCTGAAGTTCCTTGTATAAGTTTAAATGCTGCATTTCAATAGCATCGAAACAGGTTTAAATTCCTCAAGATAGATGATAAACAAATGCTATCAATCAAGACCATGGACTTTGCTTTTTCATAGAAAAACAATGTAACTTGATATCAATGAAGTCACAATGTTATTGTATAATATATACTGTAATATAACTACAGAGGTGTTTTTGTTGTTGGTAATGGGGCTTGAACTGTGGCCTGAGCGTTGTCCATCAGCCCTTCTGCTCAAGGCTAGAGCTCTACCACTTGAGCCACAGCACTACTTATGGTTTTCTGGTGGTTTATTGGAGATAAGAGTTTCATGGCCTTTCTTGCCTGGGCTAGCATTGAACTGTGAGCCTCAGATCTCAGCCTCCTGAGTAGCTAGGATTACAGGTGTGAGCTATCAGTGCCTAGCGAGAGGTATCTTTTTGCTTTCTGTTTTGTTTCAGGGACAAGGCTTGACCTTAGGCTTTTGAGCTGGACATTTTCACTCCTGATTTGTGCTCTGCCACTTGAGCTACAACCAATTTCCAGCTTTCTACTGAGAAATTGAAGATAAAGATCTTGTGCATTTGTCTGCCTGGGTTGGCTTCGAACTGTGGTTCTCAGATCAGCCTACTGAGTAGCTAAAATTATATATGTTAGCTACTAGCACCCAACCAAAAATTTAGTATGTTTGTCAATTAATTATTGTTGGACAATTACAAGTCAGAACATACTAAAAAGCTAGTGATAATTATTTCCAGGTAATACCTTGTTTCAGTTTGTGTTCTCTGGGTACCTACTCTGAGGATTTCAAGATGAAGTACTTCACTTTCAAAAAGATTTGATGTGGAAGATAGAATGAAAACACATGCAATATGTGTGTAACTAAGATTACAGTATGACCTAAAATCCATGGAATGTGACATTTACATTGATATATGGGAATCTGGAACCTGCCAAGGGAGAAATGGTCTCTAACAATCCCAAGGTGCTGTTTTTTCATAGCATACTGGCCAGCACAACAGATAAGACATATGTGATCTCAGACCACTGGGTCACAGACAGAAATGATGATGATGATGTGGAATCTGAGGGGGTCAAAGAAAGTCCTCAAGAGCAGAGGGCTAAGTAGAAGGGGAGGGAAGAAACAACAGAGTCCTAAAATATTGAGCATTGTGTGGACATGTGTGTGTAGGCAGAGAATGTAAAGGTCCAGAAGTAAAAATGAATACCGTTATGTGGTATACCTAGCATGGAGATTTTCAGTCAGGAAGGGAAAGTTCTGTGAGTTAGGGCTTATGCTCAGTTTATTGATAAGCAAATTGAAGCTCATAGAAGTACAGCAAAGTCTTTGTGTTTACTCACTCAGAACAAAGCGGCAGAACCAATCTAACCAGATCTGTCACATTCTTAGCATATATTTTTATATTTCTTCAGATGTTGAAAAACAAACTTTACAACTTTGGCGGGGAGGGGGGGGAGAGGGGAGAGTAGGGGAAGATGGGAAGGGGAAACAAAGGAGGAGGCAACAATGCTTGCTAAGAAATGTACTCAGTATCTTACCCATGTAATTGTAACCCCTCTGTACCGGTATTTTCACAATAAAAAAAAAAGAAATATTTTTGGCAATCTCCTTCAAGGAATTTTGCAATTATTTCCTTAAGCTATTGGACTCCTAGTCAAAGGGTTTTTTTCCTATGACTGGATCTCAAAATGTTTCTCCAAAGTTTCATTCCAGTAATTCAAACAGTTATTGTGTTTTTTAAAAGTCTTTGACACATTTTGAGCTAGGAAATTTTACAGCACAAAAGGGAAGGATTTAGTTTCACTCCTCACCATATGGATATCCAACTTTCCCAGCACCACTTATTAAAGAGGCTGTGTTTTGCCAGAGTGTGATTTTGTGGCCTCTTTGTCAAGAATCAGATATCTGTAGCTTATTTCTGGGCTTATTCTTTGGTCTTCTGATCTATCCAGCTAAAGAAACAACATACTGGAAGGACAGACTGTAAACTGCCAGCTATTCACCTAAGAAAGGATTAATATAAAGAATGTATAACTTCAAAGTTTAAACAATGGGAAAGCATGTAATCCAATTAATGAATGGGAAAATGAACTAAACAGGTATTTTCAAATGACAAGTACAATTAAATACATGAAAGTGTTCAACATCTTTGGCTGTCAGAGAAAGGCAAATCAAATTTATATTGAGATTTTATCTCCTTCCGAACAGAACAGTTGTCACACACCAAAAACAAACAAACGAAAAACAACAATCAACAAATGCTGGTAAGGGTGTGTGTAAAGGAATACTTATACAATACTGTGAGGATGTAAATTAGCCCATTCACTACAAAAAATCAGTTTCAAGTTTTCTCAAAAAATTAAAGATCATTTCCAACATAATGTCTTGTGAGTATCATCATCACCTGTGTCCTGGAGGGAGAACAATGCTTGACAAAAAATGTACTCATTTCCTTAGTCATATAACTGTAACCCCTCTATATAGCATCTTTACAGTAAAATAAAATTTAAAAATTTTAAACATAGAAATACCATGTGATTCAGCTACAACACTTCTGGGAATAAACCCCAAAGAATCAAAGACAATTGTGGATTGAAATAACTGTGGATTCATATTTATTGTAGCAATATTCTCAATAACCTAGTTATGGAATTGCAGGTGCTCAACCATGAATATATGGATTGAGGATATGCTGTAAGTACACATGGAATTTTATTCAATAATAAAGAGGACAAAATATGCTATGTGCAGAAAAATTGGCGATGTGAATATCATCAAATCACATGAAAATAAGCCAATCTCTTAAAGATGAATATTGTATTTTTCATTCATAGGTTGAATTTAGTGACTAAAAAGGCATAAGAAAGTAAAAGCAAAGCTATTAGAAAAATGAAAGGGAAAGGAGAATGAAAAAGGTTTTTAAAAGGGACTGTATATATGTGTGGAAATGTTATCATAAAATCCATTCTTGCAATTAATATATGCTAATAAATATGTCATGGAAAAAATACCCCTCAGTAACAAGATTTAATAACACCAGAAACCTTGATGAATTAACGGAAAAAATAAGAAGCAAAAAGGGACTCAAATGGCTTTTCTTTCTTGCTATTGTTTCTAACATATTATAAGATGATTTGCTTTGTATGTTCCTCTCCCACGGTATAACCCTTGTTTTCACTGTATTTGATGTTGGTATAATTTGTGGAGGGAAAGGGAAAAAACAAATTGTTTAAATGGGGATACAGGTGGACCCATTGCAACAATGAGATGTATAAGACGAAAAAATGAACTTTACAACTTTGGGTGGGGGAGGTAGAGATGGGAAGGGATGGTAAGGGGAAACAAAGGAGGAGGTAACAATGCTTGATAAGAAATGTACCCATTACCTTGCTCATGTAATTGTAACCCCTCTGTACAATAAAAAAGTTAATAAAAATATTTATGTGCATACTAAGGAAGTGATATAAATTATTAAAATAGCTCAACTTGTCTTTTTGCTCATTTATAACAAACAGCATGCTATTCAGATAGGGATATGGCTCAAGCAGTAACGCACCTGCCTGTAAGTTTGATATCCTGAGTTCAAACACCAGTTCTCCCCAAAAATAAAGTAATATATCAACATGATCACTTCTAGATAGCTGATTAAAACAGTGGTTATGTTTGCTACTCTACTATTTTGGTAGAGTATTTACTAGTAGAGTAATTCAAGTAAATTACTTGGAATCTTTTGGTTTTATGTTGCTCTTATTTGCCATCTAACTATATTAGTAACTATTATTGATGATTAGATCATTTCATACCTTTCAAAAAGTTATGAAATTTTTCTGCTTTGCTTCTGCAGGCTCCCCAGTGCTCAATCAAATAACTTTCCATCAGCTTGTCTTCATTAACAAATTTGTCATGACCTATCCAATCCTGATGTGTAGAAGCATCATTGAAAGACCAGGGCACACTTATTTTTCCCATTAAAGTTGCTAACAAATTGTGTATGAAGAGAAATCAGAGCACTGTGATGACCATGGGAACAAGGTAATTAAAATGAGATCATTGCACTGTGTATACTTTAGGTGAGAGGAGAATGAACTTCTAAAATATAACCCATTAAGCCACAGTAGAAGGAAAGGTAGCAACCAAATGTACAAATACTACATAAACTTGGAGTTCTCCTATTGGCACAAAGCAACAGATTTGCTCAGGAAAATTGGTTATTGATTGATTGATTGATTTAGTAAACTGCATGAATTGGACTTATAAAAAGAAAAGCCATTATGATACCCACCCTTCTTAAGGGACAGAATACCCACAGTCAAAGATGAATAGCAAGCCAGGCACCGGTGGCTCACACCTAGCTACTCAAGAGTCTGAGATCTGAGGATGGCTGTTCAAAGCCAGCCTAGGCAGGGAAGTCCATGAGACTCTTATCTCCAATAAATGACCAGAAAACTGGAAGTGATGCTGTTGCTCAAGTGGTAGAGCTTTCACCTTGAGCTGAAAAGCTCAGGGACAGTGACCAGGCCCAGAATTCAAGCTCCACTACTGATAAAAATAAAAAAAAAGAATATCAAGAATAAATATGGGTGAAGCATTCAGTGACATATTTTTATTGTAGACGAAATTTGAAAGCTGGGCACCAGTGGCTCACACCTGTAATCCTAGCTATTCAGGAGGCTGAGATCTGAAAATCACAATTCAAAGCAAACCCAGACAGGAAAAGTCTGTGAGACTCTTATTTCCAATAAACTACTAGAAAACCAGAAATGGTGCTGTGGCTCAAATGGTAGAGCTCTCGCCTTGAGCTGAAGAGTGCAAGGACAGTGCCTAAGCCCAGAGTTCAAGCCCCACAACTGACAAAATAGAAAGAAAGAAAGAAAGAAAGAAAGAAAGAAAGAAAGAAAGAAAGAAAGAAAGAAAGAAAGAAAGAAAGAAATTTGAAGGGAAACATCTAGATATTCTATCAGCATAAATGAGAAGATAGGCAAGCCAATTGTTTTCTAGAGTCCACTTAAAGATTCTTCAAGGAAGAGGATTTCAAGTTATGGACAGGATTCTTAGGTAGTACTGATTCTAATGCCCTTAGTGTGTAGATTCTTATTTTGATTTTGTTCATTTTCTATAGAACATTGAAGCTAGAAAAAAAAGAAAAAGGCCATAAACTTCTGGAAAATGTATAACACCACCCCAATTCCAGCATATAGTCATTAAATTAGTGAAATGACCTATACACTTACTGTGATTCCATAGTCAAATTACTACACTTGAAAAATAACTTTTAGGAGAGTTATTTCTAACCCATGCTACATGGAACAAAAAGTCAAAAGAGATTAAACTTATCTAATATAATTGGAAAGGAGACCAGACTAAATGAATAGAATATCAATTTTATAGAAGGTCTTAAACTGAATTTAATTTCAAGACCCAGAGTTATATATGCATACAATTAATGACTAATGAATACTGAAAAATAGAAGTCCTTCCAGACTGAATTTAATATAGGGAAGAGGATTATTTATGAATGACTAGACTATATAAAATTTAGTGTGACCAAAATGCTTAGTAGATTAAGTCTATGTGATTAAACCTGCATATTAAACACTTGTACACTTAATACACACCATAAGAGTAAATGGCAGCTCAGATTAAGTCTAGATTCATGTACACTCTAAAATCATGAAATTGAATTAATGAGATTATATTATATTGGACACAGTATTTGATCCTTCTGACTCTACAAGCAAAGACTTAATTACAGTATGACATTTTGCACACTAAAAATACTTCGAGGCAAAACCTAGATGAAGTTAGCATACCACAATGTTCAAATGATATCTAACCACAAATGTTTTGTGAGGAGTTCCTCAAAAGTGGTAGAGACTAACGTATTTAGTCTCTATTCATACAGCCCTATATGTCTAAGTCAGTGTCATTAAGATTGAATATTAAAATGAATGTCTGTAAAACAGAAATGTAATTCTAGTATTGCTATCTCTTTCCTTCCCAGAAACAAAATAAACTCTGTGTGTGTGTGTGTGTGTGTGTGTGTGTGTGTGTGTGTGTGTGTGTGTGTGTGTGTGTGTTTGCTCATGCACATGCACCAGTCCTGGGGTTTGAACTCAGAGCCCGAGCATTGTACCTGAGCTAATTTTGTTCCAGTTTAACACTCTACCACTTGAGCTACAGCTCCGCTTTTGGCTTTGGTGTTCTTGTTGTTAATTGGAGATAAGAGTCTCGTGGACTTTCCTGCCCAGCCTGACTGGATTGCTATCCTTCGATCTCAATCTCCTAAGTAGTTAGGATTGCAAGTGTGAGCCATTTGTATCCAGTTTTTATTCATGGCTTTTAATCATCAAAGTAGATCATATGACAATTACAAGGAGTATCATTTTATACTATACAGTTTGGTTGGAGAGAAGAGGGTCATGAGACCCTCTTAGATATTTGAGTCATTATATTAGATATGTGAGTCATTTGACAAAGTATTCTGATGATTCTCCAATTTTAGTCACTTGCTACTCTGGAGGCATTGTTTTATTTTTATTTTTATTTAACCATCTGTAAGTAGGTGTTCAAGGGAGATGTCATTTAACAAAGCAGTCTATGAAAACAATGCATCTTGATCTGTGTTACTCCTTCAACAATCTCATCTCCCTTTGACCCAACTCTTCTCTCACATTTCTCAATTCTGTGGTACATGCAAGGAATTTTTGACAGCATTCTCCCCATCCACCCTTCATGGTCTACCCTTCCCCTCTTGACACCCCCTTCAATACTTCCCTTTTTTGTGCTTATTTTGATGATCTTTGACTGAGCTCTCCACAGAGTCTATTATAATTCAATTAATTCATTTAGAATTGTTTGTATACCTCCCAGCATGTTTAGTTACAGATTTATAGGCACATTTTATCTATCACTGATGAGGGAGACCATGTAACCTTGGTTTCTCTGGGTCTGGCTTACTTTATTTAATATAATTTTTCCAAGACTTTCTACTTCTCTTATGAATAGTATCATTCTAATAGATAAGCATAATTCCATTTTATACACACACACACACACATATCACATTTTATTAGTTCATTCATCCATTGAGGGACATTTGGCTGACTCCGTATTAGCTATGGTAAATAGTACTACAGTGCAAAAGAAGGAAGAATGGCTAATAGACATATGAAGAAATGTTCAACACCTCTGGCCAGAAAGAAAATGGGACTCAAAATAACACTGAGATTCTACCTCACCCATTAGAATGACCATAATCAAGAAAACAGTCAATAACAAATGTTGGTGAGGATGTAGCCAAAAGGGAACTCTATTACTCTTTTGGTGGGAATGTAAACTTGTTCAACCACTCTGGAAAGCAGTATGGAGCTTGTTCACAGAACTGAGCTACCCTATACTGCAGTAATTCCATTCATGGGCATCTATCCAATAGAACATAAACAAGGTTACAATAGAAGCATTGCTTTAAATTTAAATATACTATGACACATAATTTCCCTGATTACAAAATTAAATAGTATGAATACTTTAATTCTAAGTGGTATTAAGAAGCCTGTTACACTTACTTTTCCTTTGAACACATTGAGAAATATTTATTTTGCAGCCCAGAATCTTGCTGTACAATTTCACATTATACTTTTCTTTTTTTTTCTGTTGTGGGGGTTGAACTGTGGTCCTGTGCGTTGTCCCTCAGCTCTTCTGCTCAAGGCTAGGGCCCTACCACTAGAGCCAAGGGGCTACTTCTGGCTTTTTTCTGCTTATGTGGTGCTGAGGAATTGAACCCAGGGCCTCTTATGTGCAAGGCAAGCACTCTACCACTGAGCCACCTTCCCAACCTCCTACTTTTCTATTTTGCATAATATTTATCTCTGAAAGTTTCTGCTATTCTTCATTACAACATCTGATTTGGGCCTTGTTTTGTTTTTTTCAGTACTTTGTGATCTAAAATTGTAATTTCCCTAATTATGGGATATCAAAGAGTACTAATGACTAATTAAACTCAATTCCCATAATAATTAAATAACTTTTGAGGTAAACTTGAATATTTAGCTACAAATAGAATTCATGCAGCAAAATACTTGCTGTGGTCCTTTACAGAACTCACTGGCAGATACTGATTTCTCATGCTTGTCCTTGAACCTCAAGATATGAATTATCCTACAGCTGTAGGCCACCATCAAGGTAGCCAATAGGCTCTGAGAGCTACTTTGTGGCTAGTATTGGCTAATGAGTTATGATGTAGTACATACTCCACATTTTGATGGTCCAACATAAAAAGAGTAAAGTATCTCACCGATGATATATGGCATATTGTTTGCATGCTGAATAAGTACGTAAGACAGTTATTACATTAAAAAATATTGAGCTTAATCTTTGATTTTACTTTCTTTCACATGGCTTCTGTAAAAGTTTAAATGATATATATGGCCACACTGTACTCCATTAGACTATGATTAGCCAGTGTGATGCACAGCCTGGCACTATTACATCAACAGGAGTTTTTGAGTCTCACTAAAGATTACTCACTTCGTGTTAACAAGATGTCCCAGATATTTGTATATACGACAAGGGGACTTTATTTGACATTCAGTATAGATACAGGTCTCTTCTTCTCCATTCCTCTGTGTTTATGGTTCTTCAGCATCTACGACATGTTGATTTCAGTAAATAATTTGATATTCCTTTTCTTCTTATCGTACTTCCTATATTGAAATGACAATGGTACAGATGTTGTCTTTGTAATAGTAATTCTGGTAAGAGCTAGCCCATTTATAAGCCTTGTGCACAAATAACAAGAGATATTAGTAGTTAGGTGAATGATAACCCACATGACTCTCAAGTGATATTTCCCTTCGTGGTATAAAAAGGAAATACTGGGATGAAAACCACTGCATGAGCACCTCCCACAGTGCTGCTAAGGCCTAATTGTCAGTCAGCTCTCCATTGGGAGCAGAATATATGAAGGTTATTGTTAAACAGAACAGGCAGACCGTCTGCATTTGCAGCCTTTTTGTGGTTTGCCATTTGCAATTTAGGGATGGAGGAAAACCACATAATATTGCTTTCTATTTCATGTTTCATTGTTTACACTAATAGTTTTCCTTTGGGTTTGTAACTCTGCCACTAGTTATGGGGGAATTTACTGTGAGTTTGTTGCTTCTAAAAGCAAAGTATCATGCTAATGAATAACTAAAAAGAAAACTGTTCTAATTATAGCCAAATGGTACAAAATAACCTTACTGATGATTGCTCCTGATTAGGTGTAGGCTGCTGTGCTGGCTGCAGGGTGCTGCAGATTCTCACTGCAGTGCAAGGTGCCCACTCCACTGACTGCCAAGAAGGGCAGACCTGGCAGAAAAGCAAATGATTGCAGCTGCATTATATCATTATGTTGGGAATCATGTCAAAGTTTCCTCTACCCAGGAATTTTAAATTTGGTATTGTCCAACTAATGCTTCTGATTAAATGACCTCATGTTCAAAAGATAAATATTCATCCATGGGCCACTGGAGTATTGTAGTTGGACTTCATTTGTGTATGTTTAAAACCTTATGAAATAATGACTGACGGTTGATGCTGTATGTCAATTCTTCCTTTGTTTAATGCTTGGATTTCTATAGGAAATCTGATTTTCTAAAGACTTTTTTATTATAATTCATTATTATAAATTATTATTTTATAATTTTTTAATAAATTACTTTTTTATTACCATACAGAGGTGTTACAATTACGTGGGCAAGGTAGTGATTATATTTCTTATCAAGCATTGTTGTCTCCTCCTTTGTTTCCCTTTCCCATCCCTTCCCCTCTTCACCCCCCACCCTCCTACCCCCTCCACCACATTCCACAGCAGAATCCACATTCCACAGCAGGTGGAACCACATACAAGTTTATCTTAATCAATAATGGTGAAGGAACAGATATTACAATTGGCAGATCTTATACACATATTATTAACAAACACCTATTAGGTGTAGACACTGTTGTAGTGTCATTACAATTTGAAGACCTTACTATTGGCTCCTCTATGGGAAATCCCAAGGCAGAAATTAATAGAAAGAAACAGATTTATCTGAGACCACCAGTAGGAAATGTGCAGGAAATCTCTCCATCCCAATCTTCATCTTCATGGACTTAGAGTGTGAAGGGCTCCTATAGGACAAAAGGTGTTTCAGGGAAATGGTCTGTTTAGAATACTTTCTCCTCTTCTTCACAATCATCTGGGTCTCAGACCTCCTGTGCCACCATCTGCATTTTCATCTTCTTTTTGCTAGTATAAAAGCTTGAATTCAGGGCCACTCACTGTACAACCTTCCTCACAGCTAGCACTCTACCAGTTGAATCACATTTCTCGTCCAACATTTTGCTGGTTAATTGGAGATGGAGTGTCAGACATTTTCGCTAGAGCTGGCTTTCAATGTTGAATCTCTCTGTCTCCCAAGTAATCTAGCATAGTAGATGTGAACCACTGACACCTGACTCAATAGCTGTCTTCTTTTAGATAAATCAATTCATATGAACTTGTGGGAGGGAGGGGTTATTACAGAGAATATCATGTCAAAAGCATAAGCCATTAAAAGATTAGGAAAATAATGAATAGGTGAGGCAAATGTTAAAAAAAATTAGAAGTAGGTTAGGGGAAAGTCTGAGAAGAGAGGGAGAACTAGTACCCTAATATGTCCTCTTATCTCCCTGTTCTCTTCCTCTAAAATTACCAGCTTTAAAAGTTTGTTATTAAGGACATTTTTCTTTACTTTTGTGTTCATAGAATAATTGTTTCTACTTGTGTTGTTTTTATTAAGGGCTGGGTCCTTAAAGACACAGACCCTAAAACTCGTAATTATCCATTCTATATAGAGAATTACAGTACAAAAATGTGAAGGAGTATGTCTGGTGAACTGTGTCCATATAGTGAGTAAAGACATCTAAATAAGCACTGGACATAAGAGTAATGCTAAAGAGAGCAAGATCTATGTGTTTATTATGTGCAGAGGACGTAACAAGTACAAATGGCCTGAGGCCTGCTCAAGAAAGATATCAACATGAAATTATGTCAGTGAGATTAGCAGGAACCTTTAGAACTTTTCAATCCAACAGGGGTCTGGACTCTATTGTAAGAGAAATAGGAAGTACTGGAATGACATGATCAAACAATCCTGTCCTATTAAATTAAAAATTGGCTGGGCACTGGTAGCTCATGCCTGTAATCCTAGCTACTCAAGGGGCTGAGATCTGAGGATCGTGGTTCAAAGCTAGCCAGGGCAGGAAAGTCCGTGAGACACTTATCTCCAATAAACCACTAGAAAACCAGAAGTGGTGCTGTGGCTCAAGCAGTAGAGTGCTCGCCTTGAACTGAAGAGTGGAGGGACAGCACCCAAGGCCAGTGTTCAAGCCCTGCGACCGACCAAAAAAAATTGCATTTCATAATTACTGTATTTTCATTTGCTGTAGTTCAATTTCTATATGTCAAAATGACTAATAAAATGATGAATGGGTGTTCAATTTCATTAATTCTTAGAAGATGTATATTAAATCACAGTGATTGAATCACTGTATCTCCAACAATTCACCAATTTCCTTCCTAGGCATTTGCTTCCTAAAAATGTGTATATATGTACAACAAAGAAAATGTTCTTGAATGTTCCAAATTGCCAAGTGGAAAATTGCCCAAATAAACTTCAGCAGAAAATTGGATGTATATATTGGGGGTATAGCTATTTCATAATATTAGAGTACATATACCATAATAATAATATTTCCTATATACTAGGGATTAGTAAGTGTAGCTTGCTTGCCAAATCTATCTCCAGATCTACTTTATTGTAACTCTTGAGCTAAGAATAGATGACCATTTTAAAGGGATTTTGTCATTGATAAAACTTAGTGGGTTTTTTTTATTGTCAAGGTGATGTACAGAGGGGTTACAGTTACATAAGTAGAGTGATAAGTACATTTCTTGTCAAACTTGTTATCTCTTCCCTCATTTTTCTTCTACTTTCCTTCCCCCCATCCTTCCCCAGAGTTGTACAGATCATTTCCAACATATTGTTGTTTGTATATCGCTGTTGCATTGGTTCCCCCTTTGTCCTTTGTCTCATAATTCTATTTTTCCTCTTCCCTTCCCTAATTCAAATAAATGTATATACCATACCAGGGTATCAAAATCAAATACTGTGGCAAGAGGGTTATTCCATAGGAGAAAGAACATACAAAAGAAAAAAAAGACAAATAAAAGTAGCAACAAAAAGGCAACCAAACCAAACAACAACAACAAAATAAAGGAATAGCAGTAGAGAGGGAAGACAGGTTGCAAACCTTTCTCTTTCTTGGGTCATGTAAAGGTCTTAGGGACATCTATAATATCAAACAATTCAATTAACATGTTCTATCTATGGGCTCTTATAGTGTCCATTGATCTCCTCATTTTCCAAGTCAATGTGTGGTTTTTAGGCATTGCTACTACAGGTGAAACCTAGGTGATTTCCTTCCAGTTCTGAGAAACCTGCAGCCTAGGGATGTGTTTCTTTCTTTTGATTGTGTCCTCTCTTTCCCATTTCTTATTGTCTTTTTACACTTTCTGTTATTATTATAAAATATTAGAAATTGCATAATTTATGTGGAAGAAAAACATGTTTATAGCACATGATTCTGGAGATCAAGAACTTGGTCACAGATGGCCAGCATCAGAACATGGTGCGTGCAGAGTATCACACAAAATGAGAGCAAACTTGCTGGGTTGAGCCTCCTCCTTTCCTCTTTTTATAAAGCCATTAATATCATTATTTGGGCCCCACCTTCTTGATCTCATTTAATGCCAGTTATTTCTTAACCACATAGGAATCTGGAAATAAGTTTCAAATGTATGATCTTTGTGCAACACTTTTGGCATGTCTGTGAACTCCATCCTCAGGATAAACCCAGACCCTAAATGTTTGTTCATTTTCACTTCTGCAATCATGGTTAGCTACTACAATCTATTTGTTGTTTGTGTGTTATTCCTTTGTTTTTCCTTTGTCACAATCCCCTTCTCTCAAGTGTAGTGCAATCTCCAATATTTGGGTGAAAGCTCTTCCCCCATGATGTCTCCCAAAGTCCAGCAAAATGACTAAAGATGAGGATTCTTTGATAACTCTTCTCACAAAGCACATGATCCTATACTATGCTGAGTCCCTTTTCTGTCTAAAAAATATCTCAAACAGTCCTTTCTAGGTATCTGTACCTAGATGCTTAGATTGCTTTTTCCAGATGTCTTAGTACCTCAATTCTTTATCTCCTTCAAGTCTTTACTACAATCTCATTTTCTCAGATATGAGGGTGATTCCATTTGAAATTGCCCGTTGCTGCTAGAATCCCTCTGACTGTGGTAATCATAGTTGAATGCATTATGCATTGATTTACAACTGTTAACAGGTGTTTCTAGTTACCATGTACACTTCTGTAGGGCAGCAATCATTTTTATTTGTAGAGTGTCTCTATCAGTATTTGACAATGAAAATTTCAATAAATATTCTTGAATGATTGAATGAATGGAGTTCTGCCTTGCAGATACATCATCCTTTGGACATCTATTCTCCATTGCATGCCTGTGTCTAGAGTGATTAGCTTATTTATCCCCAAGAACCCACCAGTTTTTATTCTATTTCCAGCCATGATCAGAAGTTCTCTTTTCATTCTCTCTGGCCTGCTGTACTACTTTTGATACAATCAATGCTAGAAACAGGATTCTTCTTAAACAATGTACACTTTCATTCTTGGCCCAAACCTTCTCTGCTGGGGAAGTAGAGGAAAATGAAGGACAAAGAATAGTTCATCCTATAAGCTAAAAACGACTCCTGTTCCTTAGAGTTCCGAGACTACCTATGTGCTCTCTATTGAGAGCAAAGTTTAGGTAAGATCTTACTTGCTTTATTTTTCTTATGCAACTGAATTTTCTGTGGCTTTATGAGTAGGATATTTGATGTCACTTTTGTTTATTACAGCTAATCTTTCTATCTTAGTTAAAAGCATTTACAGTTTTATAACTTATGTTGTCACATAAAATATATGATTTTTCTGAACCTGTCTTTCAAGGTTATGTTTAAGCCATTGTTTGTTAATACCAATGTGTCATAAATGTATATATCAGTAAATGGACAATGAATATTTTTATTTAATTTTATTGTCAAAGTAATTTACAGAGAGGTTACAGTTACATATGTAAGATAGTGCATTTCTTGTCAAAACCCACACGAAACAGGTTGCAACACTTTACATTTCTGGTCCTTACTAAAATCAAAAAGGAATTCTATAGTAGCCACAAAATGATTTTAGATTCTACTTGAAATTATATTTCATTCTATGGTCATAATGCAAACTACAGATGCTTATTGTTAATGGAATTGATAAAAATATTTCCATGTTAACTTATTTAAATGAGAAGTTTTATCTTAACAAGAATGACAAAGAAAGTCCCAGAAATGCAAAACTGGCTAATTAAAATGTTGGAGTCACTTAACTGAAAAATGAATACTTGGTTGCTTAAAAATTGTGACATAGTCTATCAAGGATTATTTTTATTAGAAATGTGAATAATGTGAAATTTTTGTCCATAAATAATATGTCTCGAAAAGCCAAATTTATGAAACAAGTTAAATGAATACCTTTTTGTAAAGCATTTGTAATTATTTTTCATTAGAACAAAATCTAAAGTCATTTATGCAAAGTAATTAACATCTTATTCTAGAAAGTTCTCGTAGGGAGCCAATGATTCATTTTTGTTATTAAAATTATTATTATTTCATTATCATCATCTTCATTATCATTTTGTAAACATGTTTCTAGAGGACTGAGAAATTAACAGAGAATCTTGCTCTGTGAGAAAGTATATTAGTCCTTCAATAAAGACCCACTGAAGAAGTTTATATAGGATAACAACTTATTTATTTCTTAGTTTTCCAGTCTATAATGTGAGGATAACAATGGTGTCCACTGAGTGAGACTGTTGTGGGGATTAAATGCAACAATACATTATGGATATGAGACAGAGTCTGGAATGCAGGTTTAGCTCAATAAATGCTAAATTGTCACTGTTGTAATTAGTTTGTTAATAAACTGTGAATTTTGCTTGGAGAACTTAGTTTTGATTTTTATTTTTTTGAACTCGGGTATAGAATTCTAGTTGTACTTGCATTATATGATATTTTGTTAAATGAAGTTCATTCTTCTTCATTATTGATACTATTTCAGATTGCAAATTTATAATCTAATTTCAAACACTTCTATTATTGCCATATTATCTAAATCTTTACCCAACTCATTTGTCAAAGAGCAGAAAAAGAAACAAACAGCACTCTTCGGCTTTTGAAATTTCAACCTTATGAATGCCTTGCCAAAAATGAACTCTCTAGGGGAGATCATTCCATCTGGTATGAATCTGTCATCTGCCCTTTCATAGAGTCAATGTAACATGCACCATTCTATAGCTGAATAATAGTCATTTTTACATATTTCTTGATTTTTGTACTCGATTTGTTGAAACTCTGAGTTTCTTGTTACTAGGGATTATAACTCATTTTATAATTTGTTCATTTAATCCCCAGTATGGGAGAAAGTACTGTAGATATGCTTTTGCCCTGTAGATGTTTTCTAATTAACAAGCTGAAGAATTATTCAAAGTATAGGTTAAAAAAAACCTTTATTTAATATCCTTTGACTTAAAAGCAGTTATCTTCCATGAAGGAAAGGCTGTAATATCTGGAACTCACCCTTGAGATTGACAGATGACAATGACGTCTACATCATACTCACATCAATTTCATATTCAAATTATTGCATATTTTCTTTTTACCATTCTTGTTGCCTTTGTCTGCCCTAGATTTTCCTGCAGTAAGACATAATTAAATCATGCTTGCAAAGCATAGTGATAAAAGAGAAAAATGCTATGAAATTGTATAATGTCTTCTTGGTCATGACTACAAATGTCATGCAACTTTGAAATGGAAGCAATAAAGCAACATATAATCCAAGGTGAAACAAATTATAGTAGATTTCCACTGAGTGAATCTGTAAGCCTTCAAAAATGAGTTTCTTTTTGTTGATGGTGTTGGTTGTGGGGGTTGAAGTCAAGGCCTGGGCACTATTCCTGAGCCTCTCTGTGCTCAAAGCTAGTGTTCTACCACTTGTGCCATAAAACCCCGCCTGGCTTTTGAGTAGTTTATTGTAAATAAGAGGCTCATGAGAACTTTTCTGCCTGAGCTGGCTTTGAGCTGCAATCCTCAGATCTCAGCCTCCTGAGTAGCTAAGATTATAGGTGTGAACTACTGGCGCCCCGCAGAATGTGTTTCTTTTAAAAGCATGTATTCCCTACAATTTTACTTGTTAAAAAACAATAAAGAGAAGTAGAAAGTTGATTCAAACACTGACAATTACTAGCACAGTTTCATTGAACAGTGATGGACAAATGGAATGACTTTAGAAAATCACTTTTACTTTTTAAGCTATAGTTTCTTCATCTGTGAAAAATGGAATAAAATAAGTGATCTATCACTTGCCTTCAAGATTTACCAGACTGTCAAGCCAAAAGAATGATCTAATTTCTAATGGGCAGGTATATATACACCACTGAATATAAAATGACAATTCTAGGTGGAGACCAATGAAAGATTAAGATGACAAAAGAGTTCATGGTTTAAATATAAGTGATTGAGAACAAGATTGCAAGATTTAACTGACTGCCTATTTGTACATCACACTTATCCATTCCCCATATTTATTGTGATCTCATTGAGGAAAGGTATCACATTTTGTAACTCTTTTTATCCTGTAAAGACCAACATATCTAGATATCAGAAGCCACTCGTATACAACACACAACTGGCTTTTATAAACACAACTGGCCCTTTATGTATGTTTGGTCCCAAAACCAGAGATTCTATATGTCTCGAACTTGGCAGGCATTTTTCTCTCACTATTATTTCCAATAATACAATGTAATTGTTTTTTACATAGCATTTACATTATATAAAGAAGTATAAGTCCTTTGAACAATAACTACCAGTCTAACAAGATAAATACCAGGAAGCTGAGATGAATTCAAGGGAAGGAGTAGACAAAGGGAGAGAGGAAGAGTGAGCAAATGCAGTCATAATATTCAATGTGCATATGCAAAAATTGAACTAGGAAAATGAAAAAATTGAGAGAGATAAGGTAGAATGATGAAATTGACCAAGATGAATAGCACTTATGAACTGACATGCTGATTTGAAACTCATACATATAACTACTTAAAATAATATACAAAGAATTATAAGTTATCTAGAAGTGATTCAAAATATATGATAGTATTATATAGCTTATATGCAAATATGCCTCTATTATATAAAAAGGGGCCTGAGTACTCATTGGTTTTCATATACATTAGGGTCCAAGGGATTCTATGGGGTAGCAATATCTGATCACTAAACTACTTATATTGTCACTGAAATTAAACATGTACAACTTATCCATTTGTGTGGATCACCAGGGGTCATAAGCAAGTTAGATGACTTGATGAAAACACTTGAAAGTGATCAGGTCAACAACAGGAATGACACATGAATGGATCAAGAAAATGTGGTATATACACACAATGGAATTCTATGCCTCCATCAGAAAGAATGACATTGCCCCATTTGTTAGGAAATGGAAACACTTGGAAAAAATTATATTAAATGAAGTAAGCCAGGCCCAAAGAAACATAGGTCCCATGGTTTCCCTTATTTGCAATATCTAGTACATGTATGAGTCAAGCGGAGAAGGTCAGATAATGTGATGTCAGGAAAATGAACCCTTAGATATGTATTTTAATGTTTTTTTTCTTTCATGCATTTGTTTCTAATGCATTTATAAGATTATCTCTTTGTTGCTTTGTATGTCCCTCCCCCACAGTATAACCCCTGCTTTCACTATATTTGATGTCAGTATAACTTGTAGAGGAGATGGGAAAAAACAAGTCATTTAAGGATACAGGTGGACCTGTTGCAACAATGAGAAGTACAAGTTGTCATGTGGAAAACAAGCTTTACAAGGTTGGTGAGGGGAGGGAGGGAGGATTGGTTGTGGGGGAAGCTGGGAAAGGATGTGAAGGGTAAACAAAGGAGGAGGCTGCAATGCTTGATATGAAATGTACTCATTATCTTGCTCATGTAATTGTAACCCCTCTGTACAGTATGTTCACAAAAAAAATTAAATTAAATTTAAAAAACCAACAGGAATGATAATCTACCCAATGTAATTTTTCTGACCAAAGAAAATAATGGCTCTCTCATATGTTGAAAATTACACAAACTTTTATTTTTCCAGTCCTTCATAGTCCAGCCGCCATTTCAAATTTCAAAATATTACCAAGGCCTCAGGTTATCCACATAATCTTTGCACTTCAATTATAGACAATTATTTTTAAGGCAAGGTTTACTCTGAATTTCATTTTGTTTTTCTGCCAATTGACAACATCACTGTAAAATTGGAATTAAAACTGCTGTCAGTAAATTACTTTAACCAATATTTTTCACATATATTTTTTTGCCAAATTTTCAAGCTCTATAGAATTTTGAAAGCAAATTACAGAAGATTAAAGGTACTAGGATAAAGACATTTAGAATGATAGATATAAGCAGTTTCCCTCAATGTATAATTTTTTTGTTGTTCGTACTAGGGTTTAAACTCTAATTATTGTGCTTCTGAGCAGATTTTCTACCACTTGAGCTATGCCCTGAGCCCTTTTGTGTTTAGTTATTTTTCAGACAGGGTCTCATACTATTTTCTCAGGCCAGCTTTGGATAGAAGCTTCCTATCTCTGCCTCCTCACAAGATAGGATTATAGATGTAAATCAACAGGCCCAACTTGTTTTATAAGATAAGGTCTCACTTTTTGTCCAGGCCATCCACAAAACACAATCCTCACATCTCTCTCTCTCAATTCCCAACCTTTATAAAATTAGTGACTTGAAGGGCTGGGAGTTTAGCTCAGCAGAAGAGTGCCTCCTTGGTTCGTGCAAGGCCCTAAGTTTGACCCTCAGCTCTGGGAAAAAGAAAAGAGTGTTTAAATCAGTTTTTGACATTTAAACTTTTACTGAAAGTATATTAGCCATTGTGATAAATGCTAATTGTTGAGAAATAAATTTACTTTCTTCTTTCCAGAATCTAAGTCATTTCATGGTATAATATGATATAAATTTTAGTGCTTCATTTGAGAAATCAAATAATGGTGGTTAAAAGAAGATTAAGTTGTCTTCTCTTCTCATAAAAGTCTGGGTTGGTCGTCTAGGGCTAACAGAGGCCCTCAATCACAGACTCCATCTTATTGCTTTTATCCTCAATGAATAACTTACATTTTGTTGTTCAGGATGGATATATTCCAGCTTCTACCAATACATCAACATTCTGAGCTGTAGAATTCTTCTAATACTGATATCAATTGCGTCACTCAATGGATAGGAGACATAAATTCTACAAAGGGAAGGAAGAAAAAATGAAGTTTAAAATTAAGTAGTGACTAGAGAACCAGCATACAGATCGCTGAATGTTGTAGTTGTAATCAATAGAAGCAAAACTCCTAATCATATCCAAAAGATTCCAATTTCTAAGACATCAATTTCCAGAGTACCTTTCTGTGCCCCCATGTCTGCGAAATAGTAAATTCTCACATGGAAAAAAAATTCCAGCAGGTCAGAAGAATCCAGCTGTCCCTGAGACACAGCAATGAGAAATTAGGGACCAGCATATCCTTTTCTGAATGCAAGGTAAAATGATGAAAACCAAAATGTCCCAACAGAGTCACAAATGCCTGCATTCTGTCCAACAGTATATTCTTTAACAATAGTAATAATGAAGGGGGATGAGCTATTCCTTCTTTTCCATTTCTTGTTCTGTATTACTGAACATAATTTCCTCAATTATAACAGAAATGATTTCTCTCTCTTTAAATCAATGTGCTCCCCCTCTAGGATTCAAAATTGCAGTGCTGTTTTGGAAGGCATCATTTTGCTTCCATAGTAGCAATTTGTCTAAATCTTTGCCTTGTGGCCTCAATGAATGCATTTGGCAGAAAGACTAGGATGATAGGCAAAGCAGAGATTCTGTGAGCAGAAATACCTTGGGAAATCAGCAATGGTGTGAAAAGAAATACATAAAAGCTACCCAGTGCAGTATATATGTTTTTAATGGGACTTCATTAAAAGTATAGACTTCTTAAAGTTTGTCTCAGCATGGTAGTGGGTTTCTACAGAGGAAGTTTGAAAGCACTTAGAAGTTTTCTTTTGCTTCTCTTCTTTTCATCTCACTCACAACAAGCACTGATACAAAAAAAGTGTGTAACTGCTGGTTCATATTAACTTTCTAGCAGAATTCATACTACGTTTTACTGATATCCTGGGGACTTTAGAGGGAAGGCCTAAGGGGGAGTGCTGATTTATGAAATAAGAAGTTGAGAGGAGAGTAGAGGTTCAGCAGAGACTGCCTTTAAGGGCAATGTAACCAAAGGGCTATGCTCCTGGAATATTCTAGAAGTCAGATTTACTAATACATTGGTTTAAGGGAAGGATCCTGAGTCCAAGCAATGGCTGACACAAGGTAGACCATCAGTGACTAGCTAATTAATGAACAATTATTCCATCTGTGGGAACAAACCCCCAAAATTCACGACATAGAACTGGAGTTCTGAAAATGGGAAATAAAACTACCAAATAACAGGATAAACATAGGCAACAGGAGTGTAGACTGAATCTGTAAGGATAAATAGATTTTCCCAGTAGCGAGAAATAAAAAGGAAGTTTTAGGATGGGGTGGAATCAGTATAAGAAACCTTAAATGTGAAAAAGATGCTTTCACTTAAAGGTGTAGTCATCCAAGCTTGTAAATGTTTTCCAAACAGTAATGCAAAACCAACCTTGTAAACTTACGTAAGCAGAATGATTTAGAAGGGAGGAAAAGATAGTCATAACAAGCCAGAAACCAAGGCCTAAAGGGAAAGGATAGAAGTTGGATCACCTGTGCCTGTCAGGGAGTTGCTCAGTTCAGATGCACAATTCACTAGTTGTAAAACCCAGAGGAACTTCATTTTTCAAGCATTAGCTCTCACCCATATAAATATAGCTTATTAATTCATTCAATATTTTTTAATCTACCAATTTGTAAGTCTCTGTTCTAGAACACAAGTTAAAGAGATATTGTAAGGGAAAAAATCCTTACAGCTGAGATTGGAATTGTGGCTCCGTTGAAGGAACACTAGCCAATGCCCAAAAGCCTCCCATATTGAGTTCTAGTCCAGTTCTCCATCATAAAAAACAAAAAGTTGATACTAAGAAAATAAGCACTGCATGACGAGGAAACAATCAGGGCAAGAATGGATTGGGGATGCTCAGGAAATTGAAAGAAGATCAATTAGTATTTGCAGGAAAAAGAAAGAGTGATAAAAGGAAGATGGAAAGTAGGTTGGGGTCAAACCATGGAGAGGTTTACATATTAGGAGGAAAGACTTGCTCTATTTGACATATGAAGAAAGTGTATAAGAGGCATTTCTCTAGGTTTCTCTTGCTGAATTAAAAATGACTTTTTGTGAGAGATGTCCTGGGGCAGAGAGACTAATTAGAACACTATGGCAGATGTCTGGGAAAGAGATGACGGTGTCTCAAAAATAGATGAAGAAGAGTGAGACTCACAGACTTGAGATGTGTTCAGGTGGTCGAATCAATAGAACTTGCTGATAAATTTGGAGAGCAAAGAAAGAGGCACTATCAAAGACAATCCCTAACACTTCTGGCTGAAACCATTAACTGCTACGTTGGAGTTTTTAAGTGAAAAAGGATATGGGAAAATCAGTTTTGCTTCATGAGAAAGCATGCATAGTGTGACTAAAAAGGTTTGGGCACATTTGATGATGTTGTTTGAGTCACTACTAATAAGTTAGCAAACACGAGCTAACTGTCTAATATGTGCTGGTCCTGGGAATCCATTCTGTTCATTTTTTTTCTTTATTCCTTTGACCTGGAATCATAGGTAATTAAATCTGGACAGAACCTGGAAAGTTATCTCATCTAAAGGTCTTCAAACATGAGTGAAAGGTTATTTAGTTGCATAAAATGTACCTGAGGAGCTTACTAAATGAATAAATGGGAGGACTTTATGTCTGGTAAATCCAATTCTTTATGCCTGCAATGTGACTTGAGTGTGCATTTTTAATGGGCTTCCCAACAGGATCTGATACACAGCCAAGTTTGGAAACCACCGTTTAGCAGCTTTTATTTTTTTCCAATAGATGAAAGAAATAAATGAAGGCCACGGCCATAAAGCTGGTAAATGACAGAAGCAGGACTTTTGCCCAGATTTTCAGCTTTTAAACCCAGGAACCAGATCCTGATTGATTCTGGCACATTGATGCACTGGTACTGGAAACAGAATAAATGTTTATACACTTTTCTTTGTTTGTGCTCTCCCTAAGTGAATACATTCACTATGGCAGCAAGGTGGTTAGTTTGAATCTGTGCCTTTAATCAGTTGAGCACTTAATAAGTATGTCAGATGGGTGGCATGCAAAACAGAGGATCAGAACTGCAGTTAGACTACATGATACGTGTCATAACAATCTAAACCTAAGACTATGCTGGCAAAAGTAGCATGAAGTGATAAGTATACATTTAAAAGAAGAATATTTTTTGATGGAGCAGGAGTTTTTTCTCCAGGCCTCCTAGCAAGCACTCTACCACTTGAGATTCCAGTCTTACTTTGTATTGATTATTTTTCCAGAAAGTGCATTATAACTTTTGCTAGGGCTAGCCTAAGATAGCAATCCTTCTAATTATGCTTTCTGTATGGCTGGGATTACAGGATTTCAGCATGATATCCAGCTTGTTTGTTGATACAGGGGTCTTGGCTAGTGAACTTTCTTCCTCAGCTGACTTAGCATTTCAATCCTCCTACCTCTGCCTCCAAAGTAGCAGGGATTAAAGGCAGATTGCCTGTGTACCTACCCAAAAAAGGGTTTTTTGTTGTTATTGTTGTTTTTCTCAGTGCTTTTTCCTTGCTCTGCTTTCTTGCTCCAGGCTCATATTCTACTACATGTATCATAACCCCAGGTAGGCCTTTTGCAAGTTATTTTGGAGGTAAACTCTCAAGAACTTTTCTGCCCGATACAGTTTGAAGTGACCATTCTTTATATCACTACTAATGAGTAACTGATTATAGGTGTGAACCACAGACACTCTACTAGAAAATGTGTGATGAAAGAGATATAACAAGAACTTTGGGATCATTACACTGTGTCAGGTTGACTAGTTACAAGCAATAGGCAGCTAAACTAACCTTTGCTATCCCAACAAGGCAATTTCAAATCCTGTCTACACATAAGAATCATACTCTGGAGTCTGATTTGATTGATAGAACTCTTCATGGAGTCCTGCATCTACAGAGTATGTGTGTTGATTGATTTAATGGATCTCTACCTCTTAAAGCTCTTAAATAAAAAAGATTTTAATCATACTGGGGCATGCTCAAAATTCTGCCACCTGGACATATCTGTGATCCTTGGTATCAGATTAAGAAAATGAAGTTAAAATGCCAAGAAGCTGTCATTAAAAGCACCAGTACCTGCTTTACCAGCTGCAGTAAGCACAGCACATGTTGAACAGAACAGTGTGAAAGAAATTACTATGTCACTGGACCTTAGGTCAGGAACAGGGTACAATCTGGATGTTGCTCACTCCCCAGGAGGGGGTGCTTTTCCTGTGACACACTGATAAAGAGTAGGCAGGGGTGTTGCATATAACCACTTCCTCCTCTCTTCCATCTTTCCTGAATATGCAACAGCAGCAAGGTACTGCCGTCCAGCAATTGCCTGAATGCTGACAGCTCAGTTTATTATCTGAGCTCTCTGTATATATTATGTCCCTGCTGCACAAGACAAACAAAATTATTGTAACAGGGAGAAGCAGGTACAGGGAAGAATTATGACCCTCCAACACACTCTTATTTTTTAATTTACAAGTAGAGAAACTTTAGGCAGGGATGATGCTGCCCAGGGTACCTCTAGGACATGGTACAATTGAGACAGAATGCTTTGGCCTTCTGAGACAAACGATGGGCTTCTCCAAATGTTGTTCTCAACCCGAGGCTTTATTTCAGTATAAATAAGGAAGGTGCCTCTGGAAATAATGCATGAGGTAAATCTTGCCTAAGAACAAAGGATGCCAAGGCAGGAAATGGGATGTCTTAAATGGCTGTAACTGTCTATGTACTCAATTACCTCTAATGATTGCAATGTCCAGTGCCTGCAAAACAGAGCGTCCATTGTCCTGAGCAATGCCTCTGCTCCCATCCACACAGGCTCCGATTCTCCATTCTAGCTCTGTGAATTCCTTCCACAGAGTTATTTTTGGCTGGGCCCTCACAGCTCATGGAAGACCGGCAGTGCTTGAAAGGCTGAGTCAGATGAGTCACTCTTATTTGGCCTCATGTTTGAGGTTCTTGTTTTGCAAAGAAGGACATTTCCACAGTAATTATGAACACACCACATTGGTAGAGAATCAGTGTAGAAATATTTCTGGCATTTGTGGCAGGTTGGATGAATATTTAGAATCAGATCACATACCAGAATGAGGAAGACTTGCTGCACTAGCTACCATAAAGATAAATGAAAAGAATGAGCTAAATAAGGAAATATTTCATTTTGAATGCTGTAACTATTACTAACTGCACAAAAGTTTGCCAAACATATCTGGAAAGTGAATTGAGAGGATCATTCACAGACTGATAACCTAATTACTATTGAAATTTTCAAAACTAAATGACATTTCATATTATTAAAATTATTATTATTACTGGATAAAGAATGTTTTAACATTTGAAAACAAATTCCTGGATTATGTATTAAATGAAGTTTTACCCTACTATAGGATATAGAGAAATCAAAATGAGAAAGGAAATTAAATGAAAACTTTGCCATTGTAAAATGCCAGGTTTTGACGTATTGACTTGACAAAAAATTCCAACTTCTTTTGTGTTTTTGTCCTCTTTAGGAAAAGGTAATTCAATTACTAAAGAAAAGTAAATGGCTTCTTTTTGAAATCTTTCATGAACTTTACTAATATCCTCAAGCCATATTCTCAGTGTAGCCTGGGAAAACCAGATTCAGCTGGAAAGATAACACACTACCACATTTCCAGAGCAACTTTATAAATTACAATACTGGAGAGTGCAACCCAGGCATATAAATGTTAGAATATGAGGCGAGGACCGGTAGCTCACACCTGTAATACCAGCTACTCAGGAGGCTGAGATCTGAGGATCACGGTTCAAATCCAGCCCAGGCAGGAAAAGTTCATGAGACTCTTTTTCTTAAAATATATTTTTATTGTAAAAATACTATACAGAGGAGTTACAGTTACATGAGCAAGGTAATAAGTACATTTCCTATCAAGAATTGTTTCCTCTTCCTTTGTTTTTCCCCTACTGTCCCTTCCCTCCCATCTACAACTACACTCCCTCTGCCCCTGCCTATACTGTAAAGTTCGTTTTTCAACATAGGGTCTTGTGCATCTCATTGTTACAATGTGTCCACCTGTATCCCCATTTAAGCATTTTGTTTTTCCCTTCATTTCCAAACTAGAGAAATGTATATATAAGATGCAGGGCACCGACACCAAAACAGTGAAAACAGGGGTTATATCATATTGTAAAAACATACAAAGAAAAAAAATCACATGGTACATCTTGGGGTTCATTTCGCTTAACATCATCTTATCTGGTCATATATACATAGCTTTTAACCTTTTCTACTTGTCCCAGACGTATACTAGTTATTGCAAATAAAGGAAACCATGGGACCTATGTTTCATTGGGCCTGGCTTACTTCATTTAATATATTTTTTTCCAAATCTTTCCATTTCCTAACAAATGGTGTGATGTCATTTTTTCTGATGGAGGCATAGAATTCCAGTGTGTGTGTGTATGTGTGTGTGTGTGTGTGTGTGTGTGTACACACACACCACATTTTCTTGATCTATTCATCTACTGAGGGGCATCTGGGTTGGTTCTATATCTTAGCTATAATGCTGCTATAATGCTAATAATGCTGCAATAAACATAGTTGTGCTGGTAGCTTTAGTATGGTCTTGTCTGTGATCATTTGGGTAAATACCCGAAAGTGGGGTTGCTGGGTTATGGGGGAGCTCTATGTCAAGTCTTTTGAGGAAATTCCATACTGCTTTCCAAAGTGGTTGAACAAATTTACACTCTTACCAACAATGCTGTAGGGTTTCCTTCTGGCCACAACCCCTCCAGCATCTGTTGTTGTTAGAGTTCTTGGTTATAGCCATTCTAAATGGGGTAAAGTGGAATCTCAATGTCATTTTGAAACCAAATTTCAAACTCTACTACAAAGCCATAGTAATCAAAACAGTTTGGTACTGCCACAAGAACAGAACTGAGGACCAATGGAATAGAATCAAAAACCCAGAAATGAAACCACAGACCCTGAGTCTCTTATAAACTCAGAAAACCGAAAGTGGCACTATGGCTCAAGAGGTGGAGCACAAGTCTTGAGCTGAAGAGCTGAGAAACAGTGCTTAGGCTGAGAGTTATAGCCCCAAGACTGACAAAAAACAAAAAACAAAAACTTAGAATATGAATTCAGTGATTGAGGCTAGAACTCAGACTTGAGAATTCCTTGGTTTCATTTATTTTTAGGTAACTTTTCACATATATTTAAAGTATACAACATAATATTTGGAGAACATACAGATAGTAAACTTGGCTTTTTGAAAGTAAGCTGGATCTCATTTAAATTGCAAAATTTCAAACAAAACTCCAATCCAGGAGATTTAAGCACAGAAGTTTAACAATTATGAAAAAATTAACACTTGAGGGAACTTTTCCAGATGTTTTTACTTGTTTGGTTTTTACTTGTTTATTGTCTTTACACTTGTACTATAGGAGATTGGAAAATCTATTTTATTTCATTTTGTCTTTAATTTGTTTATTTTGGTGTCAGTCCTGGGGCTTGAATGCAGGGCCTGTTCACTGTTCCTGGACTTTTGTGCACAAGGATACTGCTCTACCATTTGAGCCACAACTCCATTTTCAGCTTTTTGATGGGTAAGTGGAGTTAAAAGACCCAAATTTTTCTGCCTGAGCTGGCTTTGAACCATGATCCTCAGATCATAGCCTCCTGAATAATTAGGGTTACAGTAACAAGCCACCAGTGCCCAGCTGGAAGGCTTATTTTAGATGCTGAGAATTCAAAGCTGCTTAGTTCTCTCCCCTCTTAGTGACTCAACTATCTCAAATAAATCCTCTTAGAAACAAGTAGTATGAGGTACTGAAAGGGCATTAAAGAATTGATAGAAAAAAAATTCAACGGCTACCAAGATCTCAAGAGAGTGTGGTAATCTGAATTCTTCTCAAGTTGTTGTTTTTAAGTCAGTTCTACTAAAATATAATGGGTATCCTGCCTATTAAAAATAGCTATTGTTTTGCATTCTCTCTAGTTTCTCAGTGCATATTATAATCAGATAATGAATGTTCTAACTTTCTTTCTCATTTCTTCCAAGTATTCTGTGCTTATTCATTTCCCACATAACTTTTAAAATTGTTTGTTGATAACTACAAAACATTCTTGCTATCATTTTGATAAGGACTATTTTGATTCCACAAACCAATTTGGGATGTAATTGATATTTCCTAGTTGATGATCTCAACTGTTACTGAAATCTTATTTACATTTTTCAGTAGATTATAATTTTTAACATAGATAATTGTGTGTGTGTGTGTGTGTGTGTGTGTGTGTGTGTGTGTGTCCTTGAGCTTAAGTTCAAGGCCTTGGCACTATTCCTGGGCCTTTTTCCCAAGGCTAGAATTCTATCACTTGAACCACAGCTCCACTTGCAGCTTTTTGCTGGTTAAGAATCTCATAGAATTTCCTTCTTTGACTGGCTTTGAACTGTGACACATAGATCTCAGTCTCCTGTGTTGCTAGGATTACAGTCATGAGCAACCACCAGCATCTGGCTAGAAAATATATCTTATCAGATTTAATCCTATATAACTCCTTTTGGAAGTTTCTATCTCAAATTTTACTTTAAAAATTGGAGCTGTAGTTCAAATGGTAGAATGCTAGCCTTGAGCACAAGAAAGCTCAGTGACAGTGCCTCAAATTCAGATCAAGGACAAGCACAAAAAAACTTGTAGCTCACAATTATATATAGTTAGCCAACAAAAATACAATAAACTGTTTTTCCTTCTGTTCACTTTATTTTATACAACAAAGTTAAAGTGGCTTAGAAGACCTACTAATGCTTTAATATAGTCTATTTGGGATTTGACAAATAAGCAATGACATTTCCTGTAAAGTAAGACAGATTCATGTCTTCCCAGCTCTTGAGGTATGGCTCATGGCAAGTAGTCAGCCTTGTAGAATTCTGCTGTAAATCCATCTGGTCTTGGGCTTTTCTTAGATGGGAGGTCTCATTGCTGTTTCTATTTCAATGCTTGATATGGGCCAGTTAACTTGGTTTAACTCATCTTGGTTTAGTTTTGGCATGTCGATATTTGCTAGGATATCGTCCATTTCTTCCAGGCTTTCAAACTTATTAGCATAAATGCTTGAGAAGTATTCCCTTATAATGTTCTGGATCTTGTTTCTGTGGTGACGTTTCTATTCTCATCTCTGAGTTTGTTTATTTAGATGTGCTCTCTTCTTTTTCTGATAAGTTTTGCTAAGTGTCTATCAATATTGTTAATTTGTTTGAAGAACTTACTCTGTTTTGTTGATTCTATGGTTTTTTGGATTCAAATTCGTTTAATTCTGATTTAATTTTCATTATTTCTTTCTTTCTATTGGATTTGGGTTTAGCTTGCTGATCTATTTCAAGGACCTTCAGATATCTTATGAAATTGTTGGTTTCAGATCTCTCCAATTTGTTGATGTAGGAACTCAGAGATATAAACTTTCTTCTGAGTACTACCTTTGCTGTGTTCCAGAGGAGCTGGTAATTTGTGTGTTCATTTTTGTTGAATATCATGAACATTTGAATTTCCTTTCTAATCTCTTCCTTGACCCACTGTGTGGTTCAGTCTCCATGTGTTATAGGAATTTGTTTGTTGGTGGCTTTTGGTGTTGAGTTCTAATTTTATTCCCTTGTGGTCTGAGAGAATTCAGGGCATAACTTCAATGTTTCTGAATTTGGAAAAGTTTGTTTTGTCACCTAAATGTGGTCTATTTTGGAAAATGTTCCATGTGTTGTTGAGAAAAACGTGTATTCTGATGCTGCTGGGTGAAATATTCGGTAGATGTCTGTTAAATCTAGTTGATCTATGCAGTTGTTTAGATCTGCGGTTTCTCTGTTGAGTTTTGCCGAGTTGATCTATCTAGTGTGGATAGTGGGTTGTTAAAATCCCCAACAATTAATGTCTTTGGAGCTATGTGAGATTTAAGGGAAAGTGGTGTTTCTTGGATGACCTTGAGTACTCTGCTTTTTGGTGACTAAGTATTTAGAATTGTAATATCCTCCTGAAGGAAAGATTCCTTAATTTGTATGTAGCAACCTTCTTTATCTCTTCTCACTAATTTTAATTTGAAGTCTATTTTATCTGATATTAAGATTGCAACTCCCGCTTGTTTATGGGGGACATTTGCTTGGTAGATTTTGTTCCAGCCTTTCACTTTCAGAATATGTTTGTTTTTATGGGCAAAGTGTGACTCTTGAAGGCAGCAGATAGAAGGATCTTGCTTTTTAATCCAACTAGACAGTCTATGTCACTTAATTGGAGAGTTTAGTTCATTAATGTTGAGAGTTAGGACTGAGAGGTATCTGGTAGTTCCTGCCTGTTATCCACCTTCTTGGGGATTGTGACAGCTAGGTTCTTCCTATGGTTCTTGGATTCTCAGTTTGGGTGCACTTCTTTAGTTCCTTAATTTTGTGTTCAGTGTTTAGTCTCAAATCACTTAGTTGATTGGTTATGGTTTCCTTGGACTCCCATTCCTTCTGTCAGGCTCCATTAAGCATTCCCTTTGTGGTCTCCCTGGATTCCTTCAGCTGTCTGTTTATGGATGCCACAAATGTCTCTATAGATCTTTGTCTATTCTCATCCCACTCACACAACTCCTGTATTAATCTTTGGTTAGCTTCTTCACACTTACCCAATTCCTGTATTTCTCTTTGACTGTTCTCAGCCTGCTCAAGCAATCCTGTATTAATCTTTGAGTAGCCTCCTCACGCTCACGAGGCTCCTGTATTAACTTTTGTTTAGCCTCATTATGCTTTTGAAGTCCCTGTATGAATCTTTGGTTAGCTCGTCTCGCTTCCTATCATGCTCACACTGAGTCCTTTGCAGGTTTTCAATCTTTTCATTCACCATGTTTACTAGTAGTGTTTGTAGAGCTTTTTGGGAACTCTCCTCTGGATTATTCATTAACTGTTCTGTCACCTGATTATCCTGAGTGGGAACTGAGATACCAGACTTATCATTTTTCTTGTGTTTCTCTTGCTTGTTCTGCCCATTTGGTATGAAATACCAATTTTGAGCTAGAACACTATATTAAGGCAACCATCAACCAGAGTCCTGGAGTTGCACAGTCAAAATGGCTGCAGATACAGTCTAGTTCAACAGATACAATCTATTCAACATCAAACAACTATGGATTAGCAGGCCAAGAACGTCAAAGAAGGATTTCACACACCAGAAATTATTAAGTTTAGGGAGAATTGTGGGGGGGAAATAGGATTAGAGGGATGTAGAGAGCTAAAAGGGAAGTGAAAGTAACCAAGTCCTAATCTCAGAGAGGGAAATGGATAGAAAATAATGAAAGGAGAGAGATGAAAAATCAAGATAAAATGGAAAAACAAACATTTTAATTTAAACACTTAAAAATTATGTAATTATAAAGAAATGATATTGAGAGAAGAAAAGGATAGGATCGGAGGAGAGGAATGATAAAAAGGAAAAAGGAAAAAATAGAAGATGAAAATCCTGAAAATTAAGTATGTACACAATGAGGGATAAGGTCTAAAAATCAACAACGGGCATATATCTGGGGATGAGCAGAACCGCAATTAAGTCAGGCAAAAAAGAAAAAAAAAAGAAAAAAAAGGACCAAAAGGTCAAAGAGATTTTTTTAAAACACATACACACATACACTCCTAAAAATAAAAATTATGAAAGAAAAAAGTAATAGAAATCAATTAAAAATAATAATAATAAATAGGTAGAAAAATGAGTTTTTTGGGGGGGAGGGAGAAGATCTTGTATCTCCCCTGTGTCCTTAACCAGTCTCTTGGTGGAGTCTCTGGTCTGCTTGTGGTGTTTGTTTGAATCTTGATTGGTTTCTTAAGTTGGTTTGTTTGAGCAAGCAGATGGATCTGCCTTAATCAGGACTTTGTGATCCTCCTCCCAGGCTAGTTCAGTGGGAGGGACATCTGCCTTGGGTATCACAAAAGAGGGAGATTTTTGTTACCTCTAGTTTGGAGATGCTGTGATGAGGTGAGATTCTGGGTATCATTGAGGTCTATCAATAATCAGTAGTTTTTCCCTCAGAGACTAGCTCCTGAGACACTTACCACTCCCAGCCTGGAGCCATTGTCAGGGTTTATGTTTACTGAGCTTCAATTGTTTGTCTAGGCTGCTGTGGGAAGGGGCAGCCTCTGGCTCTGTTTACACAGTGAAGAAGTCACTCCTCCCTCCTCCAGTGGTGGAGGTTCCTCTTCCTGGGAGGTGACTTTCCCCTGGGAGGAACTGAGCCTGGCAGGTCAGGTCAGGTTCCTGTGACTTGCTAATGGCTCCAATTGTTTTCTTCCAAGGGTTGGGTTGGAGCTAGCTGCTCAGCCTGGCCTTTTTCAGTATCAAAGATGGAGATTTTTTTCCAGTGGTGGGGGAAGATCTGCCTTCCCACCACCGCTCCATGAAAAGGAGTGAGGATGTCAGGGTTCTACTCACGCCAGACTCTTAGTTCCTGGGCTGTCCCTGCTCTGTGATCAGCAGGATAAAGATTTCTGATCCTTGCCAGTTCTTGTTGGTTGTGAGTAGAATACACTGCATGCTGCATCTGGGGCCTTTATCCTGGACTTTCTGTTGGTATGGTGGCTGTGGTAGCAAGCCACCACAGCCGTGGCTACCAGCAAGCGCTCAGATCTGCCTCCTTGACCAAGCTGCCTGTATTTTCCATCTCTGACCAAACTCTCTATACTGTTATGGCACACTTGATGTGATTCTCTAGCCTACAACTGTTCAGTGGAACACTAAAACTGGTTTCTATGCGAGAGCTTGTTTAGCCTCCAGCTTCTCCTCTGCCATCTTCCTCTGGTCCGTCGCCATTCTTTATCTTAACTCAGTTTTTTTCTGATAACCATGGATAGAATTTATTAGGTTTTTTTTTTCATCGTGAGATTAGTTTTCTACTCACTAAAACAATTGATAAGCTTCTTTCAGATGGAATTGTGGAAAAGTAATTTTTTAAAAATTATTGCTTCAAGGTTAAGCCACACAAAATACCTTAACTTCCAATGAAGAGAGAAAAAGCAGGGAATGCAGATTCTCAAAAGTTTTGAGACTTCAATTTTCTATTTTGCACTTAGCACTGTTCACTTAATGATAATAATTAATAATCCTTTTTTATTATGTTGAAAATTAGAGCTCAAAATCACAGCATCAATTATTTATCTTTGTTATCAATCATCATGTGCCTTATAGAAAATAGTTTTAGGAAAATCAGAAATACCATTGTCACCAAATTAGTTGACTATTTTAGCTGTAAGGCAAGATTTGAGAAATAACACTATCCATGCACTGCCTATTCATAAATAGTTCCAATAAGGCAAGAAGCTACTCACATCTTTCCTTCACTTCAAGATTTAATGGCATACTTTGGCCCTGCTATGACTGCTACATTTAGGTGCTCCCTTAAGAAATGAGTATAATGCATCTTGATCAGTGTCACTCCTTCTGTCATTCTACCCCATCTTTCTCAACCTATCCAATACCCTCAAGTTAGGTACTTTCTTTTCCATGAAGGTACATTGAACAAAATAACAACTGTATTCACTCACCTTTATTCTCTCCATTTATCTGTTCCCATCTAGTATATATTCCCTCCACCAACAAAACATATGTTAGCTTCCTGGTATTCATTTTGTTAACCTATTTGTTAGCTCTTCAGAAAAGTTGCATCATTAGAATACTCCTGTGAGAATACCATCCTTTAGTTGATCCTTTTAGTGGATACATGTAACCATGTATATGTTTTCATATATGTTTATAAGTTAGATTTCATTTCAACCTATGAGAGCAAACATGTGCCCTTTGTCTCTTTTAACCTGAGCTATTTCATTTAACGTAATTTTCCTAGGCTCATCCTCTTCCCTGCAATGACATAATAATCTTCTTCCTGATAAATTAGTAAAATTGTATTATATATGTGAATATATAATGAAATCATATACAGAATTATATAATTTTATTTATATATGTATACAATTTACATATGTTATATTTCATAAATGCTATATAAAATTATAAATTATATTCATATAATTATATAATTTATAACATAGGTATTATATATTAGATATGCTACTTAATATAATTTCTATAGTTATATGTACATAATTATATAGACTTACTATGATATATAATTATTTTTATATATCTATTCATTGTAGAGCATATGGTCTGCTTCTATAGCTTGGCTGGGGTAAATAGTGCAGCAATAAACTATGAACAATTAACAATGATGTGCAAGTGTCTTTACTGTGTCTTGATGTATAATATCTATCATTTTCCTCTTGCTCCAGGGAATATGGGCCTGGATAATAGTGAGTAAAGAAAGTGAACTTAGCTTCAGTTGGGATTCCACCTCACTGTGTGTCCAGAGAAAGCTCTCTTTCAGTCAGCTATAAGAACTTCATTCCATGGCAGATATTTTTGTATGGGCCACATCTGGTCAGAAAAGTTTGAATCTTGTCACAGGGTTGAAAGTCTCTTAATATACATCAAAGAATTTAAGAATATAATTTCAAATTCTAGCATGTTTGTTCACAGATAGGGTATGAAAACTATTGTGAAGACCTCAAAGGAAACACTGTTGCTCTAAGGATATTCATTCACTTACTAAGTACAATATACCACATCTTGTGTGTCAAGTAGTGGGAATAAAGCCCATTATTTATATGCTGACCTCAGAAACCCCAACCTTTTTTTTTTTTTTGGTCCGGTCGTGGGGCCTGAACTCTGAGGCTGGGTGCTGTCCCTCAGCTCTTCAGCTCAAGGCTAGCACTCTACCACTTGAGCCACAGCACCACTTCTGGCTTTTTTCTTTTTTGCTTATGTGGTACTGAGGAATCGAACCCAGGGCCTCATGCATGCAAAGCAAGCGCTCTACCACTGAGTCACCTTCCCAGCCCCAGAAACTCCAATCTTATGAGGGAGATTTAGATAAGAATAATCAATACCATCCTTGGAGCATAGAAAATAAAACCATAAGATTTGCTATGCTTCAATTATCAACAAAAATTTCACAGGAAATGATGATTGATGTTTAATACCAAGAAAGAGTTTGCATTCTGATATGACTGCTCTTCCCTCCCCCCACTGAACTTCTAAGACACACCTATTCTCTGAAAACTGACTACTTGGTTTTGAGTCATATGAAAAGAGAAGAGAAGAAATGAATACTTAATGATCAGATTTGATGCTAGGATATGGATTATTTGAGAAGAGCTTTATATGTACTGGTAATAAAAGCAAAAGGTATGTACTATTATCCCCCTCACCTTTTTTAAGCAAAGAATCCAAGGCTCTGAAAATGAGCCATATCTAATGAGATGTATCTAATAACTGACAGTGTTTTGAGTAGCTTTGTGCAATTTAGGTCTGTTCAAAAGACCTAAATCCTACTTGAAATCCTAAAGCAACCTCCAGGATTCTATGCTGAAGGAAAAAAAAATAGGAAGAAAGGAAATTCCAGAATGGACAGAATATAGCTTAGTATTTATTTCAGATCTGTAATTTCAAATAGTTCTGTTTTTTACTTATTTTTAAATTATTATTACCTTTAAGTACATGTACAATGGAGTTGCCATTTAACATGGTAGTTTATGAATATACCACCTTCAAACTTAGATAAGTTGAAATGCAGCTTTTAGATGTGGTACTCCAAATCCCAGGAGTACTACATTAGATCCAGCACTCACACCTGATATGCCAAATAAAGCAATATGGTGAGGTCAGATTAAAGGGATTTGTCATAGGGAAGACAACACTGCTTTCAGTACATCTTCAAACATCTTCTTGGGTACAGACATTGGCTTTAGATAAACAGGAAGAATTTGTGGCAGAGGGTAAAAAAAGCCATACTTAGTTAAAATATATTTGAGTCACAAGTATGGTCTGGTAAGCTATTAGCTTAGTCTTTGCTTTTGGAGGCATTTCAGAGAACCTGTTATTGCTTCCATTTGAAGGGAGGAGCAGTTTTGCCTTTTCTGTCACAAGCTAAAGAGATGGTATTGCTTGTATGAAAGGCAGTTTGCTTTTGATCATAAAGTGTTTATTGTTGAATATGTGCTATCCTGCAGCCCATGGTTAATCCAAAGTGACAATAGAGATAGTTCAGATCAAAGGACACAGATGCAAAGTAGGGAGAGTTAGGAGCCCAGCTTTTGGTTCAGTGATAGTTCCACCCATAGCATCTTTTCCAGTGTCTCTTTAGTGTCTATAAAACTCAGCTTCTCTGCAAAATGTGAATACTAAAAATTCACTTCCTTCAAGGACGTAATGTGGTATTTGTATTTGAAAATTCATACAAGAACATACTTGACACAGCTACTTAATAAATGCCAGCCAAAACTGAATATGCCCAGACCCATGGAAATTTGGCTTCCTGACAAAATTTGGATACTCAGGAGCTGTTCCAACTCCTACAGAAGAATACATATTTTCCTGCAGATTTGTTACAATTCCGAGCTCAGATCAAAGCTAGAATTATAGTTATGGGTCGGTGTTGATTTCTTGCCAACTCTGTATATAGGAAACATTCCTAAAGTCCCACGAAAAGAGTGCTCCGGCGATCTTTCCAATCCACAGCTGTTAGGCACCAATGAATGCAGTAGGAAAAACTCGTTTGAATAGATGTCATGATAGCATAAGACCCATTGCCTTACTTTATAAATCTTTGGACCTAGAAATGTAATGCTGTCCAAGTAGATCTACTAGAAATTAAAATGTTATTTCCCAAGCTATAATGAGTCTTCTATTCCATTCAGAAAAAAAAATCAGAGAATTAGGATTCAGACTGAATAGCACATGCTATGTGATTTGTATAAATATCTGCGCCTCTCATCGATGCATAAGATACAGGATGTATGTCAGTGACCATGTACAAATTTACCTGTCATTCTTAGAGGAAAAGTAAGTTTACTTGTATTTACTTAAAAGTGGAACTCTCGGTACTCTCCTAAAGTTAAAAATAAGTAAAAGTCCATGAAAATCATTCCTTTTTGTGAAAGAAAATTTTCTACATTTATACATGTGCTTGTATATACTGAGAAAACACTTTAATAAAACAATGTCCTCACGATTTTGCATAAGATATATTATATTGATTCCATGAACATTTTACCCCAAATAAACCTTATATCTAAATATTAGTGTAATTAATCTAATGGCTTTCCTTAGATAGGTGCCTAATTACTTTAATGATATCAGCTGAATTACTAAAAGTAAAAACAGAAAAAAAAAACATTAAATGGCACAGGTGTGTAGTTTTCTGGAGGACTGAGTCCCATAGGTACACATTTGTTATACTGGTAATGCTTTCAATCTACTGCACTCATTTGAATCATTAGCAGGCATACCCAGAAAGAAACTAAGATCATCCAACTCAATCTTTTATTTCAGAGTTGAGAAATCTGACATCTAGAGAGGTTGATATTTGCTAAGATAACTGAGCTCATTAACAATTCCTCTAGGTATATAGAAGTGTCTTATTCTACAATACCAAGCTCACAAAAAAGCATTCCGAATTCTACAAACCTGTGAGTGATTTGAATAAAAGCTCCTGGAATACGGTAAACATGAAAATCTCCAAACAAACACTGTGGTTCACATGTGTAATCCTAGCTACTCAGTAGGCTGAGATCTGATGATCATGGTTTGAAACCAGCTTGGACAAAAAGTCCATGAGACTCTTTTTTTTATTTTTTATTTTTTTGAATTTAATTTAATTTTATTTGTGAACATACTGTACAGAGGGGTTACAATTGCATGGGCAGGATAATGCGTACATTTCTTACCAAGCATTGCAGCCTCCTCCTTTCTTCACATCCCTTCCCAGCCTCCCCCCTCTCCCCCCTCCATGAGACTCTAATCTCCCTACCAAAAGGCTGGAACTAAAGCTCGGGCTCCAGTGATTGAATGCTAGCCTTGAGCAGAATGCTCAAGGACAGTGCCAGGCTATGAGTTCAAGTACCATGACCAGGACAAATGTACACACACACACAAACACAAATGTAAATAAAATATGCTTATACATATATATGCATGTTTATGTATATGTGTATATATGTGTGTGTGTATATACAGATACACATCTAAGATAGCAGAACATATTTTTCTGATTTAAATATAGTAACATTTTCAGTTAATTTATTCTCATTTCAAAGAAGAAAGAAAATCATTAGCAATGGCTGCAAATGCTGACTGGGCATGTATATAGTTTCCATTTGTGTAGCATAATGACAGAAGATATGAGTTTAAGTCTGCCTTGCTTTAGGTAATAGTTTTCTATCCATTTTACTGGATCAAATGTAAAAATAAAGTTGAAAAGTAACCAAAAGTATACTTGCAACTAAGTACGCTTCGTTCCACAAGTGTATATACTTCTATTGCTCTAATCTTCAGATTCATAAAGACTTTCTTGGGTTGAAGAAGACTGTGCTAGTGGCAACAATAGCTTTGGACACAGATGATTTTCTATCCCTAAGCAAAGAGGTATAAATCAAACAAATCACACTGAGGATGTGTCCATGGTTGGAATCATACAAATATTTATCTCAGCTGGCATTGACTTTATTGAGGAAAGCAGCCAGCTCATCCAGCATGCCTGGAGCTGTGGCTAAGAAGCAAACCTTAATAAAGCCAAATCTTACAATAAAGGAGTAAATTTCTTTCAGAGAACACTTAGGCAATTTAGGACATATTCTGATAGGTTATTTTGGTCCACATGACTCTGATACCCACCTCCACCTCCTGGTAAGTACTATTTTTGCAGGATTAAACTTTTTTGTCATTCATATTAGTCTTTCCACAAAATTCTCTTAAGCCACAGATATGTGAGCAGAGGTCATGAGTTATTTCAGAGCATCTCACTATATTGTTACTTACCTTCTTCTATCAGATGCAACAGTAGGGATTCTGAAGTAAATTAGAAATGTCAACCCATCACAGAGATGAAACTTGAATGAACAAAACATATTCTGTTGATTTAATTCACTAAGGTTTTAGGGAGAATTCTTATTGATGCATATTTAACCTCTACTGATAGAGACAGAAAATCCAATCTCCATGATTGTCATAGATATTTGAGAAATGTTTTTTTTCTAATCAGAAACTGAAGAGGTAATCAAAGAAAATACTTTTAAAGAAATAACTAAGAATACATTTCTTAAAAGAAACATATAGGCACATTCACACACGCCAAGCTTGATAAAATTCTTAACTGATTTAATGAACAAACAATACAAAGGGTATTTCACTAAGATTTTTAAAAAGATAGGGTTATTTCTATCTTTTATTCAAAATAGTAGTAGAGTTGCTAAGGAAATTTCACAAGAGAAATCAATTACAAGCATAAGAATGGGAAGAAAAGAATGAAAAACACCTTTGTTTTCAGTATATGTGACAACACACTGAGAAACCTCGAGAGAATCAAAGATAAAACTAAGTCAAACAATAAAAGAATTCAGGAAAGCAGTAGGATGTAAAATGAGCAAAGGAAAATCAATAGTATTTATAAATGCAAAAATAAACAGTGAAAGAACGTGATGGCATGGAAAACCAAATGATAACAATAACAAAAGGTCAGTATTTTAAAGTAAATTTAGCAAGAGATGTCTGAAACATATATAAAGGCAGTTTAAAAAATAGCTGAATGGCACCAAAGTATATTTGAACAAATGGAATGATGTGCCGTGTTCTTAGATAAGGCAGCTCAACTTCTTTGTTAAAATGTCATGTTCCCTGAGTTAATTTGTAAGTTAAATATTATCTAAAGAAAAACTACCAAGAAGCTAATTTAACAAGTCAGAAAGTTTAAATATAAAGCTCAAAAGAGAAAATGCATAGTCAAGAACAGTCATTAAACAATGCAACATTAAACAATAAACTATGGGAAACTTTTCTGAGCTTTGAGTGACCAGCTTGCCCTAAATTCTTGACTTTAATGTCCCATTACTCTCTATCTGTAAGTAGTAACCTCATTTCTTATAACTTGCTAAGTGCATGTATTCTACCTTCCCAGGCCAAGTACACAGTGAACTAGTTAACATACTTCAACATACATGTACTTATTTCCTAGCTCTGTTCATGGAGAAGACCTGGCATATAAAATTCATTATCAAGAGCATATCAGCTCATTTGGTAAATCAGTTATTGATCTTAAACACAATTTCTCAATACAAAGGGCCAGGATTCATTGGAGAAGTTAATGAGTCCAGCGCTAAAGGAGAGGCAAATGTAAGACAAGGCTAGAACATCTTTTGCCAGAAATAAGAAACTGACCAGATGAGAATGAAGATGGGGGATATAGAAAAAAGCAGAGCTGGCTGAAAAATATCTTCATTGTCCAAATTGTCTAATGTTAGCTCAAAGAAACTAATAGTATTGGAATTTAACTCAAAGAATAAGATTAATTTCCATGATGCCATAAATACATAAAAGGATCAATAAGTATGTAAGGTAAAAAAAGATTGTTTTTCCTTATAATAGAATAGAAAGTTATAAATGCAGAAATAAACAGAAAATCATTATAAGATAAATACCACATAAGTATTATCCCAGATAATTGACAGTCAAATTAGTGGACAGTTTGAAGAGAAATATTTGCCTACCATAAAGCATTAACTTTGCAAGTAGAAAAATCTGGCCAACACCATTATAAGAAAGTGGTTAAAAATGTATCTACATGGTGAAGCCTTTGACATAATCCATTTAGAAGTACAAGTCATTTCTGTGGGGTTTTGTTTTGACAAAAATACATATACTCATTGCAATCATAAGAAAGCATCAAATTCAAGTTGTAGGACATTCAATAAAATAACTGATGGATACTGTTTAAAAGAAAATAGATTTTAGGGACATGGCAGACCACAGCTTTTCAGGTTTTAGAATAGACTAAGGAGCAAAAGTAAGTTGGTTTCCTAGGACAGAAAAGATATTATAATAGCCAATGACATTTGAAGAGAGCCTGGAAATTGATGAACAACCATATTCAGGTCTTGGTGTTGATAGTTTTGTGATCATGTAGGAGAAGTCAGATGAGAAGATTATTGTTAGGTTTTTAAAAAGAGGTAACCGAGTAAGAACTGCACCACGCACGTGGGGGCACCATTTATGTTAGGTTTTTAAAAAGAGGTAACCGAGTAAGAACTGCACCACGCACGTGGGGGCACCATTTATGTTAGGTTTTTAAAAAGAGGTAACCGAGTAAGAACTGCACCACGCACGTGGTATTCAGGTAAGGGGTAGGTTTATTCAGTAGACCTGCTGGGACCAGGCACGGTTGGCACTCCACGTGGCTGGGAAAGGCCTGGGAATGAGAGAGAGCTGGGAAGAGAGGAAAGAGAAAAGAGCTAGAAAAGAGCAGAGAGAGGGGTAAGAACAGTAGCACTCACGTGGTATTCAGGTAAGGGGTAGACCTGCTGGGACCAGGCAAGGTTGGCACTCCACGTGGCTGGGAAAGAGAGCGAGCAAGAAAAGAACAGAGAGAGAGCAAGAAAAGAGTAGCAAGAGCAAGAGAGCGTCTGGGCCTGGGCTAGGCCTTATGTAGGGTATGGGCGGGGAAAGGTGTGGCCACATCAAATTCAGATGTGACCTCAGCGGATGCAGATGTGACCTCTTCCAGGTGTCCCAGTTGCCTAGGTAACACAGGTACTGGGTGGAGACTTTGCTGCGAGGAGGGTGGAGTCTGCTAGCCATCCAGGAGCAGACCTTACAATTATGTATTCCAGTCCCCTTTTTGTAAATTACTATGAGTCTATATAATTATCTATTTCCCTCCACCATTACTGAAATAGTCATCTAATTGGCTTTCTTGTTCCTATGTCACCTGCCCAGAGTTATGTATTGACAACATAAGCTAGATCAGCTTATGTCTGTTCAAAATTCTGTTCAGATCTTCTGCTCAAAATTCCCCAATAACTCCTTAACTTTCATCAAAGAAAAAAATCAAAGTACTTTCAAAGGACCGTAACTTACAAACATGTGCTACTATTCCCTCTCTGTCTTACTTCCTGTTTTTCTCCATTTCTGTCACTTCTTTCCTGGTTCTGTTTTCTGAAAACATTCTAAGCCTACACTATGATCTTAGGGCTTTGAACTAGCTGTCCTCTCTGCATGGAAATCCATTTTTCTTTCTTTTTTTTGTGTGTCAGTTGTGGGGCCTGAACTCTGGGCCTGGGCAATACCCTTCAGCTCTTCAGCTCAAGGCTAGTGCTCTACCACTTGATCCACAGTGCCATTTCTGGCTTTTTTTCTACTTATGTGGTCCTGAGGAATCAAACCCAGGTCCTCATACATGCAAGGCAAGCACTCCACCACTGAGCCACCTTCCTAGCCCCGGAAACCCATTTTTCCTATGCCCATTCCCTTACAAAATCCCCTTTGCTTCTAATATTTCAAACTTCTTCTTCAATGTGTGTGCTATATCCATCCCCTTATGGAATGGTGCAACATGCATCTCATTTTCCTCCCCTCCTCTGAATTTCCCTCCCTTTTATAAATCTTAGCACCTAGCTTTCCATCAAGATTATTCAATATTTAGGTCTAAAGTTTCCTGTCTTTCATCCTCCATCTTGCCACTTTCTGTCTTAAACTCCCTGACAGAAGACACTGCTACTATTTCCATTGACCAAGTCCTTGCATACCATATAACAACACTCAGGTTACTTCATATGAAGTAATGAGTAATTAATGTATTCACTTCATTATGAGTAGACACTATAGGGTTTTATGTTTTGCAACTCTACTAGATAGAATGGTGTATTTCCATCCTGTCAGAAACACAAATGTGATTTCCATTTTTTGAAAAGTAAACAAATATATCCAACCTGATATTTCATTGTCTCATGCAACAGCTACTGTGGGCATCTGGGAAATATTTGGATAACCAATTACATAAGCTGTGTTCTGTGACACATTGCTAAACTGAATTACTCACAACTGAATCTGAGTTGCCAAGATGAAGAGTCAAGGCACAAACATTTACACATACTTGTTTTCTTTTTCAAGTGGAGTATAGGTCATAGATATATTTTATAAACTTTTATTGGCCTGAAGTTTTATTTTAATATGGGTATCATCCATGACTGTTTATTTTTAGTTCTACTTTTTTTCCAGAACAAAATGCAAACTTTGCTATTGTTCTCAAAAGAAAATTACATGGTTACATAAGCCAGAAAGTTCATTCTGTGATCTGTTGGGAATTTTTAATTGGTCTTATATTTTTCATAGTAGATAAAAATAAGATATTGTTTACCTTTCATTGGCAGTATCCAAATTTTCTCAGCAACATTCACCAGGGAAGTCACAAGTATCTATTACAGTGGGTTATATTCTATAAGGGCCTTTGCTTATTTTCTCCTTTGCTATCAATTCTAGTCCCTGTGTTTTTAAAAATGAAAACAAAGTGTTGGGTGTTGGTATTGTTGTTAGCAGATGCCTTCTTTTCTAGCCTGCAATCAAGCTTCTAAGTAGCTTTGTGTTTTTGTTTTCTATTCGTGGTTGGTTGCCCCTTTTAACCTTATCAAAGCAGTTACATTTCTTCAAACTGTCACCCAGAGCCATGTCAGCCTCTTAAATGCAGCCACCGCTGACATGGCTTGGCAAAGCTGAATTGATCTTTCACCCCTGTGGGCACTGAACATTGAAAGCCCATGCTCCCAACCCTGAAGTTTGACTTCAAGTTCAGCCTTGTCTGGGGGAAAGGCAGGCTGGCTGCCTCACTGCAGCATCTAAATTTCCCTCCTTCTTCCATGTATTATTAACACCTTGGCTCTTTTCTGAGCCTGTTAGGCGCCTAAGGGAACAAAGTTGGAAGAAGGAGACAGAGAAACAGAAGCAAACCCAGTTTATTGTGGGTCCTGTGGCTTAAATGATAACCACACAAAGGACACTATTGCCAATTCAGATTACATGAAGGGGTACTATTTGAGTTCCAAGGAGTGCTTTATTCCAAACTCAGCCCTTCTTCCTAGTCTCCATGTCTCAACCTACCTGGATGATCTATGCTTACAGGTCTGCAGGAGAAAGTTCTAGAGAAATTTTTCAAATAAATATACAAATTTTGCCTTCTGATCTGTGGACTCTGCATCTACAGACTCAACTGTCCTCAGATTGAACAAAGAAATATTTTAAAAAAGAATTTTTTAATTTATAAAGAAAAGAGAATACCTGGAAAATAATTTATATAGATGCACTAAAGGATAGATGCTGACTCAATAGAGATCTTCAATAGTGTAATTTCTTAGAAAGGTAAAATCGAAGTTCAGCAAAATAAAACACAAGGAAGAAGGTACTCAAAAAGGACAGGTTGGGATCAAGGGGAAAAGGGCAGATGAATGAGGAGAAGAAGGAGGGAATGCAGTCAAGAATCCAATGAATAGTCCAAAAATTATTAAGCATAAATACTACTTTGTACAAATTGATCTGGATCAGCTGCTTCAAAACAGAATCAATTCTTAGTAATATCTTGATTGATCTCAGAGTGTTAAAGAACAACATTCACTACAATAAACAAAAAGTGCCTAACCCACTAAAAATAAGATCTTAATTCCTGGAACCTTAAGTGATTTGAAAAGATAATGCAAGTAAACAGAATGGAGTCCCTGTGCTAAGCTTCTGGAAAGCTGAAGAGATAGCAATCCAGTGTCCTGCCACTGAAATATATCATATTTGTAATGTTCCCTTATCTGTTCTGGGCATACCATAGTATATCTAGGATCCAAAGTTAGCATCATTGCTTTATGGGCTGGTATACACAACACCCAGAATGTTCATTGGGCAGAATCCATGGCAGTTTGTACTAAGTTTTTGTGGGTTTGTACAGAAGATCTGAACCATTATGTTATTCTTCATTGTCTCTTCTATACACCTGGTATGCTAAGGACATGTCTAACCAGTCAACCATCCACTTACATTTCTTTTCTTTTTTATTTCTATAATGTTTTAGTTTAAATACAATTTTTTCACTTTCTAGAAGCAACCAGCTAAAAAGTCATAGACATTCCAAGACTTTTGACAGATGTAGTATTTCCCCAAGACACTTTTATGTCCAAATGTCCTAGAACTCTTTATAGATAATGCCTTGTATAGTATTCAATCTTACTTACAAATCTTTCTTACTGGCTTGTTAATAGCTCTGAGTAAACATTTGCTTTTTGAACTTAGTATATTAGGTAATTTGTAGAGTGTAATTGATGTCGTGAGTTCCTTTGATAAATTTAAAACTTCCCTGTATTCTATAATCATTTACTGAGCTGCTTCTGTGAGACAGGTTATTGTCTTATTGTTAGAATAATGGTGATAATGAGGTAGTTTTTGCTTTCAGAAAGCTCCCAGTATGATCAGATGACACATAGAAATAAACAACTAACAAAAATGCCATGTGCTAATTGCTCTATGTTTACAATCAAGATGATGCATTTTCCAGGAATAGGGTGTCATAAATCTTCATGCTTTCCAAATCGTGAAATTCAAGCATTGGTTTACTGTTCAAAGGTCACAAGCAAACAAGCATGTCCTGTAAGACAGTGATTGAGGTGACCTTCAATGGTCTCATTTGTTCATAATTTCAACAGTGAAGGGTGTTGAATTTTATGACTCATAGTAAGAAATCAAGACAGTTCATTTTATAAAGGACCCAGGCATTAACGAAATCAAATACATTAAGATAAGCTATCATTATGTACTTTATGTAGGAATGCATGAAATTGCCTACTGATTGAATTTTAACTACTGCACCTACTGCCAATGACATGTCCCTTCAGGAATCTTTACCCAAAGTTCATTGTCATTTCACAATCAAATTACAATTACTATTCTCTTTCTGCGATTACTCACAATAAATATCCATCATTGGAGATTAGGCAGTGCTTTTTCCTTATTCTTACTGTAGAGCTTAATAAAAAATATTCCAGATGTAGTTTTGTTGTTGTTGTTTCTGTGTAGAACTTTTTCAGTCAAATCTAAGTTTTGTAATGTGAGTGAGGTTAATGCAAACTTTCATGCATGCCTGGCCAATTTTACTTACATCAAGGACTCAATAGATATTTTATCAAACATTTCACTTTATTTAAATATTACTTCCTCAAATGCCATGCAATAATTTCAGAAATACAACTTAATTTACTGATGGGTTTTTAGGCCATAATTATAAGGAAATCTTGAGGTTTTTATATGAAATTTGAATTGAGACAAAACAATTGAAAGTACCAATCACCTCTAAATTCTTGTGATATGGGAGGAGACGAGTAATGAAAAATCAGATTTTGTACACTTAGCATCTAAGGTGCCAACAGAGTTGCTGAAGAAATCAGAAGAGCAACTGAGTAAAGGACGTATAGAGCAGTGAGAAGTCTATGATGTCTTGGCAATAGAAACTCAAGAGAGATAATTATTACCAGGTATTAAGAAGATTTGTTATTCAGGGTCAAAAGACTGGAAATGGAGAAGAGTAAATTAAAAATGACTGAGGGGCTACTTCAAGGATTGGAACACATCTATTGTTGAACTCATCATCTCTTTGCATATGTAGATACTCCTCCTAATCTTGAAATCCTTATCAACTTCATCATAGAAGGAGCATTTCCTCTAGGCAAAAGGTTTATGTGATTAAAATGAAATTATAATGTCTATATCCTCTATGGTGGCCTTTTACAAGTCTAACTTGCTCATTGGGACGAATTTTCCCACAGGTAACCTATTGATATAACCCATCAGTTACAACAGGTGTGCATTCTAGAGGGTGACCAAATATTTTAGGTTGGATAGGAACTCAAGTGGTATGTCTCACTATCAACTTCAGCCATTGATTGGAAAAGTTTAGATTAGCAAATAAAACATGAGTAGAAAAAAGTGTGTATTAAATTAGTAAATAATTATCCATTGTACCTCATCCAGTTTTTAAAGTGTTTTCACATTTGATTTCTATGAGAACTTCATAAAAGAGAGATCCCTTTTCCAATTATAATAAGACTCATCAATTTGATTCTCTGGCTGAAAATAATCAAATGAATAAATATCAGTGACTTGGAAGAACACAGTAGAGAAACTTGCAATTGCTTTTCTTCCAAAGTCAAATTCCCAATACAAGAGACAATAGACAATGAGGTATAAATATACCAGGATTATGAGATTAGCAGTTAGAATTTATATGGATTTCTTTCTAAATCTTTCCAATCACACTAGGGAATTAACTTATGATTTCCAACCTCTTGTAATATGTCACATTCCTACGCATAATCTAAAAACAGCAGTTTGCTAATTCCATAGCATTAAGGATTGAGAAAAATAAGTGGGCTTCTATGTTCTCTTGCTATGACATTCAATATAACTGGCATGATATGATAATAGCCTAGCCATTCACTTATCATTTGTAGCCCTAAGCTCAAGCTAGTTACTCTGGGAGTTACTCCTAAACGGCAGCAGATTAACCTTCCAGAAATAGGAATTGATAACACCAGGGCTTCTCTCTGCAATCACACCTCATAATTATAACTTGAACATTGTGGCTCAAATCTTTAGCTTGAGCTCCTCTTGCTAATCTCTCTCTCTCTTGTAAATACTTACACATACACTCAATTCCAGAGCCTTCTATTCAGAGAAACAATTGTGAAATGTAATTTTTTTCTTTTCTTTTTTTTAATTGTGAAAATACTGTACAGAGGTGTTACAATTATATGGGCAAGATAATGAGCACATTTCTTATCAAGCATTGTAGCCTCCTCCTTTGTTTCCCTTTCCCATCCCTTCATCCTCCCCTCCCACCCAATCCTCCTCCCCCTCACCAAAGTTGTAAAGTTCTTTTTCAACATAACGACTTGAACATGTGAAATGTGAATTTAACATTAGAACATCCATATTTAAATCCTAGCCCTACCTCTTGCATTCAATACAACTTTCAGCTAGTATTTATCAAGACTTCTGGTATGACAGACAGCATCCTTGGCACTTTACATACACTGACTAACTTATTTATCACAACACCAGTACAAGGCGGTAAATGTAATGATCATTGTTTTACTTCGAAAGAACTTCAAACACTAAGTGGTTTGGTTACCAGCTCAACGGGCTTAGTAGCCGACTTCAAAGAACTGGCAACTCATTAACTCTCTTTCAGTTTGTTTCTTCATCTGTGTGTCCATGATTTGGACATGTTTATAAGTAAGCTATGATTGGAAAACACAAGAAAATGAGTATGAAAACAGAGGCTCTATAAAACACCAGTGTTGTTAGCGTCTTGAAATCACACTTTGCCAGATCCTGGACGATATGTCTGGCTCTAAGCCCTGACTTTATCATATTTTCTACTTTCCTCCTGATTACCATCTTCGATTTATAAACTGAAGATACGTGCACATCGACTTCATCAAGAACCTCCATTCTCCAAATCAAAGAAACAGTTCATTTCTCCTTCATCCTGCCAGGTTACGAGTGCTGAGCTTGTTAGTTGCCTTAAACAAGGACTGTGCTCATACCCCAGTTCCATGATGGAAATGTTCCATAAAGCCGTGGAAGAAAATATATGATATGTAGAATCCTTATAAACATGAGAATTAATATTGAAAATATGGTCCACATAAGGCAGAATCTCTCTGGAGAAAATGAAAGCAGAACAAGAAATAATAACCAGAATGAGACAATGACATTTGACCGTACGGTTTGTGCCCTAGTGTGATTAAAATATTATTCTGTCTACACCTTAAAAGTATCAGATCCTCAATTTGATAGATGGAACTGGGACTCCTTATTTGTCTTGTATTTTTCCTTGAATACTTGAAGTATACCTGATCTTTCTTACATGGGTAGGATAGCTTTCCTGATCCAGCCTTAATGTCCATCTTTCACTTACAACTTGGTTTGCAAATTACATTCATAAACATTGAATCTTTTCTAAAAGAATTAGCCTTGTAGACCAATATTGTTTATGTGCAACTTTGTTCAGAATGAATGGAAACCTTTGTTTAGTATACTAAAGGAAGAAGTCATTGTCCTCCAAAGCAAGCCACCCACGATGCTGCGGGCATTGCTCACATGATACCTTCTATATCGGGACACCTGAAACAGCCAAGCTAACAACAGGCAGAATGGGTGTGCATCATTCTTTTTTGAGTCACAACATCTGTAAAATGGGGTTAGTGCTACGGGAAAAAAAGTGATATCATAGTAAGAGTTTCATTCTAAGATATTTTTTGCCTGCATAATTTTTATTATCAAATTGTACTCTATTGCATACACAAAAATATAAATACAAAAGAACAGATTTGTCCAACATTATCCAAATCCCAGGATCATACTTGGAAGTACAGTTCAAACCTTCTGACATCTATTTCTAGTCCTTTATAGTGTACTGATGCTCATAAAACTTAAAAAATACATACCGATCACCTTGTGCTAGTATATGTTCCAAAGACTCTTACTTTTGGGAAATTAGCTATTAATATTGACAACAGCTCAAAAAGAAGTTATTATAACTCTTTATGCCTTGCATATTGGTAGTAGGAATACAAAATGGTGTGGCTATTTTGGAAAATAGTGTACACAATACCCAAAAAGAAAAAAAAAGAAAGGAAAGCATCACCTAACAAGCTCATTTCTGGATATTTACCTAATATAATTAAAATCAGGATCTCAAAGAAATGTTAGCACTCTTTATATTCATTACAGCACTTTTCATAATAGCCAAGATATGAGGGTGGGTGCCAGTGGGTCATGCCCATAATTCTAGCTATTCAGGAGGCTGAGCTCTGAGGATTTTGGTTGAAAGCCAGTGAGACTTGGGGGGCGGCAGAGAGATGGGAAGGGATGGGAAAGGGAAACAAAGGAGGAGGCAACAATGCTTGATAAGAAATGTACTCATTACCTTGCCCATGTAATTGTAACCCTTTTGTAAGGTATTTTCACAATAAAAAAAAAAGAAATCACAGAAGTGAGCTGTGGCTCAAGTGGTATAGCACTAAACTTGAACAAAAGAAGCTCAGGCACAGCACCTAAGCCCTGATTTCAAGCTCCAGAACTCAAACAACAACAAAAGACATGAAAATAACTTTAATATCTACCTCAAGATTAATTTGTAATGCATGTGGCACTATTAGCCTTTTACATGGATGAAAATTCTCTAATCTGTGACAGGCACAAACTCAGAGGCCTCTGTTCTAAGTAAAACATTTCAGACACAGAAACAAGAAATGCTTCCAATTGCATTTGCATTAAGTATCTGAAGTACTCAAGTTCATAAAAATCACCAATTACAATAGTAATTGAGGTGTTACTAATCAACAGGTATGAAGTTTTGGTTAGGCAAGATGAGTGAAACTGAAAGCGCTACTATACAATATTGGAGCCTTACTGATATGAATGCTTGGCACACTTAAAGATGGTTAAGAAATTAAATTTCATGTTGTGTTCTTAGCACCATAAAATAAAGTTTAAAATAAAAGAAATTTTAAAAAATGAAGCGCACGGTATTTCCAGTGTTATTCAGGCTTTCAAGCAACATGATGAAGCACTTGATGCAAATAAGTTATGAGGAGGAAGGGTTTGTTCAGGTTCATATTGTCTGAGGGTTTGGTCCACTGTTGCTTTGGCTCATGTCCTTGAGTAGAGCAAAATGATGGCAATAACATGAGCTAGAAGAGATTCTTGACCTATATGTGGGCTGGAAACAGAGAAAAGGAATAAAGAGAGGAGTCACAGCAGAATACAACCCCCCTAAGGACAAGCCCCTTGTCCCTACTTCCTCTAAGCAGATCCAAGCTTTTCCTTCTCGACACTTTCCAGTGCATCCTGTTATGAATACAGTAGCCCTGGCTTTAATCTATTAATCAGGTGAGAGTTGATAGACTCTAATAATTTCCCAAAAGTCTATCAGCTAATAACAAAGAACATAGTATGTTTCTAACTCAAGGATCACTTGTCTACATGATGACATACTAAGACCTGTTGGCCTATGAGAGCTCTGGATGATGACAGGACAATTGTAAGCTAAAGATATATATTTTGATATTAAGTTATATGTGAACCCAAATACACATTTATGTGCATTATGAAGGAATATCAACTGGTGAATGTTACCAAGAAAGATTAGAAATTTATAATCTTATTATTACAAAACCCTAATGCATTGTTCTCTGTGTTTCCTTAGTATTAGCAGCTGAATTTTATTTTCCCCAATTTCCTACATTCTTATCATGAGCTCCACAGAATGTGATTGTGTTTGCAGCTAAGGCATAGAAAAGGGTTAAGTTGAATAAAAGGCTATGAGTATAATTCCTACCCATTAGGATGCCTCTTCTTTGAAGAGGAAATTTGGGTACATGGAAAGCAGGGGTATAGAGGCAGAGAGAGGTCAGCCAGAGAGGCTCAACTTGCCAACTCCTTGAATGTCAACCTCCAGCCCTGTGAACTGTGTGAAAATAAATTTCTGCTATTGGAAAAAAGCCATAATATAATTTGTACTGTTCAATGGAACTATAATCAATTTACAAATGGCAAAAGATGTTGATGCCTTCTTTAAATATGGCTGTTCAGTTCTGGATGACTTTGCATAGAGAAAATGCATAGTAAATTTCAGTGTGCCATGTTGATTTATGCTATCATACGCACAGAAAGAAGCTATAGAGTTGTTTATGCACTGTAGGATTGTGCAGAAAATCAGCAGGATGGGCTTGTCTCTGTAGTGAAACACATAGAGGAGTGTTTTATACTGTATTTTCATTATGGGAAGAGAAATCTGACATAAAGGAGGTTGATAAGCTCTCTCAAAGGAGAATGAATGCAGTCAGTGTGAGTGTGATGGTGTCTGTCATCCTACACTTCTGACTCAGATGAATTAAATGATGGACAGAGATTAGGTAAAGACAAATTAACAAATGATGACAACTACTGTACTCCTCCATGACCATGTCTCTGTTCTCCATACTTTCACCTTCCCATCCCCTTTATTCCATCTCCTTCCTTCTTTCCTTCCTTCCTTCCTCCCTTCCTTCCTTCCTTTCTTCCTTCCTACCTTTTCCTTCCTCCCTTTCCTTCCTCCCTCCCTCCCTTCCTCCCTCTCTCCCTCCTTCCCTCCCTCCCTCCCTTCCTCCCTCCCTTCCTTCCTTCCTTCCTTCCTTCCTTCCTTCCTTCCTTCCTTCCTTCCTACCT
>NW_012267241.1:15528351-15530582 GCF_000151885.1 Dipodomys ordii | reverse complement strand
CATTATTTACCATAGCTAAGATATGGAACCAACCCAGATGCCCCTCAGTAGATGAATGGATCAAGAAAATGTGGTATATATACACAATGGAATTCTATGTATTTCCTTTATGACTAGAAATGTCAATTAAGCATTTCTTCACGTATATATTGGCCATTGAACTTTTTCTTCTGAGAAGTCTATATGAGATAAATTTCACTGAAATTTTGTCATTCAAAGGATTGTAGAACTGGATAGTTTCATGCTTATGCTAGAACTGCAGTATAGAAGGGACAGTCCAACGACTATAGAAAACTTCTGAAATACTATTACTTAAGGACACTATAGAGATAAGACCACTGGCCTGTGATCAAGAGAGTTATGTTCCTAACCAGATTTGTCAAAACCATCTTTGTTGCTAGGTGCTAGTAGCTGACACCTGTAAGCCTAGCTACTCAGATGGCTGAGATCTCAGGATCATGGTTCAAAACCAGCCCAAGCAGGAATGTCCATGAGACTCTTATCTCCAATTAATCACCAGAAAAATCTGGAAGTAGAGCTGTGGTTCAAGTGGTAGAGTGCTAGCCCTCAGCAAAAAAAAACTAAGAGATAGCACCCAGGCCCTGAGTTCAAGCTTCCATCCTCCAAAAAATAAAAGCTTTGTAACATTTAGAAAAATTACCTACTTTCACACTAATTTACCATCCTATCATTGGAAAAAATACTGAGGAAAAGACTATAAAATAGGTTCTATGCATTTCAAATATGGGTACACTCTGTCTGGGAAATCTATAAGGGCATGTTCTGTAAGGTACTGGAAATTTTAATGTGTAATACTTATTACTCAGAAATAATGCTGGGAAATCCTGTCAACATTTACAGTACTTCTCCTGGGAGCTTCTGCCTCTTTGACGGCCTTCTCAAATCACTTTGGTCATTTCTTCTACAATTAGATGTTCTACTTTTTTCTTTTTCCTCCTTATCAATCTTCTTTCCTTCTAGCTCTTCTTGTTCTTCTTTCTTCTCTTCCTCTTTTTTTCTCCCTTCCTTCCTTCCTTCCTTCCTTCTTTCCTTCCTTCTTTCTTTCCTTCCTTCCTTCCTTTCTTTCTTTCTTTCTTTCTTTCTTTCTTTCTTTCTTTCTTTCTTTCTTTCTTTCTTTCTTTCTTTCTTTCTTTCTTTGTCTCATTCTTTCTTCTTTTTCTTTTTTTATTTTTGTCAGTCATGGGGCTGAAATCTCGGTCTGAACGTTGTCCCTAAGCTCTTCAGCAAAAGGGTCACACTTTACTACTTGAGCCACTGTGTCACTTCCAGTTTTCTGAGTGGTTTATTGGACAGAAGAGTCTCACAGACTTTCCCACCCAGGCTGGCTTTGAACCGAGATCCTCAGATCTCAGCCTCCTGAGTAAATAGAATTACAGGCGTGAGCCACCAGCACCCAGCTTCCCTCCTTTCTCTCTCATTTTCTCCCATTCTCTTCCTGTCCTTTCAACCACCAATATTTTTCAAGGACTTGATCTTAATGAATGTAAGACTTACCAATTTGGAGTCAATATTCCCGAGTCAAAAATTTGATTATGCATTTTCAGAAGATGTAAACTTAGCTACCTGCTTAACATTTCTTAGTGGAGTCCATAAGCACAGATGAAATGCCACTTATTTTACAGTTGTATTCCAAATATTAAAATTATACTTCTTTAACGTCACCAATGATATGAGCAAGACATAATATACATTCCTATTTGTATATGTAAGCTATCTCCTTCTGGACTTCCTTTGTAATGAATGTTCCTAAAATGATTTGTTCTCCATTTATTCTTCCTCAAAGATAACATTCTATAATTTGGACTATTTTTTAAATTTTAATTAAGTTTTTATTGTGAAAATACTGTACAGAAGGATTACCGTTACATGAGCAAGGTAATGAGTACATTACTTATTCAGCACTGTTGCCTCCTCCTTTGTTTGTCCCCTACCATCCCTTCCCTCCCATCTCCTCAGCTACATTATTATTTATCCATGCTATTAATATATCAGTTAAACTATTAGATATATTAGTACACAAAGCAATAACTGATATGTCTTAAGATATCTTAAAATGTTATGCTAAAATATGTTGTCTTTTATGTAGCATTCTTTATCACTTTTTTGGGGGTGGGTCCGGTCATGGGGCCTGAACTCTGGGCCTGGGCACTGTCCCTCAGCTCTTCAGCTCAAGGCTAGTGCTCTACCACTTGAGCCACAGCACCACTTCC
>NW_012267241.1:15523866-15528301 GCF_000151885.1 Dipodomys ordii | reverse complement strand
GAGGGAGGGAAAGGAAAGGAAAAGAGAAAGGAAGGAAGGAAGGAAGGAAGGAAAGAAAGGAGGAAGGAGAGAGCCAGAAGTGGAAGAAGCTGTGCCTCACTCAAGTGGTAAAGCACTATCTTTGGGAGAGAAAAAAGAAAGCTTACATCAGTGTCTAGGCACTGAGTTCAAGCTCTAGGACTGTAGTGCACACACATACACACACACACACACACACACACAGGTGAGTAGTGCACACGCACACACACATGCACACAAGAATGGAGCAAATGGGGAAAACAGTTCAGAGATACAGAGAAGAACCTGGTAATGGAAGGTGTTTACATCATAGAAGTGATCAGAGTTCTTTCCTATTCAGAATAATGGTCAAACAACAGGCTCACGTTTGAATCTTCAGAAACTATGGTTATGATACTATAAGCAAAAGGAGAGACAAAGGAATTTTAGCTCTGATCAAGTTAAGAATCTCAGAGAAAGGAAATTATCCAAGATGGTATAGGTAAACTCGTTCTAATCACGTGAGACTTTAAAATCAAAGAATCTTTTGTTCAGTTCAAAGAGATGTGGTAGGAAATGGTGGGTTACAATATTCTGTTGCTGACTCTGAAGCTGTGGAAAGAAACTGGCAGCCAAGGAAAGGTTCATGACCTCTAGAAGGTAGAAAGGACAAGAACATGGCTGCTCTCTTAGAGGCATCCAAGAGGAGCACAGCCCCATGGATCCTGTGAATACCTTGAATGCTAATCAGTGACACATTTGTTAAAATTTTGTACCTACTAAAATAAAAGGAAATAAATTATGCTAACATATGAAGTTTGTGCTGATTTTTATTGTATCATATTCAAGGATTCTGAGCAGAGCTGTAGAAGTCCATGGATGATTCATGTTTTAGGCATGATCGCTCTGGAGCCATGTAGAGAATATATTGCCAGAATGGTAGGACGGTTACAGGAAGATTACTCAGAATGTTACCATTGAAAACAACCAAAGTTGGTTTTAACCAGAATGATGGCGATATGAAGTAGAAATATTTGTAAATAAAGTATGGCACAAAATTACCATAAATGAGTTTTTCAAAGATATAGGCTTAGATAAGACCATCTGACTATATTGCTCAGTAAGGTAGGTGCTAGATATATGTGGGTGTGCATTAAAATTAATTAAAACCAACTAATATGACATACTTAGGTTCCAAGGCACACTAAATGGCCAAGTACTAAATGGCCACATACAGCAAATGCTATAGAACACTTCAGTAGGAAAAAGATAGTAAGTACAAGACAAGATGGGGAAGAAAAACAAAATGACTCATAGCTAGATCCCTGGATTATCCCATGAGAGAGAGGGAAAGTATCAACAAAGCAGACTTTTTTAAAACTTAAAAATATAGGAACTCAAATTAAATTGCTACACTTATAATAAAAAGATTTTATATATGATTAATATTAAGGTTTCTGAGTAGATTTAGCTATTCATATGGCTAACAACTCTAGGTATTTATTTCTCTGAAATTTATTGTTATGTATCTTTTAAAATTAAACTTTTGGCTCTGAGAGGCTGAGTCAGATAACCAAGTAAGTATTGAGAAAGAAGCAGGTATGGCAGTAGGTATGTATCCTTCATAATTCTGATTTTGGCATCCTTTAAGAAGAGTCCAATAGGAAAAGAGAAGAGAGGTTGAAGGAAAAAGAATAATTAACTTGAGAAATAGATCTGATGTGTTTTCTCTTGCCATTCCAACTCATACAAAAAGAAGCTGAAACTAAAGTTTCTCTTTTTATTCTTTCCTCTTGTTTGAGAGCTACTCTTTTATGTTGCTAATAAATGATCACTGGGTGAGGATTTATCAAATGTCTACTCTTCCTCAGCTACAGGAAAGCACTCAATATCTGAGAAGCAGTTGACCTCTGAAATCATGCTCTTTGATAGTTTTGATGTGCTCATGTAAAGGCCAGAAAAGGGCAAAAATCTTACAAGGAGTCAGACCTTATGTGAGAGACTAATAGGATGCTAAAAAAACTGGAAGAGAAGTTGGAGGGCTGAAAATTTTAACAGGGGCAGAAAGTAGTCAGGTAAGATGAGAGAACACCACCATCTTGACACCATCTAACAGTTATCAAATAAGCATTTCCCAAGATCGCTTAGTACTTTCAAATATTTGTTTCTGTTATGAGAAAATGTACAAAAGTAGACACATGTTCTTTTCTAATAATTACTCTAATAAAGTCCATTGAAATAAAAAACTGGCTATAACTATCTAGGAAATATGAAACTTACTTAAAAGAAAGAGAAGCCACATATAAGCCTTTATTTATTCAATACATATTTATTTCATTTTCTGATTACAATGCCTTTCAATTTCATAATTGTACATGTGTATTCATCTTGTAGTTTTGTCTTTATATTTTATTTTTATAATATTTATTTATTATTAGACACATTTTTCACTAAGAAACTCACATTCCTGGCTATACAGATTTTTGTTTTGTTTCATTTTCACCATATTAAGGATTGAATACAGGAACTAATGCCTGACTATGTAAGGAAGCACCCCACTAGTGAAACCCCACCATGTAGATTTGATGGTAAAAATACCCAGTAGTTTTCTATCCTTTATATGTCCCTTATATTTTTAAATATAACACAATTACCATAAAAATATATTGGTTTCTATATGAAGATGTCAAAAGGAAACTAAAGGTTTAAGATAAAAAAATTAGTAGTTTGTAATAATACTCTCAATTATGTGATAACATTTTATGTAAGTATATCTTTGGATCAAATCTCATATATAAACATTTATACAATTTATTCTTGAAGCAAATGTCACATATATAAACATATTTATATAAATGTATTCTTGGGTTAAATCTCTCTCTCTCTCTCACACACACACACATACACACACACACACACACACACACACACACACACATACAAATTCTCATTTCTAGGTCAGAGCTTAGAGAACAAAGCTATGGCATGAATGTTTCCAAATATAAGGGACTATATCCTCATATATAGAAGCTTAAGCCCATAGGTTTATTTCTCTGTAATTATGAAGGACCATTGCTGCATATTCCATCTTGTTTCAACTTGTGAAAGAAGAATATTCTTTTCTCCCCTCCACTTCTAGCCTAATGCACTACATTTAGCAGTATTTTCCCTTATTCCTTCTCTGAAGTAATCATTAACGCTACCTGTGCAGTTCTTTTTGTTAAATAAAACTAAATAACCATTCACTATGGAATACTAGTTGTTATTGTGACAGAATTTACATGATTCTGGGAGAGTTTTCTACTTGAACTAGGGTGGGTCAGAATTAAATTATATGAGATATTTTTTACATTACATTTATTATCTTTAAAATAGTTATACAAAGGAATTGCCATTCAACAGAGCAGGTTATGAATATAATACATCTTGATCAATATTACCCCTTTCATCATTATCCATTCTTCCCAAGCCTACCCCCTCCCCTCTATTTCATCTTAATTTTGTAGGCTATACACTGAATCTTATGACTGTGTACTTCCTACACTTCCTCTCCTTGATCCCATTCTCTACCTTTTTGATGGACTGAGAGTTATACTTTTCAAGGAATTACAGTTTGAATTCTCTCTTGAATACATCATGTATTTGTGTATACTGGCATACAACCTACAAGTGTTTACTTATATGTTTATAAATTAATTCCAGTTTCCACACATGAGAGAACATGCATGCTTTCTCTCTCTGGGCCTGATTTACTTCACTTAACAAGATTTTTTTACATTTCTTTGCAGGTGATGTAAAATCATCCTTCCTAATGGATAAGTACAATTCCATTGTGTATAGATCTTCCAAATGTTCTTGATCCATGCATCCATTGAGGGGCATCTGGGCTAATTCCATACCTTGGCTATGGTGAATAATGCTGCAGTGAACATGACTATGCAGGTGGTGTTAATCTATCTTAGTTTGTAATTTTTTTAATTGGTTTTTGTCAGTTGAGGGGCTTGAACTCTGGGCCTGGGTGCTGTCTCTGAGCTCTTTAGCTCAAGGCTAGCACTCTACAACTGGAGCCACAATGCCACTTCTGTAATTTTTTTGATAAATACCTAAGTGTGTAATTCCTAGATTATAGACTAATTCTATGTTTAGTTATTTGAGGAACCTCCATACTGTTTCCAGAGACGTTGAACAAGTTTACATGTCCACCAACAGTATACTAGGGTTCCTTTATGCCCACATCTATACCAGCGTCTATTATTGTTTGTATTGTTGATAATGGCCATTCTAAACTGGGGTAAGATGGAATCTCAGTGTTGTTTTGATCTGCATTTCCTTTATTTTTTATTGTGAAAATACCATACAGAAGGGTTACAATTACATGGGCAAGGTAATGAGTACATTTCTTATCAAGCATTGTTGCCTCCTCCTTTGTTTCTCCTTC
>NW_012267241.1:15510902-15520016 GCF_000151885.1 Dipodomys ordii | reverse complement strand
TGTTCACAAATAAAATAAAATAAAATTTAAAAAAAAGACACAAAGACAAAGTAAGACATGGTGACCTAGATGCAACCCTGGATTATAAAAAGAACATTATGTAAAAATTAAGTAAATCTGGATAAATTATTTCCTTCAGTTAATAATATTCTACCAGCACTGGTTCACTAATTAATAAAAAAAAAAAGTCCCACAGCGATGGATGGTAACAATAGAGTAATTAACTGCAGATTTGTAGCAAACCATTTATTGTGTTCACTATTCTTTCGGCAGATTTAAAACTATTCAAAAATAATGTTTAGGTTTTTTAAAACTGTAAGAGTGAAAGCCAGCTCTTTACTGAAAATGAAAGAAAATATCTCAGAATTGAATGTGAACTTATGAAATGTCTGAGGACAACCAGATTAGGAGACTCAAGAGAGCATTAGGATACCAGGTCATCCTGACCATCATCCAGTGACAACAGGATCTCTCAGCTGGAGTTTCCTCTGGTGCACTAGATCCTCTTTAACAATCCACTTCATATACTCACTCTGCCATGGAGATCATCTCTACCTTTCAGTCCCTACACCACCTGCAGCAAGCATCTAAGCTGCCTGAATTCAAATTTCCTTGGTCAAATTAAATATAGATTCTGATTCACCATCCATCAACTACTGGCCTGAGTTCAAAATAGACATACAACCTTAGCCTTCAAAGTCACATTGCAGGAAGAAATAAAGGGACACATGGTAACCTCTTGCACAGCCTTAAGAGAAAATTCTTTAAATAAAACTAATGAGAATAAAGGAAGTTAATGGAAAGTTTAGTACCTGTGATATGAACGTAAGTATGTATTAGGTCATTTTAAGGCTACTCTGTGTGTGTGTGTGTGTGTGTGTGTGTGTGTGTGTGTGTGTGCCAGTATTGGGCTTGAACTCAGGCCCTCATAGTATTGGTTGGCTTTTTTCACTCAAGGCTGATGCTCTCTCACTTGAGCCATACACCTCTTCCCAGCTTTTTAAAGGTTAATTGGAGTTAATAGTCTCATAGACATTTCTGCCTGGCCTAGCTTTGAACTATGATCCTTAGATTGCAGTTAGGATATATTATTTTCTAAGTTGAAAAGAATAAAATAGTTTTTTTTGGTTTCTATGCATTTAATCAACAAGAAGTTGAAAATATTTGGAAAAAATTATAAGCATTTTGAGTATATGCAATCTTTTCCCTTATTATTAATCTCTAGCAATACAGTGTAGCAAGTAATTATATAGCATTTATATTTTTATGTATCATAAGTACTAAAAATAAACATACATGCAAATTCTATGTGGATTTTTAAGAGGGACTAGAGTATCTGCTCATTTTGCTACATGAGGAATTCTGGACCTCTACAGATACTAAGGTACAGCTGCATAAAGAAATAACAAAAATCATTTGAACTATGTATTTCCATAGTACAGCTGTGTAACAAGCACAAATTCTCAGGTCACCAGACAATATATACAGCTTTAGCACACTTCTCTTAAGGGTTCAACAGATGTAGGCTTAGCTCAGCAGGGTTGGTCAACATCTGGCACTATCTGTAGTTATTGCCAAAACAATTGTGGTGGTTAGCTGGTGATCAGCTAGAGCAATAGAAACACCTGATCAACAAATGTCTTCTCTAGAGGGCCAAGCCTCACATATTTTCATAGCAAACTCATGGGGTCACAGAATGAAACACCAATGACTGGCACTTATAGAAATTTCTACTTAAATCATATCTGGAAACTTGCCTAGTTTTGAACCACGAACAACAGAAATTCATTCTCTGAAGGCTAAGGATTGCTAAGACACCTTGCCCAGAGGTGTGAGTAATGAAGACTTAAGTCTATGAGTGGAAATATATGCCACATAGTGAACTACTTAAGTGATCAGATAGGGAGATTAATTTGAGAAGGTCACCCAGAAGTACTTTTGAGTATACAGATATTTGAATTACATTATAGGAGTGCATACATAGATGCATTCATCATTTAGTCTGATGGTAAAGTATTTCTCCTTTTGCTATTATGGATAAAGGGATCAAAAGGGGGATAGAATGTAGCAGCTTCTATGTCCTGCAGTGAAATTATGATTCAGTTATTAACTCTGCTGCTCAGTAGCCCACAAGAAGTAACACTGCATCCTTCGATTTGGCCTTATCTATTGTGACAAGGCTCCAGGGAGCTGATGCACACAAAAGTCATTTCATGTCTCATTCACAGAATGCCTCAGTTTTGAAAATACCTTTATGATGTTTCAGGTTTCAGTTACCTTGTGTGTGATCTCACAGACTCACAGCCTTCAAAAGAAAGAGCATTAACTTCTCAGAAGCTTGAGGTTCTTTGTTACAGGAAACCCAGGAGGCATCATTGCAGGAGAAACACACAGGAGCACACAGGTTGCTTTTGATAAAATGTCATGTACTCTGAGGGCAATAGAAATATGTATTTTATGCAAACTCACAGTTGAATAGATGCCACAGGTCGAGATAAAATAGATCCAAGCCATCCTTATGTATAATGCATTAGCAGACAGATCATAGTATTCTCATCACAAGTTTCTTGAAATGCTTCTTACATATAGGAATGTAGTATGGTGGCCATAGCAACAAACACTATACATACATATGTATATGTGTCTATGTATGCGTCTGTGTATTGTAAGAATCTAATGGAAAAAATAAAATCATACCTTTCTTCCTTTAAATAAGAGATAGTAAGAATACACAAAAAACAAATGCATAACCTTTTCCCACCCAATCTGTAATATTGTCTCATTATTATATTTTATCAAATTTACTTCATTCCATGTTTACAAGTTACAACAATTAAGTCTGATCTTGCTATTTTGTTACACTTCAAGAAATCTATTGAGAATGAAGCTGATTCAGAAAACACTTGATTTTCTCCTTGCTGATACCTAAGGCAAACGTCCAAGCTAGATTTGGGCACTCTTCCCAAGAGAGGCTGGTTATTCTATGTGGGATCAGAGATAGTGACATCAAGAAATCAATAAGCCTGCTTGGAACCCTGTTCTTGTCTGCATGCTTCAGTTAACCATCTCCTGCAAATGCATCTCCCAAACTTGATTTCATCACCACATCTCTCATAGTCCTTCCCCCGCTGTTCATTCTTACTTGAATTTTCTCCTCTATTCTCATAAAATCCTGTGTATATCCCGATAATAATGCTGCACACACTTCCTTGACTTCATTTAGTTGATTTCCCCTAGCTCCTTTGCCCTTGAGGCCAACATAAGTAAGCAAAAGAGAGAATAACTTCATGATGTTTTGTACACACTTGGAAACTGAATCCTTTAGCTCAAGTCTGAGAACATGGTGCCTCCAATTTTGTATGGATGCTTGTAAGACTGTAGATGAATAAATGACTTGGAACACAAATATGCTGGGAAATGAAAGGCCTTTGCATGTGCATTTTCTTTCACCTGTGCTCCCTGCACAGAACATTATCAAACATAGGTAATGTCTATCAGAGCTTGTTTATACTTAAGTACTCTGATGGAAAACCATCAATCTTATTTAACATGTCAAAAAATATCTTAGTCTGGAGTAAAGGGGTGAGAGCAGAGGTGAGGTGCTGACTTAGAACCTCCTTTTAATAGTGGTTCTGTTTGGGACTCCACTGAGAACACTGAAAGAGGACACTTGTTTTTATGCAACTGTAAGCTCTGACAAAAGTAGTGGGGCTTGCTGGCAGGGAGGGAACTGCAGCTAACTTCATTTAGGTACTTACAACTTCAGTCTCTATCATTGTAAACAAAAGATAACACAAGCAACCAGCTTAGCATACTCCAAGTTGCTGTTGTGACGTTCTACGTAGACCTCAGTGAACTTCTTAACCTGAGATACATTCTGGTCATGTTGGAATAATTCCTTTGACTCTTGGAAACCACAGAATACAGTCGATATATCTTCCAACATCTTATCCAACATCTTACTGTATTGGAATATACATATATATTGAATATATAGAATAAAAATGTCCATGAATATTTATGGAATTTTAAATTTCATGCATGGGATCAGGGATTAGTAGCGTACACCTTGAACTGCTCAAAGGTTCATACTAAATATTCCCTGATGCTTGTTCAGGAAGTTGGAAAAATCCTTAATATGGTAAATGATCACAAACATTTATAAATAACATATAACTGTGTATCCACAGGATTAAATTGATTCATTTATAGCTGTTCCTGAGCCCTATGGCTACTGCTGCTAGATCCAAGCCCAGTTATTTTGTCTTACTTTATAGGCCAAATACGGAATTCTCAAAGTATATTTACATAATTATTTCCACAAGTAGCTTATTTATTTATTTATTTTGCTAGTCACAAATACAAAGTCCATATCTCTTTGGCAGGTCTCTACAAGCAAACAGTAGGAGCCAGAAAGAATGCTAAGCTTGCTGCTCAAGCAGACTCTCTCACACAAACAATAGTTGTGGTAACTCAGCTTGCAGGAAAAAATAAATAAATTGCAACTCAACCAGTGTGGAAGAATTTTTCAGCACAGCATGCACAAGGTGCTATTCTATGTTTTCTTTTAGGATTTGAGAAGCAATTCCACGTGGGTGTTCTGTAAGAACAAGAAATTGCGACTGCTGTTTAATTTCGTATACCCATCAAACTCCTGTATCACGTAGTCATACCCATATTGTCACTTAAAAGCTTTCAGCATTCTCTTCCTCATTCACACCTGAACACCTGCACAAACCTGTGTACGATGCTAGCAATTAATTGTCAAATTAAGAAGATGTGGCAGTAAAGGCCATAAATCCCAAATATATAAGAAAAATTGAAGAACAGAAATACAAGTACAGAAATAGTTTAGAAGAGAAATCATGAAAAGAGAAGGCAAGGCTTTTTCAAAGTAGAGGTAATATCTGACTAAAAATACCTGACATGATGTGTTGTAAAGAGTCAAAATGTATATTTGTATTTCTCACCAAGTCATATCTGTATCTGATTCTAATTTTGGTCATAAATTGTCAGCTTTGTGTTCTCTGTGAGACAAGTTTTTTTGTTTATTTGGAATATTGGAAGTTTGCTTAATGGCTCTTTATCATGAAAATAAAAATACAAAGAGATTCTCTCCAAAGAATATCCTCCTTTGGTCTCACTATGTGAATGTTTGACTGTTGTTTAATTAATCATATCCATGTGTAATTATTTGTCTTTCACTATCCTTTGAGTTCACTTGTAGATTTACAGGTACATTCTAATTATTACAAATAAGGGAAACTATGTTTCTTTGGGTCTAGCTTACTTCGCTTATTAATAACATTTTTTCAAGTCTTTCCATTTCCTTATGAATGGAGCTATGTCATTCTTTCTGATGGAAGCATAGAATTCCATTGTGTATACACACCACATTTTCTTGATCGATTTGCGCACTGAAGGGCGTCTGGATTGATTCCATATTTTGTCTATGGTAAACAATGTTGCAACGAACATGGTCATGCTGATGGTTTTAGTGTAGCCTGGTTTATGGTTAATTGGATATATGCCCTGGAATGGGATTGCTGTGTCATAGGGGAGATCTATGTTTAGTCTTTTGAGGAACCTCCATACTGCTTTTCAGAGGATTACCAAGGTCAATAAACTATGTGCTTATGATCATATAAAATGATGCTTATTGAAATAAACTCCAAGAAATGGAAACAAGAGGTTCCTTATTGCACTGTTTATGGTTCTTTTTCTTTCTTTCTTCTTTCCTTTTTTCTTTGGTTTATTTCCTCTTGTTGCTGTTTTTCACTTTTGTACCTTTTACCTTGTATATAAGTTTATCTGATTTGGGGAAGGGAAGAGGAGGCATACATATGTTGAGACAAAGGGTGAACCAATTGAACAGTGAAATCCACTAGATACTATATTAGTAATGAACTATACAACTTGGGGGTGAAGGAAGTCTGGAGGGGAAAACTGGGAGAGAACGAGGGAAGGAGTTACACCGTTCAAAAGGAAACAAACTCATTACCTGATCCCTCCGTACATCACCTTTACAATGATTTTTTTTTAAGTACAAAGAGAATAGTAAAACTACATGTGGAAAAAAGTTCAAAATTTGCAGCTGTCATTGCTCCAAGTCCTAAAATGGACAAATAAAAAACAGATCCTATATAGTTACACAAATGAACATGTTTACAAATTTTCAGAAGTCTAGGCTTTGTTATTAGTTAAATGTCCCGTCTCCTGATTTACCTGAAGACTCTGACTCTGATTATTACATAAAAATCTTTCCTTTTTGTTCAAAACCCAAAAGACAAAAGACACTTTTCCCTCCTAATAATTTATTTCACAGGCTTATTCTGAATCAGTGTTAAAGGAATGCTCGTAAGCACTCCGGGCTTGATGATAAATGCTGTGGTTGGTTCCTATTTCCATTTGAGTGTGCAAAAATCTAGAGAACTGACTGATAGCAGTGTGGCTGCATTATGTGGATGAGGCTTCTTGTAATACTTCCGTGGTTTGCCTGATGAAATGACTTGATCAAACTGTCAGCGAGATACCTCTAATTCCAACACCAAGTGCCATTTGGTCTCTGAGAACTTGGTGAGAACTTTGGTATTGATCTTTTAATGCCAGAGATCAAAGATACTGAAGTTGTCTCCTGTGTTCTGGTCTTCTTCATCTGTCAAGAGATATTGCTATCAATAATATCAGGAAGAAAAGCACTAGGAGTAACTATGTGAGCCTAATTAATTTTTATTTATATCTTATGTTCAAACAATTCACAAAGGGATTGCAGTTTAACATGTCCATTCATGTTTATGGTACACCTTGCTCGATCATCCTTTCTATTTTTCTTTCCTTCCATCCCCACTTCCTTTTTCACACACACACACACTATCCCTACTTCCTTTTTCACACCCACACAAACACATACACACTGATTATTATGACTGTATTTATTTACTGTTCACATTTCCATTTATCTGTCCACCTCCCAAAGTCCCTCATCCATTCAAAAAAATGTTTCAGTTTCCTGATACTCATTTTGTTAAACTGTTAGTTAATTGTTCAAAGGTTTTACACCATGGAGTCTGACTCCTACATACACTATACTTTGGGCAGTTTGTTCATGCATGTATACATATACCTTTTGTATGTTTACCTGGGATGTTGCATTTTGGGTCTAAGATCCACAAACAACAGAAAACATGCACCCTTTATTATTCTGGCTCTGGTTCACTTCACTTATTATGGTTTTATTTTCTCTTGATGTATCAATTTTTCTGCAACAGACATAATTTTATTCTTCCTGATGGCTGAATAAAATTCCATTACACAGTATTGTATTAAGGTCCCTACCTTTTCACATTCTTGACACAACTGTTTCTTGTTAAACTCTTGATGATGATTATTCTGAATGGAATGGTATATAATTTCAATGTTGCTCTTATATACATTTCTTTCAGGGGAAAGATTGTTGAGCTTATATTTACTGGCCACTTCATATATTTACTTGCATTTTGAACTTCTATTGAGAGATGTCTATTGAGCTCTTTTCCCACTTATTGATTAGTTTGTTGATCCTCTGGAGGATAGTTTTTACATGCCTTCTTTGTTCTGATTATTAGATTCTTGTCAGATGTATCACTGGCAAAGATCTCCCATTCCGTTGAGCCACATATTTTTTTAAAGAAATTTCTCAGGGACTAGTAGAAGTATGAGAAATGTGCATATAGCAAAACTATTTGAAATAAATACTAGCATTCTAGGGTGAAATGAAGTTAAAATAATCTGTGTGAATTTTGGTTATTGAAACATGATCCATTTCCACAGAGACATACACTGGAAATTAAATTTTAAGAGATAAGATGAAGAATCAAACATGTCATATTTAGTCAATACCAAAAGTGACATATGTCTTTTATTATGCTCTGCGTGTGAACGGTTGTGTACATGAGTGTGTGTGAGTGTGTATCTGAAAGGTTTCAGATTGACCAGTCAGCACTCGACTGTGAAGGTACATTCAAAATCATGAAGAGCTCTAAAATTAATCCAAACTTAAGTGTCACTGGAATAACAATGATAATGAATTCTGCATGGTATTCCTACAGAATATCTCATACGCATTTCCTCCTTACCACATATACATTCATCCCAGCTCTTGTAACATACGAATTCAGCTACTCCTTCGCGTGTATACATGCTAAGCAAAGTGTTTTTATTTCTTAGAATTTAATGACATTGTAGATATTTGTAGTATTCTTTTAGTGGGGAAATATTTTATATATCTAACTGGCATCCCAGAAAGATAAATACAAACAAGAGCAGTAGGGACAATATTGAAATGAATAAAAAATAATAAAAACAATGATTATTCAATATCAATAATAAGGTGCATAATAATGACAATAAAGTGATTATCCAATAAAAATAGTGCATACTTTGCATAATAATAAAGTCAAGCTTTGCATTCATTATGTGCCCAATATTTTACATAATATTTGGAATTCCTTAATTAATTTTGTAATATTTTTATTATCTTTAAGTAGTACCAGGAAAAAAGTATACTTCAAGTGGAAGGTGGAGCCAGCAGGAGAGGGACAGATGAATAATAGGGGGAAGCAGGGAGAATGAAATCAAGAATTCATTGTATATACTATAAAATTAAGAACTATAAAGAAAGAGGTGAGTCAAAGTGGGGATGAAATGATGAGAGAATGACACAGATCAAGGTGCATTGTGGGGTTGGGAATGTGGCTTAGAGGCTGAATGCTTGCCTAGCATGCATGAAGCCCTGGGTTTAAATCTGCAGTACCACATACACAGCAAAAGTCTGAGGTGGTGTTGTGGCTCAAGTGGTAGAGTGCTCGCCTTGAGCAAAAGAAGCTCAGACACAGTGCCCAGGGCCTGAGATCAAGCTCTTGGACTGGGAAAAGAAGATGCATTATATACATAAATTGCTGTGCTAAATGGCAAAAGAATAAATTCAATATTTCTATTTAAAAAAAGGAAGAAATGTGAAGGATGAAGGGGGCCGGTGGCTCACACCTGTAATCCTAGCTTCTAAGGGGGCTGAGATCTGAGGATCGTGGTTCAAAGCCAGTCTGGGCAGGAAAGTCTGTGAGATTCTTTTTTTTT
>NW_012267241.1:15485582-15498387 GCF_000151885.1 Dipodomys ordii | reverse complement strand
AAGAAAGAAAGAAAGAAAGAAAGAAAGAAAAATGTGAAGGAAGGGGTAAGTTGGGAAGGGTGGGTGAGAATGTTGGAAGGTTTACAATAATCAAGATGCACTATCTTCATAAACTTTGTTGAATGGAAAAATCATCCCTACAAGTACTTAAAGATATGTTAATTAATTAATTTAAAAGAGAGTTATTACTTAACAAGAAAACAAGTTGTATGGTTAGGAAGGAAGGAAAGGAAAGACTATAAAGCAGAGACTTTCTCTTTTCCACTCCTAGGGAAAGAGTTGTCCAGCCTCTCTCCAGCAAGTTGTATCTCCAACTGTCTTTATTATCAAGTCTTTGGTTATCATTTTATTCTGCAAACTATCCCTCTGACATTTGACCATACTCATTCATTTCTATCTCTTGAAATCACTAGCTATTGCTGCTTTTTCTACTTTTCTTCAGACAGCTTTTTTCTTTTTTTTTTGTCTTTACGTTTTCATTGGTAGAAGAAACAAGACATTCATGACAATTGCAAAAAGTGGATAAAGTGCCTTTATTCATCAGAACTACTGCAAATGGAATTTTATGGTAGGAGAGAGAAATTTGGCTCAACTTTGGATACAGAAATGCAAAAGTGGATTAATAGTCAAAATAGCAAGACAAAGAAGATTCTTGTTGAATTGAGTAATCTAGATCTGATAAAGGCAAGCCAGGAATAAGAAATTGAGAGTAAGTAATGAGGAATTCGATTGTGCATCGAAGGTGAAAGATTTGTGGCAAACAGATCCAGTGAGACTCTTGCTAAAACTGGACTGAAGAGGGCCAGAATCCCGCCAAGCTGCAGCACCTTGAGAGGTAGAGGACCCTGATTAGAATTGGGTCAAGGAAATTCTTTCCTTCACCCAGAATAAAAGAAATGTTCCTTAGCTGGTCTCTCAGGAAAGACCCTCTCTCTGCACAGAATTCTCATGTGTCTGTCAACCCAAGTTAGCTTCAGTCTCAAAAATAAGTACACATGATTGTGGCCTAAAGACTGGCCCTGGATAAAAGTACCCTAAAACCATAATAAGGTACATAAAAGCTTGCTTCAGTTTGCCTTACATCATTTCAGCAGAAACCAACAGTTATCTCTAGCCTTTATTTCTCCCTTCAACTAATCTGTTAGACATATCTTAATAGTGGTTATCAAAACTACATCCTCACCCCAACATATCCCCTTTTCTGATCTTTGGCAATTATTTTTTGACTTGTCTTTCTACTTTCTTTTTGTCTTTTCTACTTGTTTTTTTCTGTATCCCCCAAATACACAACACTCTCTCACTCTCTCTCTCTCTCTCTCTCTCTCTCTCTCTCACACACACACACACACACACACACAAACACACATGTCCATTGGAATTTTCAGTATACAAATACTCACCCCCATTTATAAATTTTCAAATTCACAATGGTTTGAAAACAATAGTCATTCAATAGAGGCCATACATAAAATTTTGAATGTGAATTGTTTTCCAGACTCGCTAAGTGTAGTGGGCTCCTCCCCCACAGTGCTAGGCAGTGGCAGTAAGCCATTGCAAACAGGCAGTGAACCTTGCTGGCTGTGTTTTATGGTTATGCTGTTTAATGTTTGCACATTGCCTCTAATCTACAAGGCACCTGTGTGTGTGTGTGTGTGTGTGTGTGTTATACAACATAGTCAATATTACTGAATAGGCTTTGTGTCTGGTGATTTTGCTCAATGGTAGGCTAATGTAAGTATTCTCAGCACCTTTAAAGTGAGGTAAAGGTAAGCTATGTTTTTTTCTATAGGTTAAGTATAAAGTGATTTTCTTCATGTATAATATTTTACTTTGTATTGGTTTATTGGAATGTAATCCCAGGGTAAATCAAGCAGAGTCTCTACCTAGAACATAATGAAAACTCTTTGCCTTAATCTATTAACCCATGAATCCTGAACCCCTGCCCTTCTCTCCAACATCATTCTTGTTCATCTTACCTAGGAGTTTTGCTTCTGCTCTTTCTGTGCAGAGATGGCTTTTGTCTCTGCCTTTTTATTTGAACTTCAAAGACCTTCTCTTAGAAACCTTCCTACAGTGGCATCTTCTGTCACTTAGCCCCTTGTTTATTCCTACAAAGCATTTAGAGCTGATCATTTTGGGGTTTCACTTTTCTTATTTCTTCCTGAATTATTTAGGTACATAAAGCTAATATTGGCTTAATTTCTCCTTGTTTTAATAGTACCTAAATGTTTTCTAATAACAAATATAGAATGTATATTTTTTGGGGTAAATGAATGCCCCTTAAGTCATCTTAACTAGAAATTTCTAGAAAGAGTACATTGCTTTAAAATAAAATTAGCATTGGTTTCACAGAAATTTTGAAATATTTTAATCTAATATCAGTTTTACCACTCAATTTCTCTCCAATCATGTTCAAATTAAATTCACAGATGACTATTACACAGATGGTGGAAATACACAGGGAGAAATATGTCCAAAGGAGACAATTTTTTAATTTTTCTAAATTTTATTTTCATGTGTGTGATACAATCCTGCCAACAAATGAACAGATTTTAATATGGATAAATAAAATGGAAATCCCATGCTTATCATTTATGACCCATGACTTTGGGGTTCTATCGATTTTTACAGTGTCCAAGAGATTAGTCAGGCTTGCGCCTACATCACCACTGGAATGTTCAACCCTAAACTCACATCTCTTGCATTGTATCTGTCAGAAATGATGATCACTAGAGAACTTTGGCCAACACAGAGCTCACAATACTTTGGAAGGCCGAGACAGCTGGCTGAAGCAATTTGACTTCTGACAGAAGGATTGACAAATGCCAGAAACCACATACTGGATTGCATTCCCTTTCCCCCCCAAAAAAAAAATTAAATGTGCATCAGCATTTCTAATCATGAAATTGGACCTGTAATCAAGTCATCCAATATCCATCTCCAGAGAATCTGGACAATCTGGACAATCCATGTCGCCCAGGAAAGTTCAGTCACATAATAGCATGACTGGCTTAGTAGGTGAGTCACAACTACTGCTGTCCTAAAGAACTGGACAAAGAATCCAGAGGCAGCATTTTAGAACCACTTTTCTCAAATTCACACAAGGGTTTTCATTAATGAGGAAGAATTTTATGTGCTTTAGGGGTGGGGAGGTATAGAACACATATGAATGAGCTATGCTGCCACAGTAAGATTTTTATTCCATTCATATTAGTCACACTCTTCCAATGAAAGCCTGCTTTGAGTAAGCTACAGCAAAAGTATCCTCAAACAGTTTATATGACTTTAAGGTTTAATACATTTTCGAAACTCTTTCAATACGGGTAGCCAGGAGCTGGTGGCTCATGACTGTCACTCTCACTGATCGGAGGCTGACACCTTGGGACTGAGATTGGAAGCCAACCTGAGCAGAAATATACTGAATATTCCATATAAAATTAACTACAAACAGAAAAAGTAAACAGACTGGAGGCATGGCTCAAGTGATAGAGCACCAGCTCTGACAGAGAAAGCTGAGTGAGAGTGTAAGTCCCTAAATTTAAACATCCACAAACACACACACACACACACACACACACACACACAGGTATCCTATTGGGTATTTTCTGATAATATAGGGATACATTATTTTGTCACATTTTCTCAGTTGAGTGTCTCTCAAATCAATATAGCTTATTCGTTACAGTAGTTCCATAGACTATTTATTATAATAACTTAAAATTGTTACATTTTTTGACAATTTTCTCGTGATTCAATTTGATGTTAATCAAATACTTTTTAAAACAACATGGCATTTAATAAAGATACAGAAACACAACAAAACAAAGAAAGGTTGGACAAATGGGATTGCATTAAACTGCATGGTAAAGGACATAGCTAACAAGATCAAGAGAAAGCACACAGATTAGGAGATCTTCACTAGCCATAAAACAGAAAAGGGCCTCATATCAAAAATATATATAGAACTCAAAAAATTAAATCCCCAACAACAAATAAAGAAACAACTGCCCAACTAGTAAGTAGGCTAAAGACTTAAAAGAGAGACTTCTCTGAAGAGGAAATAAGAATGGTCAATAGATACGTGAAGAAAGGCTCACCATCGCTAGCCATAAAAGAAATGCAAACCAAAACAACATTGAAATTCCGCTTCACTACAATTAGAATGGCCATTATAACAACAAATAATAACATAACATAATAACAACAAATGCTGGAAGGAATTTGGCCAAAAGAGAATACTACAACACTGTTGGAAGGAGTGTAAATTTGTTCAACCACTCTGGAAAGCAGTATGGAGGTTCCTCAAAAGACTAAATGTAGAGCTCGCCTCTGACCCAGCAATCCCATTTCTGGGCATTTACCCAAATGACCACAAATAAGGCTATACTAAAGCTCCTAGCACAACCATATTTATCACAGCATTATTTACTATAGATAAGATATGGAACCAAACCTCAGTAGATGAATTGATTAAGAAAAAAAGGGATACACACACACACACACACACACACACACACAAACACACAATGGAATTCAATGCTTCAATCAGAAAGAATGATACCGTCCCATTTGTAAGGAAATGGAAGGACTTGGAAAAAATTATATTAAGTAAAGTAAGCCAGGCCCAAATAAACATAAGTCCCGTGGTTTCCCTTATTTGTAATAACTAGTATACATCTAGGATAATCTTAGCAGATGAACAGAATAGCTCAATAGCTGTATACATATGACCATGTAAGATGATGCTAAGCAAAGTGAACTCCAAGACATGGACACAAGAGGTTTTTCTTTGTTGTTGTTCTCAATGTGATTTTTTCTTTCTTTTGTGTTTTTCCCCTCTATGTATTATCCCCTGTTGTCACTATATTTCATTTTGGTGCACTTGGTATTGTATATACATTTATTTGATTTAGGGAAAGGAAGGGGAACAGTAAAATGGTGAGACAAAGAACAAAGGGGGAACCAATGCAACAGTGATATCACAAGACAATATGTTGGAAATGAGCTGTACAATTTGTAGTGGTTGGGCGTGAGGGAAAGTGGGAGAAAAATGAGGGAGGGGTAACAAGTTCGACACGAAACATACTACTTTACTTATGTAACTGTAACCCCTATGTACATCACCTTGACAATAAAATTTAAATTAAAATAAAAAACCAAAAATCAAAGTGCCATAAGTCAGATAAAATCATGTATATCTAATGAGATCTATGCAAATTATAATGAGCCTATATCTAGCATACTGGATAGGGAAAAATAAGAGTAAAGTTAACGCTTAGATTCTTATCAAGTGAATTTCCAAGTTCTTTTTCATTTTTCTGTGCTGTTATTAATGTAGAAACTTGGCCGTGTATCCTTCTGAAGATGGAGATGGATGGGTAGAGCCTAGAATGAGTTTGCAAGTTGAATAAAGGGAAATTAAATTATTCTGCCAAACAGACTGAGAAGAATTTAAAAGGGAGAAATACAGGAAAATTGAGGACAAAAAATTAGAGAGGAGAAAGTGAGAGAAAAATTAAGGTATCATTGGTAAAATTCTAGGGAAAAATCTCAAGTTATAGCATAGTTAAAAGACTTTTAAAAGCAAAGAGCAGTGGCTCCTGCCTATAATCCTCATCAGAAGGCTGAGATCTGAGGACTGTGGTTCAAAGCCAGCCAAAGCCGGAAAGTCCTTGAGACTCCTATCTCCATTTAAGCACCAAAAAAGCCAGATCTGGAGCTGTGGTTCAAGTGGTAGAGTACTAGCCTTGAGAACATAAGCTCAGAGACACTGCCCAAAGGTCAAGCTCAAGGATCAACATATATATATATATATATGTATATATATATGTATATATATATATACATATATACATGCCTTTTAAGAAGAATATTTAATAATTTCTGCAATGTAAAGTTTCTATATCCTTTGTGTCTTTAGCAAGTACTGTGTGTATGTTTATGTGAGTCAGTGAAAGATCCAACTTCATCCATATTCTGTGTATCATATCAAAAAACAGAAAAGCTGCTTGTAACAATAACATGATCCATTATGAAGGTTAATTAGTGGAAATAAATCCCAGAGCAAGAGGTGGCCACAACAATGTCATTCCCCTCTAATTTTGCTGTCATTTCTGAATGATGTCCACGTCGGAACACTTAAAGACAAGAAATCTTCTCTATACCTGCAATTAAGGTGAGGAAGGGCTGTTGGCTAGCTGAACAAAAGCCATCTCTGGAAACCTTTGAAAGAGAAGAGCATGAGGTTAAGATTTCTCAGACACACATGTATCTGAGTACTAAGTCATTTCTGCAGAGTAGAAAAAGTTCTTACTTTGGCAAGAAGTGATATTAATAGAACTCAGTATGGGATATAGGCAGGTAAGACTGTATCAGATAATAAGAGCAGAGAAATGGAACAGGAATAGGGAAGAAGCAAATGTCCTAGAAGCAGATGGCTTACTTGTGTTAAGGTCTGCATGAGGGTTTTGGTTTGGTTTTGTTTTTGGCGTATGTGTGTATGTGTCTGTCTGTCTGTGTCTGTGTCTGTGTGAGTGTGTAGTAAATTGAGACTGGTTTTGAAACGGTGGAGGCTTGTGTTATTTGTGTTTGTTATGTTCAGTAAGGTAAAATATACAGTGAACCCTTCATGTGAATTTATTCATGACCAATTATTTTGATGTCTCTGTTTTGAAAAACTAGACTTACCAGGACTGGAAGTCTACTTTCTGACACTTGTTGGGCACTCCTAGAACTCAGAAAAGACAAATCAATGTAATTACCTTCCTTGCAAGTTATAGTTCCAATAATAATACTGAATATGTTCATTAATATAGGATATCATGTAGGGACAAACAGTAGGAGTAAAGAAAAAAAACATAAAGGAACATGATAAAAACACCAGTTTCTCTACCTATATATTTTTTAAATCTGTGAGGTAGCATTTGACAAAGCAAAAGAGCTCCCAGTAATTGTTATTTCATATATGACCATTTCCATCCACAATGAGCTCATTTATTTAAAATATTCACAAATACCAAATTAGGTTTCTTCTTTTAAATCATTATCGCATAAGATAATTGGTTGACCAGGATGATATAAAGAAGGTATAATTCAGAATTTCTCTTTTTCATAAATTCATTTTTTTCTTCTCAGGTAATAAAACAATAATAACATCAAAACCCAGAGAACTCTTGACACAAAGGGACTAATTCAGCTTTTCACAGTGACTCAGAAATCCATATCCTTTTTAAAGGTTCTAAGTGATGTTCTTCTTTTCTGTCGCCATGGAAATTGACATCAAATTATTTTCAACATGTTTTTGAAAAGAGAAAGAGTGTTTCCAGATTTATAATAGAGGTATTCATGCCTTTTAATGAAACTCATCATCCTGCTAATGGAAATCTACTTGATGATGAATGGTATTTTAAGAAATCTTTCTTTATTCTCTAAAAGCAAAATGCATTGCCTTGTTTTGTAAGAAAACCTACTCAACAACTCTACAAGAAGTTATGAGTGGCAGAAAAACTAGTTCAAGACCAGCACTCACCTTTAAGGGAAAAGGTAGTAAGATGAAAGATTTCTTTTCAATTTTAGTTCTTTTCATTTAAAAGGCAAGAGGAGCAGATATTTGGGACTCAAATGTATCAGAACAGAGAAGACAGAATTAATAAATGTTATGCATAGGGGTGCCTGCAAAAAAAAGCAAGATGCCTCCGGTTTGCAAACATCTAAGACATTTTTTAAATAAAGGAAACATTAACATTCAGATTCAGCCTGAAGGTGCAACTGCTGAAATGGGACAATTAGCTAGTGCTTTACCTCAGAAGACTGTTGGAGGGGCAATGTGGCCGACTGTCAAACGCATTACCTTTTTCCCTTCTTCCAATCCAGTGTACAGGAGCTCCAAAATTGTGTGCTTTCATCTCTCCTATAATTATTTCCCTCATCTCCTGATTGATGGAAAAGGACTTTCACAACGATCCTTTTATCACATGTAATAGATCTTGGATTAATATCCCAAGAACCTATCTTGCTTTGTATATCTACCTCACTGATTATGCAGAGGAAAGTCTATTTCCCTGGGTTATAGCCCTGTCCAGGCCTGCTGCACTGAAACTTCAGTCAGAATTGATGATGCAGAAAAAGTCCATTGCAGGAGTTCATATTGAAGGCAAGGCTAGAGATAATAAACTCAGAATCTAGACATTCACTCACAGGGAGGAGGCATAATGCAGATCCAGGGACCTTCTCCTTCTTCCCTTAAAATTGTTTTAAGTGTGGCTTAGGGCTCCCATGATCAAGTGGACTCCTACTTCTAAACAGGTCCCCAAGAGCACAGATGTCTTAGCAAGCTTCCATGAAAGAAAAAGGAAACCTGAGGAAAACATCCCCTTGAGAATTTCAAAGATGTCATTACTTTTCTTTTTTAATCTTTTTTAATTAAGTTTTTATTGTGAAAATACTGTACAGAGGGGTTACAGTTACATGAGCAAGGTAATGAGTACATTTCTTATCAAGCATTGTTGTCTCCTCCTTTGTTTTGCCCCTACTATCCCTTCCCTCCCACCCCCTCAGCTACACCCCTCCACCCCCACCCGCCCTACACCCCACCTAAATTGTAAAGTTCAATTTTCAACACAGGATCTTGTACATCTCATTGTTGCATCGGGTCCACCTGTATCCATATTTGTTTTTTCCCTTCCCCCCTCCACATTATACCAACATCAAATACAGTGAAAACAGGTGTTATACCATGGGAGAGGGACATACAAAGCAACAAAAAAAATCACATGGTACCTTATAAATATGTTAAAAACAATAACAAGGAAGAAAAAATATTGTGTCCCTATCGTGGGGTTCATTTTGCTTAACATCATCTTATCTGACCTTTTCTGCTTGTCCCATACATATACTAGTTATTGCAAATAAGGGAAACCATGGGACCTATGTTTCTTTGGGCCTGGCTTACTTCACTTAATATAATTGTTTCCAAGTCTTTCCATTTCCTAACAAATGGGGCAATGCCATTCTTTCTGATGTAGGCCTAGAATTCCATTGTGTATATATACCACATTTTCTTGATCCATTCATCTACTGAGGGGCATCTGGGTTGGTTCCATATCTTATCTATGGTAAATAATGCTGCAATTAACATAGTTGTGCTGGTAGTTTTAGTATGATCTTGTTTGTGATCATTTGGCTAAATGCCCACAAGTAGGATTGCTGGATCATAGGGAAGCTTGATGTGGAGTCTTCTGAGGAACCTCCATACTACTTTCCAAAGTGGTTGAACAAGTTTACACCCCCACCAACAGTATAGTAGGGTTCCCTTCTAGCCACATAACCTCTAGCATCTTCTGCTTGTCTCAGATATATACTATTTATTGCAAATAAGGGCAGTCCCACTTCCTTCCTTATACTGTGTGTCACATAGTATACCAAATACAAAACAAATTTCAATAAAACAGCAGTTTTACCATGTTTTTTTTGGAACAATGGCAAAGAAAAAGTCTGTATAGGTTCAGAGTATGTGAAAGTTTCAAAATATTGGTTTGTTAAACATGCATATACTGAAGTCATAACCATGAAGCCTATTCAGTGAACATGTTTGAGGATATCTGTGTGTGCGTGTGTGTGTGTGTTTGTGTGTGTGTGTGTGTGTGTGTGTGTGTGTGTGTTTTCTGAGAGGGCCTGAGTTCCAGGTTTTATTCTCTTGTTTGGGGTTTTCTCTCATGGCTGGTTCTCTGTTACAGAGCCACATATCTGTCTTATTGTTGGTTTATTGAGTGTGATAGTCTTTTGGATTTATCTGCCGATGCTGAATTCAAACTTGTTTGTCAGATCTCAGGCTCCAAAAGGCATGAGCCACTAGGTCCTGGCTTGTTTGAGGGCGTTTCATGGAGCATTCATGTCATGGTATCATGCTAAATATTTTTTAAAATATTTGTTGACGTTTATCTTTATGCATCTGATTATAATTGCAGGCAGTCACCTTGGAGTTTCTTTTTTTCCTCACAAGAAGCACATAGCATTAGCAGATAGCATCCTTGTTTGATTTGTCACATTGGGTTTCCAAAGATAAAGTTACAAAATATCACTATTAAAACCACATAATTATTATGTTCCTATGAAGAGATTCTCTCCAAGGGGATCTACTGTCTAATGCTGTACTTCCAAAATAGATTAAACTCATCAATAACCCCACTTTAACTGTAGTAGTGGATTTATGATAGACATTCAAAGTTGTCAGTCATTTCTGCTCCAAAATAGATTTTTTTAATAACCAATCTAATTTCTTCTTTCTAAAAAGATACTAGTTGTGAAATAATAATAATAATAATAGTAAAGAGGCAAGTCTGCCAAGATATTTAAAAAGAAAAAGAAAAATCATATAGTCCTAGGACTAAAATTAATGCAACATAAATAATTATTGTTTTCATTGGAAAATATGTAATCACCAACTACTTGGCAAGTAGAGATCAGATTCAAGGCCAATCTTGGCAAAACAAAACAAGAAAAAAAAAAGCTAATCTCAAAGAAAATGCTGGGGAACAGAAAAGAAGACGGCGGAGGAGAAGCTGGAGTCTAAACAAGCACTCACATAGAAAGCAGTTTTAGAGTTCCAGTGAACAGTCCTAAGCCAGAGAATCACACCAAGTGTGCCATCATAGGACAGAGAGTCAGGCCAGAGAGGGAAAATCCAGGCAAGGAGACACATCTGAGCTCTTGCCAGCAGCAGACGCCATACCTGAGCCACAGAGAGTCTGGGACAAAGGAGCCACATGCAGCAGGCGAGCGGATTCTACTCAACACCAGCAAGAACCTACAAGGAGCGGACATCTTCATCCTGCAGTTCTCAGACCAGAGACGACCCAGGAACCAAGACAGCGTGAGTAGAAGCCTGACGTCCTCACTCCTTCTCAGGGAGCACAGGAGGGAAGGCCACCCCTCCCACCCCCCAGCACCTGAGATCTTCATCTTGGATACCGACAAAGCTTGGCAGAACTGCTAGCTCCAACTCAGGCCTTGGAATAAAAGGAGTCATTTAGCAAGTTACAAGAACTTAACGGCGGCATGACCTGCCAGACTCAGCTCCATCCAGGGAAAAGTCACCCACCTTGGGCGCCAGCCCTAGGAGTGGCTTTCTTCACTGGGTAATCAGAGCCAGAGGCTGCCCCTCCCTCTATCAGCCTCGACAATCAATTGAAATTCAGTAAACAGAAACCCTGAGAATGGCTCCAGGCTGGGCTCTGTGAGTTTTTCACAAACTAGCCCCCGGAAAAAGCTGCTGTTTGTGTTTGTTGAAAGGCCTCAACTCTACCCAGAACCTAGCCCCATCACTGCATCCCCCGCTTTTGTGATACTCAAAGCAGATCTGCCTCCCATTGAACTAGCCTGGGAGGAGGATCGCAAAATCCGGGGTAAAGCAGAGCATTTTTCTGCCTGTTCAAACAAACTGACTTAAGAAACCAACCAAGCCACAGGACCACAAGCAGACCAGAGACTCCAACAAGAGGCTGGTTACTGACACAAGGGAGATACAGGATTTTCCCAACCCTCCCCCAAAAAATTAAAGAACATTTTTTTCTTCTTGTTCTTCTTCTTATAAATTTTATTTTAGGGATACATGAGTATGTGTTTTTCTTCTTTTTTTTTGTTTTCTTTCTCTTTTTTTTCTTTTTTAATTATCTTTTTGTTTTTTGTTTAGCTCTACTGAACTTCTGATCTTTTTTTTTCTTTTTTTGTCCTTTTCACCTTTTCCTCTCTTTCGTTCTTCTTTATGTGACCTAATTCTTGTCCTGCACATCCTCAGATAAACCCATAGTTGACTATTAGACCCTATCCTCCATTGTGTGCACAATCCACAAATTTATTGCTCAATTCAAAACCTCTGAGACTTAAATTCCTTAATAGCAGTACTACCTCTTTATACCTATATAATATTTTAAGCAATTTTATTTTTAAGTTTTTCACATCTCCTTTATATCCCTCCCCTTCTCTCAATACATTCACGTTCTTCTCTAAATAGATTGTTATTGCTTCTACATAATATTATTAATTTTTACTTTTCTATTTTTTCTGGTCTCTTTTCTTTTCCCTTTCCCTTTCTTCTTTTTGTCTCTCTCTCTACTTTCAATCTACCCAACCTATTTCCTGCTTTGAGATTAGGACTTAGTTAACTGTCCCTGAGCCTCCCCACACCAATCTATTCCTATTTTTTACCCACATCTCTCCCTAACCCTAATAATTTCTGGTCTTCCAAATGCATCTTTGTGGTTTGTATCCCATTAACATATAGTTGTTTGATGTTGAATAGATGTATCTGTTGAACTAGATTGTATCTGTAGAATACTGTGCAAATTCACACTTTGGTTGATGCTTGCCTTAAGTTAGTGTTCTAGCACAAAACTGGTGCTATTTTCATCTCAAATGGGCAGAGTAAGCCGGAAAAACACAAGAAAAATGGCAAATCTGGGTATCTCAAATACCAACCTTGATAATCAGGGGACAGAACAGATAATGAATAATCCAGAGGAGAGTTCCCAAAAAGCTCTACAAACACTGCTGGCAAACATGATAAATGAAAAGATTGAAAACTTACAAAGGACTCTGTATGAGCGTGATAGGGAGAGAGAGGAGGCAATCCAAAAGTTTATACAGGAATATCATAAGCATGAGGAAACTACTCAAAAACTGATACAGGATTTGCATGAGCAGCTCGAAAATACTCAAAGAGAAAGGCAGGAATGGCGTGAGCAGGCTGAGAACACTCAAAGAGAGCTACAGGAATCCCACGAATGGGAGGAAGCTAATGAAAGAGTAA
>NW_012267241.1:15315021-15479997 GCF_000151885.1 Dipodomys ordii | reverse complement strand
GTTGGTGTGGGGGTGGGAGGGTGGGGGGGAGCATTGGGGGGGAGGCAGGGAAGGGATGTGAAGGGTAAACAAAGTAGGAGGCGGCAATGCTTGATAAGAAATGTATGCATTATCCAGCCCATGTAATTGTAACCCCTCTGTAAAGTATGTTCACAAAAAAAATAAAAATAAAAAAAATAAAATGCTGGAAGCACAGTTACTTGGGAGGTGTAGATAGGAGGATTTCAGTCCAAGGCCAGCATACCCAAACTGCAAGATCATCTATAAAATAACTAAAAGCAAAAATGGCAGTGACACAGTTTAAGTTATAGAACGCTTGATTAAATGTGAGGCCCTGAGTTCAAACCCCAGGACCAATGGTAGATACATGGATGATAGATAGATAGATACATACATACATACATACATGCATGCATGCATACATACATACATGCATGCATGCATACATACATACATACACACATAGATGAAAAAGAAAAAAAGAAATGAAATGAAAAAGAAAAGCAAAAAAGATGGAAAATTAAGTGGCAGTAGAAAATCCAGTTGAACTTCTAGTCTTGAAATTTGTGTTCCCTTTTTTCATATTTAAAGTAGCACAGTTAGTGCAAGCCTAAAAATGTCAGTGATTCTTGAATTTTACAACTTTCACAAACATACACACACATACACACACCTCCACAGAGTATTAAAGTGTCAATAGGGAAGGGAATTTCATCCTGCTTCCCACATGCTAAAACTCCAATTTTTCTTACTGTCTTTCTACAGATATGACTCAGGAGACTCAATGATAAAACATTTTTAAATATGGAAAAATAAGATTATGAGGATTAAGAATCATGATTAAGAGAACTGAAACTCAAATGTCTCTTGTCTATATCTAGCATATTTGGACTTAAAATATTGCTATTTCCATTTTCCTATGGATAAATAAAATTAAAGATAGTTTAGAGTGCTTGCTCTACTATGCTAGGTACTGCACTAACAGTTGGTATTATAATGAGGAAAACTACATGTATATCACAGCAGCTAACTGTTAACATATAAATTATAAACAAGCAAATGAGCTATGGAGGAAATTATGCAGTGCTGATAGAATAAAAAATGATTAGGAATGGAGAAGATGATCCCAGACTATTTCGGCTTAGAGTTCTGCAGTCTCAGGTCCTTGGTCATTTGGCCTCATGGTTTTGGGCCTTAGTGAAGTTGTATATGATGGCAACAGTGAGTGAAAAGCAAAGCAAAACTTTATTCACCATGATCAGGGAGTAAAAGGGAAAGGGAAAAATGTCAGGGTCCCACAATTCTCTTCAAGGGTATTCTTCCAATGACCTAAAGACCTCCCACTAGGCACCATCTCTTAAAGTTTCCATCACCTGCCAGTAGAATTGGCTTGGTTCCCAAACCAATAACACATGTGTATTTGAGAGACAACTTTCATAGCAAGCACAAAGACTAGAGTTCAAACCCAAGTCTGACCAAATAAAAGAGGGGAGAAAAAAAGAAAAGAAAATACTGGAAAGGCATAGCCAAAATGGCTTGATTCCATTAACATTCAAGCCATAGTTGGAAAGATGTGAAGACAAGAAGATAACTTGACAACTCGTCTGGGAAAGCTCATTCATACATTCACATGTCAGGTGCCTAACTAGGAAGGGCTAGGATTGCCAATCACATCAGAAAGATTTCCCACTAGCTTTCTCTGTGACCAGTTTCCTTACTAGATGTCAACCTCAGGGAAATCAGACTACTCATTTGGAGGCTCAAATGCATCTGTTTTAGCAAACAAGAAAGAATCATCACCTTTTAAGGCTTATTCTGAGAAGTTAACATTCCCTTCACAGTGTCTGTCCTTCGCACTTGAAGCCAGTGATGAAGGTTCAGAAAGCCTCAGAAGAAAGCTGAGCTTCTCAAAACCTGGCTGTACATGCAAATTCATCTGGAAGGTTTGCTAAAATATAAACAGTTACTGGGCTTCACATCCAGATATGTTGATTTAATGCACAGAAACAGAATTGTGAATAGGGACTGACATTTGTACATGCTGTGAATTCAGAGACCTCACTAAGTAAGTCAATGGGATAGAGCCAGAGGAAAAGGGAACTGAGACAGAGCCTTGAAGAGATTTAATTTTTTCATTTAAAGCAGCCAATCAGATTTATTGGGAGCCAGCGAATAAGAAGAGGTAGAGTCACAGTAGCCAAGTTGGAGAGTTACAAAAGAGGTCAGAAAGGGAGGGTTAATCCCATTGCTAAAACTTCATTATCTTTCTTTTATCTTATTGCTCTGGGAGTTTCTAATTTAATTCCTATCAGAAGATACAATTTGCTTTTATTTTATGTTGACCTGAATTCTATATGTGGACCTGAATTCTATATGTGGACCCTTCTTGGAGCAGACACATTACAAAGTCAAATTTATCTGAGTCAAATATATATATTAAATTACATGTCCTAGGTAGAGGGATTGAAAGCTCCTATTTTATTACTCTAAGACAGGCGGTATTAACCTGTTAGTTTAAAGCCTCGAAGATCATTTCTACTTTACTTGATTAGTCATTTCACTTGAGTTTAAACCTGAGAACAAAGAAGACCCTGGGAATCCACTTGTTAAATAAAATTGTGTAGTGAAGATAACATTCTGAATGAGAATTAATCAAGACATTTTCTGGGCTTTTTTCCCTCTTATATTACCCCTCCCCACATTCACTGGCCATCATTACTTTTGTGAAACATGAACGTAAATGGAACTCAATATAAGAGTCTTTCCCTGGGTCTTCCTTGACACAACAGAAAGAAACTTAAGATGAAGGAAATGTTTCATTTGTCATGTAAAAGCCTTTTATTGTTTCAAAAATAGAGAAGAGAAAATTAAAGAAGAAAATGGTATCTCCATGAAAGACAAAGCCAACAACTTTATTATGAAATGTATTTTCCTACCTTCAAAAGACTCTAAAGAATTATTATTTGAAATTGAAATGTGTCTGCCACAAGATACAGGTGGACCCACTGCAACAATGATATGTATAAGATGTTATGTCGAAAAACAAATTTTACAACTTTGGCAGGGGAGAGATGGGAGGGCAGAGATGGTAAGGGGACACAAAGGAAGAGGCAACAATGCTTGATAAGAAATGATTCATTACCTTGCCCAGGTAATTGTAACCCCTCTGTAAGGTATTTTCACAATAAAAAACTTATTAATAAAAGAAGAAGGATCTACATATAGAATTCAGGTCAACATAAACTAATAAAGAATCTACATTTTCCACAGGATGGAGAAAGAGGCCCCACCATTAGTCAAGATGGACAATCACACACTGGATCCTGATACAGCTTCCAAATAATTTCTTGCTATTATCTAATCCTCTATTTGCAATTAAGTATTAAACATTTACGTGATATATACATGAGGAAATTTACGCCTGCATTCTATCTTGTCTGCCTCCCACTCCTACTTACACTTCTTCTGGGACTAGATTGGGATAAAGGCTTATCACAGTACTTAGTAAGGCTTTATCTCCCACAGTAATTGTGCACCATTTTCTTTATTTGTTTTGAACTCCTTATTACATAAATGTAGACTGCATTTTACTAGGAAAACATAGTCACACTCCTCAGATGCAAAGGCTGTGTATGTATAAAAGGCTAAGGAGCTATGATTAGCAGTCAATAGTTCATTGTCCAAATGAAATCTATTCTTCTTCCCTCTGGCAGAACACAGATGAGAACTAGGATCTCTGATATGCTGCCTGTCCTTCTCAGAACGCCTTAGGCTCTCCTGGAAAACAGGACAAGCTAAGAGTGCATGCCCTTTATGGAGAGGGAGTGAGATGCATGGGAAGTTAAGGGAGAATCAGGCGGGGTGGGTGGGGATGAGGCTGTGGTGGCAAAATTGCCTGGGCAGACACTCTCGTTTAGCAAGGACAGTGAGATGTATCCCCAGTAGGTGTAAAACAAAGCAGAGAATAAAGGTTCTGTATATGCTAATAAATACCAATAAGGTCAAAAGAAGAGTCAGCTACCAAGAGAGGTAGTGAGAAGGAAAAGACAAAGGAGATATGCATGCACATGACTGTTTAGCAATATTCCCCAGGTAAACTGCTCTGTACTCTTTCCTTTTTTATTTTTATTGTTTGTTATTTTTATTTTTCTAATTTTTAAATTAGTTTTAAAAAAACACTTTGTTGTTACTGAAAAGTTGATATACACAGGGGTTCCTGTTACATGAACAGGTAATGAGTATACTCCTTTTTCAACCATGTACCCCCCTCTCTCTCACACATACAGTTTTCCCCCTCCCCTCCTCATCCATAAGATATACAGTTCATTTTCCACATACGGTCCAGTGAGTACCACTGTTGTATTTGTTCACCCTATATTTCACCTTTTCTCTGTCCCCCTTACTCACCCAAATACAAACAATATGATCATATAAAATAATATTTTAAGAGGGCTGGGAAGGTAGCTCAGTAGTAGAGTGTTGGCCTTGCATGCATAAGGTCCTGGGTTCGATTACTCAGCACCACATAAGCAGAAAAAGCACGAAGTGGTGCTGTGGCTCAAGTGGTAGAGTGCTAGCCTTGAGCTAAAGAGCTGAGGGACAGCGCCCAGGCCCAGAGTTCAGGCCCACGACCGGCAAAATAAAAAATAAAAATAAATGAACTCCAAGAAAAGAAACAAGAGATAATCTGTGGTCACTGCACTCTTTCCATTTAGCCAGCATTTTTCCCTTTTCTCTTTAAAAATAATACACTGTGACCATCATTTGTTCTTGTCTGTACTGAATAGAAGGTTGAGAAATGTAAATTTCCTCATGCCTCCCAGTGGCAGGGAGAGTACTTTTGTTCTAGCAAAGGTGCATGCTGTGCAGTTTTCTATCCTCGGTGTGTATTTGCACTATTACTCAAGTATTACATGAAAGCAGGATGCAGATAAACAAATAGCGATGGAATCTCAAGAGGAAGAAAGACATCAGAATCATCTTAATGTTTTGAAGTACAATATAAAAGTGTTTCTACACTACCAGACCATTCCATCCACTTTATAAAAGCAATAAGGTAGACAAAGATATGCTCATTTCTATTTCAATAATAATATGTGTCAGGATCTCTTTGCATGAAGGTTAGTGGAATCATCTATCATTGCAGCTGAACTGCATATTTTCTTGTTCAGTACTGATAGAATTTTATTTTAACCTTAGAAGTTCCTCTGGGGACTCTATTAGGCACAATGTCATTTTTTATCCTGCTCTGTTACTTCTCTTTTGTAAACTTTGATGTATGCAAAAAACACATTCTGGCTAGGGAGATTTAATTAGGTAAGTCTACAAATTAATTGTTGCAATTAGACTGCTTCTAGCTGCCTGGTGTTATGAATTTATTTATGCAGTAATTATTATCAAATGTCTTGGATAAAAGCCTACAGAGCTAAAGGTGCTCCCCTTCAGATGTGCACATAACACTCCACATTAATTAGACACACACGCACACATACACACACACACACACACATTGTGTGAACTTCAATAAAGAAAGAAAAAAGAAGAACCTTGCTATCATGATCATAATCACATGCACATTTTGATAATCTACTGGGTAAAATAAAAAAAAATTTAAAAACCCTCATGTATAGTGACAGAATTCAAAACATTATTGTATAAATCATTAGGCATCTCATTTTGTTTGTTCATACCAATGATTGCAAGGGTATACTGTGTTTGCAAACAATTATGATGTTTTCAGTAAATTGTATTTATGAATTATAAGATTGTGTGCCTTAGCAAATTTTATGGATAACTCCTAGAGAAATAGCAATGATAATTTAAGCTGTTTTTTTTTAAATATCTCTCTCTGTCTTTTTTTGTAGCAAGGTAACTTGTAGAGAAAAACAGCTGTAATACAGTACCCTCATTTGATAAGAATGAAGATGAAACAGACCTATGGACATAAGTTTGAAAGCCAACAAGATAAGTGAGAATGAGTCCTTGGTACATATGTAAATTAATGCAGGCTTTGCAGAGAAAGGTTCTGAATTGGATTTCTTAAGTTACTTCAGCATATTTGTTACACTTGGATCAGTCATTTTAAATAACACCAAGATTTAAAATAGCTTTATGTACAAAGATACTCATCTTAAGAATCAATCCCAGGGGCTGGGAAGGTGGTAGAGCGCTTGTCTTGCGTGCCTGAGGCCCTGGGTTCGATTCCTCAGCACCACATAAGCAAAAAGGAAAAAGCCGGAAGTGGCGCTTTGGCTCAAGTGGTAGAGTGCTAGCCTTGAGCTGAAGAGCTGAGGGACAGTGCCCAAGCCCAGAGTTCAGGCCCCATGACTGGACCAAAAAAAAAAAAAGAATCAATCCCAGCAACCCCTAACCTTAGCAACTTACATAATAAACATTTTATCATTACATATGAGAAATTTGATTAAGTGGTTCTTCAACTTAGTTATTATAACATTAATTCAATAAATGTTAATTAACTCAACTATCACATGCAAACCTTCTTTCTTTCTTTCTTCTTTTCTTTTCTTTTTTTTTTTTTTGGTAGTGGTGGTGACTAGACTCAAGGTTTACTGGGCAAGTGTTTTTGGGACTCAGCTTCCTAGGTAGCTAAGATTTACAGATATGCGTCAATAGTACCAGGCTTGTGTTGGTTGTTTTGACCTAGTGTCTCACTTCCTGCCCAGGTGTGTGAAAAGTACTTTCCTATTTATTGAGGACACACAGAGATTATACCTCTGTAAAGGAAGATTAAAAATAAACACAATAAAATAAATAAACTTTTTTTTTATGTTTACCAATCCTGGGGCTTGAACTAAGGACTTGGTCACTGTGTCTGATCTTTTCTGCTTAAGGCTATTATTCCACCTTTTGACCTACAGTTCCACTTTTGGCCTTGTGTTGGCTATTTGGAGATAGACTCTTTTTGACTTTCCTGACTAGGCTAGCTTTGAACTGCAATCCTTAGATCTCATTCAGCATCCTGAGTAGCTAGAATTGAAGGCATCAGCCACTAAAACCCTGCTAAATTCTTACATTGTACGTGATAGGAAGAAGATTAAGTAATTTAGGATCCTGAAACAAATGGATTTGACAGTGGAGTGTTTTATTTTGGAAAACATCACCTGTAAAATCTTTCTGAGGAGGTGACATTTGATAAGATGTCCAAATATTTATTAGTGAATTCCATCTGTGGAGAAAACTCACACAGATACTTTGTCAATTATTTTATATATTATTGACTTACTGATATTTAACACAGATACAGAAGGTAAGATTTTACAAATTGTAATCTATGAAAAGCTAAATATTTGATTAATTTCAGATACAAATTGACAATACATGATATATCCATTGACATGTGATTATTTTAAAGACCAAGCCTTATTATTTTAATGTAAATTATTAGCTGATAAAATTATTAGAAGGAAATTATTACTTAAAATAAGCACTCAACAAAAATAAAGTGGTGATGCATTAATCATGGAAAATTGAAAAGGAACATCATTTAGTCTATTAGTAAATAAAATTCTGCAGCAGTACTGATGTGATTTTATAGAAAAGAGCAGTGCCTATCAGTTTTATTTTAATGTATGTATTCTGATTGTCTATTAATGAAAAGAGCAAAGCAGAGAGAAAATATTCCAAACATTTTCTTTTTAAGAAAAATAATTATATGACTTATTAGAAATTTTTCAAAAGAGTTGTTGGAAGTCTTGTTTGTATGTTGATATTTGTATTTTTAGAGGAAATGCAATGTTTTTATTGATGGGAAGTTGCTTCTATTTTAGAAAGACTGGTAGGTGTTATTGCTTGAATTTTATCACATGTGTGCATAAAGCTGCCTTGAGCAATATCAGTATTCTTGTATCAACATTCCACTCACTCAAAATACCATTGAAGTAAAGTGAGAATTGCAATTACAATAAACACTACACAATACCTCAGTATATTGTCAGCCCTACAAGTGTGAACCATTTGAGATGTGTAATGCTTTGTTTTGTCTTTTCACAGAGATTGAATAATCACATTTTTATCTTTATAAACATTAGCAATTTCAATTTCACATTATCCTTACTGGTAATGGAATAAAATATGATTTTACTCCTTAATAGCAGTCTGAAGTCTATCACTCTAGGAAACAGGAGAAAAGCTCAGTAACACACAAAATCATGATATTTCAGTCAACAACTTACAGGATGGCCCTGTAAGATGATAATAAAGATAAAAACTTTCTATCACTTAGTGATATCACAGTTGACATGAGATCATCACACTGTCCATGTCTGTGATGAGGCCAGTATAAATAAACATACTGCCCTGCCAATCACATGAAATGAGAACATGTCCAATTATGTACAATATGTAAGAATTGGTCATGGAAATAAATTATTATGAATCTTGATGCTAGTGGCCCATGCCTCTAATCCTTATTAGGTGGCTGGGAATGGAAGGATTATGGTGCAAAGCTAACCTAAGTAACAAGTTCAGAATCCCTTTTCACAGTGGTACATACCTCTTTTCTTAACTTCATGGGAGGCTGAGAACAGGAGGATGAAAGTTCCAGGCCAGCCCACATAGAAAGGTCTACAAAACTGTTTCAGCAGAAGTAGCTGAGTGTCAGCATTTGCATTTGTCATCCCATTTATTCTGGGAAGACTAAAATAGGTGGACCATTGCCCAGGTGTGAAACTGGGCCCTGGAATTAGTAAAAATATTTTCTCCTCTTGGTATGTAAAACTACAACTTTGAGGGTAGGGGGCTAGAGGACAAGGAAAGTAGAGAGAAAAATGAGGGAAGGAGTAACATGTTTGACAAGATATGTACTTATGACCTTACTTATGTAACTGTGACCCCTCTGTACATCACCTTGACGATAAAAATTAAAAACAAAAAATAAAATAAAACAAACAAACAAGCAAAAACTCCATACAATACTGACAACAGGAGAGAGGGTAGATTCAGTCAGAGTACATGGAAATTGCCAATGGAAGAATAATGGGACCAGTGTGTGTGTTAGTCATCAGACATCAAGGACTGCGTTACCTTTTTCTTTCGATTTCCCTGAAGGTACAACCCTAACCCTCACCACCCATCTCATTTTCCTTGCGTTTCAATGGGTTGTAGTTTTGCTTATAATATCCATATCAACCAATTACTGTCATTCCACATTGTTCCCTTGTCTTGGCCATCTGGTTTCTCTCCCTGTATCTATGCTTTATGGCAATCCCCAGCCTCAACACATCTTGCATTTTATAAGAAGAGATACTACTTTTCCCTTTCTTTAGGAGAGGGTTGGACCTGTCATTTTGCTCATGTGTTCTCAGATTTAGGTATGCCTAAAGTCTTGGTAGAAGAAAAGACAGCAGAAATTGAGGTCCAAGGAAAATAAATAATACCCATTGCAGAACAGTCTGTGCTGAAAGCACATGAGAATGGCGATGCCGAGAGAATTGACACTGGAATTCATTGGCCAGGAATGTACACAACAATCTGCTGTTGCTCAAATGCTTTAGCTCTGAGCATAAGTAAGATAGCGCTGAAAGCATGGACGATGCGAGCCAAGTGTAAACAAATACAGTCAGTATCCTGGGATGGACTATTTCCGACACGTATAGCAGAGAAATCATTCGCAGAAGAGATTTATATTGAACAGCCAAGTGCAAGGTGATGTAAAATGGGGTCTGCCCATTCCCTAAAATGGCTTTTATAGTGGAAAACTTCCAAGGCTGATTTTCTGTCCTCATACAAATTCAACTCTTGATCAGACAGAAGGCACACTGGGAAGAAATGTAGGCTATTACATCATGCACTGTTGGCCTAACTTGAACACCATGATCCAAAACATCCTCACTGGCAAAAGTATGAACAGATGGGAGCCAATGCATAGAATATGGTATGGTCAGGGAGATGAGCTCCACCATGCACTGGCTGGATGTCCTTGAACCTGTCACATGCTGATGTGAGCCTCCCTTCTCTGCAAAATAGGGAGAATTAAAGGAATTGCCTCAACTCCCAGAATGAATAGTAGACATTTTTGTCAGTATTTTCAGAAAGTGTTCAGTACCAAATATGCACCAGACAACTTTAAAGAACTTTGTAAAAAAGAAGTAATTCAATATTAATTTTAAAGAACAGTTGGCTTTTTGTTTGCTTTATTTTGTTTTGTAGCACTGGGGGTTAACCCAAGGCTTCAGGCATGCTAGGTTAGTGCTGTAGCAACCACTGAGTTAATTACTAGCAAATCAAAATTCATTTAAAATACAAGGGAAGAATTTATATGGATGTGCCAAAGTTATCATTGCTCAATTTGTTTCTAATTTTACAAAATTATTCATTTATATGCCTATGTTGACATTTATCTATTAATGCTTCCTTACAAAAAGCTCATGAGCATGGAAGACTGGGATATAGATTATATCCATATTTAAGATTTTGGAGCATGTATCTAAGTTACCCAGTGATGTATAAAAATATTCTTCACAGCAGTATTGAGGTTTTATTTTGGTAAGATTTGGTATGAAAATTACCATTGTCAATTTTCTATAAACATTCGTGTGTTTGCTTTTAATTAAATTACTAATAATTTGTTATGTTTTTCCATTTTTTTACTCATTGCTTAATATGGGACATTTTTGTCTAATTTCCATTACTCTACAAAAGCTGTTTATAGTTGAAAATACAGCTCTATTGTCTGTTTCTGATGATAAATGATTTCCTAGATTTCCTTTGCCTTTAAAAAATATTCAGAAGGAATTGTGTTTGGGTACATGTGTAGATACATATACTCACTTGTGGTTTGTACTTGTATCTAATAGTCTTTTTTAATTAGTCTTTCCCTTTTAACATGCATATGATCTTTCCTACCAGAATCATGTATCAAAGCACCCACATTTTCTTTTCAAAGTGGTTTTGCAACTTCCCTTTTTGTATTTAAATGTCAGCTACATGAGGGATTACATTGATCAGGATGGGAGTCAGGCATCTGCTTTGCTTCCTTCTGAATAGTCTTGGCTCTCACTGAATTATCACATTGTACTAAAGCCACCCAGCCTGTGCATTGCATCATTTTTCCCTTGCTGCTGTGATCGATGGTGGAACGGAGGGTACTTACAGAAAGAAGGGGATTTGGTCCAGTGGTCAGCAGGCAACTTTCCCAGCTGATTCTCTTTGTAGCTGGTACACTTGCACCGACTTAGCTATCAACATAATATTATTTTATTCCATTGTTTTATTTTTTATTGTGAAAATACCATACAAAGGGGTTACAATTACATGGGCAAGATGAGTACATCTCTTATCCAGCATTGTTGCCTCCTCCTTTGTTTCCTCTTCCAACATAATATTTAAAAGAACCAATTGGCTTCCTTTTTCATTCTAAAAGAAAAGCTCATTTTCAGATGCAGTTTATGACTAAGATGAATAAAACTGGCATCACTTTCAAATCAAAGTAGAAAATAACTATGAAAGTGCTTTCAAGGAAGTACTTTCAAGGAGGTTAAGTCTATGCCTATGAAATGATGTTCTGCCACACAAACATCTTCTGGAGACTAATTTTCCCCTGCATACTTTGTGATTAGAATTGCATCATCGATAAACATCCGGACAACAATTACTGAAGTTCAGTTAGATATCTCAACACTTGCATAATATAATCTTAGATAGCAAGATATATACATATATTATAATGTGCATGTATGTGTGCATGCTTGTGTGTGTGTGTGTGTGTGTGTGTGTGAATACTAGTCCTGGGATTGAACTAAGGGCTTAGGCATTATCCCTGAATTTCTGTGCTCAAAGCTTGCAATCTACCACTTGAGCCATGGTTCCACTCCCAGGTTTTGGTAGTTAATAGGAGATGACAGTCCTCATGGCTTTTCTGCCCAGACTAGCTTTGGATTTGAACCACAATTCTCAAATCTCAGCATTCTGAGTATCTAGAATTACAGGTATGAGCCACTGGTGCCCAGCATTACACACACACACACACACACACACATAATATTACATTATATTTATATATTAATTACTTAACTTCATACATGCTTATATATATTTATTTACTTAACTATATATGTATTTATAAATTTTGTAGCTCACAACTGTCTAGTTGTGTGATACAGAATGTTTGGGAATCTTAATGTGAGGAAAGAAAGAACTAACCTTATTGATGATTCAGAAGGTTATATCCCTAGATCTGCTGACATCAGTGATAAAGAATACATCCTATAGGCGCCAGATGTTACACTAAATAATACAAAATATTGTAAGATCCATCCTTAGCAAAGTTCACAGAATTTCAAGTTTATTTTCTGAATAAGTATCTAAAATTCATGTGGAATAATCATTTACACATAGTATTTCTTGGATTGAGCTTTATGCTCTCACAGACAAATTAGCATGACAGATGCTATGAAATATAACCACCAAATCTTTTATTCCTGGAGCTCTAATTGTCAGTGGAGTTTCTTCAAATTCTTATTCTGGAGTATTTCATTGATTCCCGAAAACAGTCCCTTTCATTAACATCTAAATGTATTATCTGATGGAAATATTATTTCCATATATAATTTAACCTCATTACACTGGTTTGATTGCCAATTCTCACAGAATGCAGGATCCACTTAGAACTGGATAGCATTATTGGTTCTAATAGGAGGAATATCTAAAACAGGCATAATGGGAGGGTAGTTACTGTAACAAGCTACAGAAGGGAGCTCTGGATAAGAGGAGAAGAAAAGACAAAGGAAGATGAATGATATTTCTTAATTGGATAGAGACCAGCTCATGCCTGCTCCCTGACCATTGTGAAATCTGCCTATGTCTTCCAGTCTCAACTCCCTACATTTGGGGGCTTAAGGTTTTAAATATTTTAATTCACATAAACCCCTCACCACACTTGACAAAGGTGACTCTGGCTTATTTTCAGCTGTGTCTAGGATTTTCCAATGTGAGTTTTAATAACTCCAGATTCTTAAATTATTTCTTAATAGGAGAAAAACTTCATGAATTCAATAAAATCAAATATAATAAGAATTTATCTAGTTGAATAAATAGCTCATGTTTTGGTAAAAATAGATTTTGATATTTTACCAAACTGTATATTATAATTGGATTAAAAATAAGTTTTGGCAGAGGCTGTGGCTCAGTGGTAGAATGCTGGCTTGTCTGTCATGTATAAAGCCATAGGTTCAATCCCCAGTACCACAAGAAGTAAAAACAAACTTTCACTACCTAAATATCAACATAAATTGAGGGGAAATTATGTAAATATTTTACCAAAAAATTTTAATTTAATGTGTTCTTGAAAAATATAGAGACCACGGGTCATTTTAAAATATTAATACCATGATCTGTACTGCTTAGGTTTTACTGAATTTGGAATCTCATTAGATAGGGCAATCCTCATTCTTAACAGCTATGAATAACTGAGAAAAGTAGTTTCAATTTTAAAGAATTTATATCAATCAAAAATGAAAATTTTGTTGAAGCCCGTCTTTCAAGTTATGACTATTTCAATATCCAGGAGGTTTTAGCAGGTCATAATTAGCTATCCTGGTACAATCTGGAAATAGCATTATGGTGTTTGCCTTTCTTTATGAAAAGGATGAAAAGATTAATATGAATGCAAGCCTGCCAGGCTTATCTATTTTGGGGGAATGTAAATGTGGAAACAGAGAATCAAAAAACTAGTCCTCTTAAAACTCTGCATGCAGAAGTGCTCTGTGAATCATCTTCCCCACACCTCCAGGGCTTATACCCTTTAGTTTTCAGACAGGTGCTAGTGGTTCCTGCTTGTAATCTTAGCTACTTGGGAGGTGAGAACCTGAGGAACATGGTTCAAAGCCAGACTAGGCAGGAAAATCCATGAGATTCTTATCTCTAATTAAGCACAAAAAGCTGGGAGTAGAACTGTGGCTCAAGTGGTAGAGGGCTAACCTTGAATACACACACACACACACACACGCACGCACGCACACACATCCCAGAATGGATAAATCGGGTCACAATGACATTTTTCTTTTCATTAGAATCCACTCATTCACAGCCGAGTTCTACAAAACCCCAAGTAGATGTGATATGAAAAACTATTTTGTGTTTTCATCATTTTAATGAATAGAATGGATTATCAAATATGTAATAATAGTAGTCCCGATTAAATATTTTCATTTTTGTAAGTTTACTTAAGTTCTCTCATTTGCTTCCTTTTTCCTATGAAGAACAAGTGAGAAAAAAATAATTGTAATGCTCCACACAAACACAGAGAGCAGGGGTTGCTCTTTAATATTTTGAGTTGACTATTAGAATGAAACAAATGTAATTGTTAATGTTGATTTACTAGTTTTGACAGTGTCTAACTCATTTGTAAACAGTTTATGAATTTTGCTAATATTTTTTAAGAATTAAAGACATTTTCTGCTGAAAATTTGAAGCCTCTAGATACAGAAATAATTAGAGCCTTAAATGTAGAATATTCTATTATACAGGATATATTAAGAATAGAAATGAATCATGATTTGAAAAGCAAGAGAATGTACTAGCAAGCAAAAGTAAAGGAGAAGCAATTTTTTGAAATGTTGAAGCAGGTTTTTAAGTCTTGGGGAAATATAGAATGCTAAAGTTATTAAAAAGTATATTGGTAGTTACCTTCAGAGATCAATTTCTGTAGCTCCACATTACACTTTTCTTATGAAATATCATAAAATTACTAAAATTAGAGAGTAATATGTAGAGCTCCAACCCCATACAATGTCACTAGTACAGCAGGTGTTTAGCATGCATGAGGCCTTGGGTTGCATCTCCATCACTGTGAAAATGATAATAATCATGAAATAATATAATGTTCCCCCCTACCATCAAGCTTTCTCGATTCAATATTATTATTATAGATTCATAAGAATAACAAAATGTTCTAGCTACACCTTAAACTTCCGGTATCTCCTTTCTCCATCTTAACCTACCTTCTTCAGAGTTATGACTGCTGTCCATTTAAGCTTATCCATTTTATGACATCTATATTACATATTATATTTGAATATTGTATATTAGGTGTGACTACATATAGTAGTACATAAATTAGTTCAGAAATCATATATGAGATTTTAAATTTATTAATGTACTATAAATGGAATTTTATATTTTATATGATTACACTAATTTTCCAGTTCAAATTTTGCTTTTTGAGATTTTTTTCTAGGCAGTGATTTATGATTAGTAATCATTCATTGAGGCCAATATTTACTATTCCACTGAAAAAATATATCAGAAGTTACTGATTCGCTTGAATGCCTATATTATTTTTTTCTTTGTGATCTTACTGACTGTTAACATAGTAAGTGTTTCCACATTCCTATCCACATGGACATATAGAAGAGTTTGTAAGTGGGTACATAGAAGTGTAATCCTAATTTATAAATGATTATCCTGATTTCCAAATTAGTTCTGCCCAATCATACTGAGAGTTCATGTTGCTGAAATCCTCTAGAAACTTGATAAGCTTCCATATTATGAGGATATCACACTTCAATTATTGGTTCATCAAGATGACACATAAGAAGAAAAGCCAAGTCCTCCTAAAGAAACTTACCAACAGATCAAGAGGGACTCAGGGGTGGAAAAACACTGCATGCCTGTGGACATCACTGTATTTAAATTCATTATAGAATTATTCATTTGATATATATCCTTATATTTAAAACAATAAATGAGCCAGGTGACAGTAGCTCACTCCTGTAATACTAGCTACTCAGGAGGCTAAGAACTAAGGATCACAGTTCCAAGCCAGCCTGGGCAGAAAAGTCAAAGTCCCTGTGAGACTTTGATCTCCAAGTAACCACTCAAACCCTGCAAGTGGCACTGGCGCTGAAGTTGTAGAGTGCTAGCCTTGAGTATAAAGAGGCTCAGGGACAGTGCCCAGGCCCTGAGTTCAAGCCCCAGAACCAACAACAGCAACACACACAAAAAAACAATAAACACATACCAGTTTAATAGAAATAAAAGGGGAGGATTGGAGAAATGGTCCTATTTCCTTTCCAAAGGAGAACACTGAACAAGTTAATTGAGTTTACCAATGAAGAAATCCAGTAACTGAATAAAATTCCACTTTTTATTTTATTATTTTATTTTAATATGGTGCTAGGGGATGAAACTCAAGGCCTTACTTAAGCTAAGCAAGCACTCTACTACTGAGTTATACTCCAATTTACTGCTTCTACAAGTCCACACTTTCCTTCTGTTTTTTTTTAATGCAGATATCAGTATTACTTAAGTGGCATGTAACGGATAAAGAAACATATTTCTATTTGAATTTAGATCTAGAGTGTAAGCCTGGCACTGCGGTCAGGAAACCAATGCCCTGTGATCTCACATTGCCTTACTTGAACTGATGGGAATGTGGCTCAAAGCCCTTCCTTCCTGGAAGATGTGGAACAGAAAATATAAATCCATTCCTGCATGATTGACTCATATAGTTGATTTCCCTAGGTGTGCAGCTGCCATCATTTTTATTAAAAAGATTGAGGATCTTAAGCTGAGTCTTTGTGTCTCTGGCTTAAACTTCATTATCCTATGTGTGAGAGCCAGGAATGACACTTTAAAAATATGAAGGACAAGCTGAAGATGATTTGCTTTAAAACGTACACATATAAAACTGAATATCTTGTTGATGAATAGATAAAAGAGGAAAAGAAGCAAAGGTGTAGTTATTAAAGATCAAGAGGCACTGTCTTTATAAACTGCGTTGTTATATGGCAAGTCATTGGTACAACTACTTAAAATGATCATTTTTTTAAAGATCATATAAGCATCTCTCCACTATCCCCATCACTACCTCCAAATCCCACTGTACTTGAGGGGAACATATCTATTTCATCTTGCTTTAGAAAAAGCAAGATCATGTACTCTTCCATGTGAAATTCCTTACCAGCTCCTTATAACCTTTTTATGGGATACACACAGTAGCCTAGAGTCCCCCCTTCAGCCCTCTGCTGGCCATCTCTCCTTTGGCACTTCTGGCCTGGACACTGTATGGAATCTGCTCTTCAAGCAGCCAAACACAATGATTTGAGGTTTCCAAACCTTCTTATGGAGTCCCTTGCTTCTCTGTCTTTCACCTACAATTTCTTCTTCCTTTCTTTTATTAGTCCACCCCTTTTTCCTGCTGGCACTCATCACTACTTCTGAGTCCACATCCATTCTACGATTAACTTCTTACACTATAAAAGACTTAACTCAGGGGTCTCCTTTGCCATAAACCTTTCCTGGGATGGCCAGTTTGGGGGTTAGGAGATCAGTGTATCACTTTCTAATAATTCCTGCATGGTCACCATCATCTTTGCTGTCATCAGTCTGCACTGTCTTACATACTTATTGACCTAACTCCTTCTGTATAAGCAGAATCTTCTGGTCAGTTTAGAATGCATCTTATTCCTCTTTGTTCTACTACCTGCTATGATGCCTGACATACAACAGTCATTAAATGCTTAGTGAAGATAATAGAAGCAATAAACATATGGAGATATGAGTATGTGTCCTTAGATTCTGTAATGAATGAAAGTAGCTACTATTTTCCTCCTAGTCTTCCCACGAGAAGAAAGAGAACATAACATCTGTAGATACTGAAAGAAAAATTACAAGTGTGTGTCCAGCCATGATTATATATAAATGTAAGCCTTCACATAGTTATTGAGGTCACGTGGCTTTCTACCTGAAATGGCTGATGACTCTAAGTTTTTCAATCAGTGTGAAACTTAGGAGATTATTTCACAAGCAATCAGGGGATGATACGAAAAGCACAAGCTTGAAGTCATATAGCATCCATTTTTCCAGAAGAACTGGAGCCTCAGTAGATCTCATTATTATTTTATTCAAAGGTTTCCAAGTAAAAAACCAAAGGACAAATATAAAGTCAGGCAAGGCCTAGTACTTCTCAAAAGCATGTTAGTGATGGCCACTTGAATATGGAGAGCCCCTCAAAAGAACATTGATAAAGGAACTCCTCTTTCATGATACATGCCAATGACTGACAAGTAGGGATTGATGAATTTAGACAAAAGGAATGAGCTATATTGCAGGGTAAATAGCTTGTAATGTTTCAATATAAGTTGTCTTTCTCTGATTTTCTAGCTACCCTTGGTAGCTACCCTTGAAAAAAAGAGAAGGTTAACTGAAAAATCAAGTTTTGAGATCTTGGCCAGTATGAGAAACATTTCTCCTATCAAAAGGTAGAAAGATCTGTTTGCATTTTGTCCGAATATCTTTTCTCCAGTCTAGTCACAAATAGCTGGTCAAGTGTGTCTCATAGCACACAATGGTTTTTGAAAGCTGGCATTGCTTAGATTTTTCCACCTATAGCAAATTTGAAAAGCTGGCATTTGCATTCCCTTGAGTATTAATCTCTAATGAAAACAATGTCAGAGCCTCAAGCACTTTGGCATTTTCTGGACACACTATAAATATACAGGATGTATTTTATCATATACTATGTACTACAGCATGGGGGACAAAAGAACAACCACCAGGGAAAATGGTTTGAGGCAATTCTTTCAACAGATTTTCCAAGGCCGTTGCAAATGACTCCCAAGTCCTTGAACTCCCTGGTGATCGTTTTAATAGCAACAAGAACCATTCAGTTTCTAGCCTGGACTGCAGATTGCATTTGACTTTGGCAAATATAAACTATTTTGTTACTAAGGAGACAATATTCTAGCCTTTTAGAAAGATATTCAAAGCTTTCCTACAACCTTATACCTAAATCTTCAAAGAGTGGCTATGTATTTCTTCATTTCTGCATTAGTGTCACTTTTTGTAATAGCCACCTATGGAATGTTTCATCTTCTTTATGTAGAACCATCCTTGGCTGTTGACTTGGTAACAGAGATCCTGCCCAGAAGCCTAGGGCAGCCAGGAGCATCTGTCAGCAGTGGGAAATGACAGATGGTCCTCCAGGTACACACTGCTTCGTCTATTCACCCAACAAAGCTCCACTGTACTACAACTCCTCCTTTAGCTGTCCAGGTGATTTTGAAAACAGAGATACTAGAGCTTTCCTGGAGGAAAGCTCACGTCTGAGTCTTCTCTGATCTTTGCCCTCTTCTGAATTTCCAAAAGAACTGATCAGGATGATGATATTCTAGGCTGAATCATTGCCACTTATGAATAACATTATGAGAACACAACACATCATTTGAACTGCCAATATCTGTCAACTAGATCTATGACACTTGTAATCCTATCTACTCAGGAGGCTGAGATCTGAGGATGTGGTCCAAATCCACCCCAGGCAGGAAAGTCCATGAAACTCTTTTCTCCAATAAACTACTGTAAGCATTGTGGCTCAAATGGTAGAACATTAGCCTTGAGCACAAAGAGACTCAGAGACAGCATCAAAATCCTGAGTTCAAGCCCCAGGACTGACAAAAATAAAAAGCAATTTTTCTTGGAGGATATCCATTTGTCCAAGATCTACTTGTTGGCTTAACAACAGCTCTGTGTGCATTGGATCAAGGCATAGCACTGCTGGTGCAGACCATGGAGAATTTAGCTAAAACCAAGTGTCATTTTATATGTCACCATGGAAGCAGTGTCTTCACAGAATCCTACCTGTACATGTGAAATGTTTAACAACGAGTAATTTATGAGAAGCTCTTCTTATTCCACATTTCCTTGGAAAAATGAAACCATCGGAGGCATGACAATCTCTAAGGGGCCTTTATTCATAGATTAATGTGATAATTTTCTCATTACTCTGCTCTGAAGAGGAGCTTCTGTCACCAGGATCTGTGCTTTGCCTTCAGTTATAGCTTAGCTTTGCATTAAGTGTTTTAATAAAGTGTGATATTAAATGATCATCCCCAGTGATATTCAGTTGTTGGTAGAGACAAGGAAAAATGTAGGTTCTTTAGACAATGAAAGCTACAGAGAAAATTTGGCCTCCAAAAAAGAGATCATTGGTCAAACGGCTTGATGTCTCATGAGCTTAGACCAGTCCATTAATTGGTAAATGTTTACTATACTTTATTATAGCTTTGAGAATCATAAATAATATATGCAATTTTGAAACTGTGTGATATGTCTTCTGTTTATTTATTCATATTTTCCATTCATTTCCAGCACATTTAACTAGGTAGCATTGAGCCTAAGTACTTGTTGATGGAAATTGTTTATACCATTGTTATCTATCTATGTTTCTTTTCTGTTGTGACAATAATAAGAGAGAAATAGACACTTCCTTGACAACACTGATGTATTGACTTCTGGAAACATTAGTAATAAAAGACATAAACCAATGAAGGGAAATGGAATATGATTCTTTTAAACAGAAAATAATGAAACATCCTTTCATGACTCATTCTCAAACAACAAAAGAGTACTTCAAAACTATTGAGGTATTCTGTTTATTTTTAAGCAATTGATATTGACTACAACTCAAAGATTCTTCCTACTTTTAATGCCAGAGTAGATTACAGCAAGAATTTTGCAAATTGATTTCTTAAAGAGACACAGTAATGCTGAGGCTGGCGAGTGCTCTATTTGTCCAAGTAATTCCTCCTCAGAGTTCTGCCATGATGTTGTACAGCAGAAGACTGAACTATAAGTCCAAGTACCTGAAATCACTCTTCCAAACATGGCTTGGAACTGAGGGTTCTAGAGTTTGATCCTAATTCTCTCTCATCACCTGGGGGAAGTTTCTAAAGTTTCTCCCCCATTGGTCTCCTTTTAAAAGGTTTTATTAGCATTAATTAACTGTACAAAGAGGTTCCATGTGCACACAATAAGGTATTTTGATCATATTCACCTCATCTATATTACTCTTTCTTGCTCCCCTCCCTTCTGCCTTTTTAATACCTTTATTATTTTCATACATATATAATGTACCTTGATCACATTCACCCCAATCATTCCCCTTTTTCCCTCATTCCCTCCTGCCAATCCCATCCCCCAAATAATTCCATTTTTTACAATGATATATAAATTACTGAAACTATTAGTATTGTTGCTATTATGTGCAGACCATGTATACAAGTGAAAGCATGCAGTATTTGTCTGCTTGAAGTTGCTTTACCTTGTCTCTAGCTCCATCCATTTTCTTGCCAAAGATACATTTTCATTCACATTTTTATAATACTCCAATGTACCTTCCTCTGTTGTGTGTTACCATGTTTTTGTTACCTATCCATCAGTTCTTACGCACCTCAACTCATTTCATAGCTTTGCTATTTTAAACAGAACTGCTATAAACATGGATAGATAGGTATCTCTATTGGCACATTGATTTATATTCCTTTGGAGATATGTCCAAAAATTATATATCACAATCCTATGGCAGTTTGACATTTAGTTTCCTGAGGAACTTCCATATTGGCTGTTCAATTTTTATTTTCACCAATACGATACAGAGGCTCCTTTCTCCTTGCATTATCGTCACAAGCACTTGTTGTTGTTTGTTTTCAATATTTTCAGCACCTATTGTTTCTATAAGGGGCATTCATTACACTGTTGCCCAATATCCCCTGATCAAATTCACCTTCTTAAATATCTACCCCATACCACTCTCTCTTCTTAAAATAATTGCAATGGGCTGGACACCAGTGGCTCACGCTTGTAATCCTAGCTCCTCAGGAGATGGATCTGATGATCTTGGTTCAAAGCCAGCCCTAGCAGGAAAGTCCATGAGACTCTTATCTCCAATTAACCAGCAAAGTGCCAAAGGTGGAGCTGTGGCTCAAGCAATAGAGTGCTAGCCTTGAGCACAAAAGTTCAGGGACAGTGCCCAGACCCTGAGTTCAAGCCCCAGGACCAGCACACACACACAAAAATAATTGTAAGTTTCCTCTGTTCTATTTTAGATGTGCATATAAATTACTGAGCCAGTATTTACCCTCCTTACCTTCTCGGTTCACCTCTTTCCTACTGAAACCCATTGCCAACAGAACCCGTTATCCATTCCTGTCATTCGTTTTCTTTAGTTTGTTAACAGTACAAAGGGTTTCCGATGTGAGATTTCACACGTTTGTACATTGTACTTGAATTAGTTTGCTAATCGCTGTGTTAGTCTCTCTCATCACTCAGCAGCTTCCAGTGAGTTTCCTTACCCACTGTCATGTATAGCACAAAGTGCTCCAAGTTCACTCACTCCCCATCATTCTCTGACCCTCCCAGTTCTTTTATACCTAAGCTGATCATATACATCTTATCCCATGCTATGATATGTAGTTAATAAAGTTCTTAGAGTATGGTATGGAACTTGGAGATGCTGCTGCCAGGCATACAATCTTCCAGGTCCCATCCTTGATAATTTTGTAGAAATGACTTAATTTGACCATGATGTCAGCACCTATTTCTAATTGAATATGTATTTCTAATAAAGAAAGGCCTGACATCTTCTACAACTGGGCCACAATTCCTGAGAATGATAAGGAGTCTTAAGTGTGCAATAAGCAATGAATAGCTGTCATTTCACCACTATGAATGTCCAGGATTTAAGTATGATTCTCCATTTTTGCAGAACCAAAGCATACATCCAGTTTCCTGCACTTGACCCATAATGTTAAGTGACATTGCTTCCTATGGTGTGTTTCATGTAATGCTGTCCACTGCATTCTTTAAGTCAGGAGATGAAAGAAATAATGAAAAAAGGCAAATTTGCTTCAGTTGTTGAAACAAAACCAATTTTATATTGTCACTACTTCCCTCCATGGCTCCAACATCATACAATGACTTACAAACAGCATTCTCAAGGGTTATTTGCAAAGTAAATTAATAAACGCACACTGTAACTCCACACAAGAAGAAATACATGTAGCTATATTGTTTCACCTGTGAGTTTAAAAACAGGATCAACCCAAAAGAGTACACACATGTAACACACACACCACACACACACACACACACACACACACACACACACCATGTTCTTCACTTTTTATGTCAAGTATATATAACAACTAAACAATAAGAAATAAATGAAAATTTTCATCATTAAAAAACACATCACAAGGCCAAGTGCCTGTGGCTTACGCTTGTAATCCTACCTAGGCTGAAAGCTGAGGATCATGATTCAAAGCCAGCCTGGGAAGAAAAGTCCCAGTGAGATCTTATCTCTGATTAACTACTTAAAAAAAAAATCCAGAAATCATGTTGTGGCTCAAGTGGTAGAGTGCTAGCCTTGAGCACAAACAGGCTCAGGGAGAGCACCTAGGCCCTGAGTTCAAGCCCCACAGCCGACAACACACACACACACACACACACACACACACACCAAAAACACACAACCAAAAGCAAAAATTACAATATAGAAATCATGTAAAATAATATATGTACTTTACACAGCTAAAACAGAACATTCAATTTTGTAGATTTGTTGTATTATTGACTCAAAGCCACAGATGAAGCTTAGGATGCAGAGCTAGGATTAAAATGCAGACTTTTTTTCAGATCATTGCCCTTACCATCCCATATCTATTGTTAAAATCAGTCCATATTTGCTTCAATTATTCAGAGTAAGTGCTGAATGAAACCTTGTTAGAATGTGGGTACACATGCGATCTTTCTTTCTTAACCCAACATGCCAAACTAAGGTCATCTTGTTAATCTTGTTTTATTTCTTGCTTGAAAGACTGACACGATTTAATTCTTTCCAGAAGGATTAATAAGTTTCTTTGTTAAAAGATATTTACACCACAGTGTTAAAAGTAATAGAGTAGCAATACAAGAAATAAATCACAACAAAAATTCAAGTTACCTTTCAAGTATCAATCATAAGTTGAAAAATCACTTCCTTCCAAATTGCGCACTGGGAAGTACTGTGGAGTGGGCAATAACTTCTAATGCTTTAAATGCAAGTCTTCTGTGAATCACTGACTCTCTTAAGGCAATGGTTTATCTTCTGGGAGGGGAAGAGTCTTAATTTTGTGTAGGCTGTATTCCATTTTCAAAGACTCTAGTCACACCATTCCTGATACCACACCCTTGAATAGTATTTGGCTATGTCTTTACTAGTTTATAAAACTACAAACAGGAAATCCGTGTCATTCTAGAGAATGAAAATCTAGTTATCCCTCAACTAAAATTGGTTCTTAATCATGGTAACTTCTGCCCATTGGTAAAAGGCGAAATGTATTGGCTTAAAAACCCCACTGCTGCCACCTGGTGTTACTGGACAAGCATTGCCTCCATTCCTTGCCTCCATAGAAGAGATGACAATTGGAGGGGAAAAAAGAGAGAGACAGATGGACAGACAGACACAGAGTAGGAGATTTGGAGATAGAGACAAAATGCAGTTGCTTTAGCAATAATATTCATAATTAATTATTTAGAAAACCTTTGTGTCTGTTGACTCATATTCAAATTGTCTGCGTTGCGGAATGGATCTTTAAGATGCTTGGCATTTGAATCATTTCTTTGAAGGCTCTAAATTGATGCACACTAAGGACAGTGTAGTAGCTTAAGGCAATAGATTATAAATAGATGTACGCTGAAATACCCCATGTCTTGTTGTTTCTCTACTGATTGGGCTCTCTCATAGGATGCTATTGTTAGTAGCCCAGCTAAGGGCGTCTGAAGAATCCAGCAGATCACCAGATTGTTGTTTCACAGACCAAAGATCAGTCTCAGGAACAAGTCCAATGATATATTCCAATTGAACTGATCCAAATACCAAAATTCAAATACCAAAATTCTCTGACAGGAGACAGTTTGGTTGAAGGGAAGCTATCTTTCAAAGAGTCTAAAATAATAAGATCAAATGGGAGGGGTGTCACTGACCAAGGTGCATTGTACTTATAACCTGAGCTGTTTAATGGACACCCCTTTGTAGAATCACTTAAGAAATCGTAAACATATAAAAGTAAATGAAATAGAGACGGAGGTAGCTTTAAAGATTTGTGTCCATACTGGGAGTGTACTTACACACATGCACTAGAAGCTGTTGACAGAGGGGATTCAGAAATGTGAAGTGGTAAAAGCTGGCTGCAGTGCAAAGATGAATTGTGTAGCTGTAGCTACACAATTGATCCCTGGAGCACAAGCAAGGAAGGTGAATCCAGAGATCCAGGAAGCCTTTTCCTAGTAGAGAAGAAGGTTCTGTCTCCAAAAATGGAGGAACCATCAAAATCAGCAGGAACAAAGAACAGAGAAGAAAGAACAATGAGCAGGTCTTTAGATGTGGATTTTACACTAATCAGATGTGTATTTTTGACTCATAACTCAGCCATTGAACCTTTCCTATTCTTAGTCTATAGACCACACCTGAACTAGATGAACAGTTTTGCTTACCAAGGTGTCCAAAGGAAACAATCTCTGGACATTCTCTTCCAAAAGTGCAAACAGAAGAAGCTACTACTTGGTACCTTCAACATTGTGGTATATAGAAATAATTGACTTTAGATTCTAGGAGTTTAATGCAAAAGAGAAACATATACAAACACACACACACACAATCCCTTCTTACTACTACAATAATCAAACTCACTTTTCTTCCAGGTATTCCAGCATTCCATGCCGAGACACAGGGACTTAGGGCTTCTCTGTCTTGAGACACTTCTAACTACGGAGACCTTGGAGCCTTTCCTTCCAGACAGGGAAGGAGGCATTCCCTGCTATGGAGAACTTCACAATGCTTTTGTCTGATCAGGCCTGGGCTTGGTGTATTTGCCTTCACTTGTCCATTCACTGGAAAGAAATCAAGCATATGATCATTTACCTATATTTGCCCAACCAGAGGTTAGCAAATCATGGCTCATGGATCAAATCTAGCCTCTTACTTGTTTGTGATGAACTATGAGCTAAGAAGAATTATTGTGCCATAATGATTACACAAATAGCCACATACTCATCAGTGTCTTAGATATACCCATATATAATCTTAGAGTTTTTGTGCATCATGAGCCCAGGCTTTGCTGAGTCATCTGCCCAAAGTCTCACCACTTTGTATCCAGATGTGGACTGTCACAGTGCTCTCATCAGAATCTCATGGAGGTGAGATGTCAACTGCTCTCTCCCCTCCAGGATGTTGGTGTACGTCTTCACCTTATGATTGTAGAGAGGAGTCCACTTTTCTTGCTAGCTGGGGTAGGGGTTTTCTTAAGGGCAATGTGACGGTTAATTTTGTCTCAGCTTGACTGGGCTGAGATTAAGTCAAACATAATTCTAAGTGTGCTGATGAAGGTGTTTCTGTAAGAGATAAACAGCAGTCGACTGAGTGAAGCAGATTTCTCTCTCTAATGTGGACGAGACTCCTCCAGTCAGCTGGGAGCCCATGTAAACAAGGCTGTCCTTTCTGCCTTTCAGCAGAAACACTGTTTTCCTTGTCCTTTGTTTTTCCTTGTTCTTGTCCTTCTGTTGTAATTCCAGCTGAAACACTGATAACCTAGATCTGGACCTTCCAGCTTTCCCATTGGACCTATACCATCAAGAGGTCTGCTTCTTCTGCCTTCAGAATCAGATTGGAACCAATGGTTCTCACGAATGCCCAGGCAGCTGACCTCAGGCCAAAGGGAAATGTCCAGCCTCCATTATTATATACCCTCACTGCTTCTTCTGAGTAAGAGGGTCACCTACAGATCTACATCCCGTCTGCATGGGCCGACTAGATTTCCAAGGCCTGCATCATCTCTTATAACACAACCGAATCCAAGAAGAACCATCTTAGCATCTGACCTATTCCTATGACTTCTATTTAGAATCAATTCGCAGATTCCGCTGTATTCATGAAGGAAGGATTGCACCTGGCTCACTTCCCTGAGGGATTATCCAAGGGAATGAACACCTCAGAAATATTTGCAAAGGGTTAGTCCAGTTGAAGATAGTCAACAATGGAGAGAAAAACCCTAGATGATGGAAAGCCACTGGCATGTTTAAGCCTGAGGGTGAGAGAGGCAACCATTTGACACAACTATGTGAGACTCTGAAAGCTGATCACAGTGTGTCCCAGGCTCTGTGTGAGAAATGGAGCTGTTGCCACCTCATGACCTGACAGAAAGTTACGGGTCTGTGGAAAAAAACAGAACTTCTCTTTCTTGCTGTTCTTTGACTGTTTTCTGAACCTTGTATAAGCCAACTGGAAAGACAGAGGATAAAGCAGGGGAGCTAATGGAAACTGTCCATAAGAAGTCAGCCATTGATGGCTGAGAACGGGAAGATAGGTGCAGAGTGGCTCTGGCCAAGTAAATATTATCTATTAAAAATGTGAGCCTTTGGGGGCTGGAAAGGTGGCTCAGTGGTAAAGTGCTTACCTCACATACATGAGGCCATGGGTTCGATTCCTCAGCACCACATAAGCAGAAAAAGCCGGAAGTGGCGCTGTGACTCAAGTGGTTGAGCTCTTGCCTTGAGCTTAAGAGCTCAGGGACAGTGCCCAGGCCCAGAGTTCAAGCCCCATAATCGACAAAAATAAAAATAAAAAATAAAAGTGAGCTTTTGGTTCTCCAGTGTCGAGAAACCCAGCAAATACCTTTGAGAGCAAGTGAGAAATTGAATTTATCTATTTATCTGAATCAGAAATAAAGAATAACCAGAAGTTCTGTGGCTGCATTCAGAGTACACCTAGAGCCACTCAAAAATCACCTGCAGAGCCAGTACAGCTCGACTTCCTCAAGGTCAAGCTGGGCTCAGAGAACCAGGACACTCTGCCAACTACAAAATGGAAAAACAGAATAGCATATATTACTCTAACAAAATAATGTAGATGGAATTGTGCTTTTATGGAAAAATAATATACAGCCCCACCCAACACTGAGAGCAGATGACACCTGCTAGTTTTTCACATTTGAGTTTCTAGCTTAGTATCTGTTCATAAATGTATTATGAGCTTTCTTCTACTACATGAGGTCTGTCATAGAAATAGGCACGTGTTCCCATTGGTGGTAGGTGGTATTTTAAAGGGCAGCTTTTTGGTAAGTGTATTTCTAAAGGCTAAAGGTGTTTCTAAAGTGTATTTCTAAAGGCTTCTAGGTAAGTTCCCCAAACAGCTGTTATCTCATTTACTCCAGTTAGGTGAGGTGCCTTTGTAAAAGCAGGAGCATGCTGGATCTAAACCCACTAATCAAGGAGAAAAAAGAACTGAAAAGAATTAAGCTACACTGTTCTGGCATTTGAGGGTGGTCTTTTTATTTTCAGCATACAATAAAATAGATTGTGATTATCCCAGAATGAGCTTGGAATTAAAATCATTCTTAAATAATACCTCTATACAGTCTAAGTGTATCATGTATGTAATGATGTCAAAATTATAAGAGATGCTGAGGGCAAGAAACAATTACAGAAACAAAAGACATAGGCAGGGATCTACAGCCAATTAAATTCAGTTAAATTCTTTGCTTGATATAAGAGGTTTACTTTGTATTAGTCTCTCCCATGGCCCAATACCCAATGAGATTATTGTATAACTGGAAAGCATTCCAATAAGAGTTCAGATAAAAAATGAATTTGAAAGAACTTATTAGCTATTTGTGATATCACAGCAGTCTTCTTACAGAAACTTTACTACTTCCCTATGAATAGAAAATTAATTAATGCTGAGAAAATAAAACAGGAACTACACCAGAGTGTGAAAGTAGTATTGTCTTAAGTTTTTATTAACTAGTTATCCATTATGACAAATTATAATGGTCATGGAAGATTCATATGAATTCTAAGTTCAATTATGAATCCAAGAATCCAGACACCATATAGGTTTTTAATGACTTTTCTTTATGTTTTTTTCTGGAAAATGTGTAGCCTGTAAAACCATGAGCAGGACAACTTTTTCTGTCTTTCTGGGGTACTAAAGTATATATCCACACACTTGAAGTAGAATTCTTTTAAATCTGGGCTCCTGTGGTTCATGTAATATTAGCTTCTCAAGAAGCTGAGATCCAAAAGATAGAGATCACAAAACAACCCAGGCAGAAAAGTTTTCAAGTCTCCATCTATAAAAATAGGTAGCAAATTTCTAGGTTAGAAGCTTGTCTCAGGTGGCAGAGCACCAGTAGAGCAGGCCAAGCAAGAATGAAACCTGGAGTTCAAATCGTGCTAGTGGCCAAAAGCCAAGGAGTGGGACTGAGACCTAGCACTTAGACCTAACACTCTCATTAACAGATGTGGCTCTACTTCTCAGGAACAAATGCAGTTTCAGCTTATTGCTGCTTAATTAGAGATAAAAGTCTAAAGACTGCCTTCATAGCATGATTCTCAAATCTCAGCAAAAGATAAATAGACTCATAAGCATGTTCATAAGAAAGAGAATTTGCTAACTGAATATTTAATTTGATCATCAATCAAAATATTTCAGGAACTATATTTTTATTGACTGATCCCCCTCCAATATAAGGTAACCACTTTAGATTAAGTAAGACAGGATCAGAATGGCAAGTGGGGTGTGAAGTCTGTCAGTGGTCTACAGTTCTTTTCCTGTACACAAAACATCCATGATCTGTAATCCAAACTCTGTACAAGCACACTTCATCCTCTTATAACTCTGTTCACCTCTTAAATACAGACTTAACTCTTCCTGCTCCTTAGCACTTTTCATGGGCTACCAATGGACCTGGTGTTTGTTTGTTTGTTTGTGTTTTCATATCTACTGGAGGCAGTCACATCATGGCTCAGAAGATTGCCTCAATTTGAAATGTTCTTCTTTTTCCCTCAGTACATTAACTCTTTCTTCTCTTGTGAGATAAGCACAATCTCCTGGGCAGAGCTCTCCTCATTCACAACAGGCAAAAATGGATCATTCCTTTTGATATAGAGCACTTCATCATTGTCACGGTATTATTCAAACTATATTACAGCTATGTGTTCACGCATGCATCTCCACCATTAAACTATGAGATGCTTTATTCCTAGTTATACATGCCCAGGTGGGGCTCAAATGATGATACAAGAAAGGATCTGGTAAATCCAGGCTTAGTGAATGAATGATTAAATTAATGGCTGACTATTAGAGTTGGCCTATGGAAAATCAATAGTCTGTTTTATGTACATGGGAAAGAATAAGGCATTCGAAAGTTTATGTGTCTGTCATCTATAATCTAGGCAATATTAAGAATAAGCAGCAAGGGCTAAAGAGTCATTCATTGAGACATAGGTGCCAATTCTCTGTCTCCTGGATTTATATTTATGCAGACATGGTCTTAGTGTTTCTAGATTCATTTGCTACAACCTCAAATGCATTCATAGGAATGACAGAAGCAGATGGGAAGAAAGGAAACAAAAACTCATAAATTTATTCTTGGAGAAATGTGGCTGAAAGCGCCAAGACCCTGTTGTCTCTTACAGCAGGCAAGAGGATTGAATCTTACATGTTTCCTTGGTTGTTAGCATGCTGAGCCAACACAAAGCGTGATGCAGTGTGTTCTCATTGCCAGTAGAGGGCAGCACACACTTCATTAACTAGAAAGCAAGGTTGGGCTTTGATGCATTCCAGCCCTCTGAGCTCAGAATACACTTTTGACGACCAAGATCCTAGGGTTCTACTTCATCCAGTTTTTTTCAACATTCCTACCCCTTAAACACATTTTATATGAACAACATCTTATTAACTTTTTATTGCAGATTTTAGATTGTATTTATATCATGCAATGTGTCAAAATAAAAAGAAAGTACGCTGTGGGGCTGGACCAGAGTTGAATCCAACATTCCTCAGCTGTGTCATTTGCTAAGTCAACCTTTCTATTCCTCATTATTTCTATCACTGAAGCATAGTTGTTGAGATCTACACCATAGGGCTCCTGTAAGATTAAACAAAGAACCAAGACAGCAATTCAATGTTTATAAATTGGCCTTTCCCCATCTATGATTTTCTATATTTGAGAAAGTAAAACACATATCTTTGATTTGCAGATGTTTCCCTAAAGTCATGGCAGGACCAAAAATGCCTATCTGAACATCCTTGGGGCCATTTGCTAGATTTTTTTTCCTGGGTCTTGGGCTGAGCACAAGCAAAGAGTACGGGAGAGATGGGGGCGGGGAGAGGGAGGGTTTTAGAAAGGGCCCTGATCACCATAAAAACCTCCCAAATCTATTCATGTATGGCTTAGTGGCTGGCTGGGGAAAGGGAGATTGTAGGAATGGCTGGGACCTTTCTGAGATCAGTGAGGCTCCCCACAAGACAAAGAAGGTGCATTCTCAAGAGTCCCTAAAGGGGCAGAGCAGGGTGAGAATATGTGTTACCAGTTGGCTCTGAGCTTGGATATCCTATCTCCTTCTAGCTGCTGTAACTCTAGCTGCCAGTAACTCTTGTGTACTTCTAGAGGCTGGGAGAGTCAAGGCTTTGACAGATTCATAGCCTGATGAGGGCCTGTTTTCTAGCCTTCAGATGGCCATGGATTTACTGTGTCTTCAGAGGGAAGGAGCCAGGCTGCTCTCTAGAATCTACCAGTAGGGTCACTAATCAGTAATGAAGGCTCTGTCCTTACAACCTAACCATCTCTCACATGGACCACTTCTAAATAGGATCACACTAGAGATTAGGCTTAAGCATATACATTTGGAGATAGTCTTCAGCAAAGGATGAGCTGAGAACCAGAAACAATACCAGGTGGTATATGCTGAGGTGGGCTGAGGCCCACCGAAGGGTAGAGCTGGCAGAGGGTACAAAAGGCACAAACTTAAGCCTCATAGAGACACCCTAATGTTGACTCCGCAGGCAGAAGATGCTGAGGGTCTGATAAACTTCAAGGAACTCAGCAAGGCAGGAGCAGTTGACTTGGAAAACTCTTGCTTGCTGCTGCTACTGCTTCTGCTGCTTGCCTTTGGAGCCTGTTCCACAACTGTACAGTGCAGAGAGCAGGATGGATTGGAACCTTCAGAGAATGAGATGTCATAGCAATTCACTGTCCCAGGACAGGAAAGGAACTCAAGTGAACCATTCTTGTCTTCCACAAGTGTGTGTACACATCACCCACCATGTTGTCTTTATTTTATTATCATTTTTAATACAGTATTATTTTATAGATATGAGCTATGTAAAATGCAATTGGATCCTCTATGCATTCTGCACTAACAAATTCAAACGACTTCAGATACAAAATTATTTGAACAAAAGGAAATTGCCTCTGTGGTGAAGGTACATGAACTATGCTTTCTATTGCCACTACCCAATTCACTACAACAACTATTCACTTAGCACTAACACTGTATTAGGTACAATAGCTCACCAAGTGGTGCTTTGAGTAAATATGAACATGCATAGGTTATATGCAAATGATATGCCATTCAGTATAAAGGAATTTTTGAATGTTCATCGATTTGGGGTATCCATGGGAAATTCTGGAACCAATTAATTATTCATCATACCTAAAGCTGCCCATATAGTCTGTATTTTCTCATTTTTTTCAAGTCTCTGATTTTGCTGCTGACCAGAACAACTGATTGGGTTTCATGTTGTTGTTTCTTTTCATCACCTGCTTGCATACAAGTCTCACTAACGTTGGGAATTTGTTGCTCAAAGTGTTCAATTTCATTGACAGATTTTTTTTCCCATGAACTCCACTTGGTTGGGATATGCTAGTTTAAATATGGCAGTGATGATTTATATTTGCTTTTATTTAAGCTGATTTATGCTGATAGTCAAAATTGGTACTCCTTGGTTGTTTTCCGATGTCAACTTTATCAAGTTTTGGTATCAATGTTACAGTTCATCAGAAAATGAATATGGTAGATCCTTTTCTTTTATTACTTTATTTTTTTTACTACTTTCTTAATATCACTTTGAAAATAATTAGTTTGGGGCTTTCCCAGGAAACTATCTGAGTGTAATCATTTGCCCTTGAACATTTCTAATTATTTTATTAAAATTAATCTTTTTAAAGTAAAATATGACCATCTATCATCCCAGCACTGGGGAGGCTGAGACCAGAGGCTCAAGAGTTTGAGGCCAGCATGGCTACATCGTAAATACTGTCTCAAAAATTTAAAATATTAAATGTAAGTTCTAGAAGTATAGCTCAAGTGGGTGCTAAACTAGCAAGCACAAGACACTGAGTTCAAACTCCAGTGCTCCTAAAATTTAAAATAAATTAAACTAATTTAAAAAATTAAATTAATCTTTCTAAACTTTCTCTACTGAAAGCTTTTTTGGTAAATAAGTATTTACAAAGTTATTCATTCTTTCCATCTTTCAAATTCCAATATCATATGTTGTAAAAAATCTGTGCCATTTTTATTTGCTCATATTTTCCTTTGTCATGATTTGTTTAATTATGCCTGCACTATCTTCACAGCCCTTTTAAAATACTTTTTTTCAAGTATTTGTCTTTTGATTTTTTTAAAGTATTAGTTGTTTGCTTCACTGGGTACTTTTAAATCTATTTCCAGCTCTATTCCTTGTCAATGCTATCTTTTTAGCATTTCTTGTAAATGTTCCTTTGCCTTTTATTTGCTTATTTTGTTTCTTTTTCTAGCTTTGTACTTGTTTTTGACTTTTAAATTTTTTTAAAGTTAAGTTTTTTTATTGTGAAAATACTGTACAAAGGGGTTACAATTACATGAGCAAGGTAATGAGTACATTTCCTATCCAGCACTGTTGCCTCCTCCTTTGTGTTTCCCCTACCATCCCATCCCTCCCATCTCCTCAGCTACATCCCCCCATTCCCTAACTCCTCCCCCCACCCCCGCCTAAATTGTAAAGGTCATTTTTTGACATAGCATCTTGTACATCTCATTGTTGCAATGGGTCCACCTGTATCCTTATTTAAACAACTTGATATATTTAATTAGGCAAATTTTACCCGAAGTCCTATTTCTGCAAAAGCCATTAGATTCTGTTCTCCTATATTGAGCTTTTATTTTTATAAAAAACTATATAAAACTTCAATTTTTAGATTATTTTCCCTTTAATACAGATCTCCAAAACCCCTCTGAATATCAGTTAAAATATTCTAGAGACAAGTAATTTCCATTCATGATTTTTCCCTTGTAATGCAGTCTGAGATGTTTGTCTTCTTCATATACTTTTGAATTTTGAGTCTTTCTTTGATGTCTAAGTTGTATTTGATTTGTGGGGGCTGTTTCAAGTTCTCTTTTAGCATAAAGAGTGCAATCTGTTACTGAATTACAAAATTCCCTATTAGTATGATTGACCTACCCTACTGATTTTGTCCTTAGGACGTCTCTAGCTGACTAACTTTTGTTAGATTGGTCTTGCTTTAGATTATTCTGCATATATATTATAATGTTTTTTTTTCCTCACACTATTGTATAATGTTTTGGGGTTTTGTCAGTTTTTCTTCCATATCTTCCAGTATTTTCATTTATGAAAGTCATTGCTAAGCATTTGAGTACATAAATATAATTACTTTTGTTGGTGGTGGTGGTGGTGGTGTCATGGGGCTTGAACTCTGGGCCTGGGCGCTGTCCCTCAGCTCTTCAGCTCAAGGCGAGAACTTTACCACTTGAGCCACAGCTCCACTTACAGTTTTTTGGTGGTTTATTAGAGATAAGAGTCTCACAGATTTTCCTGCCCGGGCTGGCTTTGAACTGATAATTATATTTTTAAGGGATAGTCTTTAACATTATGCTTTCTTCTTTGCTTTATTTAAGACTCTGTGGCTTGAATTCTACTTTGTATGGGTGTCAATATTACTGCAATGCTTCTTTTTATCTTTATGGCTTGAGTTTGCCTTTTTAAAAAATGCTGTGCACCCTTTAGACAGCACAATGAGGGACCATTGCAGAGAAGATAGTAAAATGGGATGGAAAAGGATCAACATTAGGATGCCAAACTAGGATTCAAGTCTGAGAAACTCAATGCAAAGACAACAGTTGGACCCCTTGCACATGAGCATGGATTTAACAAGCTCTGGGCAGCAAGGTGTAGGGCTTTGACTGCATCTAGAAGCATGTGCTCTGGGGCTGGGGTCTGTAGCAATGAGCAATGAAGACAGAATTTGGTGAGAGCTCCATGAAAACCATGGAAACCAGTGAAGACCACTGAAATGAGAGCAAGAGAAGAGCAATCTGTTTAAAGCTTACTATAGTATAATGGTTAACCAAGATCACTTACAGAAACTCAAAAGCAGATTAAGAAGTGGAAAATCTCTAGTAGCAGAATGAAAGGACAGCCTTGGTTATTCCCTAAGTAACTTTGGCTGCTATCATGGCAAGTTACTATTATTATTATTATTATTATTATTATATTACTTAAGGATGAACATGTGGCTTTCTCCAGTTCGTTGTAAATTGGAAGCATAGACCGGAAGCTGTCCATTATTCTTCATGTCCTGGCTATCACAGAACATCTCATTTGGCTTCCTAGACTGGTTGTTAATGATAATGATTTGACATCAAGGAGTGCTTACTGCAGTTGATAGGTTGGCTTTCAGGGCTCGTTGCTGTGTTATGGGTCAAAGTTTTACTTTTATGAGTTGTCTGCTCATTGATTGCTTCCATGTTTAGTCTTTTACTATGAACAGTCTTCCAGCCAAGAAAATGTCTTTGACTTTCTGTATCTCTAATTTCTAGACTTTACTCTGGGGTGAATCACTTGCTGCCTATAAGCCTCAGATTTTCTTGTATCAAAAAAAAATGACAGATAGTTGGGCACCAATGACCACTCAAGAGGCTGCAATCTGAGGATGTCAGCTTGAAGCCAGCCTGGGCAGGAGGCTCTGATCTCCAAATCACCACCAAAAAAAAGCTTGAAGTAGAGCTGTAGCACAAGTGGTAGAGCACTAATTTTGAGCACAAAAGCTCAAAGACAACACCCAGGTCTTACGTTCAAGCTCTAGGACTGGCGCATGCACACACACACACACACACACACACACACACACACACACACGGAAGGGTTCATGGAGAAAACCACCTCATATTTGAAGTATGTAGATGGAAGGAAAACAAATGGTTTTGAGGAAAGATCACTTAGGGGATGGAAGTGAATTGCACAGAACTCACAGAACTAGATGACTTCTGTATATAGCAGATGCCAGCCAGTGATGTTTGTAGCTAAGGTAAATATTACCTAGCAGATAGCCTGTTGAGAAAGGAAACTGGTTGAAAACCAGTCATCCAGAGAACTGTCAGGTTCAATGCACTCTAAATTGTAATGAGAACCAATTCTCAGCTGTATCTTACCGACATCTTCGTCTGTGCATGACCAGCAGTAGCATTGATGAGAGCGGGAACAAAAGCAAACACTGTCCTAATGATCTCTGTGGGGTCAACAGGCAGGGCTCTGTTGATCAGAGGCCAAGATCAAATAGTGATATTGATTTAGCCATTAAGTTCCTCCCTGTTTTCCAGTCTGTCTAATTTTAATCCTTTCCTCTTTCTCAGGTGCTTGATGAACCTTATGTAGCGACTGCCCTTGCTAAAAGTTAAACTACTCTCACATTATTTCTGAACAAAATGTGAGGTGAAATCCCATATCCTGCCCTGTTCCGATGGTAGAAACAACAGGCCATCATCTGCCATTTTGAGTAGCTTTGCCAGAAATTGCAATGAGATTCCTGTTTTGCTTTGTGTGGCATTCTCATTCATATATTTCTCTGTACACAATATCAACCATTTGTATAATCAGTGCATACTTGTTTGTCTTCAGAGGTACCACACACTCATCTACAGCCATGGAAACCTTCAACAGATAAAAAGAGATAAATGACTAGTCCAGGCTGCAGCTCCCACTGCCATGCTGTAAGTTGAACGTAAATATGTATTGTTCCAAAGATGATATATGAATGCTATGGAAATATAGAGGCAGCCTGGAAGACTTCTTTTGATAAATTGGTATTTGAATAGAGATCTGGAAGAAGTAATAGGAGAAAAAAAGCAATAAGAATATGAGGAAAATGTTCCTGAGTGGAGAGAAAATGTAGGAAGTTCTTGAGGCGCTGATACATTGGTTCTTTTGCTCAGCCCTGAGAAAAATCTTTCCCTAAATCACCATCGCCATGCTCATGGTGAAATTACAGTTAACAGGAGTGACAAAAGAGAAGAACAACTATATTTTTTGTTTATTTCAGTCGAATGTCTGCTATCTTCACAGTGGTCATCCTTGCTTCTATCATCCCCTTAAAATATTCTGTCCGGTTTTACCAGTAAGCACGGTCAGATATGACACTACATTGTTTAATCCCCTCTTCATCCTAGTGACCATCCCAATTTTCCAGGATATATTCAAAAGGCTAAGAGAGTAAAGAGTAAGAAGAAAAAGTGCCAGAAAGAGATTTATTTGAGCAGAGTCCTAAAGGGTGAGTCAAAAAAAAACAACCCCATGTCACATGTCACAGAGAAAATGTATAAAGTCCTGCAGGCATGAGTATGGACAGGTGAGGAATATTTGTTGACCTGGTTAGTTAATTCGTCAAACAAGTGGGACACACTCACATTTTGTTATTATTGGGGTTTCGATAGAAAAAGAATGACATAGCTTCTGCTTGAGAGAGAATGCTGATGTGGCTCTAAGAAGAAGATAGTTGGGAGGAGGGGGATGGGCGGGTTGTCAAATGCCGTAATTAAGAGGCCAGCAGACAGTGAAGCAGAAGAAAATAGATGAAACTGTCTTTTTTTTGTTTTTATTTTCCAACGTGCAATTGAGTTTGTTGAATAGCTAATTAAAGAGTGGGAAGGAGCACCAGGAATCCAAAGATTCGATCGTCTTGTCCTCACATTTTCCTGGATGGAAAGAGATAGTTAATAAAATAGGAATTATGGTAGAAATAGTAAATCTATTTCCTGTCCTTTTTGTCCATTTTCCTTTTCCTACTTGTTCCCTCTTTGTTTCTTTTTTCTTATTTTTTTGCCTTCTTTTCTCCTTCATTTTCTTTCTTCTTCCCTCTTTTCTTTCTTTCTCTTGAAAGAGGATTAAACTTGAATGCTAGCATTATCTTTGTCTTGTAGCTGTCCATTAGATAGTGAAACAGATATTAGAAATTACCATTGTAAAGTGCCAATGAAAGCCTCTTAAGAAAATGCACCCACTGGATGCTTATACTGAAGCCAGAAGACTAAAGAGTGATTTTTAAGAGGAATCCTATGCAGTCAAGAAAAGCCCACAGAAGAACATAACAAACTTGTCAAAAGTTCTAAAGACAATTGTTTATTGCAGCATTATTTACCATAGCTAAGATATGGAACCAGCCCAGATGTCCCTCAGTAGATAAATGGATCAAGAAAATGTGATATATATACGCATATATATGTGTGTATATATATGTATAGATATGTGTGTGTATATATATATGTATGTATGTACATATATATGTATGTATGTACATATATATATATAAATATATAAAGTCAGGCCCAAAGAAACATAGGGCCCATGGTTTCCCTTATTTGCAATAACTAATACATGTGTAGGACAAGCAGAAAAAGTCAAAAGATGATGTTAAGCAAAATGAACCCCAAGATAGGGACACAAATATCTTTTTTCCTTTCTTGCTAATGTTTCTAACATATTTATAATGTCCCGTGTGATTTTTTTTGTTTCTTTGTATGTTCCTCCCCTATGGTATAACTCCTGTTTTCACTATATTTGATATTGGGGCCTTGCATTTTGTATATACACTTCTCTAAAGTGGGGAGGGGAAGGGAACAAACAAAATGTTTAAATAGGGATACAGCTTAACCCATTGTAACAATGAGATGTACAAGACACTATGTGGGAAATGAACTTTACAACTTCTGCAGGGGGTGGTGGTGGTAATTTGTGGAGGTGGGAGGGAAGGGATGGTAGGGGAAAAACAAAGGAGGAGGCAAAAATACTCAATAGGAAATGTACTCATTACCTTGCTCATATAACTGTAACCCCTCTGTACAATGTTTTTACAATAAAAAGTGTACCAAAGAAAAGTTCTAAAGAACCCTAAATCCTGGTGTTGGGTTAAACCAGGTCATGCAATAATGATTAGAGAGTACAGCTTCAATGACCACAGAATGGAGACATAACATTAGACCTGCATGAAAACTAAAGACTAGTCACAAGTATGTAACCTAATGTATGGGAGTGATGATCAGGAAGTGTCATTCTGTTGTGAGGAACAAAACAGATGAGGGGAGCAGTTTTTACACGAATGAAAATAAATATCCTACTGTGTTTCAGGTTTTGTCCATTACAGAAAGCCTATGATGGACAGGTAAGAAGACGCAGTAGAGGCTACACCACAAAGGTCTTTTACATGCTGTTTAGGAACTCCTGGTCACTTTGTGAAGGTCAGTGTGTTATAAAAAATGAACCACATCCAATCACTTCTATCTAACTACCCTCTTAAACATCCAGGAAATAAAAGACCAGCTTTATTAGAGTTCCTAACTCTGTACCAACCAGGCATAAGAATGGAAGATATCTCTGCCTGTTGGTTGTTTTTCTAATATGCATGTTGACAAGGGAATCCACAAAAGTCATAAGAAGAAGCCATTTTTTGAGCTGATTATCAAAACTCATTGCATTTTCTTCAAATGATATTTTTAAGGATGAAAACAAGAATTTTTCCATGCAAGCTGTTGATAGAACTTTCATACTCAATCTCTTCATTCTTTTCTGGAATGGATCATACAATTCTCATTATTAAAGATATGGAAGTCAAGCCCCAGAATAAGGTAGAATTTAGATTTAGGTGATATGGATAAAGAAAAGGCAAAATCAGAATTAAATCAAATCCATTTGTTTTTTTGTTCTATGTTAACTTGCTTCTTCAACCAAAACTGCTTGGACTCATAGAAGGTTCCTTGAAATTCACAAGCAGCAAATTGCTGTGTTAACTGAACTAGTTACCATATAGTTTTACAAATCAAACCTTTGTAAGTTTCATATTCAAGACTTAAATAAAACAAGATGTGCTTCTTATTTCACATTATATTGTACACAGTGAATTAATAATAAAAGCATTAAGAAATAAAAGAAGACAGCATTCTTTTAATAGTGGAAATTCCCTCTGAAACTCTACTCAAGCGATTGTATAATGTGAGCAATGAATGTAATCAAGTTTTAAACACTGCCCTGGTTAAATGTAGAAAAGGAATGCTTAAAAGATTTTTATGGGTTCTATGGTCAGGAAAAAGATGCTCAGGTATGTGGGTACTCCTGGAGAAAAGCATTAAATCACCAGCTGAGAGGTATAGCAAAACACTGACTAACTGAACATTAGTTTAGAACACCCATAAATTAAATATGCAGTATCACACCCATGCATTATTCCTTACCTAATATTTGTAAGATATCTAGAGGTATTTTTCTAATTTTGAGCTTTACTTTTTTCCCATAAATCTACAACATAAAACAGTTATAGTTGTCTATGGTTCCCAACCAGACTTCTATAATTTGTGATTAAAGAACATAATGAGGGCTGAAGGTATGGCTTAAATAATAGAGACTTATACCTAGCAAAACAGAATATATATATATATATGTATATGTATATATATATATATGTATTGGCCAGTATATATATATATATATATATATGTATATATATATATATATACTGGCCAATACAGTATGGTCTATTAGAAAAGAACTTGAGACAAAAGTTAATCAGGAGATGAACACATCACATTACACCAAGGCAGAAGAAAACTTTGATCAAATAGTTCACTGCCAGGTAGAACTCACTTAAGAGTTCTGTATTTGCCAAAGTTCAAGTCCCATAATCAACAACAACAACAAAGAGTTCTGTATTTGCAGATTTTTATTTTTACTCTAAAGAAATACCTGAAGCAAGCAAATTTATGAAGAGTAGTTTTACTTTACCTGTTTTGGAGGCTGTAAGTTCACATAGCATGGTACAGGTTCGGAGAACAGTCTTCACTAGCTACATCATATCAAAGCAGGGAACCTTTTGCTTATATCCAGCTGCCTGTCTTATCATTTTATCATTTTCGACATGACTCCACCTGAATGATAAAAGCTAATGCAATCAGGTTTCCAATTGTTCACCCTTTAAATATCATAATTATATTAGGTTTTCACCTTTGTTGTTACTGTTTTGCTTCATTTTCTCTTGTTATGACAGAACCCTAATATGAAGCCTGGTTGACCTTGAACTCAGTACCTTCCTGGCTCAGTCTCCTAGTGCTAGGATTGCAGGCACTTCCAGCTAAGGTGTCAGCCTTCGTGATCCATTAACCAAAAACTCTGGAGATTACACTTCTGCATAAATTGGAGGAGAGAATATTCAAACCAGAGCAAGTTCCTTCCTGATGACTTTTCTTCTAAGCAGCAGGAGCTCAAATATGATAGCTTGGTTTCCATTACATGAGCCACATTCAGCAATCAGTGCCAATATTCACTTCCTGTCGGTTATCATTAACTAGCCTGCTAAGCAACAGTAGAGAAGGGAAAATAATATTTTTTTCTTAGCACTCATAAGTACTTAATTGGAACAAGCTTTAGTAACAGCAACCAGATTAACAAGAGAAAAACATTTACCGGTTTATTAACATGTCTATTTCTAACATACATGGACAATAACCAGGGAATGATAGTTCTCAGAAAAGGCTTTGAATCCAGTTTGTATGGCCTCTTCCACAAACAAGTGTAATTTTCTGGAGGAGTGAAAGGAAAGAATTTTGAAACCATTGATTCTGTAAATTTGGGACAAGTAAACAAGTGGCAGAGAAAAGCAAAATAGCACAGTGTCTTAATGTAGATTTCATTGAATGATACTTTTCAGACCAATGAGTGGCTAAAGTTGTCTTCAGTGACTGATTTTTGTTCTTCCTGGTAGAAAAGGCAACAAGGCATTTTTAATCTTGGTAAATTGATGCTCTGCTTTTCGGTGACTAGAGTAAGGTCAGAGAGCCCTCTGCTCTGCTTCTTTTCAATGTTGTTAGCCCCAAACAGTCTCTATGCCAAGGTACAATGCGATGGAGTATTATGGTCTTCACAAAACCATTTTTGTTATGCCTGAAATTATTACTTCAAACTGTGCTTCAGAAAATATTCGAGAAATTCTGTACTACCCTCATATGTACATTTTCTATTGGGAATTTTCACCATATATCAAAAAGAGATATTTTTAGATTCCCAAGTTACTTGCTAGACATAGAAAAATCATTAATTTACCTGTTGAAGTGGTTTGTGCTTTCTTTACTCAGTATGTACTTATGCATTCTTTGGGATGGAACAAGGTGAGTCTATGAACTTCACTTTGACTTTGAATTTCATTCTTGTACTCTTTTCATTGGCTAACTTGCTGGTCAAGGGCAAATCAGAGACTGAGAATTTTTGCCACCTACAGAACTGAGACCATGTTCCTTGAAAAAATGACATGTTAAGCCATGCTTGCCCATTATACTTCCTGCTGAGAGTTGTGACAAATCATAGACTTCAAAATGCCATCATGGGGGAAAAATGAGTTCTTTAAGAAAGAACATTATTTGTCTTCCTCAAGTAAAACTCATCATTAAGAACAAATGTCTGAAAAAGAAAACTGTTCTTCAATTGACATTGTAGCTTTGCCCCTTTTATTAACATCAAAACAGATTTTTTAAAGGAAAGTCTACATGCCTTTATTAGTTCTCCTGATCCTTTGCCAAATTGTAATTAGTGAAGTAGCAACTTGTATAAAAGATTTTTTAAATGCATAATGCAAACAGGAGCAAATCATGCCTCTTAAGCAGCAATCAATGTCTTCAACAATTTTAAATGTACTTTTAAAACTAGGCTAGCCAAGAAAATTTATATTTAAAAAAAATGTCCTTAAGGAGACATAAGTAAAAGCAGAAAATGGCAAATACCTGGCTTGCTTTTTATAGCTCCACATTTTGTACAGAAGATATTGATAATCAAGGGTGCATTAAAAAATAATTATACTTATTATCTAAGAGAATACATTTCTGCTGACTGTATGCTTTCCCAACAAAAGAAAGATAAAAAAGTAAATCATAATCAATATATTTCTAACTATAAAATGGACTGGCTTGTTTTAGGAGAAGCGTATAAGCTTCTTTCTCTAGTTTAGACTCAGATCACCTTCAATTTCTCCAATGAAGGACTTGCTATTTTATTATGTTATTTTTTATTTTTCAATTCTTTTTTTAAATGGCACTAATTTGCTCCAATAACAATAACACCAGGTAAAAATTGACACAAAAGGCTCTTAGCTTTGAGATGAGTGTTTTGTTATTTTGCTGGAACAATAAATTTCATTTTATATGTATTTTCTCATTGATCTCCAACATTCTACAAGAATGATGTCTAGACTTTACAGATAAGCAAGAAAATGAAACTGATGTTTTTGTATATGTCCATATATTTCTGTAAAATTTGGAAATATGTTTATAATTTCCAGTATTTTTTCTTATCACATACAAACATTCACTTATGAAATAACAGTAAGCCTGGTGCTTGTGGCTCATGCCTGTAATTCTAGCTTCTCAGAAGGTTGAGATCTGAGAATCACGGTTCAAAGCCAGCCCAAGCAGGAAAGTCCATGAGACTCTTATCCCCTATTAACCACCACAAAACTGGAAGTGGCACTGTGGCTCAAAGTGGTAAAGCACTAGCCTTGTGCTGAAGAGCTCAGGGACAGCACCAGGCTCTTAGTTCAAGCCCCACAACCACCAACAAAAGGAAAATAACAATAATGATAATGAATGAGACCATTTTAAAAGCCCATTTTAAAAAAAGCTATTATTATTGTCTGCCATGTGTTAATAGCACAAGCAAAATTTGAATTCTCCACTGCTAAATTCCTGAAGGGATTATCTGTGTTGGCTACAGCTCTTCTCTCACTTTCCTTCCATTACTAATGTTGCTGTCCTCACTGCTCGTGTGTAAAGAGCATCAGTTATGTGTTACCTGAGAGGAAATCTCAAGGTAACTCTGGATTTTCTGGCTGGGTATGCAGAACTTCCTTGCCAAGAAGAAGACAAAGTTGACTGATAAAACATCTAGACTTTTCCTCTTATTTTTTTTTTGCAAAAGCTAATCTTACAATGGATTTCTCAGTGAAGGTAACAGCTTGCCTTGACAACTGGGTGAGCAGAGTATCATCATTTCACAGAAAATATATGGCAGGCATTAATTTTCAGTGTCAGATCAATTCATTGACCACAACTATCAAGAGCACAAAGATACTGGACAATTAATTCCTTTCTGACATGAAATTACTATATAATAGTACTGCAGCCTTCACTCTTTCTCCAGCTGATTGTCTGATCCTACACTTTCAGAGGTCACTGAAAGCAGAGTGCATAAAACCTCTGACCAAAACTTTCCTCATGTTTCCATACTTGTTTGAGGATTGCTTTGTTTCCAATCCGTTTTCTTTGCAGATGCTTACCCTTTCTGCCACAAATGCTACTTGTAAAGTGAAATGATCAGAAGAGCATACATTTAACAATTCTTAACCCTCCTTTGTAATTTCAGTGTGCCTGCATTATATGTACATGCTATCTAAACTAAATTAGATATGCATAAATTGATGGATAATATGTAATAAGTCTGTAATTATGACATAATATAATACATAGATAATAAATTATATATTTATAAGATCTATATGTATGTATGTATAGCATTTAATGTATTTATATATAGTATATATACTATATATATGTAACTATATATAAATATATATGTAGTAATTGAAATGTGTACCTGAACTTATATTTTCTTTTTAATTTGTTTTTGGCTGGTTCCTATGAAAAATGGGCAGCTTCTGGGGCCTACAGTTTGGAATCACAAAGATTATCTCCAGAGTGAACTTGCCATCAGTTAAGCCATCAAAGTGGTTTTGATTTTCTGCTTTTTTTTTCTACCAGAGTGTCACCAAGGAGTCATGTGAGTCTAGTGAGTGGCCTCCACCACCCACCTGCTTGATGCATCCAGATTCATGCTTCCATGCAGTGAGCACTCCGGAAGAACTCATGGTGTGTGAAGGAGTATCTTCTAAAGACATGCATGATAAAGACTTTACACAGTTGAATTCCTCCAGTTCTATAAATGCTCAGGAAACAATAGTAGGGGGGCAGCACCCCATGCCAACCCTGGCATCTAAGGGTGCAGAAGAGAGTCCATAAGAGGCAGCATATCAGAGGAGTTTAAGAGTTTAGGCTACAGGGGTCCTGGGCCCAGGATGAAGCCTTGTCTGGCTCTGAGCTAACTCTGGAATAAACATACCATCTGTTTAATGGTGATAGTAAAACTGGTGTCAGCAGCAGGCTCCAATTGGAAGCCATCAGATGACTTAAAGGCACTAAGATAATTCCTGACACTGAATAGCCTTGTGAGCCAGGAAAAGCAGAGGACCTGTGTCATTGATCTCTAGTTATAAAAATATCTCTTCCTTCCTTACTGCTACCATAAATAAATAAATAAATAACTTTTTCCTTTTTTTTCTCCCAGCTTACATGTAAACACCAAACTAAAGAACAACTATTTTCAAATAGGTTTATTTTCCTATCTTACTTGTATTTGCAAGTAAACCGTTATAAATCCTTGTCTTGGGAAATCCTTTAGGCTTCCATGCAGGAAGAAAACAGCTTTGATCTCTTTATGACCCCACAGGATAGTTAGACAGAGGATGCTCAGATGCCTGGTAGAAATCTTGAAATGTCTCCAATCATATTCATCTTACTTAGAGTAAGATTTCCTGAACATATACCATGTGGCAGATACTTTGCTAGATACTTTGTGCACATCATGCCCTCACACACTCTATCCAGCTCTAAGAATTATAACTGTTGAGCCCAATGAAATGCTATAGTCCTGGACCACCTGACCACTCTGACTGTTGCAAAAGATCTGACTCTATCAAAGGGCTAGAGTGGAAGGGGCTATATGAGACTGGTGACAATGTCAAGTTATGCCTATTTACCTCAGTACAGCTCTTCAGCTCTGAGTGCCCTAGGAATTCTGCCCCTCAAACACTCTTGCCTTCCTTAGATTCAAAAGCTTCATTTTTCCAACTGACCTTCAGCTTTGAATTCTCCAATAATAGTAAGACTACCCTGACTCAAATTCATTCACTGTGTATGTGTGTGTGTGTGTGTGTGTGTTTGTGTGTGTGTATGCAGGCACCAACACTTGAATTCAGGGCCTGGGTGCTAACTTTAGACAATTTTACTCAAGGCTAGCTACTCTACCATCACTTTAGCCATAGCTCCAATTCTGGCTTTTTGGTGGTAACTTAGACATAAGAATCTCACAAATTTTCATGCCCAGGATGGCTTTGAACCATGATTCTCAAATCTCAGATTCCTACATTTCTAGGATTACAGGTGTGATCTACCAGCACCTGGCTAAATTCATCCACTTCTAAGAATTCTTTTTTAAAAAAACACAAGATACATATGGCTCATGATTGGGGAAATTATTGAATTGCATGTTGAACTCGCATTGGTATTTGGCATATTTAACCTGAACAAATATTTTGAACAGCACTGAACACATCTCTCAAAAAATGTCTTTCACCAAGCACCAGTGGCTCAGGCCTGTAATCCTAGCTACTCAGGAAGCTGAGATCTGAAGATCATGGTACGTAGCCAACCCAGGTAGAAAAGTCAATGAGACTCATCTCCAGTAAACTACCCAGAAAAAGCCAGAAGTGGCACTGTGGCTCAAGTGGTAGAGTGTTAGCCTTGAGCACAAAGAGGCTCAGAGACAGTGCCCAGACTCTTGAGTTCAAACCCCAGGACCAGAAAAAAAAAGGAGTATCTTTCTTATTGTCTCTCAGCTACATTGCCAAAAATGTCACTATTGAAGTTTCAACCCAAATCTTAAAAGTGTTCTTTCTATTTAAAAGACTTTTAGCACTCCCTGACAATAATTCAGATTCCCCAAATTGTCCCTAGAGTCCTCAATATTACAAATGATGTGACTGACTCCATGTGTTTGCCAATTTACAGCCTTGTTCTATTTTTTCTTATCTATCATAATTATCTTAAAAATTAAATCTGAAATCATACTCATTATTACAATTTCATGAAGGATAAATTGAGGCTCAAAGAAAATCACAAAGCTTTTGGGTAGCTACGAGGTAGATCTGACCCATACAAAGCTCATTCTTCTTGTAATTCTATCCTGCCTGATCAGGTGCAGTGAAGTGCATTCAAGTTAAATGGTTAAGCCCATCCAAGCAACCTTTTTTAATTCACTATTCTCTCTATCTAGTTGTCTTGATTCTGTATAAACATGGATCCTGCTCATTAGTTAATTGCCAAGGCTCCATAAATGTCAGGAATTGAGCTGAGATTTCATAACTCTCTAGCATCTTATACAGGTCATTAGTCCAAAGGATTTTTAAGCTAATGCAGCAGCCTCCAGTGGCCACAAATGCCAGTGAAACAGATGCCCACCCTTGATAATATCTACTTAGAGCCCAAAGAGTAAATCTTGTAAGTAGCTCTGCAGATTTGACTATTGAAAGACTAATGGGTCCATATAAAATAATCTTCCAACTTCTGGGTTTAGGAAAGCCCTAAAAACAAATTAACTTTAATGTTTTTCCAAGGTTTGTTAACCTTGCTTGCTCAACAGCTGCTCTGCTTTCATAATAGAAGAGAAACGAAGCCATAAATGGCCCCAAGGTTAGCAAAATTGGGGCATGAACAAGCTTCCTCTGCTCTTCAGGATATTCACTCTCCGTGAAGTATGATTGTCAGATTCCAAAAGTCTTGGGACATTTACATCTGAGCAGTGATGAATGTCACAGATACACAGCAAAATAGGGCCGCCGTGAGATTTAATGTTCACTTTGGATGCTCCAATCCTTATTAGAAAAGGTCACGGATTGTCCTACTCCAATGATTAATGCCGACTCTAGCATCTTTATGGGATATTTCTGCAGTGTGTGCTGCCTAAGTGACTGTTTGTTCCTCATTGCAGACTCTACCAGTGTTTAATACTCATCATGAATTTTGATGGGGGAAAAATGTCACATTTTAGCTTAGGTTTTATTGAAAGAACCCTTTAAAAGGATTGTAAAGCCCCTCCCCATTTAAATCATGGGGTTCCCAAAGCTGTTTTGACAAATTTTCCCTATCAGTTATTTTTTTGTAAATTTATGCTGGTAACATATTTATCCCCAATAAACAAGCCTCTTTTCAGAAGTTCTTGGAAAATGCAAGCCAGTAATATATATATATATATATATATATATATATATACATACATACATACATACATATATATGTATATATATACACACACATAAATATATATTTTTTTTCAGAAACTGATTAGTTAAGGCATGCCAGAACAATGATAGCAGAGGCAATCTGTTCTTATTTCCTGCTAGAGAAATCAACATTTCTTACGACACAAATCCTCTGTGCATGACCTGCTAATGGTTATATAACATGGACACACATTGCTTTTCATAATTTTAGAAGTCAGAAACCTACACTTAACTGCTCACTTTCTGGAGTAAAAAAAATACTAGTTCTTATATTCTTTTACTATACACATCAAAAAGCTTTCTTGCCTCAACCACACAAATTTAAATGCCTGGATTTTTATTTCTCTTGTATTTTCTGTCCTTGCCTCTCTTCTTGTTTCCTCAAATTTAGGTAATCTGGCAAATACTAATTTTTTCCCTGTTGGTTGTAGAGCTTGAACTCAGGGCATAGGAGCTGAGCCTCTTTGTGTTCAAAGCTAGCACTCTACCACTTGAGCCACAGAGCCACTTCCAGTTTTTTGAATGGTTAATTAGAGATAAAAGTTTCACAAGGACTTTTCTTCCCAGGCTGGCTTCTATCCACAATCCTCAGATCTCAGCATCTGAGTAGTTACAATTACAGGTATGAGCCACCAATGTCCAGCTATACTTAATGCTTTAATTCTATTTACTAGGATAATACAAGATGATCATTGGCTATGCAAATCCATTACCATATTTTTCCTGGAAGAAAAATTTGTATCAGAGATTCGATTTTACATGGAGAAAAAGTATTGTTGTTGTGGAGCAGGTGGCTCATCTCTGCAATGACTGTTTCTTCTGTGGTCTTTTCCCTTCTAGGTCTAGTAAGGTAGTTCTTGTTTAAAAGGGACATGACTTCTCTATGTAAGTAATATTTCATCATATTGCCAGGTCTGGTATTTGCAAGCCACATTGTTTTGCATTTTGTCACTAATGTTGGTCACAAAGAACTAAACAAATTGTCAACAGTCAGTATGAAAGAGTCAATTACATAGATCCAGCTCAGTGTCTGGAGAAAATGTAAGTAGGAAAATAAGATTTCTCTCCCTTACATGAGCCAATCACTTTTTTCGAAAAGAACTTTAGATGAGATCACTTTAAATATCATTGCCTGAATTTGGGGCTGTTCAAGTAGATGAACCGACTCTGATGAGAAAATAAAAGTAACAGGGATCAGTAAACATTTATTATAAATTGTCATATTATTAAAACAAAGAAGTGATATTTTCTTCCTGCTTAATCATATGTAAGCATTTTATTTTTTTTAAAAAAAAGCATTGATATAACATAGAAGAAATTGGAAAACATTATCCTATGTAAAAAAAAGCACAGAAAGGGCATATAGTATAGGATTTTTTAAATGAAATATCTAGAGTGTTAATTCCAGACAAACACAAGTTAAACTGGGTTTGCCAAGAATTAGAATGATTGAGAAATGATGTTTGACTGATAATAGGTATTGCTTATTTATTGGACGATGAAAATGTTTCATACTTAGGTAATACTAATGATTAAAAAACTCCAAGAACATACTAAAAAGAAAAGTAAAAATGGTATACTTCATCAGGGTGACATAAATAAAGGACTGTGAATGACAATCTGAATTTAAAATGTGATATTGGGTCAGGCAGAATGGCTCATTACTGTAATCCTCAGTATTCCAGAGACAAAGATCTAGATCATAGCACAAGGCCAGTAAGAGCAAAAAGTTAGCAAGGCCCATCTTAACCAATAAAACCTAGATTTATCCTGTACCTATCATCCAAGCCATGGTGATAGCCCACACATGGACCCAACCAGTCCTTGAATAAACATGAGATAGCTCATAGACCCAGCCAGTCCTTGCATAAATATGAGACCCAATTCCTAACCCAAGTGAAAATTGCTGATAATATGCCCAATGTGATAGAGAATCTGCCTTGCACGTGTAAGGATCTAAGTTCAATTCCCAATACTACCAAACAAAAATCAAAGCCCTGGTATTTGAATGTTTTCTCTCTCATATTCCCATAGAGACCATCATAATTGAAATAGGCTAGTGCTAGCGTCCTAGGCAGATGAGGACCTAGATATCACTTTGGGAAAGTACCACCCCTTCATTAATGGATGAAAGCCTAAGACCTCTTCCTGGAGTCTGCCTTCCTTTGTTATATGCTTATACCAGAGGCCATCCAATTCACATCTTTGCCTTGGTATAGTAGTGAAGAGATACATAGTTTGAACTAAGTTAACAAAATAATCTTGTGTTGGAAATAGTAAGAGAGAAAACTGATAGTTATAAATCACATATATTTTTATGTGGCTCTTCTCTTCAGTGGATCTTGAATTTATGCAAAGCCCAAGAAGTTATAGTTTCAGGCAGACCTGCTTCTTTTTCTTCATACTTAGGCATGATAAACAGTGGTACTTCTTTTCTTTCAAACATTGTAGTTTTAATGCCAAACCACTGGGAAACTGCAAAATGTCACATTTATAACACTACAAAGCTTGGTGTTTGTAGGTGAAATTGAGGTTTTGTCATTAATGTTCCTTAAAAGAACTGACTAAGTTGGTATATCTCTATCTCTGTCTCTGTCTCTGTCTCTCTCTTTGCATCTCAAACAGAGCCTCAGAGTCTAACAAAACTATCTATCTTAATGGCAAATTTTCTGTATAATTAAGACTTCAGACAGAAACATATACATTTTTATTATCTAAATAATTTCAAATTCCCAACAACTGAGTGTTTGGCAGGAAGTATTCTCTATCCTATAATTCTCTAAAATGCCTTAATTTATTAAGTATGATGAACAATTGTTTAGGCTCTTAGTTTTCATGGATAGAAAGATTATTTTGTTCTGCCTCATAAATCCAAAGGATGTTGAAATTTATATAGGTTTATATATGTATATATATATATATATGTATAAATAATAAGTGAGTGAAAAGAAAATCCATTTTCAGCTGCCCTTTAAGCATTACCAAAAGTCAGTAGTTGTTAAGGCATGTACTCTTGTGCAGATTTTAAATGCACTTAGGAATATGGCATGACAAATACAATATCTGGCATTGACTTTGAATACATCTTGTCCTTTTCCTTTTCCTTATAGATACTCAAGCATTTTATCTTGCAGCCTAGAATAAGTTTATCTCTGTGTATAAGTCAGGCTCAAAGAGACAAATGACATATGGTTTCCCTCATATGTAGAAGTTAGATCTAAATTATAAACATGTATGAAAACATATACTAGGTCACATGGTATTTGCACAGGAGGACTGCAATGATGTAATTCCTTGGAACAACTGATTTAAAGTGTAACAAAATAAATACCGTCAGACAAGTTGATATTAGGTGAAATGAACCCCAAGATGAGGACTCACATTGTTTTTCTTTCTTGCTATTGTTTCTAACATATTTATAAGATGATTTCTTTGTTGCTTTGTATCATGGTATAACCCCTGTTTTCACTGTATTTGATGTTGGTATAATTTGGGGAGGGGAAGGGGAAAAAAACAAATCGTTTAAATAGGGATACAGGTGGACCCATTGCAACAATGAGATGTACAAGACGTTATGTCGTAAAATGAACTTTACAACTTTGGCGTGGGGTGTGGTGGGAGATGGGAAGGGATGGTAGGGGGGAAACAAAGGAGGAGACAACAATGCTTGATAGGAAATGTACTCATTACCTTGCTCATGTAATTGTAACCCTTCTGTGTGGTATTTTCACAATTAAACATATAAAAATGAAACAAACAAAAATAATAAATACCAGGAACCTGAAACATGTTGTTGAGAGGAATAGAGGATGTCCACGGGGAGAAGGAGGGGAGAAAAGTCCAGCTGTAATGTTCAATACGCCTGTGAGAAAGTGGAAGCCGGCAACATGAGGGGATGAGTGGGGTTGGAAGAGATGTGAGAGAATCTAGAAGGGGTGACAGTAATCAAGATATGTTGCACTCATAATCTGACTTATTGAATTGACACTTGTATCACTACTTAAAGATAATTTTTTAAACGTAAGTATTTTCTACATGGCAGTGATAGTTTTGTTGTTATGCGACTGAACATTTCTTACATATATCCTTTGACTTCACCTTATGCCAGTAACCTAAGGACTCCTCCACTGCAGATGGACATACAGTAATTAAGGGATGAAGGGGTTTATTTTCCTCCAACAAGGCATTTCAGTTTAGAAAGCACCGGATTTCCCCCATAGGCCCTTTCCATTTGATCAGACGTAGAGAACAACTGCTACATTTGTCTACTTAGTGAATGAAGGGTACCTTAACTCAGCCACTATCAGCCTTGGCTGATCAAGGGACCAGGCTTCAAGTGGTCTCACAGAGACCTAACAGAGTGACAAAATGCACTTGATGGGGGCTAGCCTCTACTGGCTACTGGCCTCACTTCCCAGTGTTTCTCACTGTCTTAGCTATGGATGTTAAAGAGACAGTCCTTACAAAATGACTCCCAGTCCAAGTGGCAGTAGCTAACACCTGTAATCCTAGCTACTCAGAAGACTGAGATCTGAGTATCAGCGTTTGAAAGCAGTCTATAAAACTCTAATCTCCAATTAATCACCAAAAACCCAGAGGTGAGGAGGAGGTGTGGCTCAAATGGTAGAGTGCGGCCCTTAAGCAGAAATGCTAAGAGGGAGTACTCAGGCCCTGAGTTCAAGCTCTAAGACCAGCACACACACACACACACACACACACACACACACACAGAACACATACACACAGACAGTAAAAAAAGGACAATGATTGTTTTTTTAATAGCTGCATTATATTTTAAATAGTGGTAAATGTCAAAAAGAAAATAGAAGGCATTAAAAAGCTATAAAAATGTGGAAAAGATAGAAAATCACTCTCTATCTTGGGAGTCAGAAACCACCATGCAGGTATTCTGAGGACACGAGGCTTCCTTGGGATATTGATGATGCGTGGTTTTCTGATATTAAATGTGCTGAGAGACTTTGAAGTTAGCAGAAAACAGATCACAGTGGGAAGCTGGCAACTCACCAACATGGGCATATTTATTCCTGTGACTTTCCAAGTCAAAAATCACACTGATTCATTCCTATTATCCTTCAGTACCATTTATTTAAAAAGCAAGAAGAAATTAGAGAAACATCAGTTCCTTGCACATAGAACTGAAGCTATGCAGACGACTGAGCTGTGGAGGATCACAATTCAAAGCCTGACCCAGGCAGAGCATTTCAATAGATCTAGCTCCAAAATAACCAGAAACAAACAAACAAACAGGGCAGGTGTGAATCTCTGAGTTCAGTTCAGGTATTTACCTCTTCCCCACATGCATACACACACAAAAGGAAGATGTTGGGGAATGGGTTGAGACCATGTGGTTTAGGAGATGAGACAGGCTAATTGGGCATTGGTGACAAGTCATGTAACAATTTCATTATTGCCATCGGAGAGCAGGTGACGAGTGACTTTAGAGAAACAGTACCTCACACATCTGGGGGCAGTCCAAGAGAAAGTCCAAAGAGATACACTTAGCTGACAGCATGTCAGATTTCACCCCCCTATGCCCACCCTGCTACATGTACAAGAGCCTTCACATACCAATGCCATCCCTGAAAGCAAACTTTACCTTCTGTGTGTTCAGCAATATAAATAATCTTCACTAACTTCTTGTAGCAAGGGAAAAAACACTGTTCAATTTAGCAGGCATTTTTGCACCAGCATCTAGAGACAGCCAATACTTGTCCAAAGAAAATAAGCTCTTGGGGAAGTATTGTACATTAATGACATCCTGCTGGATTTTGTCTCCAAGAAGAAGAAAACAAATTTATTTATGGTCATTAGAATTCGGTTGGCATTTGTTTAGAAAGAAATAATGGATTGTTGGTAAGAGAAAAAAAATATGAGTTTTGGACTCAATAAATACTGCTATGATGTTTTGATTTCAGTCTGATTTAGGAACTTAACATTTTTTGTTCTAATTAAATAAACAAATATTTGGGACTACTGCAGTGGTACCCCAGATCGTGTTTGTAATTGTTAGCATGAATTTAAAAAAATTAATTTATCACCTGTGCTAAGATTTCTACACAATAACAAGCTATACAGCTTGAAAGAAGCTAAGTGATTCCTAATGGTAACTGTGATGCTGTATATCTATTTGAATATTTGAAGTTGCTCTATCTTCTACCTCCATAGAGAAAGGGAGAGCATGAAATCATATTCTCATCTCTGGAAATCTGTTTCATCAGTTTCCCTGTTCCTCTCTGCTCTTTTCTCTCCTCTCTGTCTTTCCTTCCCTTTCTTTCCTTCTCCTCCCTGATCTTCCTTCTCTTCCACTTCACTGGTTTTCCTCAGCACATATACATTTCACATCTTTAAATATAGTGTGGGTTCTTTATCTTCTCCAGGATTCTCTTCCTCCCTTCACAACCATGATTTCTTTATAGATGCATATTATCTTTAAGTAGTTGTCCAAAGGAGTTGCCATTCAACAAAATGGTTTATGAATACAATGCATGTTGCTCACGTTGCATTGGCATCACCATTCCCACTTAGTATATAGTAAGCCAATGAACTCTTCTTGATATCAGGCTATTGGCTGCTCCACAAGGCTTGAATGGTGACCGCATCTTTCATTTTAAGTCTCTTTAAGCTCTATTTTTTTTATTTCTGGCTCTTTATGAAATCTGTTTTGCTTCTCTTTTTTTCTGGCTTCTATTTCCCCCTTTTATAGTATCCCTTAAGCATTGTCACTATTGACCTTTTCCTATGGCTTTCACAGAACATCACACATCTTTACTCATCCTGTGAATTTCAAATTGTTATCAGAATACAGCCATCTCCTGAGTGTCATACTGGCAATGCTTCTTGTTGCTGCAAGTTCACCACCTGAATGGCTAACTCATTATGACCAAGCTCAAACAGCATCTTTCATTCCTAACTCCTCCCACTATCCAGAATTGATCAAGATCAACTTTAGGGAATATTTCTTGTCCACCATTGATCTGTATTGCATGCCTGACTTGCCTGTGTTTTATTTAACTAAGAAAAAGAGGTATATAAGCTGTAACTCCTCTGGAACAAAACAACTGGCTTGTTCATTGCCATCATAGGTCATAGTTATTTGGGAAGTCAGTAACTGAGTCGATGGGGCAAAGTGAGATCTTGTGTGTACCTGGACTTCTGCACTAAAGAAATGCACATTGGACCAGAGACCCAACATATGGTGGACGTTGCTCTCTGGTGGAGCTGCTCAGAAAGGATCTTTTCTTCCTCTAGGCAATTCGCACAACACTGCTGTGCTTACACAGCCTCCACCCTTCCAGGCAGGCACCAGAAGGTAATCTCAGGAGAGCAAATAAGGAGAAGAAAGTACCCTAAAAGTGCAGCTGTGAGGAATGAGTGCAATTACTCAGGAACCACAGGGATATGCATCAGGGAGAAGAACTGGGTCTCTCTTTTCCTTTAGACTTAACATTCCACAAACTAAAAAGATTCTGTCTGGAATAATGCAGGGAGCCTCAGAAAAATGGGAAATGATATTTTGGCATTAAGCATTATAAATCATAAAACTCTCAAAGGTAAAAAGGATTTAATTGCAAATATAAAATCACTACAGGATACCATCATTCTTAGTCTTGACTCTCTTACTCAGCTCTTAAGTACTTCTTCTAATATATCTCTTTGGATTGGACTCTTCTGGATATTTCAGACCAGTAGAACTAAACAGTATCTTTCCTTCTCTGATTGCTTTATTTCATATTGCATACCATTGTCAAGACCCATTCATATGGTAGCCTGTGTCACAATCTGTACAAAAACTTTCTGTTGTATGTTTTCTTTCTTTTGGGTAAATACCCAGAAGTAGAATTGTTAGTGCATATGAAAACTTTAAATTTTCTGAGGCATCAACGTGGGTTTCCACCATTTACATTCCCACTAGGAGGAGTGCAACCTTAATCTTCCATGTTTGTTGGTTTTTATTTCATGTCCTCACATCTACATTATTTTCTATCATTTTGATAAGGTTCATTCCAATGGCTGTGAAGTGGTAATCTCATTGTGTTTTGAATTTGCATTTCTCTAAAGATCCCTAGTTTCAGTATCTTTTCACAGGCTGATTAGTCATTTGTATATGTTTACTATAGAAATGTCTACTCAAGTGCTTTTCCCACTTCTTACCTGAGTTTTTGTTATTGTTAGAGTTCTTTGTATAAGGTGAACATTAATCACCTCTCTCTTAAAAGTATCATTTTAGAAATCATTGTTGCAGCTTTTTTTATTTCCCTTGGGCTACACCTAGATGCAACAATGAGCTAGTAAATGGAGTTTGCTATTGGAGACTGAATTTAGTTAACCATCAGAGGCTCCATTACTCTGGCAAAAAGCGAGAGCAGGCTTAATGGATGAGTAGTCAAACAATCTCTGTCCAGAAACTTATAATTTAGAGTTTGTTTTCACCAAGGGGAATTGTCTAAAAGTAGCACCACTTGCTAAAAAGAGGATAGTAGTATATTGGTTATGATCAATGTTTCATACAACCAGGTATCCCATAGTTTTGAAATCAGATGTTTTCCTTCTGAGTTGTAGAATCTTAATTTTAAAAATTACAAAGCTGGGCACTGGTGACTCATACCTATAAGCCTAGCTACTCAGGAGGCTGAGGTCTAAGAACAGCCTGGACAGGAAAGTCCATGAGACTCTTATTTCCAATTAACTATCAGAAAACTATCAGAATTGGCACTATGGCTTAAAGCAAAAAAGCTCAGGGACAGTGCCCAGACTTTGAGTTCAGGCCCCATGATAGAATAAAAATAAAATTACAAAGTACAATCATATGCACATCCATATTAGACTTACTATATTTACTTTAAGCCAATTCATAGTTACATAAATAAACAACTAATTAGTACAACCTAATAAATATTTAAGCTGTATCAATGCCTATTATTTTTTATTTTTAAAGGAGATGAAGTTTTATTGTGAAGTCTTTTAGATTTTGATGTTTTTTTAACTTGTCTTTAAGTAGTTATATGAAGGAGTTGCCATTTAACAAAGCAGTTTATAAACACAAAACCTATTTTTGTTAGACTAATATATAACTGACTTTTCTTCAGGCTTTAGTTACATGTCTTTCAGTTTTTTTCCCTCTGAGTCCTTGAATATCTGAAACTACTTTTGACAACGTCCCAATTCTAAGGATCTTAGCAGTGTGGCTGGCACAGTTTTGGCAAATATCTACCCCCACCGCCCTGTCCCAGGCCTATTACATGGTCATTCCAATAACAAGGCACTGGAGTTAATTAAGGCTCTTAAAAATGGCACCTTAAAATGCTTTGTTCTGAAATATGAAATACTGAGCAGAGTTCAGAAGGGCCAAATAAGTATTTAAATGTTTCAGATCATATCATATTTATTATTGTTAATAAAGATTTTTCTTGTTTTTTATTTTATTTGAGCAGGTGTCACCATTGACAAGCAAATTGTCCATGGTCCTTCTTTATTTAAATATGATTAACCTGCTTTCAGAGAACTCATTTTAAGGGAAGAAGAAGCTGGGTCAAGGACAGCACAGGGCAGATTCAAGGAGAAGTGATTTGTTTGGGTTTCTTGTTCTAGTTTTCAAGGATAGATGTCTGAATTCTGGGAACGAGACGTGCCACTGAGCAGTTGTGATCTAAGGAGCCAATCATTGACATAGAGCCAAGGTCAGATGGCTTTCAATCTTGGAAAGGACTCTTTGATCTGGGAGCAACGGATGGAGCCCAAAGAGGCAAAAAAAAAAAAAAAGCAGTTTCCAGAATTACCAAAAGTTATGACAGAAAGAGGTGAGAAAGAAAGATCACATGAAGTGAGGAAAGTGCAGATCCCTGAGCTTACCCAGAGCTAGGTAGAAACATGGCTTGTTGTGCACTTGTTGGCACAGTGACACATCTCAGATTATCATGGTCCAGGGGACCAGGAGTTTCAGAAGCCTGTGATTCCCCAGGGCAGAGGGCAGAAGACATTATCAACTAAATACAAATATTTTAAAGGTGAAGATTTTGATTCCATGGGGTTTCTAAAATACCTTGGATAGTCAAATCCCTGTTTGAATGTGGGTCTCTGACCTCAGCACCCCCTCCTTTCACATTCTCAGAGTTCTGGCTGCACAGGAACACATGAGTCCTTTTCCATCTCACTGACCACAGAGGGAGGGTTGAGGTCAGTTATCAACAACAGCACAGTACTTTAAAAAAATTAAACTAGCCAGACTAGAGAAGCCATTCTGAAATAGAAAGCCTGGTAGCAGAGTACCCTCAATTTATTTGGCACCACAAAGGCAGACACGGCATCTGCACAATCTGTTCCTGCACCCTCTTCCTGGATGGTTGTGACGCCAGCACTCACACTCACATCACACAGCTTGTGGGAAGCAGATTTCACACCTCCACCCTTCAATGTTTCAACAGAAGGAAGAAAATCTGAAGTCATGGCATCTTCCTGAGACTTGGTGGACAGAAATGGGATATTGGTCCTGGTCTATCCAATGCCTGCCAGGGTTTCTGCCTGGTGCCTTTGAATGTTAATGAAAGAAAAGTGCCCACAGTCCTGAAACTCTTTGGGACTTTCAACAATGTATTAAATGGCAGCAAGAGACTGGCAAGACAATCCTCTGGCCTTGTGAATAGATAAAGAACTGGCACTCCCCAGGGACTCATTCTTCTTCATAAACACATTTTAAAAGGAGACTCTATTGTCTCTGAGGAAAAGGATGTGGAAAGCTGAGACCACTGTACCATCGTGTGACCATATGTCTGGCATAAGACCTCAACGAACTCTGAATGACAGCAGTGTGAACCTATGACCAGAACTCTCTCAATCACCATCCCCAGCCTACTGCTGCCTCTCACCCAGGCAGGACACTCGTGTTCTAAACAGGAGCCTTTGAAATACACACCACATTCTCATCTCTAAGATACATAAAGAGCTCAGTGAATTCTAGTAGAGTACTCAACCATCGAAACACATTAGACCCCTGCCCCCACCTCCTATACACACATTATTTTGAAAACAAAGGCAGAGAAATATGTGGAACTAGAGAAAAATATCCACTCTGCTAAACAGTTTCTACTCATGACACAGACCTCACATGCAGGTACCTTAATGCAATATCTGGCCCTTTGAGTGAGGGCTTGAGCCCCAGACAAGGCTAAACACACTTCATCTCAGGAGGCATTAGCTTGTGATTCTTTTTTTTTTCCACACAACACTTTAAAACTGACTGATGTGGACACCTAGAGGTTTTAATGCATCAGTTGCAATCAGCACAATAGATGCTGTTGAAGGAGCTTTCAGATTTTGCTGTGGAAATCGTTTCCATAAACGTGTGGATTTATCGATCTGAATAAACCATCCCCTGATGGAGAGGCCTTTTCAGTCATCCAATATTTCAATACCAGTAAGGTCACCCTTCGGGGAATTCAATTCCTTTCAGACCTGTTGCTGCTTAGTTTTGTGATTGTTGCTGCTCATTCATTTGTTCCTTTTAATTGTGAACCTATAATGTATTTTATCATGTTGTTAATATCTCTTAGGGACAAGTTCTCAATGCCTCTTTCTTTTAATCCTGTCCATAGTACACTACATAGTGTACAAGGCCAAGTTAAATGAGGATTTATTGTATGCACTGATCCAAGGATTTCTTCTGTAGGCAGTGTTGGGACACCAAACAGTAGCTGCATTTCAAAAATGAAATTAAGAAAGATAAAGCCATATCAGATAAGGAAAGGCTGATTTAAGCTGAATTGAGTCAAGCAGAGTGATTTTCACCAAGGCATAAGAACTATGACAAATATGGAAAAATATTGTATAATATTCTCTTTGCTTTATTTTTAACCTTAACAGTTGGATTATAGAGATGTTTGGTAAATATTTTCTAGATAAGCTAATTTTGTCACAGTCCATCGACACATAAAGTTAAAATTCAAAGACCCTTTCCACTATGAAAAATTGTGTGAGAGGAATAACCTGTTCAATTACTTCTGCTTTGTCAAAATAAATCAATGCTACTCAACCTAAACCTTCTTACCCATTCCTTACCTTGATGTTAAATCCTCCTACTTGTAGAAAAACAAGAAAAGGGGAAGAAATCCATTTTCCTTCTTTCCCTTCTCTGACTTATTTCAGATCCATTTCTTGTCTTTTCATTTCTTATATTTTTTAAATATTTTTGGTTGTCTTACCCAACATGAAAAAAACCACCCACTTTCTTAGTAAGTTATATGCACTGCAGTCTTCTCAAATATTATGCACTTTCAGATTCCTGGCTGCCATTTCATTCATTGGTAACATAATGGCATTTAAATTTGAAATATAAAAATTAGGCAGTCATAACAATGGGCTACTGAGCCAGTCTGCAAAATTGCAGCCTTTTTTTTTTTTTGTCGTGGGGGATGAACTTTGGGCCAAGGCGCTGTTCCTCAGCTCTTCAGCTCAAGGCTAGCTCCCTACCACTTGAGCCATAGTGCCACTTCCAGCATTTTTTCTGCTTATGTGGTGCTGAGGCAATCAAACCCAGGGCTTCATGCATGCGAGGCAAGCGCTTTACCACTGAGCCAACCTCCCAGCCCTGAAGCCATATTTATTAACACTCTAATGTTTATTATATGCTCTATAATTAAAATACAATTTCAAACAATTATATTCTAAAATGTACCGAGTCCAATACACTGTAGTGATATTGGCCTCGTATTTCATTCTTCCTGCAGAAATGTTATCACTTTAAATCTTGACTTTCCTCAGAAGTTAATATGAGGTTTATGGTACATTTCCTGAGTACCAAAGATACCTGATGAGATGGAAGTTGAATGGTTCTTTGAGTATAACATGAAAGGATCTGCTCAGGAACAAATGACTGCACAGAACACTGGACACTGTGTGACATGTTAACCTGCAGAGGAAAGAATGTGTAATTATTTGATTTCTGGCATATGTTTTATTTTTTAATTTTTTGGTCCAGTACTGGGACTTGAACTCGAGACCTTCTGCTCTTACTTGGCTTTTGGCTGTTACTGTTTTTTTTAAAATGTGAAAATACTGTACAGAGGTGTTACAATTACATGGGCAAGATAATGAGTACATTTCTTATCAAGCATTGTTGCCTCCTCCTTTGTTTCCCCTTACCATCCGGTGGGGGGGGGCGGGGGAGGATTGGCTGTTATTGTTAAAAGCTGATATTCTACCACTTGAGCCACATCTCTAATTTCAGCTTTTTGCTTATTCATTTATTTGCCGTGACTAGGAGATAAATCCTCAAATATTAGCCTACTGAGTGGCTAAGGTTACAGGGGTGAGAAAGGGTGCTTTGGTGGAACATGTTTTAATATAAAATTTTCAATAACTTAAGTGTCACAGAAGACATGAGAATAAAATTTTACTTCTCCACTCTCAAGCCCAATATTCTTTTACATGGCATGCCAAATTTCAAGCATGTTTATACTCTTTGGTCTAGAAATATTCCTTATGCTTTATGTTGTATATAACATTATACTTTATATTTTATGTATTGTATAACTTTATATTGAATGTATTAGTTACTTGAGCATTAAGTAACCATATTTAGATAATACATTGGGTATTAAGTAACTATATTTAGCTAATACCTCATAAAACATGGAAATTCACTTTGTCAGAATTCATTACGTCAGAATCAGATAACGGAAAAATCTTAATCATAGATAGACGTAAACTCCCAGATTTAAAAGACAACTTTTGAACTATCTGAAAGTCATGTGTAATTTCCAACATCTTGATACATCAGAGAACATATGCACATGTAGTCTGTTTGGCATTTGGGGGACGAAATTCCCTTAGATGCAGAATTTCATTGGCTGCTCAGATGGGAAGTCACTTTGATTTTCTTTAAAATTAACACATCCTCTCACTGACATTTAAGACCAGCAATTGGCTATGAAGTGCTTAGTGAAGCTTGCAAATGAACTGAGGTGTGTGTGTGTGTGTGTGTGTGTGTGTGTGTGTAATATTATATATTACATGATATTTCACATCAAGATATATAAGGTGTAATATATAAAATATTAAATAGCTGTGATATGTGTAGATATGTATTTTAATGCCATTATCAACCCAAACATGTAGATCTGTACTGCAGCATCCTGTGGATGTAAATCTTACCCCAACTGGCTTCTTGCTGTATGTATTAATAACTGTCTTTTTTTTTTTTTTGGTCAGTCCTGGGGCTTGAACTCTAGGCCTGGGCACTATCTCTGCACTCTTCAGCTCAAGGCGAGCACTCTACCGCTTGAGCCACAGTGCCACTTCCGGTTTTCTAGTGATTTATTGGAGATAAGAGTCTCACAGACTTTCCTGCCTGGGCTGGCTTTGAACCACGATCCTCAGTCTCAGCCTCTTGAGTAGCTAGGATTACAGGTGTGAGCCACCAGTGCCCGGCTAAAGACTGTCTTATTCATTCTTAAAGACTTGTAAGGATGAAAAACTTATCAATACTTTCAAGTTTTTAAAAAAGACAATGGCATTTGGAGAACAAAAGGAAACCATACAAAATCCAAGAATTTCAAATATTTCACTGTTCTCACCATTATGTATCATTCTATAAGGTACTTGTTGCAGCTGTAAAATATATTCAGCCAAATCTTCATTATCAACATGGAAAAGAGGAAAAATATCAAGACAAAAGGTTGAAGAGGGGAAAGAAGAACACAATCAATTCAGAAACTGAACACCTCTGCACAAAATGTTTTTCCTATTTTTACCTGTGTTAAAAAATTTTATTTGTCTTTTAATTTTTTGTAATCTTGAACTATTTGTACACAGGAGTTACCATTCAACAAAGCAGTTTATGAATACAATGTATTGGATTTTTGTATAAAGGCAGCATTCAGACAAAAAAAATCCAAAGTAACTAAAATAGAAATTGATAGGGAACATAATGGATTTCCTTTTTCCCTTTAATCTTCAAAATGCATCCCTTATTATTTACTTACAGAACGTTTACCAAGGATACAGGAAACAGAACCAGCAACTGTAACGTTCATTGAGGCTTTTGTTTGTGAACCCTAAATCCTGCCCTAGTTAAAAAAAATTATCTTTGGTTTTAATGTTTATGTATTTAAGTATTTCTGAGCCCTCACTGAATGGTCCACGTTTATGTCACACTTTCATGTTTGCTCTTCCCCAAATATGTTCCAGTGCTGCTCTACCTGACCCATCCTGAACAATGGGTCACACAGGGAAATTATTAAGTGGAAAACATTTTATCAGATACAAAAAAAATGTGATACAAAAATATTTGATTGCCATATTGGTAATTATGGCTGAACACAGAAAAAAAGCTATATGTATTCAAAGCCTCCTTCAATTTATGTTAACATTTAGGATCAAGTACCCTAGATTAGTAGTAAGTGTAATTCATCTTGATCACTTTCATTATTCCTGCTATCCTTTCCAATGCAACCACTGCTTTCAATGTTTCTAGATTCACAGGACATGCATTGAATGTTATGACAGTATTTTCTCTCCACTTTCTCTCCTCATTTGTCTATTGTTCTCAAGGCCTATTCTTTGGAAAAGTGCTTTTAATACCTGTAATTAATTAGTGGCTAACTTCACAATCACTTTAAGACTTACTCAGTGAAGCTGTGATAACTATACCTTATGCCATTGTTATGCTAAACAGTAATTGTCATCCACATAGGTGTTTTCTGTTTTCTTTTTCTTTTTCTTTTCTTTTCTTTTTTTTTTTTACTAGAAAAGAAGTTAATGAAAACCTTTGCTTTTGCTTTTGGATGAGTAAACTACACTATCACATGAAATATTGTAGAAAATGTAAAAATGGTCAAGTCAATTGAAATTCATTATTGGCTGCCAATCTTTAAATTAAAAATTCTAGGATTTTACCTAGAAAAAGCCTATGTGGAAGTTTGTGAATATTTCATATTTCTTAAAGAATTCTATATTATTGAAATACCACATAAGCAAACTGCAGAGGTATATTATTTATTGTTATTATTACACATTTTAGTTTTGTTCACATATTTACACATATCTAAAGAATAAAGAAATATTAACCTACATTCTTCTTCACCTTAAGAAGGCAACTGGACTTTCAGCAAACAAATTAGAACCTGTGTAACTCATTTAAATGAGAAGTATCATTTGGGGAAAGCTTCATGGCATTAGGTATCAACAGTGCTGAAGTGTTCATATCTATTTTTATCCTAGATTTGCCTTGCTATAAGACAACTTAGTTTCCTAAAGTCTTAACCTAGACAAGTTAAAAAGAAATCAAGAGCATGTATCTGTACAAAAATGGTGGTGCATATATAAATAATGGTAAAACATTATTAAACCATTATAATCACACTTTTGAAGATTTTTGAAAGATGTTCTATTGTTATGTATGCACCTACAAAAATTCACATTTGGACAATTTAGAAATGGAGCTCACATATATGTGGTCTTCAGACCGTATCAACAGCACCACTGTTTGTATGGGAACTTGCCTAATTTGCTTTTGCAAAGTTCCAGATTATGCCATACCTGAAGAATTAGAAGGTCAGAAGATGCAGCCCAGCAATCTGGGCTTTAACAAACCCTGCAGGTGATGCTCAGGCATGCTGAAGTTTAAGAGCCCACTAGCTTACAAAATTGCTTCTGTTGTAGAACCAACAAATACCTATTCTTTTAGGAATGGAAAAAGGCATTAAAATGGGTGTGATTACGATAAATATGATAGCAGTTATTGCTGCATAGGTGGATTTTATTTTCTTTTACCTTTCTGAAATGATTATAATATTTTGTCACCAGCCATCATTGTTGTGGGTATTATTTGAAGGTATTATTTTTAACATGGCAATGTACTGTCTGCTTGTCTGAACTTTGAGCCCCTGATTTGAATTCTTGAATGACTTATTATTATTTTTATTTCGTGCCCCAACTGCTATATTTGGTGTACATAAGAGAGAAATGCCTTACATTGCTACTGACTCCTTAAGCGTTTGGCAAAATAAAGGTAAACTGTTACCAACCAAACACATGGATAGCTGCACAGATGGCAATAAATATTGCCTTACATGAACATCAGAAGCAATCTTGAAACCAGGAAGCCAGTTAAACCTTCAACCACTTCAAATTTACTGAGACCTTTTATTTTAAGGAATATGACCTTTCTAAAAGTTTTCCAATTTCACCTCTCTCTAAAAAGCTAAAATACCTAATTCTTTTTCATAGAAAAGTGAACTTTTAATGAGGATAGTTTAAAGGAATAATTTACGAATGGCAAAACATTGAACTTAACTCTGGTGATAATAAAATACCTGTTAGGGGATCTCCAGGTGTGTCCTTCAGTCTTGTCACTTCCAAAAGGCACATGTCATGATTGATTTTCTGCCTCTACAGGCTTTCCCTGAAGGCCACTCAGTTCTGGAGTTCAGAGATGCCAAGGAATAAAAGCTTCAAGGAGCAGGACTCCACTCATGACAGAAGGTGTGTCTGTACAAATACCATAGCCCTCTCACTGGGATACATCTGAAACATATATCTCAATGACTTCGCATTTCTCTGTGGGATTAAGCTTCAGTCTCACTGTGTCAACATATCCTTAGTGAGAAGGTCCTTCCTTGCATCACTTTCCTATTCCATTGCTGGTCTCTCTTGTAACTCCTGAAAGAGTAATCTGCCCTTGAGCCATTGTCACAATGTCTACTTCTCTGGCAATACTCACTAGGTTTGTGTTAAGCTATTGATTCTCTGGCAAAACTCACTAGATTTGTGTGAAGCTATTGAATAATGTAGAAAAGAACAACTAGGTATTATTTACAATAAGCATATTAAAATAGATTTTTTCTAGACCTTGGGAATTACATTGGCTGCATAATTATCATCCAAACCAACTTTGTGAGTTGCACGTTTCTTGAAATTTGATCAGACTTCAGTTTTCTTGGGAAAGCTTAAAAACATAGTTCACAAAGTAAAACAGGTGTATCAGATGAAATTCAACACTATCCAGCAATACCGTTGTTTAGGTAACAATTCTGTAAAAATAATGGATGTTTCTTTGTGTTCGACAAGACCCCATTTTGCTAAATACTCATAACTAATATGAAATTGAGAATACTTGGGAGTTTCAGTATGATTTTAATAACTAGCCTAGTCCTCAATGGCACAAACTGGATGAATAGTCAAATATACTGCACATATAAATAGCTTCTTATTATACAAAACTTCTAGCACTATTTCTGATGGGAGAAAGTAGTTAGCATATAAAATAACAGCCACTAGGAATCAAGTTTCCTTGGGAATCAAGTTTTCAAAGAAAACAAACATCAAGAATAAGGACAATTTTAAAACAGTACAGAAATGCTTGAAATCCAGATCCCCCAAAAAGGACTGTCAACAAAATTATTCTGGTGATGTGAATGTAATTCCTTCACATAAATAAATACAATTGAAATACAATATATTTCTGATTGGGGGCTGGGAAAGTGGCTCAGTGGTAGAGCGCTTGCCTTGCATGCATGAGGCCCTGGGTTCGATTCCTCAGCACCACATAAGCAGAAAAACAAAGCCGGAAGTGACACAGTGGCTCAAGTGGTAAAGTGCTAGCCTTGAGCTGAAGAGCTCAATATACTTATATATGTATATTTCTGATCGGAACACCTCCTTATTTTATGCTATGTTATAAATATACAAGGAATTTACTCTGAGTTCAGTGCTGTAAAAGAGAGAGAGAGAGAGAGAGAAACATGCATACCTAGTTCCTAAAAATGTTTCTAAACTCCAAGTACTGCAAGGGTACTCAGATGCTCAGTGATTTGTTCAAGGCTGAAGTACAAGCTAAGCAGCTACTGTTATTAGAATGATTTGCTACAAATTTGACCAATAACTGAACTGTCAAAGATGAGATTGCATGAAAAAAGTATTGTTCTTACTGTAATTATAGGGAAAAGAATAAAGAAAAAGAAAAGAAAGGAAAAGGAAGTGAATTAGTAAAATCTGGCTGAAAAGATTCCAGAATTGTTGTTTACAACAATACTTCTGAAGCCTCCAAACAAATTATTGTATACAAAGAACAATAAAATGAAATGAACTCTACCTAAACATATGAATAGGTAATGAGCAAAACCATTTGGGAATTAGATTTCAATACAACTTTTCTAAAAATAAAAAGACTTGTTCTGCAGATGGAAAAAAAAGAACCTGATCTCCAAATAAGGAACCTTGTTCTACTCTCACAAATATACATCAAAAAGTTCATTTCCTGTAAAAATGTAGAACTATCTAATACCCAAAACAGAACACCAGTCACAACAATGTATTTAAATATTTTTCCCCATTTGAACTTAGGTGCGCAGTATTGAAATGAACTGATATTCCTAGGCTGTGACATGAACATCAGTGATCTATAATTTTATTAGATAGTGGTTTAATTAGTGTTGTTTGAATAATGTAAGAAACACCTGCTAATTCTCAATCTCAAACAAAAGCTTCTATGTTGATCCTTCCTAACATCTAAGCATATGGTTTTTCTGACAGCACATCCCCCTAGGATCTGTCATCCAAAAGAGCCATCATCCCAAATTCTATGTTCAGCATTTTGTAGTTTCCTTACAAAAATTATTTGTTCCATCAGTGTATATTCCCATGCATTTTGTTGGTTTTTTAAATGTTATTTAAAAAGATCATACTACCTGTACTCTCTTTGGACTCATCATTTCCTCTATTATTACATGTCTATATTTTTCTAGGTATTGCTTTGTAGCTGTAGTTATTTCACTTTTACCATTCATTCTATTATGTGAATAAACCATTTTTTAGTTCATTCACCAATTAATGTGTATTTGGACCATTCATAGTTTTTACCACTGGAAATTGTAGTTCCAAAGTTTTTGTATATGTTTTACATGTTCATGTTTTGTACTTTTTTGTAGATATGCAAGATTTTCCCCTTAATGAAAATTTTTCCTAAAATAAAGTGGCAGAATTATGAATAAAATGAATGTTCAATCTCAGTAGATAATACCATAGTTGATCCCATCAACAATGTAAAGGAAATTCCAGATATCAACTTCCTTTTTGACAAGTATTATTATACATAATTACAGCCTGACTTTGGACTCCTAGAGGCAAATAAAAAATAGGTGATATTCAAACCACAATACTAGTATGACAGAAAAATGTACACTTATTATGAACAACTAGCTTTAATTTGATCATTGATCATGAAGTAATAGTAAAAATATGTTTAATATCTCTGGTTTTGTTTTTATTGCCACTTAAGCAAATATATAATGAATATCAAATTCTAATAAATAGCAATACAAGTATCAACAAAATAGATTTCTGAAAAGCCTCATTTTTATCAAGGCAAATATCCATTCTATCTGGTTATGGGCTCCCACAATAGTTCAGCACGAATAGATAAAATCGTTCTCTCTAGCTTCCTTTCTGGGTTCTCTTCTTTCAAAAGCCCTTTATTGATAGAGTCCCTCATAAGTTGAATTCAACTTTCTCTCAATATCCTTTCTAGGCTCATTGATTGAAAATACCATTTGCATACTTGTGAATTTCAAATTGAGTATCTAATCCCCTAATTTTGCCTTTGAGTTGAATATCTGTTTTCATCCATTGATCCTCAAATGAATGTGTTCTTAAACCGTTTTCCTTTTCTATTTCTGGAGCTTGAACTCAGCGCCTGGGTATTATTTCAGGACTTTTTGCCCAAGGCTGGTACTCTAACACTTGAACCACTGCTCCACTTCCAGGGCTTCTGGTGGTTAATTGAAGGTAAGAGTCTCATAGATTTTCCTGCCTGGACTGGCTCAGATCTCAGCTTCCCAATTAACTATGAGTAGCGGTGTAAGCCAAGTGGCTATCCCAAATCTATTCTTTATCTTCTATATTTCAGTAGTCATTATCATCTTTCTAGATATCAATGTTGACATCTCAGTGGATGTCAAATATTTTCACTGTCTTGACAATCCTACTACATAGAATTATATGATAAAGTGTGTGTCATAACTAAAGATTCTCTTGCTCTACTCATGAGAAATTAAAATATATGTCTGAGGATAAAGTCTATGGTTTAAGTAATTCTAAAAGATAGCCAAAATAGGATAATTCTACCTTAATCCAATATATTTTGAGTGCTTTAGATCACAACTTCTATCCTCCAAACCCAAAGAGTCTTGCATAGTTTAACCTCATCATATATTACATTGATTGTTTTGTGCCTTCTTATTTCCTCCTCAGTCTCTCCTTCAACTAAACTCTTACAATGGAAGAAAAGTATGAACTCCAGTATTGTTTTGGCTTCAATGTTTGGTTCTTTATTGACTCATACCCCAAGATAATTGGGGTATGAGCTAGAAGAAGGACTTAGAGACTAAATTAGGAGAGTGATAGGAAGATATTGAAAAAGAAAAAAACCAGATGGGAATTGAGATAAATTAGAGGAGAGGAAAGAAAGGCATGAAGTCATATGAAATCCATAAGTTTACATGGCAGTGAACAGTTTTGATTGCTAGGATCATATGACAACTGACCTGAAACACTCAGCACCTAGATGGAAAAACTTCAGGGGATGATGAATTTAATCATAAATTTATGGTCACATACAGCACAATGAGGTTTCCATCAACAACACTACCACTGTGGTGCCAAAATATTATAATGGAGCTGAAAACCTCCATATCTAGAGATATTATAGCCATCACAATGTTGTAGCGCAACAAATGACATCATTTGTAGTGATGCTGGTATAAACAAACCTAATGACCAGTTGTATACAATGATAGCAACACAATTATGTAGCATGTATAACACCTGATAATGATAGTAACCAACTATACAACTGGATTATTTTCATACATTTTTGTCGGTCATGGGGCCTGAACTCTGGGCCTGGACCCTGTTCCTCAGCTCTTCAGCTCATGGCGAGCACTCTACACACTTGAGCCAGAGTGCCACTTCCGGCTTTTTCTGCTTATGTGGTGCTGAGGAATCGAACCCAGGGCCTCATGCATGCAAGGTAAGCACTCTACCACTGAGTCACCTTCCCAGCCCTTTTTTAATACATTTTCTATATTGCATTTTATATCATTATTCATTTCATTATATTGCATTTTATATCATTATATCACTGACAGCATTCTCATACCACTTGCCTTTACCGTGGCTCTGGATTACACTATTTTCTCTCACATTTGCTTTAGCCTTACATTGTACTGTTCATCATGGCCCTCAGGGTAATAGGTTATGACATTTAAATGCATACCTATAGCCTAGGAGTGTAGTAGGCTATACCATATGTGCCTGTGTAAGTACCTTCTATTATGAATTCTCATGATGAAATTACCTGACGTCACACTTCTCAGAGAATTTCCCAATTATTAGACAACACATGGCTGCATCAGTTTTGATGCCCAGGAAAAGGTTATTGCTTGCTTGATTTTAAAAACTTTGAAAAAGATAGAGGTGATACAAATTGCAGAGGAAAGTTAGATTATAAGCTAGAGAAGATGAGGAGGAACGCAAATGGGAAAGAAGAATCTCATTTTGTACTCATATCACAAAAGAGCCAGGAAAGCTTTAAGATGGAAGGAGCCTTATCTGATTCCCAAACTACCTCTGGTTTTGTTAGTCATTTGTGCTTTTCAGCAGTTCATTTTTACACAAGCAATGCTCCCAACTGAATTTGAGCCCAGTCATATAACTAACGTTAGCTGATAAAATGTGAATAACAGTAGTGCATGTCCTCCTTGGTAAAAAATAAAAATCACACATACTAATTTTATACAACGTGTACATGAGGTGGATGCTTCCCCTGATTGAGGGCCTGGATAATTACCGTGGGCAGCCCCCAGCTGAGCTATGACAGATAGGATGAGGGAGAATAATATTTGACAGATTCAAGGTATTCAGTTTGGGTACTATTTGTTTCTAATAACCTACCTCATCTTACTTGCATATTAGGAAATTGATTCTCAAAAAGTGTACAGAGTTATAAAATGAAAGCATAAAATGTTAACATCTATCATCTGACTTCAGAGTCCTTTTATTTCTAGTATCATTTCAGTAAAGAGAATAGAAGATTAATCACAGTGATGAAATACGGCATAGAGATCAAATAGGACTATAGTAAAGATAAGAGTATCAGGACACTAAAAACCATCTTAACAAGCAAACAGCAACTTTAGTAAAATAATAAGGGCAAAATACCCAATGTAAGTAATTATAAAAGAGTGGGAATTGTAGAAAAAGCAATAAGTATAAACTTTTCTACAGAAAAGTTTTCTATAGAGAGTTTCAATGTTACTAAGTTTGTATCTACTAGTTTCTTTGTAAGCAAGTGATCCTGAGTTCAAACTCTGGTACTACTAAAAATAAAAGAAGAACATTAAGGAAATCAAAAACTATGTTTTTCAGTTGAAAGATCTAGAAAAATATATGAAAAAGAATACATGTACAGAAAAAATGTCAAAATTACAAATCATAAATGAACAATGTGCTTTGGAAAATATTGACAAAGCACACAATATACAGCATATTTAAAATATGCAAAGGTGTGTCTTAAAAGGATTAAAAAGTAAACTAATGGGACATTCAAAGCTATCTATAGAGAAAGGAATTTTGATGGCTCAAGGCATTTAAAGAGTAGCTAGCAGATAAATGCAAATCAAAATAATTAGATACGTTCTAAAGACTAAAAACTTGTATTTAGACTGGAAGTTAAGTAAACAGTATGGTGAGAATCTGACATGTTAGCATTCTTTCTGGAAATCAATCTAGCAACATTTCATAAAATTAATAATTGGTATAACTTTTGAACTGGAAATTTCATTCTTTGTAATGAAACTCCTAGGAAGGAAATCTCAAGTGAAAACAAAATGATTCAGAAGAGAATGCTTGTATAATTCCAGTATATTCATAGACAGTAATACATAGTTATTAAAAATCAACTGGGGCTACAATAATTTGTTTTTCAGGAGACAATTGCAAGTGAGAAAAATCAAATTATAAAAAGTTTGCATAATAAAGCATTAAAAAGCAAGGCAATCACAATGACTGATAAAAAGATCACAATGAGGATAAAAAGAGATTTTTTTTTCCCTTTTTATGCCGAGGGGAAAATAAAATATCCATTCTAGGCTATTGAATTTGTCACTCTATGGGAGTTCATATGTGGTATGGTTGATTTATTAAATATACTAAATCTCTTTCATAGTCATGATTACTCAAAAGTACAGTTAGTGATCCACTTCGATCATTGTGTGTGTGTGTGTGTGTGTGTGCGCGTGTGAGAGAGAGAAAGAGAGAGAGAGAGAGAGAGAGATTTAGGATCTGGGCCCTCTCTTTTAGCTTTGTCACCCAAGACTGAAGCTCTACCACTTGAGCCATGGCTCCATTTGTGTATTTTGGTAGTCAACTGTAGATAAGAATCTCATAGACTTTCTTACTCTAATTGGGTTCAATCTTTGATTCTTAGATCTAAGCCTTCTGATTAGCAAGGATTATAGTCATGAGCCACTGGCACCTGGCTCCAATCACATTTTTTCATTGTTTGTTTGTTTGTTTTTTAACTATCAAAATACAGTCAATAACCATCATACACTGAAAACTTGCAATTCAAACAGGTCACATAGCTTCATTTACAGAACAAAATAGTTCTTCCTCATGAGATGAGATTGCTTAAGACATAGGATTTATTTTGAAGAGTTCTACCCCACCTCTGTTGGTCTGGAAAGTTAAGTAGGCAGGGAAGGTGCTCTGTTTTTGTTTTTTCCTTCTTCTACACTCTAGAAGTCTTTACCTTTTTTTTTATCCTTTGTTCGTCCTATTTTTTTTCCTAACTCCTCAGAAAGTTCCCTTAGAATGAGATTCATGGTTATCTGTATTTTTCCATCTGACTCAGTTGGCCCAGTTAGAATTCACATTCACTGATTCTGTAAGAATGCTACAATGACAACAATAATTGTAATTTCAAAAGTGCCTGTCTCTATATGTGTTTTTTCTTCTATAGACCTCCCCTCTTAAAAATAATGAATACTTTGTCCTGGTGTCTCTGTGTTTACAGTATCTATCTCTGTATTGATAATAGCTTTACTTTTAATCATTTGTTCTTACTGAAAAGCAGAAATAGGCAGGAAGAAGAAAGAGCAATGCCATTTGTGTCTCTATAGAGAAATTGCTTGTGCAGCTATCAGTCCCTTTAAACTATTTACATTAGGAAGAACAGCTTTTAAAGAAAATGAATTCGTGGCAGAAGATGGTGCTGAGAATTTCACTGTGAGTAATGCTTTTTGTTTTCTACTTGAAAATGCCCAGTACATTATGTTTGTGTGTATATAAATTTATATACATATATAAAAACTTGAAAATGCCTATGCTTCAAATGCAAAAATCTTAAAATGAAGTCACCAATTTCTTTTTTTTTTTTTAAGAATCTCTCAGTTTTTCTAGGCTCCTTTCCACCTCAGTAAGATACATCTGAAATTATCCCAATTCACAAGTACAGTCAGGAAATGAATGTTATTCCAAGCATTATTACGAAATAAATACTACTTTTGCTTCTGACCTTCCTATATACACTTCAGAATGAAATGTCCTAAATTGAGAATTATTCATGGTAACTCTCTTAAAAATATTTTTATTCATATTGAAACCAACTAACTAATTTACTACACATTTTTCTCTATATTCCCTAGTAAATCTTTTCCAGTTTTTACACTGTGTTGTTTATGGCTTTCTTGTTCCAAAAAACTAAAAAACAAAAAACTTTTCTCTTGTAAGGAGCTACACATTCACAGTTAGAGTTTATTTTTTATTCAGAGTGATGGTTTTGTGTCTGGGTCATGGAATGTTTTGAAAAGTAATAAAATAGAACTTCTGAGTATTTCCATCAGGATGTTTCTGGCAAGACTGGGTGGGCTGAATCTTTTCCTCTAAGTTTCTAAATAAAAGAAAAAATTAGGTTCAGACCTGAAATTCTAGCTACTCAGGAGGCTGAGATCTGTATCATGGTTCAAAGCCAGCCCAAGCAGGAATACCTGAGAGACTCTTATCTCCAATTAATCACAGAAAAATTCAGAAGTGGAGCTGTGGCTCAAGTGGTAATGTGTTAGCCTTGAGCAAAAGGGACTCAGGGATAACCCCCAGGCCAGAGTTCAAGACCCGAGACAGGCAAAATACAAAAAGAAGAGCCAAAGGAGCTGTGAATCTTTCTCTGGAGCTGGGCTATCACTCTTCCTGCCCATCCTGCTCCTGGTTCTCAAGCTCTCGGTCTTGGAAGAGAACTTACATTTTTGGCTCACATGATTCTCACATTTAAATTTGGTCTTCCAGTTTGCAGATCATGAGAATTCTGAGCCATATCCATCACCAGAGACAATAGCTAATCTCTTTATCAATTTTACAAGAATTGGTTTCTTTGGAGACCCTTAACTAATGCAACCTATTGTATTATTCCTTGATTTCTTAATGGAAATTCAATTTATTTACTTATATAGTATTTCATGTGTCTAATCAGCTCTAACATTTAAAATTTTAATAAGTTTTTTATTGTGAAAATGCCATACAGACAGGTTACAATTACATGAATAAGGCGATAAATACATTGCTTATCAAGCCTTGTTGCCTCCTCCTTTGTTTTTCCCCTACCATCCCTGCCCTCCCGTCTCCATGACTACACTCCCTCCCTTCCCACCGAAGTTGTAAAGTTTTTCAACATAGAATCTTGTACATCTCATTGTTGCAATGGGTCCACCTGTATCCCTATTTAAACAATTTGTTTTTTTCCCTTCCCCTCCACAAATTATACCAACATCAAATACAGTGAAAACAGGGGTTATACCGTGGGGGAGGGACATAAAAGCAACAAAACAATCACCTTATAAATAGGTTAGAAACACTTGCAAGAAAGAAAAACCACTTGTGTCTTATCTTGGGGTTCAAAATTCTTTCCTCTCATTTTTCTTCTTTTTGGTTAGCATTATCATTTTGCTACGTGGACTGTGGACTTTATTAGGATTTGTGTCACCATCTAAAGAAAGCATATTTAAATTCTACCAAAGTAAACTTTTTCACTTCGAATTTCAAATATACAATTTTTATTCAGCTAAATGGTTATTCAATGTAAATATACATATATTGAAATTTTTAATCAGTCTACTTATATTTCTTTTTTGACTAATAACATCCTTTTATTGAAATATGTATATGTTTTTGTATACTGGTAAAATGTGTCATTTGGGGGGAAACATTAAAACAAATCAATCTTACCAGGAACACAAAATAGCTTTTTAAAATGAAATGAAGTTTAAACAGATGAAAGTTGGGTTTTTTCCCATGAAAATTGAATCCCACAAGTGCCTGGGGAAAAAAAAAAGCAATACTGTGAAAATCTAGAAAACTTTTAATGATTCCTCCAGCAGCATCGTGTTATTTTGTTTATGCACAATTTTCTACTTACACAATTAACAGTCTACTTATATTTCTTTGATTAATTTCATCATATAAGGACTGACTTGGGTATCCGATCTCATTTTATTTTTAACTGATTTTAATGCTCAGATAATTTATTCTCTGCCTCTCAAGTCTTTAGAATCTTTTGGATTTGAGGGATTTTTTGGCTGCTACCTTCAGTTAATTTCCCAGGAAATTTACTGAAATTTTCTCTCATGCCTAAAGTTGATGGGCATAAATTGCTACGGTACATTTTTTTTCCCTCCTAACCTTGTAGCCGAGCAGTTTTATTTCCCTTCGTATCTCAAACTGTGCATTAATGTGAAACCAACCTGATTCTGTTCCTTTGTAGAAATTTTTATCCAGGTATTTTTTTCCTTTACAAAATATTACTTTTTCCTCCTAATGAAAAATTAAAATATTTTGGTACGCCAAAGCGTGTTTCTTTTTAAAATTTTCTTGCCATCTAAAATGTGAGCATTTTCATCATATATATGGGTATTTTCTAATCATGAATACCTTTTTTCATTACTTGTTATTATTTCTTTTTTTCATAAGATGTTTTGGTTTCAAACATCCTCAAAAGATAAAACATAAGCCAGACACTGGTGGCTCACACATGTAATACTAGCTACTCAGGAGGCTGAGATCTGAGATTCTCAATCCAAAGCTATCCCAGACAGGAAAGTCATGAGACTCTTATCTCCAATTACTTACAAAAAAAAAAAAAGCAGCCATAAATGGAACAATGACTCAAATGGTAAATCACTAACCTTGTGTGAACAAACTCAGAAACAGTGTGCTCAGGCCCAAGTTTAAGCCTCAGGACTCACACACACACACACACACACACACACACACACAAAATTAAATTCAGACAGACAAATAGAGTACTCAGAGAAGTCACAAAAGTCAGTTGAGAACAATTTTAGAATATAATTCTTTTTGTCAATATTAAGGTCCATTTAACTCCAGAATGGGTAGTTTGTTTGCTACAATGTCAATATTTGTATTTCCTAAATAATTTCAGATGAAGATGGAGGATTACAAGTGTTTCACTCGATGTAAATTAGACCATATCCATAGGTCTTCTTCATAAGTGTGCAAATGTTTTTTTGTAGTCAAGTGCAACAACTTCAATCATATCTCCAATTCTATCTTTCACTATGGGTCTCTAACTTCATTTCTCTAGCCAAAGCATGTTTTTCTCTTATTTAATCTTTTTATAAAAATCTCATCCTCTACACTCACTTCTACAGAAGAAAGCTTCATACACAGAATGTCTGTATGGTTGATTATGAGATCAATGATTAGTTATGTTAAAATAAATAAAAAGTGAATGCACTCAGGAGATATGTTTTACCACGTGAGTGAGCACTATGTTTTAAATTGTTCCTTTATTTATACTGAATTCTTTCCCAACTAGACACGATGTTGATGTTTTATAGGTAACATGTCAAACAAAATGAATATCAAATCTTTCCAACTTTGCCTACCTTTTTTCAACATGAGGTGATAAAAAGCTGAAACTATGGAGAGAATCATATCTCTTGCTTCAGTAATCAAAATGGTATCGTCAAAGTATGGAAATGGATGATATATACCTGCTTTGACACTCTACCCTCAATTAATAGACAGTTCCACAAAATACCTGGGAGTTGTAATGAAACTCCAAGTATTATCATGAATTCATGTCTCTGGCTTCCCCTTTTAACCACTGTCAACCTGAAAGTAACAATTGTCCTACATTCTAAAGACTCTTCACATTCTCAAATGCTTTCAACTCCAAGTTGTTAATTTGGTTACCATGAGGATGACTACTTTAACTTTTAAGTTTTGTATTCACAGCACCATCTGATGGTTTCGGTAGAAGAGTACCTGATAAGTAAATGAAAAATGCATGATTGAATGAATGAGTGAGTGACTGAATGAGATAATCATTCATCTTGGTGTTGGTGCCAATCTTCATTTAATTTTACTTCAAAAGTGAATTCCTTTCTTGGGGGTCAATATAAGCTGAAACTATGCTGCCGAGTTCTAACTTAAACATGCTAAGAGTGAGTGTAAATTCTTTCCCTTTGTAACTGCTTAGTTCCCTGGAGAAATATCTCTAAAGAAACCTGCTTTCTCAGATGTATAAATGACTTGGCTCCTCTTCCCTGAGCCAAGAATAGTAAGGCCTGACTATTCTAGTTGCTGTGGGCACCAGCAAGACAACTGTGGTTCTATTTTAACCTCAGTCCTTTCAAGTGCTTTGGAATTTGAGATAACTGCAAAGTTTCTTGATGTATTTAAAAGCACACCAATTCCAATTTCTTTTTTCTTTTACTCCTTGGCAAACTGAGAACATACTATCTGGCCTATTCCCTGTTTGCCCGAGAGATTTGAGATGGCTTGTCATAAAAGGAAAAAAAAATAAACAGTGAAGAAAATAATTAATGATCTTTCGATTTCGGCTTTCCTGCTGGCTCTAAAGAAATACTTACCTGTGGACTTTCTAGTGTTCTGTAATTAATTACCTAGCATTATCAACTATGTTTTGCTGTTTCTATGGCTTCTAGAAATTACTGTATATGGTATAAATATCTGTTTATCTCAGTTGTATTATAGGTCAGGCTAGTCAGGTAAAGCTTCACAACTGAAATGGTCGCTGAATGATCCTGAATGCAATGTGCTTCCGAAGTGCTATTGATGCTGATATTGAAAGTGTTTTCTCTGACAGTTCTAATACAACCACAAATATCTCATGAGACTTTTTTCTCTTTTCCACTTTAACATTTAGAAAAGCCATCTCGTCGGCCAACAGTTTTTCTTCCGGAAAAACCCAGAACATTTTTACTCAGTCTTGTTATGGGGTTGGACTACTGAATAGAATGTAAATATTCTATATTTTATATAAGGCCTGATTAGTACTTGCTAAAATATAAGTAATATACAAACCCTGCTGTATATCAACACTGCTATAACAATGAGCAGGCAATCTATGCAGCAAAGTCTGCCTATTTGTCCTTTCCGGAACTTTCATATGTGCTGAGCTTAGCTCTTCTCCTGACTTGTGAACAAGGGGTCACATGCATATGGCAGCAATGTATGAGGAGGGAAAGCAGAATTAGATATGAATATCATCTTGCATTCTCCAATGATTATTATTTATTTGGGCCACCTAAAAATCACTATAAATATTTTCTCATTTTTTAATGTGAAAAACATAATTGTTTTTCCGGGAAGCCAATCATTTTTCTAATTTTTATAGCCAATGAAAGATGTTGTCAATTGTTTTTTAAATTTGCTATATTACTATTTTTGTGAACATATAAATTCTCTTCCTGAAATTCTGTTTAAAGACATCTCAAAAGCTACAGGGATTAAACTTTCCAACATAAGCGAGGAAAGCATGTCAAATGATAAAATTGTAGAGCAGGATTGGGTGATAAGATTTTAGAAAGTATTTTTTTTTGCAATGAATCACATCTAGGAAGATACTCCCAATTTCAAATGCTTTGAGTAAATTATATTTGCCATTTATTCAGAACTGTAAGATACTAGTGTATGCCTATTCACTGCTCAAGTCTAACAACTTGCTACTGTGTAGACAATCTGGTCATATCTGTCTACACTATACTCCCCATACCACTTCTACCAGTTTACAAATCTTGAATAAATTATTTTTACTGTGTAAGTATTGAATATTTAAAAGATTCTTATTCTTATGAACGTGAACTATACATCTCATGGGTGGAGAAAGGAGGGAGGGAGTGGGAGAGAGAAGGAAGAGAAGACACTACAAAAGAGACAATGTACTCATCATATGGCTCATGTGATTGCAATTCCTCTGTGTATCATCTTTAGAGTAACAATAAACTAAATGAATTATTTTAAAAATCTTATCCAGAACACCAATGCTGTATATGAAACAGATAAAGGCACAATTGATCTGTAGACTGGGAATCTGAAATAGGTCAGGTAGTCTTTGTAAGTCTGTTGAATGAATGAATGAACAAATAAGTGAACCACCAATTGTGCAATCAAAGTATTATAGGTAAAATTTATAAATTATAATGACAAGACAATTCTACACAAAACTTAGTCCATGACAACCAGATAAACTAGAATGTAACTTCAGGCCTAACATGAATTAGCTAAAGGATTTGGGAGCACATCCTCAAATAGTTTTTGACTGGAGAATAATTTTTTTCACTTATTTTTTAAAATCAATAATCAATGGCAGTATTTGCAAAACTTCAGCTCAGGGCCTGGTGAATAGCAAGTTCTACTGTTATTAATTCATTAAAGATCTCACTCAAATCTTTCAATATATACATGCTTTTCTCTCCTTATTCAGTTATGTGATAAGAACTTTAAAAAATCCTCCAAAATTATTATTATTCAACTCTTGTTGTTGACAAAATGTCCCAGATTTAGACTGTACTTCTTTTCTGCACTTATAAATATGGATGACAGTAATTTAAAAGACAGCACAGTTGAGCTGATTAATCATTTTAATGCCCTACGTGGAATCTCCTGTTTATTTGGCTACCCCAAGGTGCTTGTGTATTTCATTAGTGCCTTGTGGCACTCAATAAAATAGTGTTACACTTGCTCTTCCATGGGCAGTCTCATTCAGTAATTACATTTCAGAGGGATAAAAAATAATACAGTAATGTTTCTTAATGAATACCATCTCTCTATATATGTATATATATGTACATATATTCTTTTTCTTTTAAACAAAACAAGAAGTGAATTTTTTTCCCCAATCTTTAGGCTTGAACTCTGGGTCTGGTTGCTTTCCCCCAGCTTCTGTGGTCAAAGCTAGCACTCTTCCAATGAATCCACAGCTCCACTTCTGGCTCTTTTTCCTATACTTTAGTGGAGATAGGAATCTCAAAGACTTTCTGGCCTGGGCTGCTTTGAACCACACACAATCCTCATATCTCAGCCTCCTGTGTAGCTAGAATTACAGGCATGAGCCACCAGCACACTGCAAGAAATGAATTTTAGTGTGATTCTATATAAATATTTCTTTTAGACTTTCTCCAAATCATATACATTATATTTCTTCAAAGGACAATGAACTCCTATTTTACTTATTAACCAATTTTGTCTTTTGTTAATATTTAAGAAAATGATCATTTAAAATAGCAAATTCTTTTGTCTAATGATAATTATATTGGTTCACAGGTTGAATTCCTTCTTACATTGTTTTTAAAAGCTAATAGTCTGAAGTCTAGACAGACATTTCACTGATTAAGGAAGGTATTCAATCAATTTAGTAAAATAAATTGGATATGAGTCACTCATTTTGATATCACCTAATTCAACTTACTGTCTTACCTAAACATAGTATGTACTAATAAATATTTATTGATATAAGTTTTTTTAAGGAAAATGTACTTAGGTTGACATTAGGGCTAATCATTTTGACAATGCATGTAAAATACCTGATAGCCTTTATTAAGTCATTTTCTATTTCATGTGCACCTATCTTTGATTAGTGAGCTTCATTTTGTTCTTTTATTATTGAGCTTGGATTTAAGTGAACATTATCAAACTGCTTCTGGGAGGAGCAGGAAGAGAATTGCCAGGAGCTGATTTCTCATGCCTACGGGAAAATCCCTGAGGCTCCTATCTCCAATTAACCACCAGAACACAGGAAGTGGAGCTATGGCTCAAAATTGTAGAGGGCTAGGCTTGATCAGGGACAGAGCCCAAGCCCTGAGTTCAAGCCCCACAACCGACTAAAAGAGGAAATAGAGGAAAGAAGAAGAAGGAAGAGAAGGAGAAGAAGATAAAGAAAGAAGAAGGCCAATGAGAGAGTCTTTCTTACTGGAAAGTATAATTCATTAATAAGTTGAGTTCACTTTGAAAAGAAAATCTTTAATATTTGTATTCCTCTGAGACAGTAACACTGTGAGAGTTAGATTTGATCAAATAATGATTAGCTGTGAAATTATTATTTCTGGGAATCTAATTTAGTACTTCTTAATTTTTAAATATGAGAGCATGCTATCTAGAAGATCAATAAGTCTGAGAAAACAATAAGATTAAGATATTACTGGATGTGTTCTACCAGCAACAAAAAAGGGTTTTGTACACAACTATAATTATACAATTATGAAATTTATTTAAATAGATATATATTAGATTATTTCTGTTTCTCCATTATAGCTGGAATTTCAGAAAGCCACCACCGTACACAAGACAGTGGTGAATAACACTCAGGTATAGTAACCAAGACTACTAAATAACTTTTCTCTTTTTTTCCCTATGACATAAATATGGAGTCCTTATTCAAAAAGCTGAGGTGGTAATTAACTTCACAAAGTCCAAAGGTAGGGAAATGTATAGCTGATGTAATTAAAAATCAGATCGATTTTTTTTGCCCACTCTTTCTGTAGAATTGGGAATAAAGCATGACATGCATGTCTACTCTTAGGATTATCTAATTAACTTCACTGTCACATATCAACAATTGATGAATAATCAGTATGAACCTTCAATTTAGGCAACCAGCTCCCTGTGCAGCATCCCACCATTTATAACCTCTGAGCTGTTAGATGCTTGGGATTGGCTTGGTTAAACAATGCTATTTGGATAGAGTACTCCAAGCCCAGTGCAGGGTCTGCATGGGCAGCAATCCTGGTTCCCAGAACTGATACAGACATCTTCCAACTATCTGTCCCATACCTTGGATTGACCAGATGCCCCAAGGAATGCTGAGAAACTCCTATATGATCTCATAATTTGTGCCCAAACTGGGTTCCAGGAGGGCAGACTGGCCAGTAATTACTCTGTTTTTCTGGCATGAATCTCTTTCATAAATTCAAAAGCAAATGAATTGCCAAAACAGTACAGACATGCTGATTTGAGGTTAACCTTAATCAGGGAGCAATCAATAATCTACCACACTTGAGCCAAGTCTAAAAGCACACACACATTCTGCCCACTCATGTTCTGACTTCAGTGTTGTCTCTGGCCTGCAGCATCTGGGCCAGTCATTTTTTTACCCTCTGTGCTTCTAGCACCTGACATCCAGGCAAAGCCTTCTCCATGTTTAGGCTCTTTATCAGCAGTCAAGCACACATTCTTGAGGTAGCTGTGCTTATCTCTGGGGTGCTTTCTAATCCACATTTCTCTTGCCTTCAATCCACATCACAATAGTGTTTTTATACAATCTCTGCTAAGCTATGCTAGAAAGGGGACAGCATGATTCTCAAAATGGGATATTCTTGTTTTGCCCGCAGTCCTTGGACTACAAACCCTCTTAGTGGTAGAACATGGAGGCAAATTCATTCTCCAGCAATGCAGTGATTACCACCTAGAGTAGTTGGGCAATGTGTCATTCTAGCTTCACAGTCTATAATCCTGAATAGAAATTATATAGCCATAAAAACAAGCAAAACAAAATTGTACACATTTTCCTGTGTACAGTGGGAAAATATTTATCTTCATTAAAACACAGTAAGAACCTTTGGGTAACAGAGTCATTTACAAGAAGCCAGGATTTACAAAGGTGGTGCATTGTTGATTTAGCAGCGGAGTGATGATGTGATTGATGCTAAACAAATAGAATCATGGAACACAAAACAGGAAGATACATATTATGTCAATATAAATAAATCTAAAGAATTGTGATAGCACTGCCACATTTTTTCTTTCAGTTTGAAAGAGGTGAAATTATCCAGGAGTAGGTGTTTTTGGTAGTGCTCTGGGATACTTGGCTTATACTTTATGGATAATAAACAAGCATATATGTATTTCTTTTCTATTCATTATTACAAATCTTCTAGAAGAAATCCCCTATGCTTCCTTATAAAATGTTACAATACGTGTGTCTTGTAATAGATTTTCAGTATGAAGCAGTTAATATAGACAGTGATCTAGCTAAAAAGTAAATATTCACTGGCATCTCAAACATGGTCATCTCTTCAATGAAATTGAAAGTGAAAGTTCACTGGGTAACCCTCATCCCAAAACCAGGCAGGGACTCATCAAAGAAAGAGAACTATAAACCCATTTCTTTGATGAACATAGATGCAAAACTTCTCAACAAAATTTTGGCCAATTGACTTAAACAACTCAAAAATCTAAACTTGGAAATTATTTTGATCTATTTTTAAGGCAATGCAAAACTTGCTAACAACTGTTTGTCCAGTCTCATCATCTTCGCAAGTACATTGGGAAGAAGTTTAGAATCTCATAAATCAGACAGTTGTATTTTGAGTTAGGTCTCAGGTATAAGAACATTACTCCTAACATTGAACTAAAATCTATCTTTGCGTTGTATCCCTAAGCTATGGTAGTTTCTTCCCATTCTCACAATGCACCACAGCCCCCTTGGGAGCTCTTTTTAAAGAATTAGTTGCCCAGGTGTATTCTTCAGTGACTTAGTTTCGGTTTAGTTCTTCATGGCTAGGTATATAGCTCAAGTCCCTATAGCAAAAGACAAGAGTAACAAGAGATAAACATACAGATGCATTTAATACATTCAATACATGACAGTGTTCAAAAATAAAGGTCCAATATAAAATAATAGATGGAAGGAAATCAGTTCTGGTATTTTGTATCACAATGAAGTAATTATAGTTCACAACAGTCTACTATATATTTCATGAAGATGAAGAAGAGAGGAGTTGGAAGGGGCCAAAGCTCAAAGAAGTGAGTGATAAGGAAATGGAAAGAGTAATCATCCTAGTTGATCACTTGCTACAGGATATGTGAATGTGTTGACATAGTTCACTGTACCCAATAATTCATAAAACTAATGCATGTCAGTCAAAATAGAACAAAATAAGCTGGCAGCTGGTAGCTCATGCCTGTAATCCTAGGTACTCAGGAGGCTGAAATCTAAGGATCTTTTTTCAAAGCCAGCCTGGGCAGAAAAGTCCTTGAAACTCTTATCTCCAATAAAACCACCAGAAAACCAGAAGCGGTGCTATGGTTCAAGTGGTAGAGTGCTAGGCTGGAGCTGAAGAGGTGAGGAACAGAACCCAGGCCCAGAGTTCAAGCCCCATGACTGACCAAAAAAAAAAAAAGGGAATAAAATAACATTATGATATTTTGGTGCAGCAAATAATCTAGATGCCATATGCTTGTAACAACCACTCAGCAAAAAAAGAAAAAAATCAGCTGTGTTGCTCTGCCTACCCTGTACAAAAAAATTTATTAATTCAATGGTTCTACAGTGATTTCCATTCTCTCTCATTAAGGTTTTGCCTAATCACAAAATATATCAGAAGGGCCTCCTCTATGTACCCACTAGAAATCACTACAAAATGTTTGTCTCTCTTTCAAAAGCAAAGAGAAAAGGGTATTTTTACTTTGTGATATTAAAAGATACTCAGGAACCCAAATGAGTAGACAGCTTCAGTACCTTTCATAATGTGTTCCTTATAAGGAATTATTTTAAGTATCTGTAAATATGCCCTATGCCCAAGATGCCAGGTTACCTACTGACGCCCCTAAGCAACAAGAGCTGTTGTATTAATTAATCCAATTATTATTTCTTGCCTTCTTACCTCTGCTCTCTTCATTTCATATAAACATTCCCTCATTAAGTAATCTGTCTATGAGAAATCTGAACACTTAAGTAATTGCTGTCTATTTCACTCCAAGTGCTGATACTGTAAGCATAAGAGTAACATTTTTTTTCCATTTACATTGAAACTAAGGTCACTTTGGGTTGAGTATTTTTTTTTATCTGATTTGGGGGAAAGAAGGGGAATAACAAGGACAAAGCGTGAAGCAATACAACAGTGATACTCACAAGAGACTAGGTTGGAAAGGAACTTTACAACTTGGTAGGGAGGAGTTGGGAGGAAGGATAGTGGGATAGAAATGAAGGAATGTGTAAGAATGTTCAACAAGAAATGTACTCATGACCTTACTTATGTAACAATGTCCCCTCTGTACATCACCTTTACAACAAAATAAAATAAAATTGGAAAAAAGATCCTCTGTGTACAGAAGCATAAATAATGAATAGCAAATCAATCATTACAAGACCCTCTAACAACTCATCCTCCCATTCAATAAGCATCTTTCAGAACTATCTCTTTATAAGGGAATGGACAGAGATTACTTGCTACTTTAGCAGGAATAATTTTCCTAGTTTTAACTTTTACCATTTGCTAAAGCTTCACTATAAATCGTATAAAGAAAAGAATGACAACTGTAATCCTTATTACTGGGGAGGCTAATATATGGAGGATTGTGGTTCAAAGCCAATTTAAGGTAGAAAGTCTGTAAAACTCCATCTCCAATATATCCAGCATAAAGCCTGGCTAGAGACATTGATAAAGTGGTAGTGCACCAGATGAGTGAGTAAGCAAGTAAAAAGGGAACATGGAGCCCTGAGTTCAAACTTTAGAACCAGCAAATAAAATAACAAACTAAAGAAAAAGGAAAATCAGCGTGATTTTAAGGTAAGTTTGATAAGATGTAGACAGCTTTGGAGTATAATTGAACAAACTATGTGTGATTTAATGATAATAAGCATGAAGAAATTTAGCAAGTCTGTTCAGATCCTTCTCCCTGTCCTTGTGTTTGCTGAGAGGAAGACATTCCTTTGCTTCTCCCCAGATATAGGAGTACACCCTCACATGGGGAATCTTATGACCTACTTCTGAGAAAGGCCAACTTCTTTATATGGCTTGTTTCAGAAGAGAAGGGCAAATGAATGCCAGAGAAAGTTTCTGCTTCTGCTATTCCCTCAAATGCCAAGGTACTTTGTAACAGAGGGGTGCTGAACTCATAAACTCTGTCAGTCAGTTTCTTTTGGTCTAGATGGGCCTTAGATGTTTTCATGCTTAGAAGGATCCATTGTGATCATAACGTGTAGTTGTGGGCACATAATAAGATTGTCTGCTGGGTACTTAAAAATGTATCAGCACCCAGATTCTATCTAAGATTAACTAAGCCAGAATGGCCAAGATAGAAACCCAAAGATTGTTGATTTGAAATTTCCCGAAATCTCGGATAATTCTCATGTTCGCTGTGTTGAGAGCTACTGCTTTAGTGAGAGCTTTGCTCTCTATGTGGTGACAGTGCAAAATCTTTTCTTGTCCCCATTCTTCTCTTTTTTTTCAGTTCTCTCTCTCTCTTTTTAAAATCTTAGTGTAAGGGTGGGGTACAGAGGGGTTACAGTTACATAAGTAAGGTAATAGGTACATTTCTTTTGGAAGTGTCACCCTCTCCTTTCTTTTCTCCTACTTCCCCCCAACTCTGTCCCTGTCAAGTGCTAAAGTTCATATAATTATTCTTATGTGTCATTAAATACCAAAATAATTCCATTTAATATATATTGTGATTCTCATGATGTTCAAAGATGAATTTCACTAGATTTGAACTGCTGGTTCATTTATTTGCATGGATCTGTCCACACTATCTTCAGAAGCAGAGTAATTCTAATTTCATATATTCTCATTTACCTATAAATGGACCTTATAAGACCCCGAGGACATTTTTCTTTCTTTTTAAAAAAAATTTATTGTTAGCCAGGCGCCGGTGGCTCATGCCTATAATCCTAGCTTCTGAGAAGGCTGAGATCTGAGGATCGTGGTTCAAAGCCAGCCTGGACAGGAAAATCTGTGAAACTCTTATTTGCAATGAATCACCAGAAAATCTGAAGTGGCACTGCGGCTCAAGTGGTAGAGCACCAGCATTAAGCTGAAGAGCTGAGGGATAGTACTGAAGCCCAGAGTTCAAGCCCCGTGACCAACAAAAAAAATACTGTCAAGGTGATGCACAGAAGGGTTATAGTTACATAACAAAGGTAGTGATTATATTTCTTATCTAACTTGTTACCCCTGCCCTCATTTTCTCCCTCTTTCCCTCACCCCATACCCCCAAGTTGTACAGATTTCCACATTGTCTTGTGAGTATCTCTGTTGCATAGGTTCCCCCTTTGTCCTTTGTTTCACTATTTTGTTGTTCCCTTCCCTTCCCTAGTTCAGATATACAATACCTGGGTACCAAAATCAAATGTAGTGACAACACAGGATAGACCATAAGGAGAAAAAACACAAAAGAAAACATGTCATACATTGAGAACAACAACAACAAATGTGTCCATTTCTTGGAGTGCATTTTACTTAGCATCATCTTATATGGTCTTATGTACACAGCTATTGAGCTATTCCGATCATCTGCTAAGATTATCCTAGATGAATACTAATTATTACAAATAAGGGAAACCAAGGGACCTATGTTTCTTTGGGTCTGGCTTACTTCACTTAATGTGATTTTTTCCATTTGTAAGGAAATGGAATGACCTGAGGACACCTTTCAAATTGCCCAGGATTCACCATCCTATCCGGTAAATTTCCACAGCTTTTACTGAGCCCATTTGACCAAACTGTGGGGTTACCTTTCAGCAGGTGGGAGGCAAAGCAGGCTGACTAATAAGCAAAAATGAGCTCTGCCAGGCATTAAAAAGAACACAACCAAATCTCAGGCTTGTGTTTATCCAATCGATACATGCCATGGCTCTTGAATAACTGTTGTATAAATTCATTTCTCTGTGGCAGAGCAAAATGAGTGTGATGAAAGATATGCTGTTAGAGAACTCATTAGAGTCAGTAAGGAGAAAGCAGGCTTCAAGATAATCACTCTTAGGGATACAACATCCAGACTATCTTCTGGTTCACAATAATACCAGTAGGCCGTATGGCGGTTAGGCCATTTACTTTGTATGTAGAAAGATTACAGAAAGGAGAATAATGAATAGACTCATGGCAGAAAATCTCTTTGGTCTGTGCAACTTTTTTTCTTTCTTTCTTTCTTTTTTAACTTTTTTTTGTTAATTCAGTTTTGTTTTGTTTTGTTTTTGGTAATATAAATCTCCTCCAGTGCCGTTCAGTGCTACTATTCAAGAAGCAGTTAGCCAAGCAGAAAAGCTGCAGATCAAGCCTATTGTCTGCAGCAAAGGCTTCATTGAACCCGAATGGACATAGGAATCTAGCAAAACAAAGAATCTTTAGTGCCTTGCACAAAGAAATCCTACATCAGAGAAGGCAAAGGGAATCATTTTGATGATCAGAAAAGATAATGATTAGAAGGTGAACCTTTTGTGAACTGAAAAAGAAAAATTAAAGGATGAAAGAGAGAAGAATGAAGACAATGAAAGAATATAAGAAGGAAAGAAATAAATATGAAAGTTCTTTACCTGCAGCATTTCCCATGTTCTTTTGCCAAAAAAAAAGAGAAAGAAAGCTTTGAATCTCTAGGGTCTATTGTGCTTTATCACTCATGATGCAGACATTTGCTACCTATTGTCTGTAAGAGGGATGAAGTGCCTTAATATTTCCATATTTATGTCAAGTACGAAAAGAGAATATTCAGCTTCATTGAAAAACAAGGTATATTTTAGAAAATAAATTATTTTTCTTTAAAATACTCAGTTTTCTTTTTCAAACTATAATCTCTGCTGTGGTCTTTTGTTTTTATTATTTTTTTGCAGAGATTACATTTTCAGATTTTTTCCTTTCTTAACTTTAGAGATACTTGTTTCTCAATTGAGATCCTACAATAATATATTTTGCTTTCAATACTGAGGTCAGGCTGCAAACCAAGAACTGGTCAGAAGACAGCTTAAATAAAAGACACTTAGCCACTGAAATTTTAAAAAGCAAATGTGCACAGCAGTCACATTAGCTTAGGGGAAGGAGCTTGATTATCACAAGGCATTTTGCTCAACCTACTACAATAAGTAAGCCATCCATACCAATTACTAATTTTTTACCAAAGTGATATGAAGAATTAACATCATTTAACATTCTTAAAAACCATCATTTCTCATTCTCACAATTATTATGAAGGATAACTAAAGTCAGATTTGTTATGTTGTGAAAGGCAAGTTTGAGGTCTAGAAGGTTTCAATGACTTGCTAAAAGTCATGATCAACTACGTAAAATGATGACTAGGACCAAGGCTGGCTGACTCAGGCTGTGCAGAGCCTCCTTGATTTTCTTCTTTTCAATGCCCTTGGCTTTGCCTCTTTTCAATCTTCAGAGATTACCTACCAACTCTGTCCTTTCAGAAACTCCTACTGAAAACATATCTGCCTTTAGTATTACCAGCTATGAAGTCTAGGATAGCAGATAGGAAATAACATTTTATTCATTTGGAGCATCTGGTTCCTTCTCTTTGTAAAAACTATAAAGACTGAAAGTGCAACCAAGTAGACATGCTGATAGCAGAGGTATCTTCTGCACTGCTGTCCTCCTTGTTGAGGATTTTACAAGAACCACATCAAATCAGTTCCCTTTAAAGATCTGCCCATGGCAGTACAGTGTTAGCGGGAATATCACTCATGCATCATTTTCTTCAGGAAGGACACACAATAACTTAGATGTTTGGTCACATATAAGCAAGAAGGATTTTCACCTCGCTGTCTGTTTGTGACATAAATAGTTCACTTGGTTTTCCTTTGATTCCTGCCTCCATGACTACTTGAGTTGCCAAATTTAGCAAATAAAAATTCAGAATGCACAGACCAATTTGAATTGCCTAAAAACAACAAATAATTTCTGAGTATAAACAAACTTGAATGTTGTATAAGCAATTAGAATGCTTTGCATAAACATGTTTTAATATAAATATAATCCTGCAATTTTTTTTACTGAATAGGGATTTTTTTATTGTCAAGGTGATGTACAGAGGGGTTACAATTACATAAGGTAATAACTACGTTTCTTGTCAAACTTGTTACCCCTTCTTTCATTTTTCTCCTACTTTCCCTCTCCCCACCCTCCCCACCCCTAATTTGTACAGATCATTTCCAACATATTGTCTTGTGTATCTCTCTGTTGTATTGTTTCTTTGCCATTCTGCTGTCCCTTTCCCTTCCCTAATTCAATAAATGTATAAACAAGATAATCCTGCAATGGTTACAATTAAAAAGTTATTTACAATAAAGCAGTTATATATTGTTCATCTGGTACTAATGTAAAGCAATTATTTATCACTTATTGGATACAAATGTAACTGGATATTCTACCTGTGAACTGGAAAACATGGGACTCACTAGGATGAGATTACATTTAACCTGAAATGCTCTATTTGTGTGTATAAACCTTATGTTTAAGTTTTTTTTTAAATAACAGTACATGCCAATGTATATCTTTTACACCCTGGTGATAAAATGAAAGGACATACCAATTGATGTCATATTCTTTTTTCATGTTTTTGTGATTTCATTGTTATTAAATTGCTATTTAATATTTCATTATATCAACCCTTGTAGAAGATTTTCTGGCTGTATTTTTAGTCTGTAAGTCAGTCATTTTTTTTCAACACTTACTGAGTGTTAATAAAATGTAAGGTTTTTGACTCTTGCCCTAAGGTCTCATAAATAAATATGAGCCAGATATTACCTTCAAGAAATCCATTGATACACAGGAAAAATAAGATGCAAAGCAGAGGATAATAAAAGGTAACAATAAAACAAATGAACAAAGTATATAAAAACCATATTAATACTTGAGAATTCAAGTAGGCATCATTTCTGTCTGAAATTGAAAAAAGCGTGTGGCAAGTACGAATAAACAACCAAGGAGGCCATGTTGAAAGGGAAAAGTTATTAAGCATAGCGGCTCAAGCCCAAAATTCTTGCTATTAGTAAAGCAGAGATCAGGTGATACAAGTTCAAGGTCAGCCTGGGCATAATAGCTCCCCAAACTTCATTTTGTTTGTTGGCTGAGAACAGTGGCACAAGCCTATTAGTCCAGCTTACTGGGGAAGTATAATGGCTGGGCACAGTGATAAGCACCCTTTATCCTCAGGGACATCGGGAAACACAAGTAGGAAAATCATATCTCAGGCCTGGTCAGATACAATGTGAGATCTTACCTCAAAATTAACTGAGGCAAAGGGAATTGGAGGCATGGATTAAGTGGTGGAGTGTCTGCCCAGTGAGTATCAGGCCTTGCTTTCAAACTTTTTTTTTTTGTCTGTTGTGGGGCTTAAACTCTGCTCTTGGGCTCTGTCCCTCAGCTCTTCAGCTCAAGGCCAGTGCTCTACCACTAGAGCTACAGTGACACTTCTGGTTTTCTGAGTGGTTTATTGGAGATAAGAGTCTCACCAACTTTCCTGCCCTGGCTGGCTTTGAACTGTGATCCTCAGATCCTAGCCCCCTCAGTAGCTAGGATTACAAGCGTGAGCCACCAGTGCCTGGCACTTGCCTTCAAGGTAGGGAGAGAGAGGGAATGGAGAGAAGGAGGGAGGGGAAAGAGAAAGATGGAGGGGAGAAAGGGAAGGATGGGGGAGGAAGGGAAGGAAGGAATAGAGAGAGAAAGAAAAAGAGAAAAAGAGAGAAAGGAAGAAAGAAAGAAAGATAGAAAAAAGAAAGGAAGGAAGGGAGAGAGAAAGAAAGAAAGAAAGAGAGATGGAGGGAGAGAGGGAGGAAGTAGGGAGGGAGGAAGAAAGGAAGGAAGAAAAGAAGGAAAGAAAGAAAAAAGAAAGAAAGAAAGAAAGAGAAAGAAAGGGGGAGAGAGAGGGAGGGAGGAAGGTAGGAAGAAAGGAAGGAAGGAAGAGAGGGAGGGAGAGAGGCAGGGAGAGAGGGGAGGGGAAGGGAAGAGAGAGGCAGTCCAAAAGGAAGAGCTGTGTGAGCTGCAGTCAGTCACATTAGTATTTACCCATTGTTACTATTTCCCAAGAACAGCAAGTTGGCACATAAATATTTGTAATATAATAATTATTTGTTTAAATAAAGATTAGACAGCATCCTCCATGACTTTTCCGTGTTCCTTCTTTGGTCGTATGGTTTTGGTTTTGATGTCACAAGTAGTTAGCCTTAAGTACATATCTGTAAGTTTTATTATGTTTCATTTGGGAGGGGGCAGAATCAACATTTTATTCTGTTTCACTTTCTCATTATCTTTGTCTCCTTTAACCAACATAATGTAAACACATACACACAAGACACACAATTCCTATCTTCCAGGGGTAATCATGTTATGCATGGGAGAAATCTTTACCTCCTTAGGAATTACAAAACATTAACGGCGGCCAGACAGCTCTGTCTAGCTGTCATCCATTCCTCAGAATGGTGATAGTTATAAGGATCTGTTAGCTAGTCTTTTCAGCTCACAAACTTCCCAAAGCTGCATTGTTTGCACTTTCACTGTGGGTCTTGAGTTCTGCCTCTTCTTGCTTACTGGGCTTCCTCAGTGTGAACTAGGGCTGCAGAAGGAAATTGCTGGCATTCTCATTATTTTGTGTTTGGGTTCCAGCTCCAGCTAAAGTATTTGCTTTGTTGACTTCAGCACCAGAATTCATTTCTTTTTGCTTTCTCCAATTATTGCTACTTCCTTTTGTTTATAGAGCTCCAAGGGACTCAAAATATGCCTGTGTAATTAGTTCTCTCAACATCTTTCCCTAATAAAGGAGGTGGTTCTTTGAATAGCAAGAAAAGCTGAGCAATGCTCATCAATCTTTGTATTTACTCTTCATTTTAGTCAATCCATTAATGTTTTAAAACAAAAACAAATCCCTGAACACCAAAGGGAGAGCTAATGGGCTAATAGGCAAACTAGTCATTTACTAGTCAAAATACCATTTTCCTACTAAGGTTGTGTGTGTGTGTGTGTGTGTGTGTGTGTGTGTGTGTGTGTGTGTGTGTAAGGGGTAATAGAATTTACCCAGAAGCATTTGGGGGAAAATTCACTTATTCTACCATATGAAATTGTTTTTCTTATTAACCATCAAGAGTGAGTCATGGTCATTTTAAACTATGAATTCAATTTTAGCAAACTTATTTTTTGCTTTCTTGTCATTACAGTTTGATTTCTAAGTATTGTACATGAAGGGATTGTCAGCATTTGCCTTCTAATTAACTGATAAAGCCCCTTGGAATTTCTGTTCCACACGTGAGAGGTCTTAGAGGGAAACTCATCTTTGAATGTCTAGTTTAATACGATTGTTCTGTAACAGCTGGGATTACCTTGTGTTCCAGTACAATTCCAACTGAGAAATATTTGCCACAATTAATTGACAATTTACTGTTATAATTATGTATTAAGTGTATTTACTCCAGTCAAGCATTAACGTAAGTAAATACCAGCCTTTTGCTTCACAAGAATTAAAGAAAAGCTTGCTAGAGATTTCTTTATCAACCTACCAAGAAGTTGTCTGTAACCACATAACCTCAGTGTCTTCGGGGGAATGGCATCTTAAGTTTTATGTGTGTGATGAATATCAGAACATTCTGGATTACCTCTTGGGATCCATCAAAGCTGGCTGACTCTGGGCCTTTTCTCTGCTGAGGAAACAGAGACTAATCTTGATACTCATGGCATCTGTGTAGGATTACCTAATATGTTTAAATGCTCCTCTTTTGGCCTGAAATCTTTTGCATAATCCTATACAGGTCTTATCTCCTCAAGGTGCCAGTCTTGCTTAAAAGGAGATCGGGTATCTGATTGACTAGCAGTGTATGCCTGAGAATTGTGTGGATTCTTCCTTTTCAAAGGCTGAGTTCTATTACTTTCTCTTTCTTGCTTTTTTTCCCCCACTGACACATACATTGTCTTTCTAACATCTCCCCCCATTGTCTTTCTACCATCTCCTTTTTTCTATTTTTAAAATTACATCTCTTCTCTTGGGAAAACGGAAAAATGCCTTCTTTGCATGGCTGAGTGTGGCTATACATAGGTCAGGCTATAGTAAGAAGTCTTTTTTTTTTTTTTTTGTAGATTGGGTACAAGTTCCTTCAGTGCATCAACTTTTTCTATACCAAGATAAAAATAAAGTTTCCTTTGCTCTGTGACTGAGTGAATGGGGTTGAAGTTCTTATTCACAGTGTCTTATCTCAAAAAAAAAAGTATCTGGACAGGGGAAAAGTCCCATAATTTAAAGCTGCTTCTCCTAGTATAGCAAGTGAGACAACCATGCATAAGAACTGTGGAAAGTAAAAGTCATTATTCAATTATTATAATTAATAGCAAAGAACATACCAATCTTAAAGAAAGATGATGAGATATGTATTGTCACAAAATAACAGTAAGGACAAAGTTATACAGATAAATACAGTGATTAAGGGATTTGGAGAACCCCCTACAGTGTATCTCCTCTTCTCTCCTCTACTGATACTCCCCTCCCCATACAAGTGTCTACACCTGCTATTAATCCTAAAATTTGCCTTGCAGAAATCAATTGAAGTGTTCATGTTGTAGAGAAGAGTAACACTCTCAAAACTGGTATCTGTCTACGGACATTGCTTTATACAATCCGGTAAAAAGAGTTCTGAGTCTGAGCGACTATGTGACAGCTAGGCAAAAAGAATGGTGAGAAGGAGGTAGTAACTAATGAGAAATTATTGGGGTGAAGTGTAGACCTTCAGCGCTCAGAGTGGGTGGGAAATGGGAGCAGCTAAGTGAAGTAAGTGCAAAGGAAGGTAAATGAGTTACAAAGGGTAACTGAATAAGTAAGGTGAGCCTAACACTGAGAATCTTCTCCACATCTCAGGATAAGAACAACAGGCCAATGGCAAAATATGCAAAGACCTTCTCCCATGTGTACAAGAGCTCTTCAATGGCTGAGCTGACATATGAATCTTTATTCCCATGGAAATGCACTGTTAAGAAAATATTATATATCATCTAGTGATCCGACTGTTAGAACTGAGAATTAATCAGTAGGAAACAATCACCTCTGAAAGTCTTTGCTGACTAAATAAATGAGAGATAAAATTAGTACAAATGGGTAACAAGAAATGATTTCCATATTTTACTGACAAGTAATGTTAGGAATCATTATCCTAATGGTTTATGAACTTCTTGTGTTACCAAATGACATTCTGGAGTAATATTATGATCAGGAGAAGAATATTTCATCCCTGCATGTCATCCCTGCATGACGTAAGCAAGGAGTTCTATAGAGCAGTGTGTGTGTGTATGTATGTATGTGTGTGTGTGTGTGTGTGTGTGTTGTAGCTGCATGCTCATGAACATGCATACATTTTTTTGTGCTCACATGCATGCATTTCAGAGGTTCTGTGATGTAATTATTTTCTTTCTCAGAACAGACAAAGGAAAGATAATTTTAAGCTTATTGTTTATGAACACTACACATTAGAAGGTCCTGGAAAATTAATCACAATAAAATTTTTTCTCAGTTTCTGTAAGGTTTGCCACATGGCTCAGGCAGAAGAGAATTGATTGGGGGAAGAGAAAAATGCCAGCCAGCATGAGATGGAGGCATAGAGAGAGAAGAGAGAGATCTTATGGTTGAGAGAGACTACATAGGGAAGATCAGGGAGGAGGTATGACCATAGCAGATGCAGAAATGATCTCAGAGCCTGGGGAACCTCTCACTGTCCAAAGGAGGCTTGACCAAGGCAGTTCAAAAAGCAGCCTTAGAGTCTGGGGTCCTTTGCTGACTCTCAGTCAGGTGGTTGACAGTCAGGTGATTACTGGTTTGGGGCAGGTGATTTCTGGTATGGCTCTGTGCTATCTTTCAGATGGAGGAAGTGGGAAGGGAGTTCTCCAAGGCAGAACTAACTGTTTCTTTAAGGTGAGAGATTTGACTTTATGAGAATAAGAATTATCTACAAGTGATGTTCTGATGGATGGCAGGATAGGAGGCTAGAGAGGGCAAGAATGAATTCCTTCATTCTCCATCCATTCTTGAATTGGACGCCCTTACTATGTGGTAAATGTCAAATCATCAAATGCTTTAAATCTCCTCCAGCTAATTGTTTGTGGGAGGAGTGCGTTGCTGTGACAGAAAATGGAGATAAGCCTGAGTGTGGAATGATGTGTGGCCTCCTTGTCTTCTCTTTCCCTTATCAGAACATCTCATTATGTCTCTGAAGTACACATGGAAACTTTGAGCAGGGTCTTGGACTGCTCCAGAGAAGGGGTAGAAAGGCTGGGGTAGATAATTATCTGTCATGGCTAAAATGAAACTCAAGGACGGAGGTAGTTCAAAATAACTAATTTTCTAGGAAGAGCTTGGCTAGATGTGATCAATGGCCCCTGGGACAAAGGTCTGAGAACCTTTATGGTTTTCAAGGAAAAGTGTACAAGAGCATATATCCCTAGTACCTGAGCCTGTTGGAGACTTGGGAGCACCAGGAATTCTTCTAGTGTTTGTCTGCAAAGTAGAGATGACTTACAAGTACATACAGCCCGCAGACTACTATACATTCTTAATCTAGACCCCCCCCAGGTCCAAGTTAAAACTCAGTTAAAATACAGTAAGATGCAACCCTCCAAGCATAAAATCCTAAAGAATCATAATGGAAACACATAAAATATCTTTCAACTTTTGCAAATATTCTGTGTAAATTTTAAGAATCTGTTAGAGAAATAGAAAAAAAATCATTAACATGAAAGAAAAATAATAATTCAATTGATAAACCCAGTTTAAGGAGTATAGGTTTAAAATATTCATTCTGTAAGGATCATACTCTTCTATGAATTATACCAGTGAACTAGTCACAAAATGATCGGACACTAGTCAACAAAAGGAATTTCAATCAGTTTTTCAGAGCAGAGCTTTTCTTCTGGAATTTATCATCTTATCAAAAAAAAATAACCAATTTGAAAATCAGTCATTTTAAAATGATTCAAAGCATAGTAATTTCTAACTTCTGAAAATTAATAAACCAGCTCACAATTAACCCTGAGAATAAATGAGAAAGGCTTTCCAAATGAGAACAGGGCATTATGTAAGCATTATTAAATTGGACCTTTCTTTTGACCCTGCCTGGGAAAACAGCAGACAAGCAAAATGTGGAAATCAGAGGGCTCTGAGGTGACGGTGCCTTCCAAATGAAGCTGCCCAAGGCCTCTATCCCAGCAAACAAGCCCGGACCGAGCAGTTCCAGGCATTCTAGCTCTTCCGTGACTGCATCAGACAGTATGCACAGATTCTTTGTTGATGGGTCCTTGGTGGATTTTTACATGTTTTATATGTTCTTCCTTGGAATTTAGGATTAGCCATATATGGCACAATATTCTGTGAAGTGTGTGTGTGTGTGCGCGCGCGAGTGTGTGTGTGTGTGTGTGTGTGCGTGTGTGCTTGTCTATATACTATACATACCCTCTCACTGATACTTTGGGGGCAGCAACATATTTAAGATCAGATTTCCACATACTGAAGAGAGAAGACTGGTCCTCTATACCTGGGATCCCTTTGAATATGAGGATGAGAGACAATCCCATGGTAAGAATCAAGGAGTAGGCACTCAACCACTATTCTTAACTCTTTAGCAAAATTTACTTTTAGGCTCAAAAATCATAGATTTGTATTTTATTTGCCTCGGGATCTGTGCTTCTTTAAAGAAGGGTATGCCTCTTCATGAAGTCCTTATTCTTGAATGCTTAAGTTTTTGTTTACCTCAAATTTTTGAATAGCTGCTTTCCTCTTTGTGTTTTTGTATTACCTCCAGTTGTCATTAAAAATGGCTCTGTGGCTTGTTGCTTGCTTTAGAAGAAACATCAGAACACATGGCCTTTATAGACATATTTATTGTCTGAGTCAAGTCTGGATCAATCTGATTCCTGTCACACACAGTTTCCCAAGACTAACACAACACAGGACAGTTGGACACCAGAGGAGATTTTCTCTATAGTATATTTAAAAAAATCGAAGTGTTTGACAAATTATTCCACAAATCAAGTTTTTCTTTGTTCTTGTGGAGCTCCACGTTAAGAAAATAAGACACATTTCACTGGGAAAGGCAAGATAATTAAACATATTGCTGGTGTTTTGCAAATAGTTCCCTAATGCTAAAGCCATTGGGATATAAAGAATTATAGCTTAACATGCATTGCCCTAATATTTCAAGTTTTTAAAAATAGATTAGAATAGAAAAGCAAGTCATTAATATGCTATCAGGTATCATGGTACCCTTCAATTTTCAAGTTCGGAATCTTCACTATCCTAGTATAGCTGTGTGGTATTCTAGAGTGTTCATAGTTAGCTCTGAGCCAAACTGCCTTTCCATATCAAAGTTTTCATGGAATTTTCATCCATTAAGGTGTTGAGTTTGAATTAGTTTACTCGTTTCAACCAAGTCCAAAATGTGCAATGGTTCAACCCCAACAGGCATTTGTGTTTTCCTTATAGATTATCCAGATAGAATATTTCCTGTCTGGGTAAGAGTCAGCACATCTCTTCCAAGTCATGACCTACAGGAACCCTGTTGCTTCCCAAATTGTAGTTCTCAGTCATGTTAAACAGGAAGATTCCAAGGCTGTTTGGAAGCCAATCAGGATAATGCAAAAACTGTAGAGCATCTCTGGAGGGCAACAGCTGTTGGGTTGTCTGAGAGATACATAGCACACATTACCCATGCTCCCTTTTCATTTGCTGGGACTGAATCCCATGGCTACAGATGGAGGCAGGAAATGCTTTCAGGCTGTGTGCTCAGAATGCAAGGAAACAGATTTGGCCAATATGCAGCAGTAGACTTACAAATTCATTGTTGATTACCTTTTCTTCAGATTTGGGGATACTTCTAAATAAACAATGCAACCTGCAACTCATATAAAATACATTCTGTAGATCAAACCTCCATATGCAAATTGCCATTCCAATACATTCTACATTAAAATTAAAGCATCAGTTCTGAACTATGTCCACCTATCCGTATCCTCCTATGACTTTGGTCTTTTATTCCCCTCTATTTTTACCAAAGATTCTATTTTCTTTGGCAGCTGCACAGTTTATCTGCACTAAATGTAGAGTTCATCCAGTTAAGCTAGCCAGGAAACAGGATAAGCTCATCGCCATTTCTCCCTTAGCTAGGGCTTTACAGCACCCGGCATTCCACAGCCCCCACTTAGCCAACTGAACTTGCCACTGCCCTTGCATGATCCCAGGATAAGATGGTAGGGCAGATAGCTGTCCTTTATCCCAATAGAAGCTGGATGCCAGTACCCACATTTTGTCTAAATGTAAGCAAAACCAGGAAGACTCTGTGTTGGTCTAGCTGCCACCAAGTTCTATACGACATCTGTGGAAACTGACATGGGGAAAAACTCCTGTGAAATCCCCCTTTGGCAGTGCAGAAGAAATATCACTTCCACCCAAAAATCAATTGCTGAGCTGTTCGCACTCTGCCATGAGAGCCTCCATCAGCAGCAAGGACAGCTGGGAGTGTAAGAATCACAACTACATTCTGGGCTGTGTTTTCTAAGACTTATAGAATGGGAGACTCAATTCTTCCCTGCTGTTCCATAAAGATCCTCATGAGACCCATTAGTTGAAAAAGAAAACAAAAGCTCAGAACATATATGAGAAATATATCATTTATTTGTGTGCAAAAGTACTATTTCTAAGATACAGTTATCCAAACCCTACAGTCTCTGTCCTCATTTGCCAGTTGACACTGGGAAGTTAGGTGTTACAGCTCAGGTGTTATTGCTCATCTGCCTGGGCCAAGAAGTTCTGGAGAAAGGAGCCACTGCATTCTGCTGAAGGAAAGTGACACAGAAATCTACAAAGTCTTGTATAATTTGTGGTTCCTTTGTGGTTTATGTTTCTACTTCTTCTAAGTTGGAGAAGGAGAAGAAGAGAAAGAAGAAGAGGAAGAAGAGGAGGAAGAAGAAGAAGAGGAGGAGGAGGAAGAAGAAGAAATGACTGTGTATTCTTAATAATTAATAATAATCAACAGTGATTATTAATACTAATACTAGCATTGATAGTTATTATTAATAGTAATATGCTATAAACATAATTATTATTTTTTACTTGGGGTAAATAGTCCCAAGGACCTGATGTTCCAACTTTTCTCTTTAATTTATTCCTGTATCCAGAGTGTGGCCATCATCGAATTTCATCTTTTTTTTTGTTTTTATCTTCTATCCCTGTTTCTTTTTTTTTTATTATCCCTGTTTCTTACATGAGATCCAAATGACAGTCCTACAGCTCAACTAAAACTATCATACCAGATTTTCTTACATTTTGTATTGTATAGTTCTTTTCTTTTTTCTTCAAAACATATTTTCTCTGTATTCTTTTCCGTGTCTCAAATCCTAATGCCTTCTCAGGGGACAAATAACCTGAAAATAAATTTCAATAATATGTTTATTTTCTTATAGGCAAACACATTCTATTCTTTAAGGAATTAGTTTGCATAAAATGGAGATGCCCTAACTGTAACATGTTAATAAAGCAGATGACTCTTATGGTGAGAGCATCTTGCAATGTAGCAGGCTTCTATGGGAAATATTTGGGGCAAGGAAAAGTTTCTAAAACTCTTTAAATAACACCAAAAAGCATATTTCTTGCTTATATCTAGAGTTACCATTGTCCCACATTTACCATTGTCCCACATTTACATTGTCCCACATGAAAGCTTTAGCTGGATAGTAATCCCTGTTACACACACACACACACACACACACACACATATCTGTAGATTAGGTAGAGATAAGTAGATAGATAGATAGATAGATAGATAGATAGATAGATAGATAGATAGATAGATAGATAGATAGATAGATAGATAGATAGATAGATAGACAACACACATATATTTCAAATAACTGACAAGGGTATTTAACTATGTTTTCCTTTCCACGTTAAGTACAAAAGGCCAGAGGAGCAATATTTTATTTACTCTCTGCCTGATTCAGAAGTGTACTCCTATTTCTGTGTACCATGTGTCCAGTTCACTTGGCTCTCTCCCTGGATAGGCAGCATATTAAAATGGTAGTAGATGAACTAAGAATAACTACGTAATGGAGGAAGAATTACGCATGTCGAGATGAAAATAGCAACAGTGATTTCAGCATAAGTAAGCAATTGAAGAGTGAAAGTGAAAACAATGTAGGAACTGGTAGAAGAGTCAATAGAAGTCAATAGAAAAATGGAAGGCAAAGGCAATAAAGAATAGGAAGTGCACAAAATCTTGATGAAGTACTAGCTAACAACAGAGACTCATTGATCACAGGAACTTAGGCCCATTTGCAGTGAACTCCAAAAATCAGAATGCCTTCTAATGGCAGGCAATGAAAATTGAGATACATAATAATGACTGTGCACACTGAAAGTTCCTGAATGACTGTGAATCACTAAAAATTTGATTGTACTCAGTATAATTTGGGGGATAAACACATTTATTTCTGAATAAAGAGACTTAAAATATTTTTTTTATTTTACAGAGGGATATTTCCCTCAGAACCATAAAATTTTAAAGCTAGAAAATGTCCTGTTGCAGCATTAAATTTCAGCTGCTAATTCAGTAGAAAACGTTAGATCAGAAGGCAGAAGCTTATCAGGAATACTGTACAATTGGGGAAATTGAAGCTTTGGCTTCCCTTCTTCCCTTCTTCCCTCCTTCCTTCCCCTCCCTCCTTTCTTTTTTCCTTCTATCTGTCTGTCTGTCTCTCCCTCTACCTTTCCTCTGGTTTTCATTTGTTTCTTCCTATACCAAACAAAGTTTCCCAGTGAGGATGGCCTTGTCTAGTTCTCTTCAGCTATTTTTTTTCTTTTTGATATTAAAATGAGAAAAGCTTTCCCTAGGGAACTGTGAATTTCACCAGAAGGCTGCCCCCTCCCTCTATCTCACAGGCAGAGCTGCGCAAGTACACCCAACCAATGTGAGATACATTAAGCAAAGGTATGCTTATTTTGCTAAATCTACATTTAAAGTTTTCATTGATATCTGTTATATGTCTACTATTGAGCTGTTCTAAATTATTTTTCAAATAATCAAATGATATTGTTATGTTTTTGGGGGTTTTTTCTTACCATGTAATACCTACAATGTAAATGACCCTAATTCTGGTTGTGTGTAATGGTCCACTTGGCTTCCTGGCAGTAAATATATTATTTTTCTCTTTTTCAGAAAAAATGTTGATTTCCTTGTACCAATGCAAAACAACTTTAGTTGATTTTCTTTGTATATGTTTACATAGTGAAAGTTTTCCACGGAAAGTATGCTCATTGTGCATTTGTTATACATTACCTTTTCTATGATATACCACAGATAATCTGATGATGCAAAGTTATGAGAGCTCTTGGCTTTGTCTATATAATAAGCAAACCAACCTCTGATGAAAAGCATTGTCAAAAGATAAGCCATATCGATGACCAGGATTCTATTTGGCCTGAACTCTGCTCACCTTCCCTCAAAGCCATGATCTTGTAGAGATGACACTGGCTGCACAGTTATCTTCTTCTTTCTTAGCCAACCGCCAAGGCCTGAGGCGCCTCTTTATGTTCTGTGATATTGTTTCTATACTCAAGTACATTATAAATAAGGCAATTGAAAACAACCAGTTCCTTGTTAGACTTTTATTTTCTAAGTAATAACTAGGAATCTACCATCCTCTGTTTCTGTGTTCCTGAACAACATTCTTTACTCAGAAGTGAGATGAATATGCTTCCTCACCATTTGCTAATCAGAAAGTTATTCAATAGATTTAGTTTCCAATTATATGTCTAACTTTTAAAACAAGTAACATAGGCACAAGTACAGATCAATAAGAAAAGAGTGAGCTAGAGTGAATTCCTTCATCTATTCTAACTGCCTGAGTCCTTCTACACCCTTCAGTTAAAGGAAGGTATCTATGTCCATCCATGCATTTACACCAATGTCACTATATAAGATAGCCAAAGAGGCACACTCATGTGTTTATAATATGTATATTATCAAATATAGATGGGATATGCACTCACACACATTATTATATATGCGTAAGCATGTACATGTACACATAGCATTTATACATGAATGTGCACATAGTACATAATGCATGCACATTCATAATCAAATATACATATATATGCACATTTATAATGTTCATAATTTTGCCATATAATTTTAACATTGATCCACAACTTGTATTCTTGTTATCATTTGTTTAGTGTTTTGGAACGTTTCCATATTCATGTACAAAGAAGATGCTCATTTATCATCTTGTTCATAGTACACATCGATGGAGGATTTCTCAAATACAAGTTTCTTAAAGATAGATTCTCAAATACAGTTTTATTTCAGATAAATGAGGATCACTAAATATTATTTTGTCTGTTCACAACTAAATATAGACAAAATAAACCACAGTTCTCTAGCTTTGTAAAGAAGGAATCATCTGTTCTTAACCATATCACTTGATGCTCAAAAAAAAAAAAGGCCCATGAAACCAAGTACATGTGTAGTTGAAATCCATAAACTGATGTTTTATAGTTAATTTAGGTAGGTAACAGGTCAAAGATTGATTCTTTGGTCCACTCATGATTGTGAAATAAAATTTTATTACTAAAACAGACTAACTGGGCAGTCCTTTCAGACAATCACTTCAGAAGGATGGACAGTGAGTTATAAAAATGTCATAAATTCTTACAGAGTTGGCTTTTGTTCTTATGATCAGACACTACATTGACCTCTTTGTAAGGATTACCCGTTTTAAAACTTTAAATAATATTATATTTCAACAACACAACCAATCAAAAAGACAGAAGAGCATTAGAGACTGACCGCAATCCAAAATGGTATAGTATGAGTAGTACTTGAAATTTTATCATTGTAAACAGAACTCTAGTACTTAGCCCTACATAATTCTAAGCAGATATACTTTGTTCTCGATCTGAAGTCTTATTTAACACATTCCTCAAGCAAGATTGGCTAAATCTCATATTCTGGTTCCACCATCTACAGATTCTGTTTTTTGGAGCATAGATCTGAAACTCTTTCTGAGGCCAAGGAGTGTATAGAAATGTAGGGCCTTGGTCCTAAATTCTATGTTTGTTGTGGTGTTCTCAGGAGGATTATACAATGTTGCAATTATACAATGGAAGAAGATAATTTGCATAGAATTAGATAGGTCTTTGGTAGAAATAAATGTTCTATACCTGTGAGGTTAAAGACTATTTTGTCTGAGGAGTTTGTAGCTTAAGGAGAGGAGGCAGATAAATAGAAGAATGCTGGGCAAAAGCAGGCATAATATTCAATATGCATATGTGGATATCGATTCAGGTAACTTGAAGGGATGGATAGTGTTGGGATAGAGGGGAAGAATGATGGAAGAAGGAACCTGGACCAAAAACATTGCTCAGAATCTGAAGTTTTCTTAGCCACAGAACTTTCAGTCTTGTCCCTTTTTTTCTTCCTTTGAGAATTAACATTAGCACAAGGAAAGAGTTCTTAGAGGACTTTGGATTTACAAAAAGGTTTTGAGTCATTTTTATACCACTTTAATAAGACATAATTCACTATCATACAATACATCCACTTAAAGATATTCACAAATGTATGCAACTGTCATCACCATCAGCTTTAGAATATTTCTCAGGCTGAAAAACAAAAGCAAAAACCTCTATTTCCATTGTTAATTACTTTGTAATCCCCAGTCTTTCCCTATCTCTGACAAGTATTCATCTGCAAATATTCACTTAAACACAATCATATAATATGTGATTCTTTGGGACAGACTTGTTTTATCTAAAGCAATGTTTTCAAGATCTGTGGTGTAGCATGTTACCATTCACTACATTTATTTAATTGATAGCTAATATACCATTGCATTGGGCACACCACCTTTTTGGTTATTAAAGTTCCTCAGCTTCTGTTTATTCATGTATCAGCATATTGTTGCCTTAATTGTTTTCAGCTAGTATATGTTTTGGGAAGACGTAGGTTCTTATTTCACTAGAGCATATACCCAGAAGTAAAAGAGCTGGATTGTTGACACCTCTGGGTTTAGCCTATGAGAAATTTCTATTCTTTTTTCTAACCTAGATATACCAGTTTGCATTCCTACAAGTCAAGCAACTTGTAAGATCTCATATCCTAAGTGTATTCCTTTAAAAAGTAATAGCTATGCTTTGACCTGCCATTTTGCATCCATACCAGTAATTGGTTAAGAAATCCTGAGAATATTGAAATCACACTTTAAAACACTAAATGCTTTATGTAACAGTTTCTATCATTTCCTTTTCCTTTGACAACCTAGACACACTTGTCTTATCCTTCATTTATAATCGTTTTTTTTCCTTTTCTGAACCTTATCCAACAGCATTCCTGGTGTGAGAAAACAATTCACAGTCCTATGCATTAGCTCCCTCAGTGCTAGAGACTTTAGTGTCAGTCTGTTTAACTGCTTTCCTGCTGTTTTGGCAAATATAATCTCTAGATTCTCAGTTATATTTTGACAAAGAAAAAGAGTAGATGGTGCCAAACAATATAATGAAGCAGAAAAATAAATTTATATGAAATCATATGTCACTATGCTATTTATCATCCAAGTAAACAAAAGCAAAACCTAACTTTCAAGTAGAGTTGTACTGTGCTCTTTGTTTATAATTTATAAGCCTATAACCTTTTTATCTCTTAAAGGTTAGGAAGGCATATTTTGTACTGATGTGTCAACAAATTCAAATTACTTATTTTCAACATGGATTACAATTGAAGTATATAATTAAATCTGATTTCCTTCTTACATTTCACCTCAAGAAACTATCCATGTTCCAATACTTTGTCTTTTTATTTTGGATGATTTCTTCTTTGGTAGCCTCATCAGTTTATAAACAGCACCATTAAAATAATTTTACAAGTCTTTATTGGACGTCACCCATCTGTAGAGTATTGTATTAAACATTCTTTTGAAGGGAATTTAAAAGCTATCAGTCTTCCAAATGAGCTCATTTGAGGCAAATATTCCTCCATGGATGGTGGATTTTATTTGGAGAAATAGGCAAAAGTTATTCAAAGTCAATATTGATGGATGATGTGGGTAAGACCCATGGAGCAAGATGACATTCTTCGCGGTCAAAATTATGTGTGATGCTAAATTATGAAGCTGGGTTTTTTTTTGGCATGGTTCATTAACCAGATCTGAAGGAAATTGCACCAGAGGAGACCCAGTAACAAATGGCAGCAATGGTGAAGTATGTGATGCCAAAGTATCTATCTTGAAGGATGGCACCCTTTGGATATATTAGTTCTGGTGTGTTATCAAAACACACGCATTGCTTATGGTCACACATTATATAGTGCCTAGAAAATACTAAATATGGTAAAAAACACATTCTACCAGATCCAGAGCCAGGATAATACTGTTGTTCAGTGCCTGTGCTTTTCATTCCTGACAGAGATGGACAACAGCTGTTGGCACATGTGGCTTGTTCTCTCCCACAGCCACCAAGGAGCTGGAGCCTGAGTTATCTGTTCTAGCAGAAGAATTGACCTGGAGGAAAACTGCCAGGTGACTTGTCAGGGCTTGGCTTCTGGAAACTGCTTAAATGAATCTGCCTGTAGAAAGAGTCACAGAATAAGATTTTGGCTTTTCTCATTTATCCAAAGATTAGAAGCACTTTAATATAGCTTTAAAAGAATAAATCATGGCCAAATGTTATGTATGACTACTTACTGATTCTAAATCTTACCTCCTAGATTCTTTGCACTGTACCCAATCTGAAAGTCTCTTTTTTTTTATAACCCATGCCAAGAATTAGAGATAAAGAGTATTAGTTTTCTGGGACTGAAGTTACAGATTGCCACAAAATAGGTGGCTTAAAATAACAGGAATTTGTTATTGGGTCCTGGAAATCCAAAATCTTTCAAATCAAGGTGACAGTTAGGTCGATTCCTTCTGGAAAAATTTAGGAGACTATGTCCTATGCCTTTCTTCTAGCTTCTAATAGTCCCTGATAAACTTTTCATTGCCATTGTTCTTGTTCCAACTTTGTTTAATTTACTTTAAATTTATTTTATTTTAGGGTAAATACTCTCATCTCTTTATCAACATCTCCCATAGCTTTTTTTTTTTTTTTGGTCGGTCATGGGTCTTGAACTCTGGGCCTGGGCACTGTCCCTGAGCTCTTCAGCTCAAGGCTAACACTCTACCACTTGAGCCACAGCGCCACTTTCAGTTTTCTGGTGGGTAATTGGAGATAAGAGTCTCACAGACTTTCCTGCCTGGGCCGGCTTTGAACTGTGATCCTCAGATCTCAGCTTCCTGGGGAGACAGGATTACAGGCATGAGCCAACGGTACTCAGCTTCTCCCATAGTTTTCTTTCTTCTACATGCATTATTTTTGCCTAAATTTCTTTCTTATTATAAATACACAAGTCATGAATTTGGGTTCCACAAAAATACAGCATCTCATCTTAACTAAGCCATTCTATGGTTAAAACTCTTTTTTCTAAATAAGGTTATATTTGGAGGTTCTAGGTGGTCATAGTTTGGGATGCTCCTATATAATAAGTATCTTGAGAAGTTGTATACATGCAAAATGAACAGCTGGGTCATGTCATTAATATCCCAGCCAAGGGTCAGAATGCATTCTAGAACCTGACATCTAGATACTGAATGGCCAAAAGTAAATAATGGCCCAACTATCAACAGCAGGGTTGAGTTTTCTCTGTGTCCGAGCTACATGTACTTGAAGTCACACATTCTATTACCTTTTTCTTCCTGGTTTCATTCACTCAATATGCTTGATTTTGTGTAAAATTCATCTTAGGTCTGCGTACAGATACAGATTGTTTACTCCCCATGTTGCATAAGCAGTTATTATGTTAACATACCACAATACTCAGAATATATTTTATAGCTGTAACTTTGCAATGCGATAAAAAAAATACTTCAAATATCAACTTATAAGGAAGAAAAGTCATTTTAACTAACAGTGTCTCACAGTCCATGGTAACTTTGCTCTGTTGTTTTGTGCCTGTGGTGATGAAGTAAATGATGGCAACAGCACATGGTAGGGAAGGTCTGTTTAGCTCATGGTGGTGGGAATGGAAAGAGAGGAAAAAAATATTCCCTTCAAGGACACCCTCAATAACTTAACTTCCTTACATTAAGCCCCAAATGCCTGAACTCTCACCACTTCCCAATAGCACCCTGTGTTGGCAATTGACCCATGGAATTTTGGAAACATTTAAGATTCTAAACATTATTTTATCTTACTAGAAAGGTGTATTTGGTAGTTTCCAGTTTGATGCTACTACAAGAAGAACTGCTATAAGCATGCTGGTCTTTAGCTTTTGGTGCACGTTTATATGAATTTACCTTCTAGACCTGAATAGACTTAAAGCACATTAAGACAAATATTCTAAGTGGTAATCAATATCTATTGCTTTGTAAGCTGTTTGAAAGTTTTTGTTTTCTTTTTTCATTCATCTCTATACTCATTGTAATGCAGATCTCAAAATATTCATTCTACAGCTAAGAACCAAAATGGTCTTCGACTTTCTCTGCATTGTGTTTCCTGACTCTACATGTTTTGATGAGGAAGTTTCAAAGTATAGACAAAATGTCTTAGCCAAAATATTGGCCTGATATAATGACATAGAAAATTTGAGGTGTAGAGAAGACAGCCTATTCTGAAGTAGAGGGACAAGAGAAATACAAACATCAATCCAGAAAAATTCCTCAAGGGAAATTAATGTGTTGGGATGCCCAGAGGCTTCTCTAAGGAGATAACATGACTCTAGAAAGAGAATAAATTATGGAAGGTGGGACATTGGGCAGACATGAAGAAATAGTTCTGGTTTCTCCCAATGCAAAGAGTCAGTGAATAAGAAAACACACGCTAGTCAGGACCATAAATGACTCAGTATAAACCTGTGTAGATAGCTTTCTGTTGCTCTTACAGTGCATCTAAATTCCCACATACCCTGATACCAACAAAGAAAGCGGGAAAAGTATTGAGTAAGAGTGAGATTGGAGAATCCAACTATTGCAATAGGACAGTGTGTCTATTATGTTTGAATTTGAAATGTCTCCAGCCTCATGTATCGATGGTCCCAGTTGGTGATCCTATTTTGACTGATGTTGGAAACTCTTTTTTTTAAGATAAACTTTTTTTATTGTAAAAATACCGTACAGAGGGGTTACAATTACATATGCAAGGTAATGAGTACATTTCTTATCAAGCATTGTTGCCTCCTCCTTTGTTTCCCCTTCCCATCCCTTCCCATCTCCTGCCCTCCTCCTCCTTCTCCCCCACATCCCTGGCCAAAGTTGTAAAGTTCGTTTACGACATAACGTCTTGTATATCTCATTGTTGCAATGGGTCCACCTGTATCCCTGTTTAAACAATTTGTTTTTTTCCCTTCCACAAATTATACCAACATCAAATACAGTGAAGACAGGGGTTATTTGTATGTCCCTCCCCCATGGTATAACCCCTGTTTTCATTGTATTTGATGTTGGAAACTCTTAAAAGTAGACTCAGGCAGGAAAAAGTAGGCCACTGAAGACATGTCTTTGACCACAGTATCTTATCCTTTATCCTTCTTTCTGTCACTCTCTGCCTCCTTTCTACAAGGAGGTAAGCCACTTTGTTTTTCCACATTCTCCCCACCATAGTGTTCTGCCTTACCTTGAGTAGACCCAGAAGCAACAGAATCAAGTGGCCATGAGCTAAAAGCCCTGAAACCATGATCCACAATTGTTTCCTCCCCTAGGTTATTACTTCAGCTATTGGTCACAATGAAAAGAGGTCTGTCTAACACAGTGCCTGAAGTCAAACACTGAATGAATCATCCCTGCTACGCCATGAAGATGGAGATCACACCTGTCAAATCCCTTGTCTACATCCACTGCAAGCAGTGGATTGAATAATGGATGACAACTAGCAACAGGAGAACACTTGCTGTAATCACAATCATAGGAAAACCTGTTACTGCCAGTTCTGCTTTCATCTCTGAGTATTAGGGATAAAGTGATAGAGGAGGGGTCACCATTGCTCACGAGGCTGACATCAGCTCCACAGAGTGGGAACTACACCTGAGATGCTTCACTTATTTCCCAGACTCTGGTGCTATTAAAGGTCTTTAGATGCTTTGTTTCATCCTCGGTAAGGGCTATGCTGGGGGTGATGACATTTCATCTTGAATGTCTAGAGGCTTGTTAGTAGAGACCCTGTCACCGCCAGGGATCACAACATTCTTATGCTCAGTCCTTAGGGCACTGATCTCGGCTGTACAGCTGGACTCTGCAACAGATGCCACATGGTCTAACATGACAAGCAGCTGGATCTCCAGGCAACAGGCAGTTTTTGTCCTGAAATGAATGGCAGCTTGTATAGCAGACGAGGGTGTTGGCTTTTTCTTTTCTATGCTATTGAAAGCAGCTCAGCTGCAGCTATCAGACATCTGAAGAGAACAGAAGAGGTGAAAGTAGTTTATCTTTGCAGTGTATCACCAGTGTCTGTTTAGAGCTGGCAGAAATGGGCATCTCAATCTGCCTACTCCATTCCTACAAAATTGCACTGGATTGGCTAAAATTGGTTAGGTAGGTTATAAGGCAAAGATTGAGCTAGAAGAGAATGCAAAACACCAAGTATACAAGTAAATTTTTCCATTCAAATTATTTTCATTCAGGCTCTTTGTAAGCCTCATTATCAAAATTTCTTGGTGTTTACTTTCTTACCTTTTCTTAGTTGCAGGGCAATCTTTAGCCCTTGAAAGCTACAAATCAGGAAGTGAACCACAGAATAACTGCAGGCTTTAGACTGATATATGCTCTGAGACTTGGAACTGTCAAGGCAACTGCATCTCTCTGACAGAAGTACATATCTGTCTGCCTCTCAATTTGAGCAGTGCTATTGGCTGTTTTAAGGGCATCTCCTTTGTTTCCTAAAGAAAGTAAAATGTCAGCCAGTCAAGAAGGACTTTTTTTTGTTGTGGTGGTGGTTTGTTAGTCAGTAGCTTGTGGTATTTTAAGCCACCTTGGGAGGAATGGGTAATGTCTGTAAGAATCTTTTGAAACATTGTTTTTCAGACATCATTTCAATCTTCATCTTCGGGTGACAGCTCAGTGAGCAAATACATAGGATGGATTGTTTCTGAAGTAATATCTTTTACCTTTTAGAGTCCATTTATAAACAGCCACAAAAATGTGATGAGAAAGTCAAAAAGACATGCAAATAGCACGTGAACTGCCCCTTAGGACAGACACAGAAAAATTACGTGGAGTCCTGAGTCTCTTGAGGTGTATATCAATATCTTAAAACAGCAAAGCATATTTGGGATGCCAAACAGCACCAAAAGTAAAAGAACTAAAATTTAAACCCAAACTGGACAACCCTAGGGTAAAACAGAATATTGGATTTGGGTAAGTTGCCCTTTGGTTGAATTTTTGAAGAATAGACAGAAGAAGCAAATAGCAAGGATCTTTCATTAATAAAAATGCTGACCTGGTGTCAGAAGGCTAGGATTAGAGATACACTGCTCTTAGAAGTTGAATAAAAGGATTTTGAGCCATAACTATATTTTGGTATTTAGAATCATTTAGAAGTCAAGTCTATTTTAAGGTAATTTAGCAACAAAGAAGATCTCATACTCTAGCCAGTATGAGACTCCTTGAGGTGGAACTGCACAGATAACAGAGCATGACATGTTAGAAAGTGCATCTTGTGAACTTCCTAAAGCAAACACATAACTGTATGCTGTATAATAGCAACTAGATCATTAAAACCACTCCAAATCATTGAAAAGACAATGAAAATGTTAACCAAAAGATAAATTTATACTAGCAAAAGTGATCCAAGAAAAGGGCTAACCAATGCAACCGTGATATTCATAAGATACTATGTTGGAAATGAACTTTACAACTTGGTAGGGGGTGTGAGGGAGAAGGGAAAGTGGAAGAAAAATGAGGGAGGGGTAACAATGTTCAACAAGAAATGTATTTACTACCTTATGTAGGTAACTGTAACCCCTCTATATTACCTTGACAATTTTTTTTATATTTTTATTGTGAAGATACTTTACAGAGGGGTTACAGTTACATGAGTAAGATAATGAGTACATCTTCTCTTGAGCATTGGTACCACCTCTTTTGTTTTTCCCCAGCTATCCCTTTCTTTCCCACCTCCCCAACTCCTCCTTTCACCCCTCCCCCAAAGTTGCAGAGTTCCTTTTAACCATCTTGTACATCTTGTACATCTCATTGTTACAAAGGGTCAGCCTGTATCCTTGAATTTTTGGATTGATTTTTCTAACCCTGTAAGTAGTGATAGTACTATTTTGAACTTGTTGATTAATTTTGGCAGTATGTCAGTATGTTTAGTAACTCTTCCAGCCCATGAGTATGGGAGGTCTTTTCTACATTTTGCTGTCTTCCTCAATTTCTTTCTTCAGGGTCTTATATTTCTGGAGGGTTTAATTTATGAAAAGATTTTAAATAATGGGTTTAATCTTCTTCTTTTTTGGTAGGAATTTTTTAATTCAACTACATTTACAAACACATATAATAAATGTCCATGTTTATTACAATATTGTAGCTATATCATGACTTTTACTTGACATGAATATAACAGCATTTTCTAGAATCTCAGTACAGATTCATGACAGAAGTCCAACAAATCATTTTTCTGCCATAATTACCTTAATAACGTTTCGTTTCCTTCTCTCATGCTTAATGAAAACATAATGAATCAATGCGGTCCCATCATTAAAACAAATAAGAACAAGTTTAACTCAAAATCAGATACAAAGATTTGTAGGCAAACATGGACATTGTTCATTCACCTAATGCTTCATTATTTTATCTTGTGTTTAGACATGTCAGTGCAATAAGATTCTCCTCCTTCATTAAGCACTAAACTCTTCCCAGCATGATAAATTGGGGTTTTCAGTTTCAATCCTGCATTGTGAATTCAAAGAGTTACTGCCTGCAGAGTAATCTGTTTGAATCAGTGAAAGATTTTTATTCACTATCAATAAAAGAACTGAGCTTAAGAGACAAAAATCAATTCACAAGCAACTCTGAGTTTTGGTGAGTAGTCAAAATTTTAGCTCTTGGGTATAGCCAATGATAATTTCATGCATCCCTGAAATCTTCAACCAATCTTAAACTTCACTCAATGACCCATTTTTCTACAGTAAATGTACATATAATAGGAAATCTAGTGGCTAATATTTTACATTGCTTTTAAACCCTATCCCTCTTTCTTCTCACTTTAACATTGTCTTTATCCATTCATCTACTGAGGGGCATCTGGGTTGGTTGCATATCTTAGCTATGGTAAATAAGGCTGCAATAAACATAGTTGTGCTGGTAGCTTTAGTGTGGTTTGTTTGTGAACATTTGGGTAAATGTCAAAAGTGGGATTGCTGGGTCATAGGGGAGCTCTATGTGTAGTCTTTTGAAGAACCTCCATACTGCTTTCCAAAGTAGTTGAACAAATTTACACTCCTACCAACCTCTGTCCACATCCCCTCCAGCATCTGTTGTTATTAGAGTTCTTGATTTTAGCCATTCTAACTGTGGTGAGGTGGTATCTCAATGTTGTTTTGATTTGCATTTCTTTTATGGCTAGAGAGGTTGAGCATTTCTTCATGTGTCTATTGGCCATCCTTCTTGTTTCTCTTTAAGTCTTTAGCCCACTTATTTATCTTTCTTTGAAGATTTGTTGTTGGGGGATTTATTTTTTTAAGTTCCAGATATATTTTAGATGAGACCCTTGTCTGTTGTATGGCTAGTGAAGATCTTCTCCCAACCCGTGAGCTTTCTATTGATCTTGCGAGCTATGTCCTTTGCCATGCAGAAGCTCTGAAATTTCATGCAATCCCATTTGTCCAAACTTTCTCTGATTTCTTGTGTTTCTGGGTCTCTATTAAGAAAATTTCAGCCTGTGTCTAGGAGACCTAGGGTTTCTCCTATTCCATCCTGTAATGTTTTCAGAGAGTCTGCTTTGACTCCAAGGTCCTTGATCCATTTGGAGTTGATTCGGGTACAGGGTGATATATAAGGATCTAACTTTAGTTTTCTACAAGTAGTTAACCAATTTTGCCAGCACCATTTACTGAAGAGGCAGTCTTTCTTACATTCTATTTTTTTAGCTCCCTTATCAAAGATTAGATGGCAATAGGTCTTTAGGTTTATTTCTAGGTTTTCAAGTCTAAACACAATGGAATTCTATGTCGCCATCAGAAAGAATTACATTGCCCCATTTGTTAGGAAATGGAAAGACCTGGAAGAATTTATATTAAGTGAAGTAAGCCAGGCCCAAAGAAACATAGGTCCCATGGTTTCCCTTATTTGCAATAACTAGTATAAGTCTGAGTCAAGCAGAAAAGGTCAGATGAGTTGATGTTAGGGGAATGAACCCCAAGATAAGTATTCAAATGTTGTTTGTGTTTTTTCATTTCATGCAATTGTTTCTATCATATTTATAAGATGATTTCTATGTTGCTTTGTATGTTCCTCCCCCACAGTATAACACATACTTTCACTATTTTTGATGTTGGCATAATTTGTGGAGGGGAAGGGAAAAAAACAAATCGTTTAACTAGGGATACAGGTGGACCCATTGCAACAATGAGATGTACAAGTTGTTAAGTCAAAAAACAAACTTAACAACTTTGGTGGGGGGTGGGGTGAGGATCAGGTGGGGGGTGGAGGATTATGGGAAGGGATGGGAAGGGGAAACAACAAAGAGGCAACAATGTTTGATAAGAAATGTACTCGTTATCTTGCCCATGTAATTGTAACTCCTCTGTATGGTATTCTTACAATAAAAAAAATTGTCTTCATCCATTCCATAGTTACTTCAAGCTGATTGTAATAATGGGAGGTCATTGTCAGAGATATTGCTTCCTTGATTTGAAGAGAAACAGTTAATATAAACAATTTAGTATTCCCCAAATCAGTTCTTATATAAGCATCTAAGGAAATGAATTTTTAAAAATTGAAGTCATGTGAGGTAACCTTAGTATTTTTCACTTTTTCATTAAATTAGTATGACTTGGAGAAAAGTGTATCCCAATAAAAGTGCTTAAAAATCATTCAGTCTTGGATATTCAATTGCATGATTTATTCTAGAAGGAAAAATGTAAAATTTACAATGTAAAAACATTATGAGATATTCTTCATAAAAATATAATACTTAAAAGGATATTTTTTCTTAAAACCAGTAAAAGTGCAGCTATTCTGTTTTTATTTTTTAAAGAAGGAGTTTTATACATGTGTATATATACTTACCTATAAAATAACTCTAGGAATTATCAGAGAAGTTATGGTCTCGAAGGACGTTTCTTATCATATTATATACCATAAGTTAGAGTGCATAAAATGTTCTTAGGGCTTCTTAGGAGCATACCTCATTTGCTAAACCTTATCCCACTTCTGTCTTCCAGTAAAAAGCATTCCCCTCTGAGACACAGAGTTCATGCCAAAATCACCTTGGGCTTCTTGTCCCTGTCATTAGGGGCAAGTCCTATCTCCAGAAGTGGTGCTATAGCTTAAGTGATAGAGTGCTACCCTTGAGCTGAAGAGCTCAGGGACAGCACCCAGTCTCAGAGTTCAAGACCAACAACTGAAAACACAAACAAAAACAACAACAACAAAAACTAACACTGATAATGTTTGTATCTTCTTTTAAAATCATAAACCTTATGCAAATCCATTGACTGATTTGGTCTTGTTCTTTATTTTAAATAGAAGAAACAGGCTTACATACATAAAAATTTCCCCCAAGAGTTACAGCATGGACTGAGCCTGGCTTCATTCAAACCCAAAACTGACTGAGTGCAAGAACATACTTATTCCATTGTACTCAGGATCGGTGATACTCCCAATCCCCAGAATATGCTACTGCACAGTTGAACAACAACCAGTTCTCTTTCTGTGCTTTTGGTCATGTCATTGTGTTGGAATTTTCTTATTTTAGTTTTTGTCTCACTCTACATTTTTGCTTTTATTGCTTTTTTGGTAAAGCAATAGAAAAAAAGACTTGACTTAGCATGACTAAAATTGTGTAACTTTTGCATTCTTTTTTTAAAAAAATAAATTGTGTTCAGTTCAGGTTCTGTGATAAAGGTCAGATTCTTTAGTGTTGCAGGATGTTGCAACTAACTATACGTGAATTTTGTACCTACTTACTGAGAATAAGCTACCTATGTCCACAGTATTTGGGGGCCTACCTATCATTAAAACCTCCTTTTTCCCTCCTAAGGCTTACTTCTTTTATGACCTACATTCAGCTTAAGCAATAAAAATATCAAAAGGTTACAAAAAAGTTAAAGTTTTCTGTGTTAACCACACATCTGTGGTATCTCTCTCACTGTCTTGAACTAATGTTGATAAATTAACGAATAGATTCAGTATTTCTGATATATGGCCCAGAACGCTTAATGCTCTCTTAATAAAGGTGAATAAATCTTTAATAAAGTTAAATTATGCTGGGCACCAGTACTTCATACCTGTAATCCTAGCTACTCGGGAGGCTGAAATCTGAAATTCATGGTTTAAAGCTAGCTTAGACAGGAAAGTCTATGAGACTTTTATGTCCAATTAACCAGCAAAAAGTTGAAAGTGAAGTTGTGGTTCAATTGACAAAATGCTAGCCTGGAGCAAAATGCCCAGTCCCTGAATTCAAGTCCCAGGGACAAGATAAAACAAAAATAAATTACAACTAAATTAACAATTCTAAAACTAATTTTTGCCTGTCTCATTTCCATTCTCTTACTGATGCACAGCAAATTTTGCAGAAATGACAGGAAGAGTGATGGCATCAGCATTCTGACTGCTAATAAAATGTGTACTTGTGCATCCTGGCATTTTTAAAAAATGACTCAATGTTAAGCCCACTACTAGTATCACACATTTGTAACACTAGATACTTAGGAGACCAAGATCAGGAGGTGTAATTACAGCTTAAAACCAGCCTGGGCAGAAAAGTCTGTAATAGCCAGGCGTTGGTGGCTCACGCCTGTAATCCTAGCTACTCAGGAGGCTGAGATCTGAGGATCGCGGTTCAAAGCCAGCCCGGGCAGGAGAGACTGTGAGACTCCTATCTCCAATAAACCACCAGAAAATTGGAAGTGGCGCTATAGCTCAAGTGGTAGAGCGCTCGCCTTGAGCTGAAGAGCTGAAGGACAGCACCCAGGCCCAGAGTTCAAGCCCCACAACCGACAAAAAAAAAACCAAAAAAACCCAGAAAAGTCTGTAATACTACATCTCTAAAAAAATCAGCAAAAAAACAAGACTGGAGGCATGGCTCAATTGTTAGGGTACTAGTCATGGTCAAGAAAACCAAGTGAGTGCTAATCTCTGAGTTTAAGCCTTGGTATCAGGAAAGGCAAAATGAAAGGCTCCAGTTTTATTTCTTATATGACAAGGGTTGACTCAGCCTATGTGAACTTCTTTGGGATCCTGAACATTTTTGAGAATTCCAGTGATCCAGAGACCATCAAACATAATAATTAATGAATAATTACTTAAGTACCTATGTGTCAGCTATACTCAGACCTAATGGCCTACTATCCAGGACATACAAAGAGCTTAAAAAATTAAACCTTCCAAAAACCAACAACCCAATTAATAAAAGTAAAAATGGCCAAGAGACCTATATGGAAATGCTCCAACATCTCTGGCCATAAAAGAAATGCAAATCAAACCAACAATGAGATTCCACCTCACCCCAGTTAGAGTGGCCATTATGAAGAAAACAAACAATAACAGATGCTCGTGAAGATGCAGCCGAAAGGGAACCCTAATAAGCTGTTGTTGGGCACGTAAACTTGTTCAACTACTTCGGAGAAAAGTGTAGAGTTTCCTCAAAAACTTAAACGTAGACTTACCTATGACACTGGACATCCAAAAAATTAAACATAGACTTACCTATGACACTGGACATTCACCCAAAAGATTACAAACGAAGATACACTAAAGGCACCAATGCAAAGGCAACAATGAAACCATGTTTACTGAAGCACTATTCACCATAACCAAATTAAGGAGTCAGCCCAGTCAATGGACAAATGGATTAAGAAAATGATATATATATATATATATATATATATATATAGTGTGTGTGTGTATATACATACATACATATATGTACACACACACCACACACACAATGGAATTTTACTCACCCATTAGAAAGAATGATATTGTACCAATTGTAAAGGAATGGACAGACTAAAACACTAAGTGAAGCAAATCAGGCTAGAGAGACAAAGAATACCTGCTTTCACTTATATGTGGAAACTAGATTTAGTTTACAAACTCATAAGTAAATACATTGGGTAGTATGCAAGGGTATACAAATTTATTAACTGAAATCTGGTATATTCAAAGGAGATCTTATAGAGTGCAATTCCTTACAAAGCCCAAATCAAAGTTCAGTAAAATAAAACACCAGGGAGTGATACTTGAAAGGGGTGGGGTGGGGTCAAGGCAAAAGTGGTAGAGGAATGAAGAGAAGAGTGGGGAAATGCAGACAAGCATCCAATATATATCCTACAAAATTACAAAGAGTGAGGGAAAGGGTGGTAGGGGAAGAATGGGAGAGAATGTTGAGAGGGGTGACACTGATCAACGTATACAGTATTCATAAACTTTATACAACTCCTTTGTACAGCTTCTTAAAGACAGTGATAAAAATAACCCCCAACAACAAATCCTCAGAGAAACAACTGCCCAATAAATAAGTGGGCTAAAGAGTTAAAGAGAAACTTCTCTGAAGAGGAAAGAAGGAAGGCCAATAAACACATGAAGAAATGCTCAACCTCCCTAGCCATAAAAGAAATGCAAATCAAAACAACATTGAGATTCCACCTCACCCCAGTTAGAGTGGCCATTATGAAGAACTCTAATAAATAACAACAGATGCTGGAGGGGATGTGGACAGAAGGGAACCTTACTGCATTGTTGGTGGGAATGTAAACTTGTTCAACCACTTTGGAAAGCAGTATGGAGGTTCCTCAAAAGACTCCACATAGAGCCCCTCTATGACCCAGCAATCCCACTTTTGGGCATTTACCCAAATGATAACAAACAAGACCACACTAAAGCTACCAGCACAACTATGTTTATTGCAGCCTTATTTACCATAGCTAAGATATGCAACCAACCCAGATGCCCCTCAGTAGATGAATGGATCAAGAAAATGTGGTATATATATACACAATGGAATTCTATGCCTCCATCAGAAAGAATGACATTGCCCCATTTGTTAGGAAATGCAAAGACTTGTAAAAAGTTATATTAAGTGAAGTAAGCCAGGTACAAGGAAACATAGATCCCATGGTTTCCATTATTTGCAATAAGTAGTATATGTCTGAGACAAGCAGAAAAGATCAGATAAGTTGATGTTGGTTAAATTAAGCCCAAGATAAGTATTCAAATGTTTTTTTCTTTCATGCGATTATTTCTATCATATTTATAAGATGATTTCTTTGTTGCTTTGTATGTCCCTCCCCCACAGTATAACCCTTCCTCTCACTGTATTTGATGTTGGTATCATTTATGGAGGGAAAGGGAATAAAACAAACCATTTAAATAGGGATACAGGACCCATTGCAACAAAGAGATGTATAAGTCAATATGTCAAAAAAGGAACTTTACAACTTGGGCGGGGGAGGGGGGCAGGGGGGAGTATGGGAAGGGATGGGAAGGGGAAACAAAGGAGGAGGCAACAATGCTTGATAAGAAATGCATTCATTATCCTGTCCATGTAATTGAAACCCCTCTGTATGGTATTTTTACCAAAAAAAATGAATAAATGAGAAAAATTAAAAGATATGTATTTCCAAGTTTACACAAAAATTGTCTTCATTTTTTATTGTAGTCATTCAAATATTTCATATTCTCTCTTGAGAAGTTAAGTCCTAGACACTACCTGAACCCTTCAACTTTTATTTAATTGGGATAAAACATTCTGTCTAGTTGGATCTCATCTGATGGCATCATTAGTGCTATGTGAAAAATGTAAACCACTCAAGCATGTTGTCTTTCACTCCCGTGGCTTCATTTTTGTTTTTGTTTTTCACTTAGAAAGCTACATCTAAGCAGAGTAAAGAAATAAATTGTGTACCAAATAGCTCCACTCACACTATTCTGTTAAGATAAAACTAAATGAATGTCATCCAGCTAACATTTCAGATCTTACATGAGGCTTTCGAAAGGACTGGAAATATGCAGAATATAACCTTAATAAATAACGCATCAACCTGAATGCCTTTGAAATAACTTATATTCAGAAAGAAATAATGAGTTATTTGCTACTTGTCAAGTGTATAATATGTATAGTACCTTGATAAAAGTCACTTTGCTATTTTTCTTTCTACAAGGTTGTTGTTTTTCCTTTGCTGTTGAGTATTTGCAAATTCCTTTTGGACATATAATGAGTTACACTTTGCTTCCTGATATTGGAAAATGCAGTCTACGTAGTAATGTTCTGGAAGGCATTCTACTTCCTTTTATTTGTTTGGTTTTCTGGAGTGTGTATAATATGGAGTTTTTGTGATCAAGTAGAAAACAAATAAGTACTTCAATATCTCTAGATTTTCATTAGATTGGTCTGTCTCAAAATCAATTTTGTCTCATTAAAAACCCTTTTATTAAAATGAAGCATTTTATGTGTAGAAGATAAGTAGATAAAGGGAGGCTAGGTGTAATCAATGCATGCCACATGCATGTATTATTATAACACATTGAGAGTGTGCAATTAATACTTGTTCAACAAAGAAAATGAAAACAAAGAGGAAGAGAGAAAATGAGGAGGGGAGGAAGAGGAAGGATGAGGGAAAGGAAAAGGAGGTGGAGAAAAACAAGGAAGAAGAAAGAATCGGGGCTGGGAAAGTGGCTCAGTGGTAGAACGCTTGCTTTGTGTGCATGAGGCCCTGGGTTCGATTCCTCAGCACTACATAAGCAAAAAGAAAAAAGCTGGAAGTGGTGCTGTGGCTCAAGTGGTAGAGCACTAGCCTTGAGCTGAAGAGCTGAGGGACAGTGCCCAGGCCCAGAGTTCAGGCCCCACAACCAGACCCCACTCCAAAAAAGAAAGAATCATTGCATATCTTTCACTCAATTCTCCAATGTTTAATCCTATGTTTTGATGACTAGAAATTTGAAACTTAGAATGTGGTAGATTTTTAGTATGATTGAATGAACCAGATAAATCCATGAGACTTTTGTTACCACTTAGTAAACTCCAGTTATAAAGTTCATCAATTTTGTGATAAAGAGATTGATGATCAAACATCTTCTGAAATCCTATGTGAATAAAAAGGAAAATAAATAAAAATATACTTCAAAGAGCTGTGTATAAATAAATGCCACATTAAAAAAATACTATCAACCAAAATTGAGCTAACCTTTGATCAGGTGGAAAGATTGATCAAATAAAGGAAAACGAGCAAAAATACGTGAAGTTCATCTTAAAAATTCTACCAACTGGCTTTGTCTTGTTACTTATAAATTTAGGACTGGTAATGAATAGACCTAATTAATATAAGTGTCAGGATTCCACATCATATGGACCTCTTACACTCCAAACTCCCTGCAGTCAATTTGAGCTTTCTATGGATGATTACCAAAAAATGTTTTCAAAAGTATATTCATCAGAAATTTGATCTTGAAAACCTCCTGAAAAAAGAAAAAGTTGTGTTTTATGATGAGTGTGGAAGCTATTGAATACTGGCCTTCCCCTCTACAGAGATTCACAATGCACAACGTTTCATCAAGAACCCTAAAGTCACCCTCTGGGAGGAGTTCTGGGTGGTTTTATGTTAACCAGAATGTTTCAAAATCTATAATAGTACAGAGCCTTCTTTAATGTAGTTTCCATCAAAAAATATCCAAAATTCTTGTTCTGTAGAATGTTGACTCAGGATAAGACTCGACTCTGGGACTCACTCCTCACCGGCAAGGACACAGATGATTCCATTGCAGACAGTACTGTAAAGAGGCAGCTCTGGAAATGCCAGCCACTCATTTCTTCTCCTTCTTCGTACTCTGCTGGCACTCCACACAAGCATTCTAGTGGGTCTGATCACAAGAGTGTCCCTGTGGTCATTTCTTCCTAGATGACTTGCAGAGTTTACAATACCTCCTTCAAAAGTATTTTGTGTAGCAATTTGCTGCCTAGACATAACAGATAAGAAATCATACTATGTCAAACCTGGAAAGAATCTATGCCCTAAGCGAGAAAAGTTAAATTCATATCTTTATCTCTTGACTAAAGTTATAAACCCAACTAAGAATGTTATGGGGAAACAGAATGCAATAGAAAACTCTGGCTCAGTCTATATTGTGGGTCCTATTATGCTAACCTGAAAAGTAGAAAATCAATTCTAACTCTGAATCCTTTCAGTTGTGAATGAACTAGGGATGGGGGAAATAACCCATCAGCTGTGGTAGTAAACAAAGATGATGTGTAAAGACAGAAAGCCCATGAGCAAAGCTATCCTGCTGTGTATGATTTTGTGGGTGGTATGGTAGTGGCAAAGCTTATCATTGAAGTCTTCAGGACACCACTGTAAAATTGCAGGGTTCACAATGACATTGCTCAGATGCAAAGTGAATTACTTCCCTTGAGTGTCTCAAGTTTTCTTCTGGGGCTGCTAGAAAAAGAACTGCTGGAGAATTTATTAATTTATTTCCCCATGACCTCAGGATATAGAATATCCACATCACCCAGTTGTTAATACTAGATACTCAGTTCTAGAGGCTATTCCTCATTTGGATTTTCATCAGTGATGTCAAAATAGTCATTATCTTCTTTGTGTTAATGTGTCTTTTGTGCTTGCTGTTGTTAAGAATTAATTCTACAACACTCTCTCATTTATCTCTAACACATAAGCATTTAGGCTTAACTAAACGCAAATGAAAATAGTCCTCTCTGCGACATTGCCCTTGTTTGTTAGATGCCCCATCAATTTTGCATTTACACCGTTATTTCTTGCAACACAATTCCATAAACACTCATCTTTCATTGGGCTTCCTTTGGCTACTTTACCATTTGCTCATTCCAAATGATAATTGTTTTTGTCATCATTATTATCTTCAACAAATAAAATGTTCCTCATCCACAGGGTGCAGAGCACTAGGGGAAATTAGCCTTGTAGCAACATAAAGACCACACAATATAATGTCTGATCTCAGAGAGGGATTTTTTTGAGAAACACAAGCTTTGTTATGGCTCTGCTCATGCTGCTGTCTGGGATGGCTCCACACATGTACCTCCTTGAGACCTTAGCTTCTATCTCTTGAAGACGTAAATAATACTCGGGCCTGCATCTGTCCTATCTATGTATTCGGGAAAAACCATAAAATGAAGCATAAAGCTCTTCAGAAACAGTCTCTGTATCAGCAGAAGATATTGAAGGATTATCTTTTTTGCTATAATCCTTAACTACTGCTCACAGTTTAACAGCTTTTTCTCCCCCTTTCATTTCCATTCCAGGCCTGGAGAGCTCGGTCTGTTCATGCCAATATAACAAATAAAAAAATGGCAAGTCCAGCCAAACAGCTGGGGCTTGCGGCCCCCCCTTCAGCAACATTACTCATCTGAAAGCCTTGTTTTCCTCTTGAAATGACCGGCTGCTCTACTAAATTAACTAAATTAACTGCTTGTTTTCCTAACATAAATATCAAGCCTTAAATACGTGAAAAAAGAAAACTATATAGATGGGCTCATTTTTCTTTCTTTTTTTTTTCAGAACAATTGCAGCTGGATGAATGGGTGTTTTAATGATGTATCTAAGGAGACTTAGTCGATTTATTTTATTTAACAAAATATGAAATCTATTGAGGTGTTGAGATATTGATTGAATTATTTATTACTCAGTAGTTTTAGTTCTTCTAAGCAATTCCTATTTTGCCTGGCCCTACACGTTGTTTGGGTTGATCTACTGTCCTTTAGCATGCTCTCTCCCCCCTCTCTCTCTCTCTCTCTCTCTCTTTCTCTCTCTCTCTCTCTTTCTCACTCTCTCTCTGCCTCTCTCTCTCTCCTTTCCTCTCTCTTGCCCTCTCCCTCCCTCTTTCTCTCTTTCCTTTGCTCTCTCTCTCTCTCTCCCCCTCTATCTCTCTCTCATCTCATTGCCAGTTTGGCCTTGAACTCACAATTCTGCTTTGTTCTGCATTGGCCTCCAGAGCAGCAAGGACTAGAGGTGTCACCACAATGGCTGGGTCCCTTAAGTCAACTGAACTCTTTGTTAACTATGCCTTTACATCGTTCTCAAGTACTTACCACTTTCCATCATGACCAACATTAGCCAGGTGAGAACTAGTCATGGGAAAGGCAAACCAAGAAGGGCAGAAAACGTATCTGTGACTATGTATCATCCTAGCATACTTTGTGTACATAACATATATACACATGCACATGAATTTCTAGAATTTTCTTTCCTCCAGTAGGTAATAAAGAGGGTGAGAAGAAAACCAAAGCAGACAGAACTTGTTGGCTCCCCCTAGTCAATCAGCCTAAATCATCTCTTTTTGTCCAATCACATTTTGTCACTATTGTCCACACTTCTGAGATATACTTGAAGTGTTAGAAAAATAAAATTGCAACATTCTTTACTCCAGACAAAGCATAAGGCATGAGACCACAGTCACCTAGGTCATGCTAACCCAGCATGGCGACTGGTTCTACAGATTTCCTGACACCATCCACAAAATGAATAGCCCAGTAAAAGCCTTTTCCCATTTACTTCAATTCTCAGTTGTAGGATGTAAGTGAGCACCCTCCCATCCTCATTCTGTGCTGTCTTTATCAACCAGTGTAGCCCTGAAAACCTGTTCTGACCTCCTGGGACATCATTTTCTGAGCATGTATTCTAAGCGATTAGCACTTTATTTTCTCCTCTCCTGGCCACTCTCAGTTCATATAGAATAAACCCTATAGTCTCTCATTCAGTGTCCTTCAATTTGCCTTTTAGATCAGCACTCCAATCAAACACGTTGAATAGTTTTCCATAAATCCAGAAGAACAAAGAACAGGTTAAGAGCTTTTAATAGCTGAGCCTGTGGAGGCTGCTGGAAGCTGGCACACCCATCCCCCCCCTCTTTACTCACCCCAGGCATCCATTCACTTACAATGTTTGCAATAAACAGAGTGCTTCCCTGAGTCTCTCAAGCAAATTAATTGCACCCTAGTAGAGGATTGTGGCAAGCCCATGGGTTGCCAAGCACAAGAGAAACAACCTGGGGCTTGTGTCAGGCCTCTAAAAGGGTGGGTCTGGTGCAGTTCTGGGACTGAATCCTCAGCCTGTGGTAGGTGATCCTATTTCTAGTGGAGATCAGGGCTGAACTCCAGGGTGGGATCAGAATGAGCAAAAGTAAAAACTGCTGGCTAGTGCCTGGCCTGCTGCACAACTGGTTTCCTGCTTGCTGACGTGGAGAAATCCTTCCATGCATAGTCCTCTGTATTGATTGTTGTGGCATGAGACTCTGGTATGTTTCTGACACAAGGCACCTCCCCAAAATACTCCTTTCTCACTTTTCCCACACTTGGTCTCTTGTAATTCTCCAAGAACCGAAGAACCTCTCCCCAAATCCCATCTCTATAGTACCACCACTCAGGAACAGACCTTAAAAATACAGGCCCTTTTCTTGGAGTTCATCTCATAAACTATCATTTTAGATGATCATATTCACATAGGTATTGATCCTTTGTGATCTGCTCCTACGTATATCCTCTTTTGGCTTCAATGTGTGAAATGTCTAGAAACCTGTATGATTTATCATATCTGTGTGTGTGTGTATGTGTGCGTGTGTGTGTAAAATTCAGTGTGTTTCCTTGTAGATTTATAGGCATATTCTAGCTACTACAAATGAGAGAAACTTTTTTTAGTTATTGTTGTTGCTGTTTTTGTTTTTTTTCCCTTTTTCTTGTTGGTTTGTTTGTCTTTGGGAGAGGAAGGTGGATTAAAGGGTGACTAAATATAACAGTGCTACTCACTAGACACTACAAACTGTATATCTTGTGGGTGGGGACAGGTGGGAAAAACTGGGAGAGAGCAAGGGAAGGAGAGACATGGTTCAAAAAGAAATGTACTCATGGCCTAACTTGTATAACTGCAAGCCTTCTGTTTATCACTCTACAACAACAATAAAATATATATAAAGAATATATACCAACAAACTTTTTTAAAAAGGCACAAGCCCTAAGCTATAACAAGAATTCATAAAGTGATCATACATTTCCTTTATTCTGATCGTTTTGTTTTGTTTTGCCTGATGAGATATGATCTTCTTTTATATTTGCCCTTAACCCACAATCTTTCTTTTACTTTGACAATATTCAAATAAAATCTAATATAGAACTTCATAATGCCTTCTTATCCACTTAAACTCACAGTTTAACCCTTAATAGTTAATGTATGAATTGTTTTAAAAAAAAAAAACCTCCTACTAGATTTTGATGTGTTATATAAACAGCATTACAGTTCAATGTCACTTCTCTTTGATCATGTTTATTACTCCTGTCAATTTCTCAGCTCTTTGAAAATGAATAAATACCTAACTGCTAATCATTCACATTTTGTCCTATCCTATGCCTTTTATTGATTATTATCAAATTTGAAGCTCAATGTCAAATGAAAGGAAATGCGAGAACATTTTTGTATGATATGTATTCAGAGTCGTAAAACTCAAGGTCACTTTCTATGATCATCTGAATATTTAAAAATTTTAAGACACAAAGAATATTGACCTTTAAGTCAGGGATTGTGTGCCTGACCTTAAATCCATCTACAATTCACTCAAGGCTCTGAGCAGATTTCTGTGGGCTTTATTCAGAATTTTTTATCAAGAGATCAGCAGAGTCTTCCTATTCCTATACTCTAGGGATAACTAAACTTCAATAATTCAGTTATGGGATGGAAACAGGAGAACATGCTTTAAGTTTGTGGATATTTGTCTTATACAGAACACTGTTCAATCTGTTGAAGAAAATTTTAAATGCATAAGGCACTATATTTTGGAAGCCAGGCTATTCTAAAATCCCAAATGGTGACCCTTTATTGATACAATCATAGGGGAGACAATATAAGAAATTATCCTCCCATTCTGATGAGTCTCTTCCATCTTAAGAGAATGAAAGGGACTTGGGTAAAAAAAGAGGGAGTCGCATATGTTATGACACAGTGAACATCTGCTCATTTCTTGGTTAACTTTATTTCAGTGCTTAGAACTGAACCCAGAGCCTCACAAAAGCAAGTGCTATACCATCAAACTACACCCCACTCCCTCATTCTATACATATTAACGAACACCTTCTATATAGAATAGTACCTGGAAACAAACAAAAACAAAATTACTAAAAATGGATCCCTGATCCAAAGAACACAGAAGAATCTAAAAGGGGGAATAGAAAAGTTGTATGAGGACAAGGGTAGAATAAAGCAAGAAAAACAGGGGGGAATAAAAGAAAGAAAAGTTTATGAAATTCATTGAATCCTTCATCTGTACATCATTTTCTTCTGCATGGTTTAATGAGTTGATTTGTGTAATCCTCAAGTTCTCTGTCAGGAGACTACTGTGACTACATCATCTTTAAGATGAGAAAAGGAAAAGTCTGGAAACTTGTATAGGGTCTCAAAGCTGGTGAAGGGAAAGCCAGTGCTCACTTCATAGCTATTCATTTTGCAGATAATGGCAACACTACATTGCTTCTCCATATCAGAATGGGCAAAGGACTCAGGATTTGAATGTGTAAGGAATTCCTGCAATCCAGCAAGGAGTAGGCATCCCAAATAGGAAAACAGACAAATTGTTTGTTATAAATGCACTTAAACTAGCAAAAGCATACTTGATGAGATGCTCCATCTGGTGGTGTTGAATGACATTGAGACTGCTTATATCCTTCAAGTAGGTCGCCCTGTTTCTAAGGATACATCTCTCAGGAACCTTACCAGGAGTACACAAAGGAATATATCAATAGATATTCACCATAACGTCAGAAGGAAAAGCAAAAAGTTCAAGCACCTAAAAGCATATCAAAGGATGAACATTTTTTAACAAGTATGTGCTTATGAAGGAAAATAGAACTCAGAAAGAAATTAAGTAGTCTCTATACATATGCAAAATGAACAACAGAAATATGATGTCAAATAAAAAGCATAAGAAGGACAAACACACAGTACAATGCATTTACTATTTATTTTATGAATCTAATGGAACATAGGGAACATATTTTAGAGCACACACACAAAGTAACAATACATGTGATTTGTACATATGATAAACACGCATGCAAATAAATTTGTGGAAGTTACTTTTTAAAAAATACGGTTTAAATTTACTGAATCCCCTTTTGTCACTGTATTTGATTTTGGTATCTGGTATTGTATATACATTTATCTGAAAAAGGGAAGGGAAGGGGAACAACAGAATGGTGAGACAAAGGACAAGGGGGAACCAATGCAACAGCGATATACACAAGACAACATGTTGGAAATGATCTGTACAACTTGGAGGAGGATTGAGGGGAGGGAAAGTAGGAGAAAATTGGGGGAAGGGGTAACAAGGTTCACAAGAAATGTGCTTATAGCCGGCATTGGTGGCTCACGCCTGTGATCCTAGCTACTCAGGAGGCTGAGATCTAAGGATCGTGGTTCAAAGCCAGCCTGGGCACGAAAGTCTGTAAGATGCTTATCTCTAATAAACCACCAGAAAATCAGAAGTGGTGCTGTGTCTCAAGTGGTAGAGCACTAGCCTTGAGCTGAAGAACTAAAGGACAGCACCCAGGCCCAGAATTCAAACCCCACGACTAAAAAAAAAAGTACTTATTACTTTATATAACTGTAATCTCCCTGACATAAAAAAGAGAAAAACCTCACTGAATATTAAGATTATCGTGAATATCCTGGGTGATGAGTTATCTTTAATTTTTTTGTGGGTGGTACTCAGTAGATTGTGCTCTTGCTTAGTTTGCTGCTGTACCAGTGCTCTGCCACTTCAACCAAGCCTCTAGCCCAGTTATCATTCTAAGGATGACAAAAGAACAACAGTAATTATAGGAAGCTTGTTTGCTAGTTATTACCTATCAAGTACTGCTTAGAGGAACTTTAAAAGTGTTAGCTCACACAAAATGAGTTAAGTACAATTGTTACCCAAATTTTATAACTCAGAAAGTTTCAGTATATTAAGTATGTTTCCTTCGATTATAGAAGTTGTAGGTAGGTATTGAATATAGGAGTTGAATCCAACAGTCACCAATTCCACAGTCAGTCCTCTTTGTTACTATACTGCAATAATTATTATATGTTTGACACATCTGTATATTAAATCAAAAAAACAGTGATGCATTCAGATTCAGACAAACCAAAGTAAAAATAAGATATACCAGAAAGCTTTAAAAATCTTGCAAAGGAGAGGACATGTTAGCAACTCAAGTCTCTTCATTAAGACATTTGAATGATCATCAGGACAAAGAAGACAAATGCTCTTCTGAATTCCCTAATGTAGTAGTAGGATAAGAAAAAGAAGAAAAATGATAAAGATAGGTCATATTTTCAACCATATACATTCTGTCTCTAGACAGAAATGTAACAATTTTTTATCTCTCTACCTTATAGAATTATTTCCCTTATTTGCAATATCTAGTATATGTATGAGTCAAGCGGAAAAGGTCAGATAATGTGATGTTAGGAAAATGAACCCTTAGCTATGTATTTTAATGTTTTTTTCTTTCATGCATTTGTTTCTAATGAATTTATAAGATTATCTCTTTGTTGCTTTGTATGTCCCTCCCCCACAGTATAACCTCTGCTTTCACTATATTTGATGTCAGTATAAGTTGTGGAGGAGATGGGGAAAAACAAGTCGTTTAAGAATACAGGTGCACCTGTTGCAACAATGAGAAGTACAAGTTGTCATGTCGAAAACAAGCTTTACAACGTTGGGGGGGGAAGGATTGGGTGGGGTGTGTGGGGGAAGGCTGGGAAGGGATGTGAAGGGTAAACAAAGGAGGAGGCTGCAATGGAGGAGGCTGCAATGCTTGATAAGAAATGTACGCAGTATCTTGCCCATGTAATTGTAACCCCTCTGTACAGTATGTTCACAAAAAAAATATATATATATATATATAAAATGAAAAAAAGAAAAAATAACTTCACATAGTACTTTAAAAACAATAACAAAGAAAAAAAGAATTATTATCAATATTAGTGGAATCAAGACTCATCATTATTCATACAAGGAAATGCATCTCAGGTCTTGACATTGTTAGTTTTACTTTTCTAGCACAGATACCCAATTTTTAAGTATCAAGTATGTTTCAAGGTTGAAGAATTTTCTAATGGCTTATGAAATTTTTCATTGTTTTGACAAAATACAAAACTTGCTTTTTAAATAAAAAATTCAAAACCTAGCTTTCCATTTGTTCTGTTTTCTATTTTCCCACTAGTCTAACAATTAGTGGACTTTGAAACCTATTGACACACACATGCCAATGTACTTCAATATCCATCTCTACCCAGAATCTGCCTTCTGAATCTGAACAAATGTATACTGCATTTCTCTGTTTCTTCTACATGAATCTATCTTGATATACACATGAGTATTCTCTATTATACCTGAGGATTAGGAGAGAGAAAAACAGAGAGTTGTGAGTACTTCGTATTTATCAAAAGTATGCAACGTAGTCAATAAAGACCTCTGAGTTATAAAGCTGTTAATTGGACCGCTGTCACGGAGTGACAAACCAAGTTTGTGTCTTTGGGTGCATAAATGTCTAAACTCTGTTTATATGACTTTATATTTTATTTATTTATATATTTTTAATTTACTTAGGGGCTGGCAGGAGGGAGTGGGGGTGGGGGGATTGAAATCCAGGCCTGGGCAACGTCCCTGAAATGCTTTTATCTCAAGGCTAGCACTTGAGCCACAGCATCATTTCCAGCTTTTCTGAGTAGTTTATTAGAGATAACAGTCTCACAAACTTTCTTGCCCCAATTGGCTTCAAACCACTATCCTCAGATTTCAGCCTCACAAGTAACTAGGATTACAGATGCATGCTACCAGTACCCGGCTGTTTATATGACTTTTAAATGGAGATAGTACTATCTACCTTGGGAAGTAATTTTAAACAGTCTAAAAAATTACATGTGATTCACATAACACAGATGCTGATTATAAGTTCTCAATGACTATTATATTGAGACTAGCCAAGATAAAAAAGCCAAATATCATGTATTTTCGATCATAGGCCTAAAGAACATACATATTCATGGACATGGATATACGTATATATACCTATATTCATTTATATATAAATATATATGCAGATATACAGAGAACATGAGTCAAAAGACTACTTAAAAGGAGAAGGGAAACAAAAAGTCAAAAAGTAAGTAGATGAATACTTTTGAAAGACATTGCAACTATCCATGAAAACAGCACCTATAGTTGTAATGAAAGCTGTTGGTCAATTTGGGGCTGGGCTGGGAAGGAGAGCTGGGCTGGGGAGAACTGAGAGTAAAAGGCTCTGTCAGTCAGTTGGAACTAGAGGAAAGGGGTTAAGCAAACAAGAAGGGTGAGTGAAGACGAATGTGGTTGTAGTAGATTGTTTCCATGTATGAAAATAGAATGACAGAAGCTGTAGAAATCACTTTAGGAAGAGCGATAGGAGTTATGTGAGATGGGTAGAGAAGATGAGGTTGGTTGGAATATTTTGTAAGCAAGTGTAGAGATGTCACAATGGAAGCACCCCCTTGTCTAACTAATGGATGCAAAGGAAAAACTGTGGTTTTAATGTTCTCGGTGAACAGTCAATAGAGGCAAGTTGTTAGGATCCAGAGGGGTTAAAACTAAAAGGTTCCTTTAAGCCACATAGTTACACTTGGGCATTTTATAAGAATGTACCTTTCAGCCAAAAAGGAAAATGTTGTTCAAAGTCACACCGTCAGTTCCCAACTGAGCAAGACTTGAACAAAAACTCCTAACTATTGCCTACATCAACACACTTAGAATCTCTCTTGCTCTCTGTTATTTCCAGTTTTTCAACAGTTTTATTTCCTTCTGAATTCAAACTCTTCACTCACCTGAATACTTTATATCCCATCCATAAAGGGTATTTTTTCCTAGTATTATCCACAACATGCAAGGCCTATTTAGAAATCTGAAATATATTCTGATTACCACAGAACTTATTATGTTTCTGTAATATATGAACACACATTAGTCATGGAGAGGTTAAAAAGAAATTCTGAGGGAATATTTTACACTCATCATTTCTTTCCAATCCTGCATTCTTTGGGCTTTATGTAATTAACAGCAGAAGAAGAGTGATGTTCAGAGAAATTCTCTCTGAGTACCGAAGAAGCTAAAAAGTTGGGGCAAAAAGTTGCTGCAGTAGTGAGACTATTGCTGAGCCATGGATTTATTAGAAAGCAAAATAAACAGCATGCTGACTTCATCCTCATTAAACATTCATACTGGAAATGCTTACCTTGTCGACAGCCAAGATATTATCCTTTTGCAGGAGAGGTAGGGGGAAAAAAAACGTCCATCACTGAGCCAACATAAGGCAAGTATTCCAAGGCTTGGGGAAAAAAGTGTTATATAAAATCTTTTAATATGTCAGCCTAAGCAGTTTGCCCTTCAAACAATCTGAATCACCTTGGGGCAGAATTGGCTGGTAAGAAGAGCATCTGAGAGAGGGAAATGAAGGGAAGTGCACGCCACCAGTCGGGGGAATGTGAGTGAAAGCAGAAGAGGCCTTTGTACCACTACCATTGTGGAATGTGAGCCCACTTGGCCTAATATGCTAAGAGGATTAGCACTAAAGCCACATGAACTTTGAGACAGCCCAATGGAGCTTATGCACTTTCCAGTTTAAATTGGGCTTCTGGTCTCTCTGATCATCAGGAACTTGGCTGCCTGAGTATTCTGCTACTGCACTGAAAAAAAATTGAGCCTCCTTGGTGTCAGTTCTGACACCCCCCTACCCAATCCTTTATTTAATTTATGGTACAGATCGGGGGAGAACAAGAAAGGGAAAAGGCAAAGGTTACCCCAGAGGTCACTTTGGGAGCCAAAATCAAAAGTTATGTTCTTTTGTGCCTTATTGACCAGGAGGTTTAATCAAATATATAAATAAATAAATAAATAAATACACACGGCTCAAAGGATCAAAGTAAAGACCTCTCACCTTGCCCACTTAAACTAAAGGGGCTTCAATGATTAATAGATAAAATTTCCTTGCATGACTAAAGCCATACCATCTATGACTCATGTGGAAAAGAAATGGGAATTACTAGTAAAATGGCTCTCAAATAAGAACATCCCTAAAATTACTACCTTACATTGCAGCTTTGTAAAATGTTGCTGAACCCAGAACCTGTAATTCTACCTTTTCAGGAGGCTGAGCTCTGAATATCATGTTCAAAGCCAGCCCAGGCAGGAAAGTCCATGGGGCTCTTATTTCCAATTAACCACCTAAAAGTCAGAAGTGGAGTTGTGGTCCAAGTGGTAGAGCTCTAATTTTGACCACAAAAGCTCAGACCACAGAACTCAGGGCCAGGGTGTTCAAGCTGTAGAACCTACACAGAAGAAAAAAAGGGGGGAGGAAGAGAAGAAGGAGAGGGAGAAGCAAGAGGAGGAAAAGAAGAAGAGGAAGAGGAAGCAGCAGCTAAGCACCAAATACAAAGCCTTGCTTCAGAGTTGTCCATCAGAAGTTCATCAGCACTAACACATGCTGAATAATGCACAGGGCCTGTTGATGGAGGCCCCTGAAACTGTGTCCTTGAGTCCTGGACAACTCAAGAATAGATGTTAATAACATACCCCTTGAAAACATGAACTAAAGCATTCCTGTAAGATGTGTCACCTCAAGATGCAGATTTCATGGATCTCTTACTGGGATGCCAGTGGTATTAGACTGCATTTCCAGAGCCTGCATGGTAGAGAGAGCAGCTGGGGAATCATGGAATCATGTTCCCTGTACCTCTCCTGGGTCTCCTTTGAGCCTTCTGCTTCTGCTTCAAGGATATCAAATGGCAGGAACCTTTCTTTGTCCTCAGAAAGGGAGAAATATGAGGACTCCCTAAACATGTGAGCCAGCACTCTGTCATTGTCTCCAAAGACAGTGACTGAGAAGAGTAGACGGCCCCACAGAAAGGAATGCTAAGAAATCAATAGCAGGCACTTGTCGATAGAAAAGGATCCTGGATCCTATGTTGCTGTTTTCTGCAAAGTAAAGACGATCTAGATCATGTAATAATACAAACCTAAAGAAGGGGGGGACTATCTATCAAGTGGTAATCGATAGCTTTGCAATATTAACAACAGCTTCTGTTCACATTTCCTTCCAGGATTTTGCCACAGCCAGTGGGGGTTGGTTTAATAACTGTCATATTTTTCTTTCTCCTGTTCTCTGTCCATGATTCTAAGTGAATTCATAAGCAAACCAAGAACAGGTTTGAAGAAACAGAGTATCGGTTATAAAAAGCAATGGACTTTTAGCAGGAAATGTGTTGTATTTCTAACAAACCATGCCTTCAGCTGAAAAAGACATAATGTTGGACTGTACATAGGGCAGGGTAGTAATACTCAACACAGATTTATTTCCATTTATAATTATGTCCTGCATGGAGTATTTGGTGTCTCATTCATTTGTAATTCTGTCATGTAAAGACAGACATGAACACCCTCATAGCCACACAACAGATTTTTGTGTTAAAGTAGCTGTTAGCATTTGGAAGTATTCTTGCAAGGATTTCTTTTTAACCATTCTTCCTTAGACAGCTAAGGAAAGTTGTCACTTGATTATCAATCCTAACAGAATGAACTAAAAGCCAGAGAACTACAAGTCAGACAGAGTCACAGGAGGTCAGCAGCTATCTCTAGTGATGATGCTGGAAATCAATAACTTCTGTAACAGTTGGCTAAAATGTCGAGGGTTTGATTGAAAAAAATTATAGATTCTCTAAATTTTAACCCTCTTTTCTACTGAGGACCAAATCAGAGAAAACCAAATATGTACTACTAATCAATCACATGGGAAATCCAACTTCTGATTAATCCACTCAAGTCTTCCCCTTGCCAGTGCCTCTAAGCAGAGGAAACCTGAAGCTTCCACTTGTTTCCAACATGAAGCTTTCCCACTCTGGGGCCTGCCTTTGAGTCTCTGCCAAAACACAAGTTATAGTGGTTAATTACCTTGTTGTAACAAGCTCAGAATAAGTAGCCGTTGCTTGTTCTTGTTTGATTGCTTTCCATTTATTTCCACACCCCATTGCTTCTTATATAAGATATTTCCTAAGGTTCTCTTGGTGATTTCTTGATTTCAGGGAACAAGAACCACATTGTAAAGATTTATCCACTTGGGAAACAGGGGGGAACAAAAACCCTTATGTTTAAGATTCAGATAGTGAATCAAGATGCTGTCAGGAAAAGAAGTATAATTCCATACATTTAAAACAGAGGGCGTTTTTATTCTTTTCTTTTTTAATCCTTAGGATGTTGTACAAGTTGGTTTCAATTCAAGGTGTCAATTTGTAAATACCAGGCATCTTGATCAATGTCACTCTTTGCATCATTCTGTCTCTCCCAACTTCACACAGCCCCTCAAGGTATTTGCTTCCATTTTCACATATATACATTGAACATGGTGACTGCATTTGTCCATACTTCCTCTCTCCATTTTTCTATCCATCTTCTACTTGACCTCACCTCCCCGCCTCCCAATAATACATGTTCCATCTTCCTGGTATTCATTTTGTTAGACTATAAATTCATTGTTGAAAATCATTCTCATCGCCATTGTTTAGTTTACATGTTTGTGTATATATACATATGTCCCTGCATGTGTTTACATATTTATATTTATAATTTAGATCTAATTTCCACATATGAGAGAAAATATATATCTTTTGTCTCTCTGGGCCTGATTTACTTAACTTACTTAATTTACTTAATTCTTTCCAGGTCCATCTAAAGTTCTCTGCAAATTACATATCATTCTTCCTACTAGGTAAGCAAATTCCATTGCATATATGTACCATTTTGTCTTGATCCATTTGTCTATTGAAGGACAACAATGAACATGGATGTCTTTTCTGTATCATGACATTTGGATAAAATTCAAGACTGAAGCCGGGCGCTGGTGGCTCACTCCTGTAATCCTAGCTACTCAGGAGGATCACGGTTCAAAGCCAGCCCCGGCAGGAAAGACTGTGAGACTCCTATCTCCAATAAACCACCAGAAAACCGGAAGTGGCGCTGTAGCTCAAGTGGTAGAGCGCTCGCTGAAGGACAGCAACCAGGCCCAGAGTTTAAGCCCCACGACCGACCAAAAAAAAAAAATCAAGACTGATATTGATTGATCATAGGCTAGATGTATGCTTAGTTTTTGAGGAACCTCCAAGCTGCCTTCCATAGTTCTTGTACAAATTTACATTCCAACAAACTGTGCAATAGGGTTCTTTTTCCCCTATATCCCTAACAACATGTTGTCATTTATACTCGTAGTGATGGTCATTCTTACTGGGGTAAGTTGGAATCCCAATGTTGCTTTGATTTACTTTTCCTTTCTGGCTAGAACAGAAATTTTTAAGAACACAAGCAGTAGTTATAAAAGAATCACAATTGCTGAGATTGAAGGGAGGCGTGTTAAAAAGCAAACACTGAATCCCTGGGCTGGCTGAGCCTACATAGCTGGTAGTTTCATAGAACCACACCACAGCTAGGCAGAAACGTAGGAGTCACAATCTCACAAAGATAATAGAATTCACATCCTCTGGTAGCACTTATGAAAAGATCAGATTTGTCCTCCTCAGGTTTAATGTTTGAGTCAGCTGAGATCATCTAGCAGTGGACAGATAGTCAGGGGGGGAAAAGTCTAACAAAAATTTTGAATGTGCATAAGCACAATTGCCATCCAAAATATAAGAATTCAAAGAAAGATCAAGGTGGTTGAATCTTAAATACTCTTTCACAGAGGAAATGAAAATAGAGTGTGGCAGAGACGGACACAATTTGGAAGTATCATGAGAGATTTTAGGTAAGATTCAAGGAAACAAAAAGTGACATTTAAAGGGTCCTAAGAGATAATATCTTGTGATTAAAAATGTTTAGGTAGAGTTACAGTACACATTTTTTCTTTGACATGCAGTAAAATTTCAGGGAGTAAGGGGACACAGAGGCAAGTGTGTTCTTTTCTATAAGTCCAATCTTAAGGTAGGGAAAGACATACCAAAGAAAAAGCTTCTTCCAGTATCTGCTACCCTCAGTGGTTCTTTAAAATACTCATTCTCCTAGGGTGGCATATTATGGGATACAATTTTCTGAGTGTTAACATACCACACATGGCTGTCATTGCTGTGAGGGAAAGAAGCTACCTGAATTACTCACATAAAGCTGTACAGCAGGACACTAGCTGGCAAAGAAAAATCTAGAAAACTATAGTGTGTTGACCTCCAGCCCTGACTGGGAGCTAAAAGCAGTATGGAGCTAAGAGAACAGACCTATCACAATAAAGTAGGTTTTGTCTAAACTAGATTATAAATCCTAACCAAAAGCAGGCAGCACTGGATTTATCAACTATGGTCTCTATATAGTTGAGTATAATCATATAATCTACACCCATTTTACTAGGTGAAATGAGTAACAGAGAGCTAGCTCATCCCAGCTCTATCTCTGGTAGATATCATAATCATAGTAATGGGCCCAGGGACAGGGACAGCAACCTGAGACAACTCTGGAGAAGGAATATTTTTGCTAAAATTCTGCAAAGCAGATGGAATTGTGGGAAGGTGCTCTATCCCATCAACCCTATGATCTCTGACAGCACACCCTGCTTTTGACTCAACCTTGAATGGAGTCTCTAGATGCATCTATAGTAGTTATTTACAGTACATCCATTGGAAGATGTATTTTTCCAGAGAGATCATATTCAAATTTCCAGCATTATACTTTGAGACTGTCAAAGGAAGATAGTTAAGATCAATAATCAATTATCTTTTAAAGCAAATCCATTTATTTATGTCATCCAAGTCATCTTATTGAATGTTGACTAATAAGTTGAAGTCTATTGCAAGCCCAAGGGATATAGTAGAATAAGGGACAAAAGACAAAACTGACCCTTAGAGAACATACATTATTCAAGAAAGTGGGTCATTAAAATGCCATAATGTTAAGGAAAATGAGACCGTAGAGAATGGTAGTAAGGAGAGGTGAAGAGATAGTGCAGAGGTGGACACTGCTATTTCAAATATGTAGATGGGAGGAGCTCATGAAGTAATATTTGAGCAAAGTCTTGGAAATGAGTTTGGAAATGGAGTGAACTCTAAGACCAAACAAACAGGAAACTTCAAATTTAAAGCTTCTGAGGCCAGCTCTGCTGGTTCATTACATACTCAGGTCAGTATGGTTTGAGGAAAGAAGTGAAATAAATTCAGAGAAGAAGGAAAGTCACATCCTATTGGACCCTCGGGCCCATGTAATGACACCTCTTCCTCAGAATGACATGGGAAGGCACTGCAGGATTTGCAGTCAAGAGTGACATGACCTGACTACTTCTGTGAGATCATTATGAAGACTGAATGAATGGGGAGTGAGGATTTGTTGAGATGCAGAGGGTGAGGGTAGATGCAGGGAGACCAATTAGGGGAGCATTTGAACAACACAGATGAGCCTATTGGAGTGACTACAGTGGTATTGAACATCAATTTGCTCAAATATATGGAGAAAAGAAATCACTCATGCTATCTAGAATGAGAAGTATAACACTCTACTAGGAAATCCATTATAAATATATGCTCTTGTCAGGCGCCAGTGGCTCATGTCTATTCAGGAAGCTGAGATCTGAGGATCAAGGTATAAAGCCAGCCGGAGCAGAAAAGTCCCAGTGAGACTCTTATCTCCAATTAACCATTCATATAAACAGAAGTGGAGGTATGGCTCAAAATAGTAGAGCACAAAGGTATAGTGCCCAGGCATAGAGTTCAAAGCTCATAATTAGCAAAATAATAAATGTATGCTCTTGATAATTCTACTGGCAGTATTAGTGTGAGGCTTGCATAATGTACAAAAATTTACTTTATTCTTGTCTTCTCTGGGTCCTTTGTGCTTCATTTTGGCTGAAAGTATGTTGTTGGTTTGGAGTCATAAGTAATAAGATAAATGACTAGATGCATTTCACATAAATAACCTGTCCTTTTATTTGCCTGTAGTTTTGTTTCTAACAGAAGACTCTTTTAATAGAAAATTATTTTGTGAAGACTTACCTACAGCTATATTTTAACACCTAGTGATAAAATAACAATAATGACAGGAAAAAAAACCTACATGAAGTCAGGGGCACTTAAAAATGCCATATAAGCACTGTAGTGTCTTCATTAAACTGAGCATAGAATACAATATTTATAATTTACTGACCAACTGTGAGGACCACAAAGCTTCACAGACCCCTTTGTGTAATTATCATGGAGAAAACCTTTGAAGGTCTAAAGCCAATTGGCAGTATTTTGAGTATTGAAATCAGATGTTGTCCTGATAGGAAGAGTGAGAAGTGAATTCAGAATACAAGGAAGTAATAAATTGACTAACAAAATTGGAAAGTGGCTTTCCTCAGATAATCAAGGAATGAGACATGTCATACCTAAAATGGTAAGCTAAAGTGACCACACCTTGTGAGAAATTTAGGGTTCTCTGGTGTGCAGTAACTCTAAAAAAGGAATTCACTTTCCTGCCACCACTTAGAGATATAACATTTAGCTAAGTCTCGGGTCAGTTAGTACCCTCCCAGAGTTAAAGAAGTAATTTCAACATGAATGCCCTTGATAGATAATGCCACCTTTTTTTTCTTAGAAGATAAGTTAAAGAAACTTAAGAAAATCATATACCTTTTTGTATTCACATTTATATATTAGTTCAAAATCATGTATATGGGGTATTTTAGGTATTGGAATTATGTAAGAGGATTTGACATCTGAGGGTATTCTACCAAGATAAGTCTTATAATGAAAAATGTATAATTGAGGAATAGATTTAGATTTGTAATATTGCCTTTTTAAATATTTATTATTTATATAAAAGTATATTATCTTTAAGTAGTTGTATAGATGTGTCAGTTTGTAAGTACAATGTCACCCATTCCATCATTTCCTCATCTCTCGAAACCTCAACCATCTCTTCAAGTTACTTGGTTCCATTATCATGTATGCACATTGAATATTATGATTTTATTCACCCATTATTTTGAAATCTTTTAAGTTTGTATATAATAGTAGACACTTAAAGCACTGGTTCCTTACTTTGTATCACAATTACCTGGAAAGATGGCTAACACAGAACTTGCTAAGAAAGATCTTCTCCATGGTAGAACCTAAAGATTTGCATTTCTAATAAATTCTCAAGCGGTTGAAAGACTGCACATGGAGAACTACTTATTTCTAGGAAATTAAGATTCACTTTATTCATGAAACAAATACATTAATCTTCTAAGAATTACTTAAGAACATGAGTTTGTTAAAGTGGATACTTAAAAAAAAACTCGATCATATTAAATCTACACATACACTTAAAATATTTGAAGGTAGTTAACAATCCAAGTTTATACATGGAGCTAAACATCAGCAAAAATTATTAAGAATAATTTAAAAATTTATTAAGAATTACTAGTTGAGAAAATCCAGGTTTTACGTGAATTTTTAAAAAAAATTAACTATAGGTTAATGTTTAAAACCAAAGCCACTTATGAATAATCATGTCTGTGCACAAAGTATACTCTTAGAAACATCAAAAATCAAATGTTGATAGTAGTCCATTTCCCGGGGCTTCCAAGAGCTTGGACTGGGAACCACTGGCAACAAAGGAGTAGCTGAATGTTCAACCTTTTCTCCAAACCATCAAATGCCTCTTCAAATGGTCCTCTTCCTCTTCCCACAGTGTCAGGGTTGGCTTTGAAGACTGACCAAAAAAAAAAAAAAGCCCAACATCTTGATCGACTTGCAGTCTGTCTGCCACAGGAATGAATCTCCTGCAGACACTCTGGGAGCTTTTCTCTCCAGCTCCCTTTTTTGACTGTCATTGTCTGCACGCACAGTCAGAGGACACCACACACAATAAAAGAATGGCATGTCAAGATCAATCTTCCTCCAGAGACACTCCTTGAAATAATGTTGAATAGCTGCACATTCGAAACTGTTACTTCTGAGACCAATTATCTCCCGGCTAGAATGTATTCAGCCTTCACCAGCTCAGCTTTCTGGACCCAGCTGTTTTCTGGAAGGCCAGATGTATTTTGAATCACAGATGTGATCATTCAAATTAACTAAACGTTCCATGTTTTCAAAAGTGTACATTTATGACCCTTCAGGGAATACATTCCTAAGTCTGACATGTTAGAACTTTTTCTCCTCGTATCTCTTTTAGATCTTAAAGTACCTAATGCGTCATACATAAAAACAATATGGAAGCCCCTAAAGCTATCCTTTCATTCAAGGTCATAAAGTTAGTGAAGGTCCTAGATTTCCATGGAATTCTATATTCCAGTGATAAATCACCCCTTTCTGAACCTGAAATGTCAATCAGTTCCTTGAGGCTGGATCCTGCCCCTCAGGAACTGTTCAACTTTAGAACTAGTATATTTGGGTTACCAAAACAATTCATTATTTTCTGAGAGCTTTAAATTTTTAGTTTAAATTTTTTTTTAAATTACAATAAGCTGTCACGGAAGAAAAGTATTACTATGTTTAATTCCCTGGAGGCTCAAAACATTACTATGTACAAATTAAACAAATGTTCCCTTTAAAAGCTGTTATGGCCATACACATGGATTACATAGTAACATCTGGTTTTCACCCATCACAAGATTATAGAGAGTACCCAATAACAGAAGACAGAGGAATGAGAGAACATCACAATTTTTTCATGTAAGTTTTGCATGACATGGGATCTTCAGAAAAGACAAGACAAAGACATAGGGGGAACTATATATGTTTTATGTTTGGTTTTGAAAACTAGGCAGTCATGTGGAAAGTACGATTGGACAAAAAGAACCTACAGCAATAAATGGGATCCCTTGGTAAGACCTGTTTGTTCAGACTTTTCTCTGTGCCTCTTCCTTCTTTCCTTCTGGGTATAGGATGCAAGAGGATTTAGAAGTGAGAAGAACAAACGAAGGTCAGAGAGACCTTTCTGCTTTTGCAGGTTTCTCAATTTTCTTCAGCTTAAGGTACTTAGTCTACCAAAGGGTCATATTTGGGAATAACTCGTTCTGAGACATGATCGCTAGAAATAAAAATACATTTGTTATTGTCTTTAAGTAGTTGTGAAAAGGAGGTTTCATTTGAACAAAGCAGCACATGAATGCAATGCATCTTGATCTGTGACACCCATCCAACATTCTCAGATCCCTTTGTCCACTCCTCCCCTGACACTTGTTAATTTTGTGGTATGTACGATGAATTCTGTTTTTAAGAAAGTTATGTTTGTTGAATTAAGCATTGAAAACAATGTTCTGAAGACATCACTGAATTCATGCTATCACGAAGTGAGCATTTATGAAAGGCATTACTGTAATGGATTTTTTAAATGAAGAGAAGAAATAAATGACTATTAATAATAATGACTATTAATAATGACTTAGAATGTCATTCGATAGCAAAGTACAGATGCAAAATGTTCTATGCTTTTGGGTAAAGTAAATAATATAATTATGATTTAGCTATTTTTTAGCTACAGAGGACATCACTCAGACATCTGAGTAAAAATAGTAAGCTATCTCTGGTTTATATCATCTGAATAGACAGGAGGGAAAGTAGGAGAAAATTGAGGGAATGGGTAACAAGGTTGGCAAGAATGTAAGTGAAATCCCTCTGTACATCACCTTGACAATTAAAAACATAAAGATAATACCATAGTGTAAGCAGTATTACTGTGGAAATGTTACACTGTGCTAAGTACAATGAATTCTTGACTGCCTTCACCCGATGCCTTCTCCCTCCACTGTGTACCCCATGTCCCTAGCTCCTACCCCTACCTCCCTGCAAGTACCCATTTCTTTGGGAAATTTTTTTTAAAATAAACAGCTCAAATCCTCGCTTTGAATTGCCTCAATTTTTTAAACTTGGAGAAAAAGGAAGATATAGAAATTATTAACTGCTTAAGTGACAGGCATGTAGGCATTACCCAATACCTATAAACAGATTTATTTTAACCTAAAACCATCAATCAGTAAATGGCTAATATTTTGATGGGCTTGCTTATAATCATTAAAAGAATATTTTTAAAAACCATATGATAGTATTCATTTGTTTTTATTTCTTTTTTTGGTTGGGGTTTTCTCCTACCAACCCTATGGGACTAGAATGTTTTTTAATAAGTGTTTTATTGTGAAAATACTGTACAGAGGGGTTACAGTTACATGAGCAAGGTAATGAGTACAGTTCTTTTTTTTTCCTTTTTTATTGTGAAAATACTGTACAGAGGGGTCACAATTACATGGGCAAGATAATGAGTACATTTCTATCAAGCATTGTAGCCTCCTCCTTTGTTTCCCCTTCCCATCCCTTCCATGAGTACATTTCTTATCAAGCATTGTTCCTCCTTCTTTGTTTTCCCCCTACCATCCCTTCCTTCCCACCTCTACAACTAATCTCCCCTACCCCTCACCACCCCCCCACACACCTAAATTTTAAAGTTCATTTTTCAACATAGTGTATTGTACATCTCATTGTTAAAACGGGGCAACCTGTATCCCTATTTAAACATTTTGTTTTTCCCTTCCCCTCCCCAAATTATACCAACATCAAATACAGTGAATAGAGTGTTTTATCTTTTTATTTTTCCTCAGAAAGTGGCTTATGGTCTGTTTAAATAGAGATCACCTCCACATTTTTAATTTTTTAATTGTAAACATACTGTACAGAGGGGTAGCAGTTACATGAGTAAGGTAATGAGAACATTGCTATCCCCTCCTTTGTTTTTCCCCTACTATCCCTTCCCTCCCCACCCCCCCAACTCCTCCACATTTAAAACTCCAGAAAGGTCCAATGAATAAATAGATCCACTCCAGTTTTCTGAGGCAATAAACACCTCTCCTTGTTTTACAGTTCTCGCTGGACATGGTTTGCCAGGCCACACTTCTACCCCTAGGGAAAGTCTTTTGCTGTCATCATTGTAACCTTGGTTAAAGTTTGGCTGAACATATCTTACCTTACTCTTATTTATGTTATTAAGTTGGTATACAAAGAAGTCATCATTTATCAATGTCACCTCTTTCAAATTCTAATTGATTCCTCCCTGCCCACTCCTACCATTACTCTTCTTAATTTTGTAGGATATATATTGCACTGTTTTTTATTGTGAAAATACTGTATAGAGGGGTTACAATTACACGGGCAAGATAATGAGTACATTTCTTATCAAGCATTGTTGCCTCCTCCTTTGTTTCCCCTTCCCATCCTTTCCCATTCTCCCCGCCCCCCAAAGTTGTAAAGTTTATTTTTCGACATAACGACTTGTAATCTCATTGTTGCAATGGATCCACCTGTATTATATTGCATTCTTGATTGTAGTCTCTTCCTCTTCTCTGTTTCATTTGTCCACCCCTCTCCCCTTGACTCCATACCATCCCTTTTGAGTACTCAGTTCCTTTTTTTATTTTGCTGAACTTTGATTTTGCCTTTTGAAGAAATGGCACCAAGTTCTCTTGAATCTACTATATTTCAGGTAATATTTTTGTATATCTTTGCATACCACTCAACAGATTTACTCTGGAGGCTATTAGAAAACAAAGCAAATTCTCCCTCATGGAAACTTGAATTGGTTCTATTGTCTTAGAAAAAAAAATAGGAAATTTCCCATTTGTCTATTCTGTGCTTTGTATTTACACGTTTTGTGTGACATGTTTTTGTGTTCTTGAGCTAAAAGCCCCTTCGAAATCTGTCGATGTGAATTTGGCAGGAACGCCAGTGCCATGTTTCCCCCAACAGGTGACTCCACAGAGGCCATTCCGCCATGGCGGGTAGCACAGCTGGCACCATGTCTTCACTACCTTTCTACTCTCTAGAGAAAACTGTCACTAAGATGTTTAAATAAGCATACAGGTGGACCCGTTGCAACAATGAGAAGTACAAGTTGTCATGTCGAAAAGGAACTTTACAACTTTGGAGGGGGGGGATTGGGGGAGGGGCTGGGAAGGGATGGGGAGGGGAAACAAAGGAGGAGGCTACAATGCTTGATAAGAAATGTACTCATTATCTTGTCCATGTAATTGTAACCCCTCTGTACAGTATTTTCACAATAAAAATAAATAAATAAATAAATAATTTAAAAAATATGAGAATTAGACTACTATAAATTAGTTATATACTTGATCACAGGTATTACACTTGTGTATTAGTCCATCAAACCTGGGACCAAGGCTTCTTTTATCCTTACTGGCTAGTTTTGACTGATGATTTTCATTTCTTTTGTCCTTTTTTATTTTTTTATTTTTTTGCTGGTAGGAGGATTTGAATCCAGGTGTTTACTTATTCAGGTTGCTTGGCTGAAGCTCTACCACTTGAACTGTACCTCCAGCAACAGCTTTTTTGCTGGTAATTATGGAGATGGAGTCTATCAGAGTTTTCTAGCTGTGATTGGTTTCGAACTATAATTCTCCAGATCTCAGTATGTTAAGTAGCTTAGTTTACAGGTATAAGTTTCCACTTGGTCCAGCTTGATTTTCATTTCTGAACTCACCTTCTTATGTGAATCTAAGTTTCATCATGCCCAAAGTAAAATTTTGTGCATGTGCAGGATCACATGTGTTAACATCTTCAGTGATTGTTACTACATAAAGCAGCAGTTGTGTTTCTTCAGTTTACTACAGATATTTTATTTAATTAGATAAAACCAATTCTATGTTTTTAAAATAAAAATTGGAAAAAAGAGATAGAAACCAATAAGCAGGAAAAAAATAAGAAGGTATGAAGACATGATTTGGAAAAGAATATTAAAGAAAAAAAATCATGTGGAGAGGGGGGAAAACGTCTTGTAAAATAACAGATGATTCCAAAATGGAATTATAAGCAAGCTGAGACAAAGAAATCTAAAGAAAAGTTGTCAATCTCAGTCTCTTTAATGATCACCTATTGAAAATATATTTTTCTTAAAAACTTTCCTGTATCTTCCAATGCAAAAAACTAAGTAAATAAGTTAAAAATGTATAGTGAATATTTAGAAAACTCTACCATACTAAAGAGTGGATGAACTATTTCCTTAAAAAAATTATCTTTCCACTTTTCTCTCATTGCCATACTTCCATATTTATGGTTACTAAGTAAAGGTCTAATGAATAAATTTAACAGAGTATTTAAAATTATGAATTAAATTGCTTTGAAATATTGAACTCATAAATAAATGACCAATTACTATTGTAACTCTGTATAACACACATCTTACTTTCCCACATGAACCTCATTCTAATATTTTGAAAACTGCATCTAAACTACCAGATATTGCTGGCTTATTTTCAATAAGTCTTTGAAGTAGACTGGTGGCTATTACTTATTTTCATTATACAGGTGGCAAGAGACAGCAACTTGCAGCAAGCTTTGTTATTACTCAAGCTGTGGTAGATCCCCAGCAACTTGATGCACTATGAATATTGGCCATCTTCTTTAGCCCTGTGTTAACCCTCAGTGCACAAGCTGCTGACTTAGCGCAAGAACCACCTGGGCTGCCCTCCCTGCCTCATGGGCCTGTAGCAGAATCAAACAACATTGTATAGGTCAAAAAATGCACTTAGTTTACATGAATATTTGATGTTATTCTGTCTAAACTATATTCAGATCATTACTGTTGCCTGTGTCTCGTACTACATAGAAGGCAGTTGTCATGTAGTAGGTAGCTCCAAGTTTCATTCTCTCTTTCTTCCTCTTGACAGTATAAAAATACTGCTTGTAGTTCTATAGAACTTCAGAATTTTCCAGACCTATACATGTCATTTATTTCCCACCACTTTGCCAATATCTAATAATACATTGTGCAGATGTGACTTGAATTCTATGGTTGAAAAAAGTAACTTCTCCCGTCATTGGCATATCTTCCTTTGGCCCAAAGAGTGTGTCATTCATGTATTAAAAGTCTATTTGAATGAGCAAAAGGAAAAAGAATAGTGGGGTGTGTGTGTGTGTGTGTGTGTGTGTGTGTGTGTGTATTCTAAAAGAATTATAATCAAATACTGTTTTAAAACTTTTTTCTTTTTATTACTTTTCATTTTTTATCCTGCTGTGTTTGGACTCCTCAACTGAATGTCTAATTAGGACGGAGACTCTTCTTTGGGTTTTCCATGAACACTGTGAACAGCAGGAAAGAATTTTCACTTTAAATTTTCTTGACATCAACAAAATCTGTTATCCTAAACCAGAAATGGTGGGAAAAAAATATTAGCTGTTGGAAGGTTAGGTATGCATTATGGTAGCAATTCTCACATTGAACCTCAGAACTGGCTCTGGAACAAACAGGCCTCTAAAGTAATGATGAGAGTAAGTCCTGTAGGAGCACATACACCTTGTCTGGATCCTGTGGAGACAGAAAAGTTAAAATCTAACAAGAACAACAATCTCCCTTGACAGATGAATTCCTACAGCAGACACTGACTTAGACATCAAAATATATTGCAATCTAAGTATGGAAAAGCATGACATTTTGCCTATCTTTTCTCAGCTCAGTCATTCCTAGCTTGGAGCTTTGCCTTCTGTTTGTTCCAAAGAGCTGGAGAACAAAGGTGACAACAGATACTGCGGTTGTCACAGGCAGTTCTTAGTGTCCATCTGCAGCTAAAGATGACTGGGAGGTAATTCTGAAAGTTCCCTGTGCAAATACTATGTGTGCCCTCATATCTACGATAATAAAATATGCTTTTATAAAGAACAACTAGTCTTTCGTAAACAATGCAATTCAGCTCAAAACAGTGTTTTGCAATTGTCATTGCCTTGCCCTCATTTTCTCAAGCCTCAGGCTACTCATGGTAGGTGGCATTCAGACTAGAAAAAGTTCTATCTCTTTTCTTTGACCTAGAGAGTAAAGGAGGGCTTTGTTATTTGACAAAGCAGCAGGCTTCTCCCAGCATCTGAACATTTGTGTGACTATTTCCCAAGGAAACCTTGGTTGCTAATAGATACAGCCCGTAATCACAGGTAAGCCTGTTTTAATCAGAAATCATCGAGGCATGATTACTCAGCTATCCCCAAGTTCCCCAAGCTCTACCTCCCAGATTCTTTCCTAAGAGTTTCTAGAGGCATTTATCTACCCAGGAACACAGAATTTCCTGTTGATTCATGAACTGGGTTCTGGGGTGAGTAAAAATCCTGAGTGATAGAACTATTTCCTTGTTCTCAGCAGTCAGTTGAAACTTGTCACTGTGCAAAAATAAATGTTGATATTGTGCTCTGAATAAGGATGAGGAGCCTGCATGCAGCATGCACTACTTGAGCTGGCCTCCTGTCCACTCAGGAGCCTGTGACTGAGGGAGGGGTGGGCGGGGTCAGCTTCAAGTACTGGCATGCTTTGCTCATTCATCATGCAATTTTACTTGGCTCTCACTGTGTAAATATTATCCTTAAATAAGTAAATTGTCTTAAAATAATATTTAAAATAGAGGAATATTTTAAAGAAATAATATTTATACAATGAGTGTCTGTTATCTGAGTTACAAGGCAAGTACAAGTGGAAGGATTGCAGTCAAGTCTGGTCCATAGAGCAAAGAAAATCCCTCCCTAAAAAATGCAAAGAGAGGATGGAGATATGATTCAATTGCTGAAATATCTGCCTAGCAAGTGTGATGCCTTGAATCAATCCCTAATTCCGCAGATAGATAGATAGATAGATAGATAGATAGATAGATAGATAGATAGATAGATAGATAGATAGATAGGTAGGTAGGTAGATAGATAGGTAGGTAGGTAGGTAGATAGATAGGTAGGTAGGTAGATAGATAGGTAGGTAGATAGATAGATAGATAGATAGATAGATAGATAGATAGATAGATAGATAGATAGATAGATACTACCCAATGGCAAATAATCAAGAATACTAAGGTTACTGCAGAGGATGAAACTTTAAAATGTGTATTTTATAAACCTAGAGGTACTTGGTTTACATGGTGTTAAAATTTTTGGTAGATACTACTTTCCAATATAATTTTTCCTCAACTTTCCAGACTCTAACTTATAGAGATAACACCACACACACACACACACACACACACACACACACACACACAATTTCAAAAGAAATAAACTGATGGAGAAATTAAAACAAATAATTCGAGTTAGGTGCTGAGAGCTCATACTTGTAATTCCAGCTACCGAGGTAGCTGAGATTTGGGGGTCATGGTTCAAAGCCAACTCAGGCAGAAAATTCCATGAGACAAAATGTTGAAGTGCTGCTGTGGCTCAAGTGGTAAAGCACCAACCAGAACCAGCTTTGAGAAAAAATTAAAGCACAAATTTCTGGTCCTGAGTTCAAGCTCTAGTATACACACACACATACACACACACACACACACACACACACACACACGCCACATAGCAGAATTAGTAGACCAAATAATAGCTATGCCTCATTCTGCAGCCAAAATCATAGAACAAAGTCATGCTGGAGTTTGGATCTTGAATGTTCCCTGAATGTACATCTGTTAACAGTTTGCTCTTAAAAGATGGCGGTGGAAGTGGTAGAATCTATAAGATGTGGGGCCCAGTGAGAGTTCTGAGATGATTAGGGGTGTGCCCTGTAAGGGTTTTTAGAGACCTCAGCTTCTTCCTCTTCTTTGCTTCTTGGCCATGAGGTCAGTCATTATGCTCCAATGTCTGCTCCTCCCCATTGCATCCAATATTCCCATCAGAAACTTAAAAGTAACAAGTCTGCCAAGTCATAAGCTGAAACCTCTAAAATTCCAAATGAAAATCAGTCTTTTCTCTTCACAAATTATCCCATGTGTTTTATTGTAGTAATAGAAAGCTGACTGAGAGACCATCATGCATACTGACAAATATATCATCTAGCGAAGCTGAAAGCAAGAAGCCAGGAAGACATCCCATGATAGTGAAAAAGGGGCTGATATCTCTTTTGTGTGTGATGTTTCAAAGGCTCACTGAGCTGTTCTGTGAACCCTGGAGAGAAGCAGAAAAAGTTGGAGAACGTCCTTGAGTTCAGCAAAGTTCTAATTTTCTTCTTGTTTACAGATCATCATCATGGATATAGATAGCTCGGAATCATGACACTAAGCCAGAATAAGGAATCAAGGAAAGACACACAGAGAGTGAATGAGACAAAGAGGGAAAACTGAGGGATAAAATTACTCTGCTCACTTGAGAAGACTGACACTAAATATACAAGTCAGAAGAAACATCTACTCTTTACCTTCTGACTGCTGGTGTAACCATCTGACCCATGGATCTCCTACTCAGCTGCTACTGCTATGAAGGAAAGAAAGGGATCACAAATAATGATGATAAGGTTCCAATTGCCATTCAGTTCATTATCTTCACGGTCATGAACAAGATATCCTGGATCATATATCTATACAATCTATATGACAATTCTATCTATAATGTCATTTGTTTACCGAAATACTTTACCATGAGATCACTCTTCAGCACCGTGCACTGCATTTGTCCAGTGTCTGGGTTTTTCTTAAGTGATTATTTGATCTTCTTATACCTTACCATCCTCATAAAATAAGGGACAGAAATGAGCTGAGGTGGACCTTTGCTCAAAAATCTCCATTGTCTATGTTTGGAAGCGTCACAGAGATTCTTCATGCCTAAGTTTGCTGTTGTGTTATTGTTGTGTGTTGGCCTGGTCTGTTTATTTATTTGTATGGTTTGGTAGTTAGTTGATATTTTATAGAATATTTTGTATTTATGGAATTTTTTTTCAAATTTTACATTAGATTTTGATCTATAAGAATAATCTCTTCCTCATCTCTAACTTCATGGGGAAGCGAAATCTTCCCTTAGTCTTCCTTGTGTCTCTTGGATTGAGAAGAATCTTACTAATTTCACATATTCTTTCCAAAAAATAATAGCAAAATTAAATGCCCAGGGAAACCAAGAATCGACCAACAACCTACCTCCCGGCTATAGATGTTTTTCCCAGTTTCAATATCCATTGAATAGGTATTTAAATGTCAATATTGTGTATAAACAGAACAATTCTGTTAATATTCTAAAGCACATTGCCAGTGCAGTTATGGTAAACAATTATATGCCAGGATAGTACTGTACTCTCTTCTCTTTATTAACATTACTGATATACATTTGCTCCAATAATATACTGTTTCTGCATAGGTGTCCTAAATGGCAAGAGAATGTTCACAAATATACAAGTGACAGTTAACATATTGTTGGTAATATTCTAGATGCTTTCATTTCTGTTTTTTCTTCTGTTCTGGAATAGTGTACTTCTCCCTGAGGTATCAGGTCTGATTTTAAGTCTGAGACATTCTTAGCTATTTCCTTTTTAAATAATATTATTGAACATTTTAAGAGCATTTTTCCTAACTCCCTCATTTTACTTTCCAGCTCTCATATTTTCACATTTGTTTCTTTCTATTGTTACTCTGTGGGGGACTAGGGCTATATATTATTCTTCTAACTATTGTAGCCCATAACTCCAGCCATTAGCCAGGCATCTAGTTTCCCCTTTTGGATGCTATGCCATCTTTCCACCAGCATATGCCTCTGGTCTTGAGAATTCTTCATTGCTTCATTCATCTGGTTTGCTTTCATTTTTTTCAAGCTCAGCTATGATTTTAGTCATTATTTCTACGGGTCAGAGGCAGGAGATAATACAATTTTCAAAGTACAGTACAATTTCAAAGAGGTTGGAACTAAAAAGTCTCAAAGAGAACTTACAGTGAAAGATGCTTAAAAGTACCAGAAGGAGCTGGGCACTAGTAGTTCATATCTTTAATCCTAACTAGTCAAGAGCTGAGATCTAAGGATAGAAATTCAAAGCTAGTCTGAACAGACTAATTGGAGAGACTCCGATCTCCAATTAACCAGAGAAAAGCTTGAACTGGAAGTATGGCTTCAAGTGCTAAAGAGTCCACAGGCTGAGTGAAAGTTTAAGGCCATGTTACTTCCATACAAGTAATGGAAGACAGAAACATGGTTTTGAGTTATCAACTACCACAACCTCTATTACAACCCCCACTCATCTTCTCAGAGAACTGACACAGAAATTAGGTACCTGGTGACAGTTTCAGTTACTCCTGAGAACAATAAACCTTTCCTTCTGGTAGTTCTTAGCACCCTAAACCTGTGAAAACTAGATTTCTGGGCCCTATAACAGAACTCCAAGCATTCTACATATCAGTTCTAGAACTCTCCCTTATACAACAGATAAAGAGACAAAGGGCAGAGAATGAAGATTTTTATTACACACGAGGGCATGCCACAGGAAAGCAGCACACTCAGTACATCTTCAGGGGTCTTTCAGGATACAGACATGAACTTTAGGCTTTATAGACCAAGAACTGGGGCTGGAGGAGAGAGAGATGTATTAAACAGTTCAGCTGGGTGCCAGTGGCTCACATCTGTAATCCTAGCTACTCTGGAGGCTGAGATATGAGGATGGAGGTTCAAAGCTAGCCAAGGAAGGAAAGTCTGTGAGACTCTTATCTCCAATTCACCACCAGAAAACCAGAGGTGGCACTATGGCTCAAGTGGTAGAGTGTTCACTTTGAGCTCTTCAGCACCCAAGTCCTGAGTTCAAGCCCCACAACCACCACCAACAATAACAACAGCAACAACAACTGTTCAAACCATAGCCTTACTGACTCTATTTCACTCCTTGCTCCTGGAGACATTCCAAAGAAACTAATAATATTGTCATCACTGGTCAGGATAGACCAGAAGGGGATCTGTTGTTCCTTAGAGCTAGTTTTGGTCCCTTATAAATATGTGATTGATTAGTCTCTCCTTACCAGATCAAAGAATGATTGTAAAGTCACAGTAGAGACAACGGCTTAAAGCAGAGGCATATACAAAATGGAGGCAAGGATATCGAGTTTTTCTCCTATTTTTAGTTAATTCATGGACTCCAGGAAATAGTGCTTGTCAGCAAAATCAACTTTAAGCGATTTTCATACTATCTCTCATGGTCCTACCCAAAAGACCTTTCAGAAAACTTTGCCCTTGTTCATTACAAAGGATGCTGGGTAGGGAAAGAGATAGATGCTAGAAGAAGACATTTCTTTTTCTTCTTTTCTTTTGTTCCTTTCTTTGCTAAGAATACATTTGCATTGGAGGTTAAGTAAACAAGTAATCAAATCATAGGAAGTGAAGAAAATTGGAATCAACAGAAGAGCGAAATGAAAATGGAATATCCAGAAGCAAAGGCCAGAAAAGCATCTCTGGACCTCTGGTAGAAGTGATAAGCAGTTCTAGCAAGTCTATAGCAAAGGGAAATTTCATAATCAATATTAGTTTTAAATATTTTTATTTTCTTTATGAATTTGTACAAAGAAGGTGCTATGTAACAAAGCAGTTTATGAATGCAATGTATCACTATCATTAGTGCCACTCTACCAACATTATCACCCAGCTTCCTTCCATACATTCCCTTACTTTTCTCAATTTTCTGGTACATACAATGAATTCTTGACAGCATTCCCCCCTGTCCCTGCTCGATCCACTTGCCCTTCCTTCCTTGGCCCCACCCCCTACTTGCATGTTCCCATTTCCTGGTGCTGATTTTGTTGGGCTTTGATTTAGTCTTTCTAAAAGAGTATAGCATCTCCATAGAGTCTGTTATACTTGTTAATTCATTTGTAACTATTTACATACCACCCAAAGTGTTTACTTCAGATTTATAGGTAAATTCTGTTTACCAGAATTGAGAAAAACTCTGCAACCTGTTTCTCTGAATCTGATTTACTTCATTTGTGTTCTTTTTCCAACTCTTTCCATTCCATTTGGGCAAATGTTAAGAAACTTGGCACACACATACACACACACACACAAACTGAATATAAGTAATTTTTTAGTCTCTAGGTTCTGTTTTTGTTTTCCTTCTTAGGCTCCAACTAGCTAATTTTCTCCATTTATGGCAATCCTAAAAAGTCATGCACTGCTGCTGGCTATAGAGAAATTTTAGGCTAAGAGGGAATAGAAGGAATCAGAGATGTGTACCAATGTGCTAAATCATGTGTAATTAGCTGTGAGGGCAAGATTTCTATTCAAAGATGGACACCAATATGAAGCTAGCTTAGAAGAAAAAGTCTAGGGGCAGTGTCTTTATGCCTACATTGTTCACCATCTTCTCCTTCTCTGTTGCATTAATGTCACTCATTGCTGTTACTTGCCATAGTTACGCTTTCCACGCCTAAGCATTATACAGTAATGTCTGGCATCACTTGAATGCACTTGACCTTGTGGTTAAATGTAAACTTCCTAGCCCAGTCAGTCAACTCCAGGACAGCATAGATCATGACAGTGTTAATTCAGAGTAGTGCACATGATCTGTTTAGAGAGCATCAGCTAGGCAACTTACTGGTTAAAAATAATGGTGCTAATTGTGAATGGTTGTAAGAATTACCAGGCAAGCTATGCATGTGTGTGTGTGCCTGTGCTTTTGATTTTCCACTTTTTGTCACGCTCCTTAAAGTGCAGTTCAGCCAAAGCTGTTAGTATTTGAAAGAGTCAAAAATGCTGTCAAAGTAAGTAGGGGAAAATATGAGAACATGGGTCCCTATGAACACTTTAGATTGGTTGATTGAAAAGTTAATTCAGTGATACAAGCTTTCATTCAGTCTCTAGAATGTGCACTGGTTATTTCTTTGACCTTTCATATTTCTCCTGGTGGTGTTATATTTAAGCCTGGGCACCCAATCAAGTCTCCCCCACCTCTCACCTCTCATTACTTTTCCATAGAAAAGAAAGCAAATATCTCATTCTATGCAGTGTGAGGAAGCTGCCTACATGCTAATTAGCCTGCAACCACCTTCAAGTTTAGTTTGAACCTTTTTTTTCTCTGTATGGAAAATTTGTTTCTATTTTTAAGCCCAGCATCCTTGAACTGTTTGCATGGAGCGTTGCCTAAGCAGAAAGCAGAGCCTTGAAAGAACAGAGAAAAGAAAGGGAAAAGAGCAATGAACTGGGAGAGATGTTGAGTTTGGTTGTTTAAAGACTGAGCTGATTATCTCATTACCCTGGTTTCTAGCCCACTGGCCTGTGGAATGAGGATTCCTGGGTCACTGTATGTTCGGGGCCACTGGCTGGGCTCCATGCTCCACCCCATCAGCTGCTGAGTTCATTCTACTCTTGAGACAGTCTTTCATCTAATAAGACAGATTCTCATGTTGGGAACAGTTTTAATTGTAGAGCCTGCCCCAAAACACACTGTCTGCATTTATTTATCCAGCACCTATTTATTCATCAGTAAAATCAAAGGAAACCGTCTTTAATACCAAAGGACAAACTTCCCTTTACCAATCAATCTTCATCTACTCTACTGTAACTATAGATTATTTACCCTGGTCTCCTTTCCCTGGCAGCTTGAGGCTAAGATGGCTGTAGCTAACAAATGGGATAAAAGTGTGAGGTGATTTGTCACTATTGTAGGTCATTAGTTCTTATGTAGTTAAACCTGTCCCTTCTACACTCATCGTCCTTGCTGTACAGCTGGTTCATGGAAGAGGGTCTTTGTTAGGAAAGGTATAAACTGCTTACACTCTCCAGCCACACACACACACACACACACACACACACACACACACACACACACATCACGATGACAAAATTTTAAAGGGAAAAAAGGATAATGAGAAAACTAAATCTGGAGGATCAACTAGCATTTGATTAAGATGAAAATAAGTGCTTAGGGAGTCATAAAACGAATTACAAATTTACACAAGTATAGTCTTGTATTGACATTGTACCAGTACAGGTTTATTTGTTGCTATGAACTTCCAATGTCAGCCTTAATAGGGAAAATAAAAATAGATACATTAAAGCCCGTCTTGTGCTGGAACCCACCAGGATCCCATGTCCCTTTATGATGTCCCCCAAGAGCCCTGGCAGGAATGTGTACATCACACATTTTCACCAGGTTTCTGGCTAAACATATGCTGCCCTCTGATGGATCCTTCAGGTTGCTGGCCCATAGCTACTGTCCATCTTTCCTCTAGAACATGATCAGATAAGAGACGTGGAAGACATGCTTTAAAGCAAACACACCATCTTTCACCAAAATCTCATGATTGCTTAGTTACCCCAAGAACTATATCTTTTGTTTGTTTATTTTTCACATCTATATTTATCTTGAGAAATTCTGAAGCTCTCAGAAGCCAATATAGTCATATATTTATAGATTCATAGATTTTTAGGGCAAGGACAAGCTTGTTTTAGATTGTAATAAAATGTATTTTCCTTTAGAACAAAGAAGACATTTCTCAGGTAGCAAGCAAGACCTGACATGTGCAGCAGTCCCTTCTAAGGGTGTTGACAATCAAACACATTTGTGTCTCTTCACACATATGTGTGTTTACATGCCTGTGTATATGCACATTCCTTTTATTTCACTTTTCAAGCTGTAACGTCATGAACATGAAATTATATCTGCTTGGCTGTTTGCCTTATACTGAAATATTTAATGCTATTTCCAGAGTAAATGTCCTTGTGTCAAAAGTTAAAGCCAAAATCTTAATCTGATATTGACAGTTTGAGCTTCCAAATTTCCTTCTTTCAGAGCTAAGTTTTAATTGACTCCAAAGAGCTGAAGGAAAGGAGGAGAAAGCATTATGGCTGGGATGAATCTGGCACAGTTCTCAGCACAGGGACCTGACCTTCGATTACCCCTGAAGTTTGACAAAGCAAAGAATCCTCTTATAATTACAGGCAGGGGAAGATAGTAAGGCTCCTTCTCTGTGGGCCAGGGAAGACCTGCATCTAAACTAACTGATCCAGTCACATAAATATTAATAACACTGCTTAAAGTGGCATGTGGTTCCACTGGCCACGCCTCAGTCAGAGCTGCTTCTATAGCCCAGCTGCTAGTTGCTGTCTTTGAGATCCATTTATAAATAATTGAAGTGTTTAGTGTGAAATTACCACCCCGTATATGAAAGAGATCATTGTGCAAGTGCCCATCAGATGGGGAATCCCAAATTACTGTTAGATTGAAGAAGATGGGGCAGGCCATTTTACCAGTGACTGAGTGTGTGTGTGTGTGTGTGTGTGTGTGTGTGGTGTGTGCGTGCCCCCGTGTGCATGCACGTGTACATCAGCAGTCTCTTGTAGGAGAAAGGAAGAGAAGGATACTACTGTAATGGCTCCTTCATCTTCTCCATGCAAGTGATCTAGGTCAATGCCCTGGCTGTTAACCTGAAGCTCTTGAACTTTCTTCTAGCTAGGAAAGCTGGGTTAGAATAAAAGGAAGGAGAAAATTGAGAAAGGGGAAGGCAAAATGTCAGAGCATCAATGCATTGCTATTTCAGCCCCACAGAACTGTATTGTGAACAGCTAAAGAGAAAAAAAAATCAACTCTCACACCTCAGGAGAATTCTCAGTAATATAACTCTAAAAGACACAAAGAATTTTAAACTGCATTAGACAGCAAGAGAGAGGAAAAAGTATAATAGCACTATCATCTAAGAAATAATAGTTTATTGGAGTGGGAGAAAATCCACATGGAAAATTTGTCCACCTTGAACTAAACCGCAGGTTTGTGTTTAATAATTTTATCCCAAGGTCAAACACAACCAGTATGTACATGGTTGTCAAAAATCAAAGCCAGACAGTGAATTTTCAACTTGTAAACTGCAAAATATCTTCTTTGTTATCTCCCCAAACAGGTTACATGACTTCTGAAGGGAAGTTCAAGTCTGAATTTATAACAAATAGCTTCTTACAAATATGATTTTAAAGATCCTGATGAAACTTGCTTAAAGAGGACTATGCAAGAGGTTTCTAATAAACAAGCATTGTATTTCAGTCTTTGAAACTCTGCTTGAAATAACTTATTCTTCAAAGTAAAGAAAAACAAACCACTGCTTCAGAATCATGTCTTTTAAACTGGAAATATTATTGATAAATATTGCACCAGACTCTGTGGGGGGTTCAAAGATTTATAAAACAAGGTCTGTGCCCTCAAGAGGATGTGTAACATTTCTGTAGCACATAGAAATGTTTCAATGGAATAAATCCATGTTCCTCCATTGATTTTTGGATCATACCTAATTCAAAAGATCTCTAGACAACTCTCCCCAACAGAGTCTACTCAAGTCCTATTGAATCATAAATATGAGAAGTGCAATAGAAAATTTTAAAATAAAATACTGCTATAAAGGGAGAGAAGCCACTCATGAGAAAAGCTGAGCTCATGGCTCCAGTAACTTTACACTGAGATTCTATTTGATCAACTTCGAAGAACCACCTGTAGTTTCTCAAAATAGCAAGAAATCCTGAGAAGGATGAGATAGAGTTCAATTGTGCTGTTTAACCTTCGAGTCCAAGCTGTCAAAGAAGAGGCTTCTAACTGGACTGGAACCTAAGATAAGAGAAAATGAGAAGAAAAGCCAAAGCATCTTTCTGGTATATTCAAAGGGCTCTATTACCTGAAACTGCAAAAATAGGCTGATGCTGAGACAGGTGCTGTAATTGAAGTGAATATCATTTGATTCATCCGTGTTCAGTGCTACCCAGCTACCTATGAGCATGCTCAGTGTGCTATTTAGTTGATACATTCCTGGGTTTCTGCACATTTTCTTGTCCCACAGACAATCAAAGGGATAACACACATGCTCTCATTTTGTTCCATACAGATTCCCTTGGGCTGCATCTATGGTGACATAATGTGGGAGGTGAGGGTGTTATATCCTCACAGGCAGCTGCTCTATACTTAGATAAATGTTATAGCTGTCAAAGGTATTGGCAGGAGGCAGACAGAGACTTGGGGGGAAAATGATGGGCCCTAAAAAACTAGACAAAAGAATGCACATTTCTCTCTATTGTTTCTTTATCTCCTCCATGAATCTTGGAATGTCACTTTTAAAATCCTCTGTTCTTTGTTTTGTTTTTAATTAATTGTCTCATTGATTTCAACTCTTACTCTTGGATCCATATCCAAAGATCTGTCTGGATTTTGCACTGTGTTTGTAGATAATCTAACACAGAGTGAGGATCTCAATGGAATAGCTGCCAGCTTGGTGAACTGACCCCTGTACCCTGCTGGTAGTAAACAACTACCTGACCAGTCCAACCCCTCCTTTACTTGTCCATTACTTATAGCGTGGCCTCTCTTAGAACATGGAGAGATTCCAGGGGAAAAAAGAAATCTTAGAAGGATCAAAAATTATTGCTATTTAAGTCCTATTTTGGGGTCAATCAAGGAATTACTGTGTAACACAAAGCAATGAAGGATTTTGACAGCAAAATACTAAGGTTCATTCAGCTGGCCAATTCCTCTATTCTTTCTCTATATGAAGCTATATGCTTTGGTCATTGTGGGTCAAACAATCAAAATATCCTTGATCCATTCTCATGAACTATTATAGTCTGGACCTGAAATGTTGCACCTGAACTCATGTGTTCAAAGCCCAATATCAAATACAGCAGTGTTAAGAGCTGGGACATGATTGGATTATGAGGGCTCTATTTCTTGAACAAATTGGCCAGTGATGGAATCATAGCTAACTAAGCCCTTATGGTGGTGGGAACTTTGGGATATGAGACTGGAATAAGCTGATCACTGTGGATATCCCTCTGCAGGGACACATTTTGTCGCCATTCCTTTGCTTTCTTACTCACTTTGCTTTCTGGCAATCACAAGGTGATCTGCTTATATCTACTGTTTACTTCTGTCAGGATATCTTTACTGCTTTGGCTCAGGCTCTAAAGTAACCAAACCAAAACCATTATATCCTATCAATTTGTTGTACCATTCACTAACAGAAGGACAACTGTTTTATGTTTATTTCGTTTTACCTTGTTTTGTTTTTCAGTTAGGGGCTATAATTAATAAGATCTGTATGCAAATGTGTATATGCAAGTTTCTGGTGAACATCGGTTTTTAATTCTCTGAAATGAAGACATCAAATTCGGGTTTATGTGATCATTCTATGTTTAGTTTTAACAATAAAATATCCCGTTGTCAAAAAAAAATAAAGTAACCAAACCAAAATCATCTTGAGCTGATACCTCTGATACCATGAGCCAAAATAAATAATTTCTCCTATCAAATTATTTTCTCATGGATTCTGGAATAGCTGTTTAACACATGTGGCCTCTGAAAATCTCCATGTTGCTTTAAAAATGTTCACAGTTTATGAGGTGTTCACCCAGGTGAACACCTTAAATGCAACTCAGGTAAGGCTGGACAGCCATGTGCATGGAATCAGGCCCTAAGGTCCCTCTCTAGCAACCCTTATCTGACATTTATCCTTTCATATATCTGACTCTCCAGTGTCCTGTGAGATTTTGAGAACATGAAATATGTTCTCCATTTATAGAGATTCAGGCATAACCTAGTACCCGGAGCACAGATTTCTTCTGAGTGCTTGCCAAATTAAACTGCTACCACATATCCTATATTTAGCCACAAAATTAAAATAGTCAAAATAAATCTAAAATATTTGCTTCTTTACTCTTACCAGCTGAACAACAATAGCAATACCTAATGTACTGTTTGTCCAACAACAGAAATGTACAGGTATGAATATAGATACATAAAATTAACAAAAGGGGCCAGATTAACTTCTAGAAAGTGGCTTTTAACTCCCAAATAAAACTGAATTAAACCCCAAATGGTAAATGAGACCTTAATTTTAGTGTTATTTGACATTTATGTCAGTGCATTCACAATCTCAACTATAGAATAAAGCCAGAAGAAGATATATTTTTGTTTATTTTTCTTAGTGAAAATGAAGCCTGGCATGGTGTTACTTGCTTGTAATACCAACTCTTGAGAGACTGAAGCTGAAGGATTGCAAGTTTCAAGCTTATATGGGCTAATAGCAAAACAATGTTTAAAACATAAAAGGAAGGAAGGAAGGAGAGGTAGAAACATAGAGACAGAAACCGACAGGCAGAGAGAGAAGAGGGAGGAAGGGAAGAAATGAAGAAAAGAAAGAAGGTCTAAAGTTATACAGATATTCTAAGAATAAAAGAACACTTGCTTATACTCAGTTTTAGTGTAGATGCCTGTAACATACTTCAGCTCTGAAATCCACATTCGTTATTACACCACATACAGATAGTGAGCCATGTTTTGGGGAGGGGTGAAGTTCCTCTGACTCAATCTCAGGAGTGTGTCTCAAGTTGTAAATATGAACACATGTCTTCCATGTATACAGAGAGCTGGGCAACACATGACCTCTGTAAACACCTTCACCAATAGCGTTCATAGAATTAAATATTTCTTAGAACTAAATAAGCTCTTGCCCTTGGAAATATTTGTAAACTTCAATACACTAAAAGCTCTGTCATATTTTCAGCATAATCCTTGTGTTTACAACTCACAAAATGTGTCCTGCTTTATCTCGACGAGCTGGCCAGCTAACTGTAAAATAGCAAGTTGGCAAAAGCAAGGAAATCACACAAATTGTCTCAGCCTCAGCTCTCTCATCTGTAAATAAAAAGGAATCATATGTATTATTGCTAGGCACACTAGTAATTTCTAGCCTGCAAATAGTACTGATATACCACAAATGATTACTCACAGAGCAGACACTAAATGTATTGCCTTCTACCACTGAAATGTAATGATACACATAACGTCAAGAGAAAATGTGAAAACTTTTAAGAGTAAGAAAAACATATCCTCACTTGTTAAATAACATATAGAGAATCTTACAAGCAAAGCACAGCTACAGTCTTTCCAATCAATAAGAAAACAATTGCATGGCTTAGTGCTGTTAGACTGATTCAACATTTATTTGCATCAAATAAGATAAAATGATAATATTTTGAGCATAGTATTGGTCAGTCTAGCATTGAGCTGTATTATTCAGTGTGACTGATATTTAACTAATTTGTACCCTTGAACCATATTGAAAGAAGGGTTATGAAATTTAATTCAACAAGTATGCATGAATGCCTACTCTGAGTACAAGGCTGGGCTGTGAAATGAAGTTCTCCTTTCAATTTTTCCTTCAATTTTTTTAAATCCTTATCATGTGGAATAATTTAAATCTAATGGGTTCTGATTTGAGATTTGGGTTTGAATCTCATTCCATTTGGACCTCATTGAGGACAATAGAATTTTAAAATAGTTTCTATCATGGGGGAAAAGAAGCAAAATATGCTTAAGCCTAGATACTTTAAAAGTTATTCTTTAATTTTTTTCTCCTCCTAGTTCCATAAAGAGACATTTTTCCGACCTCTAGTTGCTTCAAATCTATCTGCTAAAGAGTCATGATCCATTTTTAACCCCTCTCTGATATTAGGAACTAGTGCTGTAATTGAACTGTGTCAACATTGATTTCCATTCTGAAGCATTACAAGAGCTGGTTTTGGCTTTTGCCACAATTGCAGACTTTTCTTCTCAACACTCCAGCACTTATAGATACACACTGGGCTACCAAAGAGGGTTTGTTTAAAGCATAGCTAGGTGTACTGAATGGTGTACATGGCCTAATAGACTGTTGTGTGCTATTTTCACATATTTAGAATGGGGATAAAAGTACAGATATCTTTCTTTTTAAAGCTCAATTTCTTATTTCTTTTTTTTTCCTCCAAAAATCTTCCATAGATCTTTTACACTAAGCTTGGCTTACTTACTTTAATTCATAGTGAAAATAGAAGAATCAAAGAATTTCGAATGGGCCCTACCACAGAGGCTAAATACATCAAAAAAGTCTTGTTCTTTAGGAATCTGAAACCTACATAAGAAATAAATAGAAAGAAAGCAGTTCTTTGAATTGTGGAATTAGAGCCATGTTTTAAAAACAGCTATAATGCCCGAACATTTGCCATAATCTTGAGCTAAACTTTGACATCAGCTCTGACCCCATATGAAAAACAAGGAGTCTCCAATTCAATTCTCATTGTACCTGATCAAATGTTTCCATTCCAGTTCCTAATTTAAAAAGGCTCAAATTATTAGCACAAGCATGTCTTATTTAGACAGCCTCAGTAAAACTTTGCAGTTCAATCTGAAAAAATGAAGTTATTTTTTTTATTGTCAAGCTCTTCATTTTAATCTTTTAAAAAATATAGTAAAAATGTTGTACAGAGGGGTTACAGTTACATGAGTAGAGTAATGAGTACATTTTTTAGCAAACACTGTTACCTCTTCCTTTGTTTTTCCCCTACCATCCTTCCCTCCCCTCCTCCCCAACTCCTCCCACCCCCCCTATTCTGACATTGTAAAGTTCATTTTCTACATAGTGTCCTGTACATTTCATCACAATGAGTCAGCCTGCATCTCCATTTAAGTGTTCTGCAATATCCCTTCCCTTCCCCAAATGACTAAAATGTATATACAAGATGCAGAACACTGGCATTGAAATCCAGTGAAAACAGGGGCTATACTGTGGGGGAAGAACATACAAAAGAATCACATCGTGCATTGTAAGTATATTAGAAACACTAGCAAGAAAGGAAAAGCCACTTGTGTCCCTGACTTGGGGTACATTTTGCTTAACGGTATCTCATGTGGTCATATGTACATAGCCTTTGACCTTCTCTGCTTGTCCTAGACATGTACTAGTCATTGCAAACAAGGGAAACCATGGGACCTATATTTCTTTGGGCCTGGCTTACTTCACTTAATATAATTTTTTCCAAGTCTTTCCATTTCCTAACAAATGAGGCAATGTCATTCTTTCTGACAGAGGCCTATCCCGCCCGGCTCTCAGTGGCCAGCTTTCATTGTAGAAAATGATTCTTTCTGGCAGTGACACTTTTAAGAAACTTAATGTTTTAAAAAGGGAAGTATAAGATCATCATCCCTAGCATAATGTTGAATTTATGTAGTATTAAAAAATAAAGAGGGGTGGGCGCCGGTGTTCACGCCTGTAATCCTAGCTATTCAGGAGGCTGAGATCTGAGGATCATGGTCCAAAGCCAGCCCAGGCAGGAAAGTCCTTGAGACCCTTATCTCCAATAAACCACTCAGAAAACTGAAGTGGCTCAAGTGGTAGAGTGCCAGCCTTGAGCTGAAGAGCTGAGTGACAGTATTCAGGTCCAGAATTCAAGCTCCGTGACCAACAACAAGGTGGGGGGGTTGGGGAACCAATGCACCAGTGATACTCACAAGAAGTATATGTGGCAAATGATCTGTACAATGTGGTGGGGGTTAGGGTTAAGGAAAAGTAAGAGAAAAGTGAGGGAGGAGGTAACAAGTTCAACAAGAAATGTACTCACTACCTTACTTATGTAACTAATCTCTGTACATCATCTTGACAATAAAATAAGAAAAAAATAAAGGCAGACCTCACTTAATACAGACTTACTTTGTCCTTATCTGTTGCAAAGAAGAACTACAGTAACTTTGGTTCAGCTCCATCAAAATGAAAGTGAGAGGTTTTTTATGAAGTTACCATGTTAATGAAATGCATTAATGGTAATCCTGGAAGGAACTTCTCTATCTTTAGTTTAGGAGGACTTAGGACCAGTGGAAACAAGGTGTTTATTTTTTTCATCAAAGAGATGAAAAACTTATATATCAAAAGAGTGACAGCTTTTTCAGAAGTGTCTCTGGGTAAGTTGGGTTGTAGTTATCCTTGAGATCAGGCCTTACTTAACCTGACAAAAACCTTTACAATTTGGTAAAGAGCCTTTGAAGGTGCCGATCTAGCTAGAACACCTAACTATCTAGCAGCCTGGAAGATCTGTTATATTGAAATCCCTTTGTAAAACTACTTAAAGATATGTTTTTACGAGCTT